>NC_140987.1:110425857-111025857 GCF_052327205.1 Somniosus microcephalus | reverse complement strand
CTGTATCACTGCTTTTGATAATACAATAGAGGACTGGACCACGTATGTGGAAAGAGTCGAGGTATATTTCGAGGCAAACGAAAAAGCGGAGGAGAAAAAGGCATCGATATTGCTAAACTTAATGGGCACTAGAACGTACGGCCTACTGCGGGACCTGATTACTCCAGCCAAACCGAAGGCGAAGAGTTTTAACGAAATTGTTGCTGTCCTACAGGAACACCTAAACCCTGCACCGCTGTTGATAGCAGAAAGATTTAAATTCCACAGGAGAACTCACCACAAAGATGAGAGCAATGCTGAGTATCTTACGGAACTACGCAAGCTATCAAAGCACTGTCAGTTTGGAGCAGGACTGGCAGATACCCTACAGGACTAATTTGTCTGTGGACTCCTGAGTGAAGGAACACAGAAGAAGTTACTCACAGAGAAAGAGCTGACGCTAGATAAGGCTTTCAGCGTGGCAGTATTGTATGAAGCAGCAGCCAGGGGAGCTGCAGAAATTCAACAAAAACCACAGGAATACGGCACCCATGAAATGACACGGGATTTGCAAAATGTTATCGCTGCGGCAGAACTAACCATGACCAGAAGGACTGCTGGTCCAAAGACAAAATATGCAGGCAATGCGGGAAGATGGGACACATTGCACGAGTTTGCAGGTCTGGGAAGAAGACCAGTGACAACAAAAAGGCTACTAAGGAACCGTACAAGAAAGTACAAAAGATGACGGACAGTAGTTCCGAAGACCAGATGAGCGATAGTGAATCCGGGAACAGGAGACTAAGCTGTCTCAAACTTCACAATGTAATCGCAAAAGAGGATCACCGAACCATTTGGGTCACCCTCACGATAGCAGGGTCCCAAGTTAAAATGGAATTGGATACAGGATCAGCGCTAACCGTCATGAATCGACGAGACTACGAGCGGCTATTTTCACACATACCCTTGAGAGAGACATCCATCGTCTTGACGACGTATACGGGGCAAAAAGTATACCCCAGAGGAAAAATAAGGGTGCCTGTCGAATACAACGGCAAGAAAATACGGAAATTGTATCTCTACATACTGCCAAATGGTGGACCACCGTTATTGGGACGGGAATGGATCAGGAAGATAAACTTAGATTGGCACTCCATTCATGCAATGACGGTGGACGGTAAAAAAGATGAAGACGTCACTCCTGGACGATTGTCAACAATCTTAGCTAACGCCAAAGAGGTATTTCAACAAGAACTGGGCATGCTTAAAGGCGTAACCGCCTCGATAAAAATAGAAGAGAATGCAGTTCCCAAGTTTTTCAAAGCAAGACCGGTACCATATGCAATTCGCCCAGCCGTCGAGGCAGAGCTGGAGAATCTGGAGAAGGTGGGCGTGTTGTCTAAGGTCGACTGGAGCGAGTGGGCGACACCCATCGTTCCTGTCATGAAGAAAACATTAAGCAATAAGTCCGGGGAGCCAAGGAAGATTCGCATCTGTGGGGATTTCAAGGTGACGGTGAACCCAGTCCTTCACACAGTACAATATCCTCTTCCAAGGATAGAAGACATCTTCGCCTCACTGTCTGGAGGGAAGCGTTTTACAAAAATTGACCTAGCACAAGCATATTTGCAGATGGAGGTTGAAGAGTCCTCTAGGAAGTATCTCACGATAAACACTCACAAAGGTCTTTACCAGTATCATCGATTGGTATTCGGAGTAGCATCGGCTCCGGCGATATGGCAAAGAGCGATGGAACAAGTCCTGCAAGGGATTCCGGGGACTCAGTGTTACTTGGACGACATCCTTGTGACAGGTGAAGATGACAGTGAACACCTTAACAACCTAGAACAGGTGCTCACTAGACTACGGGAACATGGGCTGCGAGCCAACCGCCCCAAGTGCGAATTTTTTAAGAAACAGATATCGTATTGTGGCCACGTGATTGATGAAGAGGGGTTACATAAGTCCCCATACAAAATTGAAGCGGTTGTTAAGGCCCCAGCGCCTGAAAATGTGTTGCAACTGAGGTCATTCCTCAGATTGGTGAATTGCTATCATAAGTTTTTGCCGAATTTGTCGACAATTTTACACCCACTGAACGCCCTGCTACGAACGGGGGTAGCATGGAAATGGAGCGATGATTGTAAGCGTGCTTTTCAGAAGAGTAAGGACTTAATCACTTCAAGGGAAGTACTGGCTCACTACAACCCAGTACTGCCGATCAGACTGGCGTGTGATGCGTCTCCCTACGGCATTGGGGCGGTACTGTCACATAAATTCCTTGATGGTTCGGAGAGGCCGATAGCCTTTGCGTCACGCTCGTTAACTTCTGCCGAGCGTAACTACGCTCAGATTGACAGAGAGGCCCTTAGCCTAGTGTGGGGGGTGAAGAAGTTCAATCACTGCCTGCACGGTCAAAAATTTACTCTGCTAACCGATCATCAACCTCTTGTCTCCATTTTCAACCCTCAGAAGGGCGTACCGATAATGACAGCGCAACGGCTGCAGAGATGGTCCCTTTTCCTAGGGGCACACCAATATGACATCGAGTACAAAGGAACTAAACAGCATGGAAATGCTGATGGATTGTCACGCCTACCGTTGCCGACGGTGGAAGAAGAAGACCTTGCTGTGGATCCAATGGAGTTATTCCACTCGACCATAGTCGAATGTCTCCCTGTGACGAATGCAAACATAGAAAAGGAAACACGGAATGACCCGACACTATCGCGGGTCTATGATTTAACGGTGAAGGGTTGGCCAGCACAGGGCGAACCACTGCTGCCAGCATTCTTGCCGAGAAGAGAACAGCTGTCAGTGTGCAGAGGAACCTTGATGTGTGGATCCAGAGTAGTAATTCCACCTAAGGTGACGGATAGACTGCTCAATGAGCTTCATGAGGGTCATCTGGGTGGGGTAAAAATGAAGAACTTAGCCAGAGAGTTTGTGTGGTGGTCGGGAATCGATAGAGAAATCGAAGAGATGACCAAGAGCTGTGCAGGATGCCAGAAGGTCCAAAACGCCCCACCACAAGCTCCTCAGCATCCATGGGAGTGGCCCTCATCTCCATGGCAAAAGGTGCACATTGATTTTGCTGGTCCCTTCATGGACTCGATGTTTTTAATTGCGGTGGATGCACATTCAAAGTGGCCAGAGGTAATAAAAATGTCCTCAACCACCACGGAAAAAACTATCACAGTTTTACGAACCATATTCGCCAGGAATGGGCTGCCTGAACAGATTTGCTCTGACAATGGACCACAGTTTGTGTCTGAAGAGTTCCGGAGGTTCTTAAAGAACAATGGTGTTAAGCACTACACATCTGCCCCATATCATCCAGCCACTAATGGATTGGCTGAGAGGTTTGTCCAAACATTCAAGAAGGCTATCAAGGCAATGTGTAATGAAGATATACCCCTACAACACAAGGTGGACAACTTCTTGTTTGCCTACCGGAATGCGACACATGCGGTTACCAACCAAACCCCAGCCATGATGTTCTTCAATCGAAGACTATGATGCCGCTTGGATTTGGTTAAGCCAAACGTCCGAAGAGATGTGGAGAACAGGCAGTTTCAGAATATGAGTGAAAGGCCGACCAGGAGTTTTAAGATAGGTCAACCAGTTTTGGCCCGGGACTACCGCACTGAGAAATGGCAGCCAGGAACGATTTGTACATGGCAAGGACCTCTCATGTATACCATGGACGTTGGAGAGAGCATTGTAAGACGCCATGCTGACCAGATTCTAGAGTCACTGGAAAACGTCAACTCCACACCACGATCTGATACACCTGGCAATGAAATCGACGTACCAATTGCAGCTACCGCAGAATCGGTGATATTGGAAGCAGATGAACCAAACAACGACATTGATCTCGCTCAACATTGCCAGAAGAACCTGATACCCCAAAGAGGCGTTATCCAGGCAGAATCAGGAAGCCTCCTCAAAGACTGAACTTATAATTGCTTAAACTTAACCAATGTATCTAGCAACCGTAATTGTGATTGTAATTAGTTATCATTTAGTTGTTAAATGAATGTTATGTACTGTTTATCTAAAAGGGGAGGAATTGTTGTGTATGCACCTTTAAGAGAATAACTGGTCTCAGACTGCAATACCGGCAGTGACCACCCCTGTATAAAAGGCGCTAGTGAGCCTCTGTGTTTTTAGTTTCACTATTGACTTCCACCAGTAAAGACTTATTTTGTTCCACTCCTGCTGTCTGTGTCTCAATCATTCACGGACGTAATACATACCACCCTGCGACCAATGGTCTAGCTGAAAGGTTTGTTCAGACCATGAAACACTCTCTAAAGGCATCGCAAGGCCAGGGAACGCTTCATCAGCGCCTGAATAGTCTCCTGTTGAGTTACAGGAACACACCACATGCGACCACAAAAGCATCACCTGCCACTCTACTGCTCAAAAGAGAGCTACGAACCAACTTTGACCTGCTGAAACCGCCAAAGGTGAAAGACGTGGTACAGTATCAGCAGGACAAGCAGATCAAGCGACGTGAACAACGCTCCAAAGACAGAGTCTTCAGTCCAGGTGAACATGTGTTGCACAGAACTACAGTGGTGGACCTAAGTGGGTTCGTGCTACTGTCATTGCACAGACTGGTCCAGTATCCTACACTGTACAGACACCCAAGGACATTGTCTGGAAGAGACACACCGATCAGCTTCTACGAAGTGCAGTAACACCCACTGAACCACCAACAGCAGTTTATCTGCTATTGGGTGACGCTGTGGGTCATCCGCCTTCTACACCGAGAGGCTCACCTTCTGAGGAAGCAACCGCTTCAGCCCCTATCTCATCAGCAAGGGAGACCTGTATACAGGCACCTCAGCCACCTATACCTGTGTTGACGTCACCTGTGAGAGACAATGAACTGGAGAGCCAGGTTGACCGCCGGTATCCTACCAAGGTTGCAAACAGTGTGGTTCAGACTCAGACAGATGGACATCCTGAGGACATTAAAGGCACTGCATATATGCAAGTTCTTTCTTTTCTTTTGGTGTGTGAGAGATACTAAAACAGATATAGGAGCAATAATCAAGTGTTGGACTGGAAGTGTTTTAAAGTGGCATCTTTAGCTATGGCAGAGATGTCGGAGTTCCATTTGAGGTCACAGGAGATATTGAAGAATATTCAATAAACGTAGAAGGATTAAGAATGCAGCCATTGCAGAGGTGGTAGCTGTTGGTTAGACTTGTGAGAGATATGAAGAATTGAAGGAGCGATGCTTAGTGTTTCCCCTAGTCTTACCATCTCTGATGCTCTTCTCTCTGGATGGCCCTATTATCTCCAAGGCTATCTGCTCCATCAGTGTGAAGGTCCTCCCCCTGTGTTGCTCTCCTCCCTTGCAAGATGAGCCATTTTGTCCTGTAGAAAGAGAGAGAGCGAGTCATTGAGCTGTTGTTGAAAAGGGATGTGAATCCATTTGGGGCTTCTTCATATGACAGGGAGAAGAAGCAAGTTGCAAGCAGGATGGGTAAGTGCTCAATGGAATGAAGGTGGCTGGGCTGTGAAGTGAAAAATCAGTTATCGGAGGAGGTCATTGTTTGGCTTTTCTAGCAGGTGGGAACAGAATGCTGTTAGTGACAGTTGTGAAGGTAGCAAGCAACAGTGTATGATTGGAATAAGAAGGAGCGGTGGTACAATGTCCCCTTGTGACTGGCGGAGAAGTATGTGATGCAGGAGAGAGAAGTGTTCTGAGTGTTGGGGGGGGGGGTGGGGGCGCGGGGAGTGATGTTGTCAGGAATAATGTTTGGAAATGGAGTTATGAAGACCTGTAGTCACCCTTGCTGCTCTGGTCAGGTCCTTGAAACATTTCCTGCATTGAATCCAGATCCTGGAGATGATGCTGCAAGAGTTCACTACCTCTTGCACCTCTCACCAGGCCTGCTGAAAGATCTGTTTTTGTAACTTCTTTCTATCAGATCGAAAGAAGAAGACCCTCAATGAGGACCTCCACGGATGCGTCTGAGAACCTGGGGGCTTGCTTCTGACTCATCTTCGTTATTCAAATGTTTCCAGAGAAGCCACAGAGCAAATGGCAGCAATGTGAATGTAAGCTCCCTTGAAGTATGCATTCATACTTTAAATAGCCAGCTGGAGGCACGCAGGAAATCCCACCATACTAGTGGGTGGGCTGCCTGTCATCAATGCAATCAGATGGGCAGCCTGCCAATCAGATAGTAATGTGGCCAGGCAGTTCAAATCCCCCAGGCCTCCCACCGATGGTGTCTTCCTGAAAGCTACTACGAGTTAAATCCACCTCCCCCACCCTTCTGCATTGAGCTGCGTAGTTATACTGTAGTGGAAGCTAAAGAACATCAAACAGAAAATAATGCTCCAGTAATTTCTTTTTACTTCATCCGCCTTAACAAATGCTCGCCAATATGTCTAAATTTGAACAAAACAGCCTTTTTTTCAGCTCTCTGCAAGAGTCCTCCTTCCACAGGATTTTTTGCAGTCATTAAAATGAGTTATTGATCAGTGTGAACTGGAATTTTCAACAATCTTAATGGTGTCGGTTTTAATTGACTAATATGATTTATGTTCTGCATTAGTTGACTCATTATCACATGCACATTACAGGCTATAATGGTGAGGGCGAACCTATGAGGAATTACAGCCTGTTAGGGACCAGTCATCATAGTTTAACTAACTTGTCAAATGGCTTCTTGGAAGTGCCCTATGGGCAGAGTGTGTGGAGAATGCAAAATGCCACACTAGAAGCAGCAGAAATTGTCTGTCTTAAATGACAGCCAATTGCATGTAAAGGAACTCCAAGAGGAATATAAAACTGCAGCAACCAGTGTTGTTCCAACTTAGTTAACAGGCTTGTGCTCTGTCACTAGGGACACCGTACTTCATTCCCAGCACATTCTCGGTCCTCTTAACAAGCAGCAAAATAAAAATAATACTTTTATTTTTTAAATCTTGAAAAACAAAATTATGCTCATCGTAAGGGCTGCATTCTTAGTCTTTCAACTATCAATATTCTCGGCCTGTCTATCTCTTGTGACCTCAACTGGAACTTCCAATACTTGCCCATAGCTAAAGATACCTCTTTGAAACAGATTTCTTATTTAATACTTGAATACCTATCCCATATCAAGGGAGGCTATGTTAGTCCTGGGATTGGAACATTCTCCATTTGGGAATGCAGTGTCAGCATCAACCTCTCAATTATGTCTGCTGCAACTATGGAAGGAGTTTTAATGTGGAGCAGCATGTGGATTTAGATGCGGGTGGGGGTTTAAAGTGGTCGACAATTTCTTCGCATCTAGAAGCCAGCTCCAACGCACCGACCTCTGTGTTTAACTCGGGCACATTCGGCTGGTTGTGCGTAACACCCTCCGGAGAGGCAGGTTACCAATTTAAATATGTAAATCACTCCATTGTAGTGATATTTCAACCTACATTTGAATTTAACGACGCATCCACAGATTTCCCAGGCTTCCTGAAATGCAACCATGAAACCAATGCGAGAACACAATGGCAATTCATGGGACAAATTTTCAGAACCTCTCTGGCCACAGGGGAGGTGCCAGAGGGCTGGAGGACAGTTAACGTAGTACCATTATTTCAGAAGAGTAGTAGGGATAAACCAGGGAATTACAGGCCAGTGAGCCTAACATCAGTGGTTGAGAAATTATTGGAAAAAATTCTGAGGGACAGCATTAGTCTCCACTTGGAGAGGCAAGGATTAATCAAGAATAGTCAGCATGGCTTTGCCAAGGGGAGATCATGTCTAACCAATTTGATTGAATTTTTCGAGGGGGTGACTAGGTGTGTGGATGAGGGTAGTGCAGTTGATGTAGTCTACATGGACTTCAGTAAGGCTTTTGACAAAGTCTTGCATGGGAGACTGGTCAAGAAAGTAAGAGTCCATGGGATCCAGGACAATTTGGCACATTGGATCCAAAATTGGCTTAGTGGCAGGAGGCAGAGGGTGATGGTCGAAGGTTGTTTTTGTGACTGGAAGCCTGCGTCCAGTGGTGTACCACAGGGGTCGGTGCTGGGTCGCTTGCTGTTTGTAGTGTACATTAATGATTTAGATATGAATGTAGGAGGTATGATCAGTAAGTTCGCAGATGACATGAAAATTGGTGGAGTGGTAAATAGCGAGGAGGGAAGCCTCAGGCTACAGGACGACATAGATGGGTTGGTTAGATGGGCAGAACAGTGGCAAATGGAATTTAACACTGAAAAGTGCGAGGTGATGCATTTTGGGAGGACTAACAAGGCAAGGGAATACACAATGAATGGTAGGACTCTAGGAAGGACAGAGGATCAGAGAGACCTTGGTGTGCATGTACATAGATCCCTGAAGGCAGCAGGACAAGTAGATAAGGTGGTTAAAAAGGCATATGGGATACTTGCCTTCATTAGCCGAGGCATAGAATATAAGAGCAGGGAGGTTATGATGGAGCTGTACAAAACGCTAGTTAGGCCACAGCTGGAATACTGTGTGCAGTTCTGGTCGCCACACTATAGGAAGGATGTGATTGCATTAAAGAAGGTGCAGAGGAGATTCACCAGGATGTTACCTGGGCTGGAGCGCTTCAGCTATGAAGAGAGACTGGACAGGCTGGGGTTGTTTTCCTTAGAGCAGAGAAGGTTGAGGGGGGACCTGATTGAGGTGTACAAAATTATGAGGGGCATAGATAGGGTAGATAGAAAGGAACTTTTCCCCTTAGTAGAGGGGTCAATAACCAGGGGGCATAGTTTCAAGATAAGGGGTAGGAGGTTTAGAGGGGATTTGAGGAAAAAAAAATTCACCCAGAGGGTGGTTAGAATCTGGAACTCACTGCCTGAAAGGGTGGTAGAGGCAGGAACCCTCACAACATTCAAGAAGCATTTAGATGAGCACTTGAAACGCCATAGCATACAAGGCTACAGACCAAGTGCTGGAAAATGGGATTACAATAGATAGGGCTTGATGGCTGGCGCGGACACGATGGGCCGAAGGGCCTCTTTCTGTGCTGTATAACTCTATGACTCTATGGCTCAAATTGAAGCAAATATAGCACTAAATACTCGATGCTCACAGCTGCTTTCTTACCTAGCACTGGGAAAGAGTTTTTTCAGAGTACTTGTGGTGAGAGGTTAGTTTCTGCACTTTAGAGGTTTGGAGACTCAGGTCAGGATGGGTTGTGCCATGACTGCCTTAGATTGGACCTCGGATGAGAAGCAAGATGAACACCAGCAACAGCAAGAACCTGCTGTGGAGAGACCTGCAGGTGGTGAGCAGAGAGGGCAGGCAACAGAGGGGAGAGCCCGCAGGAGGCACTACCTGCGTAACAGGGTGTACAGATAGATGCTCAGTATCCTTGACCTCGCGGAATAGCAGTGTTTTCAGAGGCTGAGATTGTCATGTCAGGTGGTGGCAGCCATTTGCAGTCTCCCAGAAGAAGACCTGCTCCCCGCTGGACCTGGTGGGCACACGTTACCAGTGGCTGTGAAAGTGACCACCGCCCTCAACTTGTTTGCTTCCAGATCCTTCCAGGGCACTACCGGAGTCATATTGAAGTCTCCTAGTTGGCTGCACATAAATGCATAAGGCAGGTCACTGGATTGTTTGCCAGAATCAGCAATTATGTCAACTTCGCCTGTGATGTCACCAGTCAGAATGAGTGGGCGTTCGGGTTTGTGTCTCTGGCTGGCTTCCCACAGGTGCCTGGACAGATCTGGAGGTGCCCTTCAGTACTCGCTAGCCAGGGTCTCCAGAATGATCATGGTGTGCTGCGCTCTACCCATCATCGCATAGCAGTGAGGATTGGAGCTGCAGGAGGAACAAGGCACTGTGCACACATTGTCTGCGGATGAATCCGAGAAAGAAGAAGAGGATGAGGAAGAGGAAGATGGAGACCACAATGCAGCACCAGCCACTTACATTGCAGCCCGGGATGCCAGGGATTCCCTTATAACTGTATAAGGTTCAATTAGTCCCTATCATTGCACCCATGTAACAACCACATCTAACGGCCACTCTCATCCCCCACCCGCCCCCAATCCCACTGTCACAAAGCAGACCTGCTACTAACCAAACACCCATTGCACATCCCCCCATTGGCCCTGTTAATTCATGTCTTCCCATTCAACAAGCAACTGAAAATGTGAGTTGCCACCCAGCAACTATAATTGGACAACACAGGAAAGTAATGCAAAGTAATAAAATTTATGTGATTCTACTAAAGAGCGTAAACTTCACTCATGTGCATACCATGTGTAACTACAAAGCTTTAATCTTCCTTTTCCTACCACACCTACGTGGTGCATCCTGTGTGGCTTCAGCAGAGGTAGAGGCAGGCTGCTCAGATCCCTTTTCTGACTGCTGAGATGCTCTTGGGTTTTTGGAGCCTGTGAGCGCCCTGCCAAAAACTGCTCCACCTGCACCTGTGCAGGGGCCATCGGGAGCAGAGGCAACATGTTAGGTACTGACTGAGGGTGCACAACAGGTGAGAAGTGGAAACACTTTGGGCCAGAAATTGGTGAACGGGGCTTGCCGCGCGTGCAAGCCCCGTATATGCACTTACCCCGCGCTACTGCCGATCAGCTCCAGGGACGCCTGGACTTGGTGTTTGAAAAAGAAGAATCCCGGGCAGTGTATGACGTCACGCCGCCCAGGAGTGCAGCCAGCGCGAAGCCAGGAGCGTGCAGTGCAAGTGAGACACGCCCCTTGAGGTCTCAGTTTCACTGGACATGCCCCCAATGTTTCTGTCAAGCTGCTAAGCATTTTTACATGCAAAGCAGCAGTTTAAATAGGTTTTTGGAAGTTTTTTGAAGATTTTGGTAACTTTTATAAACTTTTAAAAATGTTTACATTATTTTGAGTAATCTGAAGTAGTTTTAAAGAGAATTAAAGCAATTTAAAGACTTTTAAAAGCCCTAAAAGAATTTTTTTAATTCCATTTATTTATTTAGCAATGTCGTCGTCATACGTGTCTTCACACTGTTCCCTTTGGGGAACTGTATGAAGTGGTGGAAGGATTTATGGCCATGATTAACGCTCATTCCGTGACCGTAACCATCTTTGAACCAGCCATTAGGGCGGTTAGTCCTATGGCGGGAGGGTTTTACGGGCTCCCACAAGCTATACAAGGAGGGGGGGCCACCCACACCCACGGACGCAAATATCCCACTGGATGTCAACCCAGAATTTAGAGCCGGAGCTCCGACTCCACTTGCCGGGACTGTCTGGAGCGGGGTTCGAAACCCTACCCTGATCTGGCCCAGCGGCGGGGATCCTACCGCTATGACAAAGGCCCAATCCGATTAGCAACGTGAAATGGCAGCATAGGGCTCCAGTCACGGGGAGGGAAAAGGCGCAGGAAACGTATGGGTGTCACCTTTTGTGCGGAGTGGGCCTTTTGCGTAGCAGTAAGCATCCCCGCCGCTGGGCCAGAAGGAGTAGGGTTTTGAACCCCACTCCAGACAGTCCCGGCAAGTGGAGTCGGAGCTCCAACTTTAAATTCTGAGTGGACATCCAGCGGGATACTTGCGTCCGTGGGTGTTGGTGGCACCACCCCCCTCAGATGGGTTGTGGGAGCCCGTAAAACCCTCCCGCCATAGGACTAACCACCCTAATGGCTGGTTCAAAGATGGTTACGGTCACGGAATGAGCGTTAATCACGGCCATAAATCCTTCCACCACTTCATACAGTTCCCCAAAGGGAACAGTGTGAGGATACGTACGATGATGACCTCTTGCGCAATGCACCTCCTTGGACCCTCAGTCGCAGATGCGAGGGGGCAAGTCGTGCAATTGTTAAATTTTTCATTTTATTGACATGTAAAATGTTGGCCCAGTAATTCCCTTCCAAATGCGCGAGTACGGTCGGGGTACTTACGCATCTGGCCGGATGAAATGCCGGTTTTCAGCATGCACAGTGCATGTGGGGAAAACCGGCATTTCCTGTCCTCTGAACGAAGGGGTTCAGAGGCAGAACGCGTGCGACTGCACAGGCAGCGCGTGCGCAGTATAATTCGCCGCTTTCATTAATGCTTTCAGTGAGGTCAAGTCATTACAACTTACACATGAAAAAAGCATGGGTACAGTTGCTCCAGAGGCTGCGGAGGAAGATATTTATTATCGTGGAGCTTCTGAAAGTATGTATGTCTGTATATATTCCTTTGCGTGTTATGTATATATTCCTTTACTTATGTGTATGAATGTATTATTTAATTATGACTTTCAGAGAAAGTAACTTATTGGAAAATCATAATTAAAAACATACATTCATACACATTAGTAAAGGAATATAAAACATACATACATATACGTAAAGGAATATATGTGGACATACATACATAACTCATTCTCACATTCCATTCACACAGCCACAATTGCTCCTTCTACCGATCGTTCTGAAAACCCTTTAAAAAAAAAATTTAAACTTTAAAACTTACTTAAAATTTCTTAAAATAACTTCCCTCCCTTTCCCAAACAAAAATATTGCATTTCAGAAGCTCCACGATAAAATATATCTTCCTCCGCAGCCAATGAACAACTTTACACTTGCTTTTTTCAAGTGTAACTTCTAAGGACTTACCCCCACTGAATCCATCATTGAAATCCACAAAGTTCACTGCGCAAGCGCTGCCTGTGCAGTCGCACGCGCTGTGAATAGACCTCGGGTCTGGAAATGCCGGCGTTCCCCGCATGCGCTGTTCCTGCTGAACGCCGGCATTTCCAACAGCCAGATGCGTGAGTACCCCGACCGTACTCACGCTTCTGGCCGCGAATTTCTGGCCCTTTGAGTGGAGTCCCCACATTCATATCCCCTTTCGCCATTATCTCTCTCGTGAGCCAGCTGCACTTCACTGCTACCACTGTGCTGGAGAGCAGCTAGGTGCAGATTAATGACACGCTGTAAGGCCAAGGCTAATGTGTCTATCATCCTATTTAAGGTACCAGACATGTTGGCTTCCAGAGTCTGCAAGGCCGTGGTCTCATTTGATTGTCACGATTGATGTTCCCGGAGTTGGCCACTCTATCCATAAAAGAAGACATCATCGGAATACCTTGTTCAACCCACTCGTACTTGAGGTGGACTCCTCCATACTCTCTGCAATCGTGAACAGTGTGCATGGAAGGCCTGTCAGTACATTGCAGATTTTCTCCTGTCCCTCAATAATTATCTTTTTTATCATCGTCCCCCAGGGTACAGCAGAGTCCAGCTGAGCAGAGCTTGGTGAAAACCAGGTGAAAACCCAACTAACTGTCTAAGTGGACCCACTGAAGTGCGAGTATCTGTGCTGGTGCATGGTATGCATGATTCCTGTAATGGTGCACCCTCAGAAGGAATCATCTTCTCCATGGTTTCATCATCTAGGAGCATCACCGATTGCTACTGTATGGGTGAAGGCCCTGTGAAGAGAAAAGATATGAATGAGTACTGGCAAAGTAAGAATGTTGCAACTTATCATTATGAAGATGATCATATTTCACTTTCACTTGCTGCTGAAATCAAGTCAACATGGCTGAGTGTTGTATGACATGTGGGTCAATGATATTTAATGCTGTCACCAGATAGCTGGGAGGTCCCCATCTCCGATGGCCAGGGAAGTTGAGACGCCACTGATCTCCAGCATGTCCTCCTCTGAAGTTGTCAGCTGTGAGATCTGTGGAGGACCACCTCTGGTTCTCTCCCCTCCCTTGTGTTTTAGGCTCTCTTCTCCTGCAATGGGAGAAAGAACAGACCTATGAGTGATTTTAATGGCATATGTGTTCACCCGATGGATGCAATGCATTTGGTGAGAGTGACTATCAGGGAGAGGAAACAAATTGCATAAGGATGAGGGTGAGTGGCAGTGGTGGGTAGGTAGATGGGGGTATGAAGAAGTACATAGAAAGAGAAGGATGGGTGTGCTTGCAAGGTAAGTAGGTGTGAGGAGTGATGTGATAGAGTAGGCTTGAGAAGGCAGAAGGGGGGTTGGGGTGATGCGCACAGCAGGATGTAGGTGAATGTACAACTGTACTCACCTTTCCTGACCTGGTGAGGTCATTAAAGCGCTTCCTGCACTGAATCCAGGAGTGTGGCACAATGCTCCTGCTGCTGATCTCCTGGGCCACATTCAGCCACACCTTCTTTGTGTCAGCAGTAGGTTTCTTCCTCCCATTGCCAGGCAGGAGTATCTCTCTCCAGCTCCTCACTGCCCCCAGCAGTACATCAAGGGAGGTGTCATTGAAGCAGTGTGCAGCCTTTGAGCATCCTGAGTCCATATTCTGAGATTGCTGTCTCTGTGCCAAACTTCCCAATTCCTCTAAATTCCATCTTTGGATTGGCCCTTTAAATTGACCCTTAGTGTTAATGTTAGTGTTAGTGTTAGGGGGATTAAATACGTGGGGTTACGGGGATAGGGTGGGATATGTGTTGGTGTAGGGGTTACGGGGATCGGGTGGGATATGTGTCGGTGCAGGCTCGATGGGCCGAAATGGCCTCTATCTGCACTGTGGGGTTTCTGTGATTCTGTGAATACGGGTCCTCATCACACCCGCTGCCACGCAATCAACGCCAAACCCATAAGCAAAATTATAATGAGGTGCCTGCATTAAAATTCCACAGACAGACGCGCTGAAATTACCTCTGGGTTTCCCATGTGATATTGGACCCCCCCGCCCTCGCTCTCAACATACCTCAAATTTAATATCGTGCCTATGTGCTTCAGTGACAGCCTCAGAGGACCACCTTCTGATCACCCAGTGTGATATTTTCCACACTGGGAGGTAGATTTTCATGTGTCTGATTCCATCAGGTAGGAGGTGGGCAGTGTGAGCCAATGGAATTGGTCCGAGACTTAACCAAGTTTCATGGTCGCACCTCATTTCCATACTGTCGGTGAGCTGCTTGTGCATTCCGAGCAGCTCCCTGATCAGAGAAGGTTGAAAATCTGTCAGCTCCAGTGCAGAGCAGATACATTAAGGGGAGGGAGGTGTTCCCGGGGAGGACTTTATTAATGCTCCTCCTGACCCCACCAAAATCATTTTAAAAGTTTAAACTCACTTGTTTTTGAGTGGCCTGCAGCGGTCCCTTTAAGGCTACACCACTCAACGCAAGTGCCCGTGGACCAACCACATCATCAGACTCCAATTTGCATGGGCTAATGAGGCGCCTGCTTGTTTTTTGGTTGATGCCTGAGCTGCCCATTTTAAGGACTCCACTAAGGTGGCTGTGGCCCAGTCTTCGACGGAATGTGGCGGTATGTTCAGCACTTCAATTTTCCTTGCACTCCCACCCTGTACCTGCCTAAAAACGGGGATGAAAATCAGCTCTCAGATATTCTGTGGGCTCTTTCATCCGGATGTGATGGTGGGGTTCTGGACGGGAAACCCGGAAGTACGGGTTTCCCAGACATCTTGCAAATATTTACTACAGGACGTCTTTAACTTTTTTTCTGCAGGTTTCTCACCCATCAACCAGCCTATATTCAAGAAGGAGTTAGATATATTTCTTAATGCTAAAGGGATCAAGGGATATGGGGAGAAAGCAGGGACAGGGTACTGAATTTGGATGATCAGCCATGATCTCATTAAAGGGCGGAACAGGCTCGAGGGGCCGAATGGCCTACTCCTGCTCCTATCTTCTATGTTTCTATGTTTCTATGTTTCTGATCGATAGCTGAGGAGACAGCAGGTAGGGAGACTGGAAGAGATTGCAGTCGGGGGGTGTTGGGGGTCTCATGGTCATGGGGGCTTATCATGGTCTGGGGGGTCTCATGATAGGGATGGGGGAGGTTGAGGTCAGGAGGGAGTAGATTGTATTGGGGGGGAAGCGATTGCAGGGCGTGGGAAGTGCATGGTAGTGAGTGGGGGGAGATCAGGTGGAGTCAGCGATTGGTGGAGCTGAAAGCAGGTAAGCTTGTTGGGCTGGGGGGCAACACTCCTGCTCCTCCTGACCCACACACAGTGCTATAAAGGCATTTATCTTATGAATCCAGGCCTTTTCACCTCCTTTTACCTGCCGAGTTTCCTGAGCCCCAAGAAACCCAGCCTCAATCGGTTAAAAATAAAAATCCTATTAAAATGGGTGCACGCAGCCTCCTTAAAAGCTGTTATCAACCGACCTGCCTCCTGAGAGCGGATTGGTCTCCTGCCCCCGACCTGTCTCCGTTAAAACTGGAAGTGGGCGGGTTCGAGGGAGGTTGGGGTCGGGTCTGAAATGTTAATAATTTTTACTTCACACCCGACCCTGTTTCTGGGGGTTAAAATTACCCCCAACCTTGACAGACTATTCTACTGCACCTTTTAGTAAGTAACCAATCAATATTTGGATAATCTGTCTTTCAGACTAGAGATTGGTGTATGTCCAGGAAAAGATAAAGAGGAAGTAAGAAATGATTTAGAAAATAAAAATACATTTCTGTGTGTTTGTACGGTTCTTTATAAGTGTTACGATCAGCAAATAGATGAAACATTGAACTATTTTCAAGAGATTTTCAGACCTGCACCATCTGTGCAATGCTAACTGCTGCAATGCCCCATTGTTAGCTCTGGGTCAACAGATATATTTAAAAAAAAACACAAAGCTTACAGCAGTTATCAGGCTACAACAGCTGTAGCTTATGCAATATCTTTACCAAACTTGGGAATGATCCAAGGGGTGTACTGTTAATCATTGCTATCATTGTGACAGTATTTGCATACAAACAAAGTATGCACCTTCACAGTCAGTGTTGCCAACACTTGAAATTTTGTTGATGATCTATTGATTTTGCTCTGTTGTTTTAATGTATATAATTTACACAGACGCAAATTCGCTCTCTGAGACGGCTGTTGCTCTGAGGTATCGCAAATGTTAGTATTTATAACACAAAAGCTATTTAAAAATTAATTTCAGTAAAATGTACTTTCAGAAATAGTAGATGTCCAAACTTATCTGAAAATTTTTTTTTTTAAATTCACTGTCAGAATAATGTACAGTATTTGTAGCAAAGCCAAGATAAAGGTATATTTGTATAGTGCTTATGTTGCTGGACCAATAATCCAGAGGTTTGAACTAATAATCCAGAGAATATTAGTTCAAATCCTAATTTGAATTCAGTTTAAAAATCTGGAAATAAAAAATTGGTATCAGTAACAGTGACCATAAGGTTGTTGGATTGTCGTTAAAATACAACTGGTTCACTAATGTCCTTTAAGGAAGGAAACCTGCCGTCCTTAGCCAGTGTGGCCTATATGTGACTTCAGTCCCATAGCAATGTGATTGACTCGTAACAGCCCTCTGAAGTAGCGTAGCAAGCCACTCAGTTAGAAGGCCCACCACCACCTTCTCAGGGTAACTTGGGATGGACAATAAATGCTGGCCTTGCCAGCGATGCCCACATCCTGAGAATGAATTTTCAAAAACATATTGATGCTCCACTGCAGCGCATCATCCGAGCTTGTCGGAATGTCGGCTCCAACCCGCCAAATTCCGTTTTTTACTGAGGCGGGACAAGGGACGGGCAGCCAACAAGCTCCCAGGAGGTACCCGCTCCCAGGAGGTGGGTTTGCATTTTAAATATGTTAATGAGTCTGGAAGCCTCTGATTTAACCGCGGGAAAGCCGGCAGCTGCAGCGAGGCGAAGACAGCTTCGGGGAGAAGGTACGTGCCTTTACAGTGCTCCTTGTGGGCCAGGAGGAGCAGGCGTGCTTCCTCCCGGCACCCAAGCTTCCCCACCATCTGACCCGCCCTCCCCGGGGTCGGTGAGTGGACCAACTTGTGGTCCCCGTCCGACTGGAAGCCAAACCTGTCAATCATGCTGACTTCCGGGCAGGGACCTTGTCAGGGCCAAAAGACGCATGCTGTGGAGTTAAAAGTCCTCACCTTGCAGGGAAACCTGGACTTCTAGAGGAATCAAGGGATATGGAGATAGGGCGGGAAAGTGGAGTTGAGGTCGATGATCAGCCATGATCTTATTGAATGGCGGAGCAGGCTCGAGGGGCCGAATGGCCTACTCCTGCTCTTATTTCTTATGTTCTTATAAGAGGGGTATTTTAACCTGCCTCATCAGTTGGGAAACCCACAGGATTGGGCAGCACGGTGGCATAGTGGTTAGCACTGTTGCCTCACAGCGCCAGGGACCCGGGTTCGAATCCGGCCTCGGGCGACTGTCTGTGTGGAGTTTGCACATTCTCCCCGTGTTTGCATGGGTTTCCTCCGGGTGCTCCGGTTTCCTCCCACAGTCCAAAGATGTGCGGTTACGGGGATCGGGTGGGATATGTGCCGGTGCAGGCTCGATGGGCCGAAATGGCCTCTATCTGCACTGTGGGGTTTCTGTGATTCTGTGATGGTTTTACACCTGCCCAATGTTATTCTCCATTTACTGCAATGAGGGGTAAAATCGGGCGGGGTGTAAAACCAGCATTGCACCCGATACTGTCAGTCCCCTGATGGGTGGATTAGGTGAAAATTACTGGCAAGGCTTGCTGAATTGCCCACTCTGATATCTGAGACTAAGGAGGAGTAGCAAATACAATAATCAGAAAGTTTTTTAAACGTTTGTCTATCTAGTTGTAGAACAAAATTCAACTTATATGTTTTGCTACGCTGTCAATCTGATCATTTTCCATTGATTGACCTACAAATCTGAACTGCCTCTTGGGATAACTAATAGGCCGACTGCAGAACAAATACTCAAGCTCTGCAGTTTTTAAGCAGTGTTACCTAGATAGCAACTGAAATGTTGGGAAGCTGCCTGTGTCCTATCAGAAATTCCATTCTCTCACATATTGCTTGTAACTCTACAGCAGTAAAACACTATTGGAACCCTCACAGCCTTCTGAGGACAAATGAACAGATGGATGGAGATTATAAGAGATAACTTTGATCTCCACCGTTCTCATGCAGCAGCTGAGGCTGGGAGTGTACAGCAGAGAGATCAGGTACACCGTGTTTTTATTTTTGGAAACAAAAAAATTGCAGCAATGAATATCGTAATGAGTTATGCAAAATACTGCATTTAATGTAGGTCAGTATTAAACAGCTAAAGCTGCTTTGGCATTTTTACAGTGCCTGTGCTGCATATAATTAGCTGAGTCACAGATATGAGTACTGTGAAGGCTGGAGATCCATTCCAGTCTGAGTTTATTGTTTCATTTCAATTAGCTGCGATCTTTCTTATGTTATAAACACTTCTGCAGCAATGTGATTCATCATTTGTAGCAAAAACACCTGAAGTATTGTTCATGTGCAACCCTTATTTACATGTGGTCATTCTCAATTTAATCTTTGATGATGTCCTGAATACGATGTAAGTTGGCAACAGTGCTAGACATCCTGGGATGGATTTTCTTCTGAATTTTTGGTACTTTTGGGGTGGCATATGAAATAAAATGGGGTGGTAATGCCTAGTAACTTAAAACCACTGGTCTAAAATAGCACCAAAATTATTCTTGCAAACAACAAGAAATAGTAAGGTGTTAGGTGGGGTCAGGCTAAGAGAGAATACAAGAAGGTCTAAGATAGGTTTACATTGCTTGTGTGTAAACGCACAAAGTGTGGCAAATAAGGTTGGCGAGCTGCAGGCACAAATAGCCACATGGGAATATGATGTCGTGTAATAACGGAGAGCTGGCTCAAAAAAGGGCAGGATTGGGTTTTAAATATTCCTGGATATAAGGTGTTCAGGAAAGATAGGGAAGAAAAGGTAGGAGGTGGGCTAGCAGTATTGGTTAAGGAGAATGTTACAGTGCTGGAGAAAGAGAATGTCCTGGAGGGGTCAAGGACAGAATCTATTTGGCTAGAATTAAGAAATAATAGAGGTACCATTGCACTACTAGGTGTATTCTATAGACCACCCACTAGTGGGAAAGATATAGAGGAGCAAATTTGCAGAGAAATTACAGAGAGGTGCAAGAACTATAGAGTAGTGATAATGGGGGACTTCAACTATCCTAATATAGACTGGGATAGTAATAGTGTAAAGGGCAGAGAGGGGGGTAGAATTTCTGAAGAGTGTTCAGGAGAACTTTCTTGATCAGTACGTTTCCAGTCCAACAAGAAAGGAAGCATTATAGGATCTGGTTCTGGAGAATGAGGTGGGTCAAGTGGAGCAAGTGTCAATAGGTGAACATTTAGGGAACAGTGATCATAGTATCATAAAGTTTAGATTAGCTATGGAAAAGGACAGGGAGCAATCTAGAGTAAAAATACTTAATTGGAGGAATTCAAATTACAGTGTGTTGAGAACGGATCTGGCCTGGGTAAATTGGAATCAAAGATTGGAAGGCAAATCTGTAGTGGAACAATGAGGAGATGGTTCAGGTACAGTCGAGGTAAATTCCCATGAGGGGCATAGGTAGGGCAACTAAAGCCAAAGCTCCCTGGATGACAAAAGAGATAGAGACTAAGATGAAGCAGAAAAAGAGCGCGTATGACAGATGTCAGGTGGAGAATACAAGTGAGAATCAGGATGAATATAGAAAGTTCAGAGGGGAAGTGAAAAAAGAAAATAAGAGGAGCAAAGAGAGAGTATGAGAATAGATTGGCAGCTAACATAAAAGGGAATTCAAAAGTATTCTATAGGCATATAAATAATAAACGGGTAGTAAGGGGAGGGGTGGGGCTGATTAGGGACCAAAAAGGACTGCTATGCATGGCGGCAGAGGGCATGGCTGAGGTACTAAATGAGTATTTTGCACCTGTCTTCACCAAGGAAGAAGATGTTGCCAAAGTCATAGTGAAAGAGGAGGTAGTGGAGACACTGGATGAGATAAAAATAAATAAAGAGGAGATACTAGAAAGGCTGTCTGTACTTAAAGTAGATAAGTTACAAGGACCGGATGGGATGCATCCTAGGATGCTGAAGGAAGTTAAGGAAGAAATCGGGGAAGTACTGGCCATGATCTTCCAATCCTCCTTAGATATGGGGCTGGTGCCAGAGGACTGGAGAATGGCAAATGTTACACCCTTGTTCAAAAAAGGGTGTAAGGATAAACCCAGCAACTACAGGCCAGTCAGTTTAACATCGACAGTGGGGAAGCTTTTAGAAATGATAATCAGGTACAAAGTTAAGTCACTTGAACAAGCGTGGATTAATTAAGGAAAGCCAGCGTGGATTTGTTAAAGGCAAATTGTGTTTAACTAACTTCATTGAGTTTTTTGATGAGGTAACAGAGAGTGTTGATGAGGGCAATGCAGTTCATGTGATGTACATGAACTTCCAAAAGGTGTTTGATAAAGTGCCACATAATAGGTTTGCCAGCAAAGTTGAAGCCTGTGAAAGAAAAGTAGGAGTATGCCATTCGGCCCCTCGAGCCTATTCCACCATTCAATGAGATCATGGCTGATCATCCAAACTTAGTACCCTGTCCCTGCCTTCTCCCAATATCCCTTGATCCCTTTAGCCTTAAGAAATATATCTAACTCCTTCTTGAATATATTTAATGAATTGGCCTCAACTGCCTTCTGTGGTAGAGAATTCCACAGGTTCACCACTCCCTGGGTGAAGAAATTCCTCCTCATCTCTGTCCTAAATGGCTTACCCCTTATCTTTAGACTGTGACCCCTGGTTCTGGACTCCCCCGCCATTGGGAACATCCTTCCTGCATCTAGTCTGTCTAGTCCTGTTAGAACTTTATAAGTTTCAATGAGATCCCCTCTCATTCTTCTAAACTCCAGTGAGTATAAGCCCAATCGACCCAATCTCTCCTCATACGTCATTCCTGCCATCCCAGGTATCAGTCTGGTGAATCTTCGCTGCACTCCCTCCATGGCAAGAACATCCTTCCTCAGACAAGGTGACCAAAATTGCACACAATACTCAAGGTGTGGTCTCACCAACTGTAGCAAGGCCCTGTACAACTGTAGCAAGACATCCTTGTTCCTGCACTCGAATCCTCTCGCTACGAAGGCCAACATACCATTTGCCTTCTTAATCGCCTGCTGCACCTGCATGCTTACCT
Organism: Somniosus microcephalus; assembly: GCF_052327205.1. NCBI lineage: Eukaryota > Metazoa > Chordata > Chondrichthyes > Squaliformes > Somniosidae > Somniosus > Somniosus microcephalus. Next base: position 111,003,971 of record NC_140987.1, on the reverse strand, counting down.
TCAGGACACCCAAGTCTCGTTGCACTTCCCCTTCTCCCAATCTATTGCCGTTCAGATAATAATCTGCCTTCCTGTTTTTGCCACCAACGTGGATAACCTCGCATTTATCCACATGACAGATGAAATTTAATGCAGAAAAGTGCGAAGTGATAATTTTGGTAGGAAGAACGAGGAGAGGCAATATAAACTAAATGGTACAATCCTAAAGGGGGCGCATAAACAGAGAAACCTGGGGGTATATCTGCACAAATCTTTGAAGATGGCAGGGCAGGTTGAGAAAGCGGTTAAAAAAGCATACAAGATCCTGGGCTTCATAAATAGTGGCATAGAGTACAAAAGCAAGGAAGTTATGATGAACCTTTATAAAACATTGGTTCAGCCTCAACTGGAGTATTGTGTCCAATTCTGGGCACAGCACTTCAGAAAGGATGTGGAGGGTGCAGAAAAGATTTCCGAGAATGATTCCAGGGATGAGGGCCTTCAGTTACGTGGATAGATTAGAGAAGCTGGGGTTGTTCTCCTTAGAGCAGAGAAGGTTGAGAGGAGATTTGATAGAGGTGTTCAAAATCATGAGGGGACCCCTCACGGTTGAGAGTGTCGAAGGCCTTTGTGAGGTCAAAGAAGGCCATGTACAGCGGTTAGTGCTTTTCCCTGCATTTCTCTTGTAGTTGACGTGCGGTGAAGATCATGTCCATTGTGCCCTTAGTGGGCGGAATCCACAATGCGACTCTGGGAGGAGCTCTTCAGCCACTGAGAGAAGGCGATTGAGGAGGATTCTAAGCCTGGCACTAAGCTCATGGTCTACAGAGCAGTAGTGATACCTGCCCTCCTGTATGCTTCAGAGACATGGGCCATGTACAGCAGGCACCTCAAAGCACTGGAGAGGTACCACCAACGCTGCCTCCACAAGATCCTGCAAATCCATTGGCCGGATTGGTGCACCAACATCAGTGTTCTCTCTCAGGTCAACATCCCCAGCATTGAAGCTCTGACCATGCTCGATCAGCTCCGATGGATGGGCCACATCGTCCGCATGCCCGATACGAGACTCCCAAAACAAGCGCTCTACTCGGAGCTCCGACATGGCAAGACAGCCCCAGGTGGGCAGAGAAAATGCTTCAAGGACACCCTCAAAGCCTCCTTGTAAAAGTGCAACATCCCCACCGACACCTGGGAATCCCTGGCCCAAGACCACACAGAGTGGAGGAGAAGCATCCGGGAAGGCGCCAAACACCTCGAGTCTCTTCGCCGGGAGCAAGCGGAAGCCAAGCGCAAACAGCAGAAGGAGCACATGTCAACCCAAGCACCCCACCCACCCACCCCTTCAACCACCATCTGCCCCACCTGTGACAGAGACTGTAGGTCCTGCATTGGGCTCATCAGTCACCTGAGAACTTATTTTTAGTGTGAAAGCAAGTCATCCTCAGTTCCGAGGGACTGCCTAAGAAGAAGAGACAGAGTAGATAGAGAGAAACTATTCCAATTGGTGGAAGGGTCGAGAACCAGAGGACACAGATTTAAGGTCATTGGCAAAAGAACCAAAGGAGACATGAGGAAAAACTTTAATCGCAGCGAGTGGTTAGGATCTGGAATGCAGTGCTTGAAAAGGGGATGGAGGCAGATTCAATCATGGCTTTCAAAAGGGATTTGGATAAGTACCTGAAGGAAAAAAATGTGGAGGGCTACGGGGAAAGGGCAGGGGAGTAGGACTAGCTGAACTGCTCTTGCAGAGAGCTGGCACAGGCTCGACGGGCCAAATGGCCTCCTTCTATGATTCTGTAACCATTCTACGATTCTGTAGACCATTGTGGGTATATTATACAGAGAGAATAAATTATAAAATTGTGGGGGAGGGGAAAGAAACTAAAACAACAAAAAGAATTCCTAAATAACAATAGAAAATGCTGGAAACACTCAGCAGGTCAGGTAGCATCCGTGGAGAGAGAAACAGTTAACGTTTCAGGTCTGTAACCCTTCATCAGAACTGGAAAAAGTTAAAGGTGTACAGGAAACTTTGGTTTATCCGGAGGTTGTATGTCCGGAATACTCGTTCTAACGGCAAAAATCAGGAGCCGTTTTCTATAAGTTTTTTTAGTTCTCGTTCTTTTTTTTTCCCAGTCAGGCACTGCAAGGTCTGTAGCTATAGCAACAGCTTCAGCTAGAGATGCTTGCAGCTGCAGCCGACTCTTTAGAAGCTGTTGCTAAGCAACAGTGTTTGTTGTCAGATACGGAGATGAAAACCTCCGTATGCTTCAACATTAACTTTGTATGTCCGGCAGTTTTGATAGATCGGCAACACGCCAGTCCCGTCGGTGCCGGATATCACAAAGTTTCCTGTAACAGGTTTTAAGCAGGTGCAGAGACAGGGAAAGGGGGGAGGGGAGGAAAGAACAAAAGGAACGGTCTGTGCTAGGTTGGAAGGCAGGAATGGTTAAATGGTGCAAATGGGGATGGCAGAATCATCAACAGCTGCCGCCTGAAAAAATAGGGGCAGAGGTTATGGTCTGAAATTATTGAACTCAATGTTGAGTCCAGAAGGCTGTAAAGTGCTGAATAGAAAGATGAGGTGCTGTTCCTCGAGCTTATGTTGAGCTTCATTGAGGATTTCATAAAAAAACACTTTCAGAGATAAAAATCAAGTTCCCATAAATATAATAGAAAGTACTGTTTAGTTAATTTGAAGTCACTTGCCGTCTTCTTCAGTTCTGCAGTCATCATGTGCAGAAAGTGATTGATCGATTTATTGACTCTCTTCTGGTGGGTAGACATGCTGCAGTAGTGTGTCAGAACTTGTGTTGTATTTAATGTCATAGCAAAAATTTTCATCTGCCTTGACATTGGTAGAGTTAAAATTGGATCCCACTATTATTATAGCTTGCCATGTGTATTGAGCTGGGGAGAGGGAGAAAAGCACAAGGACTGAAGTGAGAAAAACAGGATTTTTTTTAAACAATCTTTTGATATCTGGTTTACATGTAAAAAAAATTCGAAACAACCACACAGAAAATGGAATTTCCAGCCTAACACAGGATGAAAAATTATCTATGTGGTACTGTAGAGGGATCTAATAACTCAGCTGAATGACCTTACATAGGATTACATAGGATATACGGCACAGAAACAGGCCATTCGGCCCAACCAGTCCATGCTGGCGTTTATGCTCCACACGAGCATCCTCCCATCTTTCCTCATCTAATTCTATCAGCATAATCCTCTATTCCCTTTTCCCTCATATGCTTGCCTCCCCTTAAATGCATCTGTACTTTTTGCTTCAACCACTCCCTGTGGTAACGAGTGGCACATTCTCATCACTCTTTGGGTAAAGAAGTTTCTTCTGAATTCCCTATTGGATTTCTTGGTGACTATCTTATATTAATAGCCTCTAGTTATGCTCTTCCCCACAAGTGGAAACATTCTCTCTGTATCCACTCTGTCAAAATTTTTTATAAATTTAAAGACCTCTATTAGGTCACCACTCAGCCTTCTTTTTCAAGAGAAAAGAGACCCAGCCTGTTCATCCTTTCCTGATATGTATACCCTCGCATTTCTGGTATCAACCTTGTAAATCTTCTCTGCACGCTCTCCAGTGCCTCTATAACCTTTTTATAATGGCCCAGAAATTCGGGTCTCCACGGGTGAGTACGCATGGGGTACTCACCCGTAGGCCCAATGGAAGTGCTGGTTTCGTGCATGCACTGCGCATGCGTGGGAAACCGGAACTTCCGTTCCCTTGAAAGAAGGGGTTCAGAGGTGGAACGCATGCGCCAGATTTTTCCGGGAGGGTAAGTCTCCAGGAGTTACACATATAAAAAGCAGGCGCTAGGCCTGCTTTTAACAAGGTAAGTGGTGAATTAATTAAAATTAAAACATTTTTTCCACAGGTTTATTATTTTTAAATACTTTAAAGAAAGGTAAGTTTATTTTTAGCCCCATTAGAAAACGTAATTAATTTTTTCAAAAATTTAAATTATTGTTTAAAATAGTTATTTTATATAATTTATAGTTATTTTTAAAATGTGATTTAAAAAAAAAAATTATTTGAAGTTTTAGTGATGTTTTGGGGCTTATAGTATTTATGGTTTTGACAGCTCTTCCTGTCAATTTTATGAATGGGCATTTCCCTGCTACCATTGGCTCTCCATGGCCCACATGATCCCAGGGGACGCATCGAACTAACTGTGCCCCTGGGATACGCAAACACTGCGCGTCGGCTGTTGGAGCAGGCCCAGGATCGGAATCCCACGCGGGCCCACAGCTCAACGGCCGGCGCGCTAGGTAAGTGCAGGTCGGAGGCTTGCACCCGCGGGAAGCCTCCGACCTGAATTTCTGGGCCATTATGGCGACCAGAACTGTAAGCAGTACTCTAAGTGTGGTCTAACCAAGGTTCGATACAGGTTTAGCATAACTTCCCTACTTTTCAATTCTATACCTCTAGAAATAAACCCTAGTGCTTGGTTTGCTTTTTTATGGCCTCGCTAACCTGTGTCGCAACTTTTAGTGATTTGTGCATTTGTACTCCGAGATCCCTTTGTTCCTCTACTCCACCTAGACTCGCGCCCTCCAAGTGATGTGACCTCCCTATTCTTCCCACCAAAATGTAATACCTCCCATTTATCTGTGTTGAAATTCATTTGCCAATTATATGACCATTCTGCAAGTTTATTAATGTACTCTTGTAATATGTTGCAGTCCTCCTCAGTATTGACTATTACCCCCCCAAGATGGTGTCATGTGCAAATTTAGAAATTGTGCTTTTGATTCCATAGTCTAAATTGTTAATGTAAATTGTGAACAACAATGGTCCCAGCACTGATCCTTGTGGAACACCAGCTCCTGCCACTGTGAATAGCTACCCTATACTCCTACTCTCTGCTTTCTGTCCTGAAGCCAGCCAGCAATCTATTCTGATAGCAAAATACTGCGGATGTTGGAAATCCGAAATAACAACAGAAAATGCTGGAAAAACTCAGCAGGTCAGGCAACATCCGTGGACAGAAATTCTGCTACTTGTTGCCTGACTCCGCATTCTCTGACCTTGCTCATCAGTCTATTATGGGGTACCTTATCAAAGGCCTTTTGAAAATCCAGAATATTTTTTTATTCGTTTATGTGATGTGGAAGTTGCTGGCAAGGCCAGTGTTTATTGCCCATCCGTAATTGCCCTTGAGAAGGTGGTGGTGAGCCACCATTTTATTATTTGTTTATGGGATCAGGGTGTCGCTGGCAATGCCAGCATTTATTGCCCATCCCTAGTTGCCCTTGAGAAGGCGGTGGTGAACCTCCTTCTTATACCGCTGCAGTCCGTGTGGTGATGGCACTCCCACAGTGCTGTTAGGTAGTGAGTTCCAAGATCTTGACCCAGCAATGATGAAGGATCAGCGATATACTTCTAAGTCAGGATGGTGTGTGACTTGGAGGGGAACTTGGAGGTGGTGGTGTTCCCATGTGCCTTCTGCCCTTGTCCTTCTAGGTGGAAGAGGTCGCGGGTTTGGGTGGTTCTGCCGAAGAAGCCTTGGCGAGTTGCTGCAGTGCATCTTGTAGATGGTACACACTGCAGCCACGGTGCGCCCGTGGTGGAGGGAGTGAATGTTTAAGGTAGTGGATGGGGTGCCAATCAAGTAGGTTGCTTTGTCTGGATGGTGTCGAGCTTCTTGAGTGCTGTTGGAGCTGCACTCATCCAGGCAAGTGGAGAGTATTCCATTACACTCCTTACTTGTGCCTTGCAGATGCTGGAAAGGCTTTGGGGAGTCAGGTGGTGAGACACTCACCGCAGAATACCTAGCCTCTGACCTGCTCTTGTTGCCACAGTATTTATGTGGCTGGTCCAGTTAAGTTTCTGGTTAATGGTGACCCCCAGGATGTTGATAGTGGGGGATTCGGCGATGGTAATGCCATTGAATGTCAAGGGGAGGTGGTTAGACTCTCGCTTTTGGAGATAGTCATTGCCTGGCACTTCTGTGGTGCGAATGTTACCTGCCACTTATCAGCCCAAGCCTGAACGTCGTCCAGGTCTTGTTGCATGTGGGCATGGACTGCTTCATTATCTGTGGAGTTGCGAATGGCGCTGAACACTGTGCAGTCATCAACGAACATCCCCATTTCTGACCTTATGTTGGAGGGAAGGTGGTGAGCCGCCTTCTTGAACTGCTGCAGTCCGTGCGTTGAAGGTGCTTCCACAGTGCTGTTAGGTAGGGAGTTCCTGGATTTTGACCCAGCGACGATGAAGGATCGGCGATATACTTCTAAATCAGGATGGTGTGTGACTTGGTGGGGAACTTGGAGCTGGTGGTGTTCCCATGCGCCTGCTGCCCTTGTCCTTCAAGGTGGAAGAGGTTCTGCCGAAGAAGCCTTGGCGAGTTGCTGCAGTGCTTCTTGTAGATGGTACGCACTGCAGCCATGGTACGCTGGTGGTGGAGGGAGTGAATGTTTATGCTGGTGGATGGGGTGCCAATCAAGCGGGCTGCTTTGTCCTGGATGGTGTCGAGCTTCTTGAGTGTTGTTGGAGCTGCACTCATTCAGGTAAGTGAGGAATATTCCATCACACTCCTTGTGCCTTGTAGATGGTGGAATGGCTTTGGGGAGTCAGGAGGTGAGACACTCGCCACAGAATACCGAGCCTCTGACCTGCTCTTGTTGCCACAGTATTTATGTGGCTGGTCCAGTTAAGTTTCTGGTCAATGGTGACCCTCAGGATGTTGATGGTGGGGGATTCGATGATGGTAATACCATTGAATGTCTAGGGGCAGTGGTTAGACTCTCACCTGTGCGTCGGCGGGAATCTCGAGCGGCAGAGCGGGGCTATAAAAGTCCCAGAGACCCAGGTAAGGCCTCAGTGCATCGGCGGGAATCTCGAGCGGCAGAGCGGGGCTATAAAAGTCCCAGAGACCCAGGTAAGGCCTCACAGCGTCGGCGGGAATCCTGAGCGGCAGAGCGGGGCTATAAAAGTCCCAGAGACCAGGTAAGGCCTCAGTGCGTCAGCGGGAATCTCGAGCGGCAGAGCGGGGCTATAAAAGTCCCAGAGACCAGGTAAGGCCTCAGTGCGTCAGCGGGAATCTCGAGCGGCAGAGCGGGGCTATAAAAGTCCCAGAGACCCAGGTAAGGCGTACCAGTCTCCAGTCTGGAAGGAGAGAGGTAAAAAGTAATCCAAGTGTGACGTCACCAGAAAGCAGGTAAGTGATTGGTTGGTAAGTATTTCTCCCTTTTAAGCTTAAATCTCTTTGGTTTATAATTTCTAAGGTGTGATATTCACCATCTAGAATCGGGGCAGAGGATATTTAAGAATAATATTAATAAATTTAATTAATTACATAGAATGGGAGATCAGGCGATGTGTTGCTACTGCAATATGTGGGAGCTGGTGAACACCATTGATGCTCACAGTGATCACATTTGCAGTAAGTGTTGGCTGCTCGAGGAACTCCGGCTCCGTGTTGAAGAGCTGGAGTCCGAGCTTCAAACACTGAGACACATCAGGGAGGGGGAGAGTTACCTGGACTCTGTGTATCAGGAGGTAGTCACACCAATTAGATTAATTAATTCAGATGTAGTCCGTGGCCAGGGTCAGGATGGTGTGACTAGAAGTGAGGCAGGTACGGGGATCCAGGAGGTAGTGTTGGAGGAGCCGCAGCCCTTGCACTTGTCCAACAGGTTCGAGGCTCTTACTCCCTGTGGGGACAGGAGCAGGGACTGCAGGGAGGATGAGCAACCTGGCCACAGCACCGTGGAGCAGGGGGCCATTCAAGTGGGGGGAGTTAAAAGAAATGTTGTAGTGGTAGGGGATAGTATCGTTAGGGGGATAGATAGTGTTCTTTGCAGCCGAGAGCGAGAGTCCCGAAGGCTGTGTTGCCTGCCCGGTGCCAGGGTTAAGGACATCTCCTCTGGACTGGAGAGAAACTTGGAGTGGGAGGGAGAGGACCCAGTTGTCATGGTCCATGTTGGTACCAACGACATAGATAGGACAAGGAAGGAGGTGCTGCTGAGGGAGTTTGAGCAGCTAGGGGCCAAATTAAAAAGCAGAACCACAAGGGTAATAATCACAGAATCACAGAATCACAGAAACCCCACAGTGCAGGTAGAGGCCATTTCGGCCCATCGAGCCTGCACCGACACATACCCCACCCGCTCCCCGGAACCCCACGTATTTAATCCCCCCAACACTAAGCGTCAATTTATCATAGCCAATCATCCTAACCCGCACATCTTTGGACTGTGGGAGGAATCCGGAGCACCCGAAGGAAACCCACGCAAACACGGGGAGAATGTGCAAACTCCACACAGACAGTCACCCGAGGCCGGATTTGAACCCGGGTCCCTGGCGATGTGAGGCAACAGTACTAACCACTATGCCACCGTGCTATCCTTTCTCACCATACATCTCTCCCGCTTCCCAGTTCTAACAGAATCACAGAATCACAGAATCTACAGTGCAGATAGAGGCCATTTCGGCCCATCGAACCTGCACCGACACATATCCCACCCTATCCCCGTAACCCCATGTATTTAATCCCCTAACACTAAGGGTCAATTTATCATAGCCAAATCAACCTAACCCACACATCTTTGGACTGTGGGAGGAAACCGGAGCACCCGGAGAAAACCCACGCAGACACAGGGAGAATGTGCAAACTCCACACAGACAGTCGCCCGAGGCCAGATTTGAACCCGGGTCCCTGGTGCTGTGAGGCAACAGTGCTAACCACTATGCCACCGTGCCCCTGGATCTCTGGATTATTACCTGAGCCACGAGAGAATTTGGCTAGGACAAATAAAATTAGAGAGTTAAATGCGTGGCTCAAAGACTGGTGTGGGAGAAATGGGTTTTGCTTCCTGGGACACTGGCACCAGTACTGGGGCAGGAGGGAGCTGTTCCATTGGGACGGGCTTCACTTGGCCAGTGCTGGGACTAGAGTCCTGGCGGATCATATAACTAGGGCTGTAGAGATTGCTTTAAACTAACTAGTGGGGGGGAGGTTCCTAGAGAGCAAATAATAAAAATGACAACAGAGAAGGTCATAGACTTAGGTAGCAGTGGGGAAATTAAAAACCAGAGCATGTCAGGAAGGGGCAGAAGGTATGGAGTAAAAGGTAAAGTAATAAAAAGGGCAAAAGCAGGAACTAAGTGTCACAAAACATCTTTGAAAGTTCTCTATCTGAATGCACGTAGCATTCGTAACAAAATAGATGAGTTAATGGCACAAATAACTACATATGGGTATGATCTTGTGGCCATTACAGAAACATGGCTGCAGGGTGACAATGCCTGGGAATTAAACATACCAGGATATTTAACAATCAGGAAGGACAGGCAGGAAGGAAGGGGAGGTGGGGTGGCTATGTTAATAAAGGAAGGAATCACTGTAATACAGAGAAGTGATATTGGGTCAAAAGATCAGAATAATGAAACAGTTTGGGTGGAGGTAAGGAATAATAAGGGGAAAAAAACACTAGTGGGCGTAGTCTATAGGCCTCCAAACAGTGGCAACTCTGTTGGACGGAGTATCAATCAGGAAATAGTTGAGGCTTGTAATAAGGGAACATCTATAATTATGGGGGATTTTAACTACCATATTAATTGGACAAATCAAATTGGGCAGGGCTGCCTTGACGATGAGTTCATTGAGTGTATTAGGGATGGGTTTCTTGAGCAGTATGTAACTGAACTGACCAGGGGGCAAGCAACCTTAGATCTGGTCCTGTGTAACGAGATGGGATTAATTAAAAATGTCCTAGTAAAGGATCCCCTTGGAATGAGTGACCATAACATGGTTGAATTCCATATTCAATTAGAGGGTGAGAAGGTTGGCTCTCAAACAAGCGTGCTAAGCTTGAATAAAGGAGACTATGAAGGTATGAGAGCGGAATTGAGTAGAGTGGATTGGGAAAATAGATTAAAGGGTAAGATGATACATGATCAGTGGTGTACATTTAAGGAGTTATTTTACAACTTCCAAAAAAAATATATTCCACTGAGAAGAAAAGGGTGCAAAAGAAAAGACAGCCATCCGTGGCTAAGTAAAGAAATTAAGGATAGTATTCGACTAAAAACAAAGGCATATAAGGTAGCCAAATCTAGTGGGAGGATAGAGGATTGGGAAAACTTTAAAAGACAGCAAAAAATAACAAAAAGATTGATTAAGAAAGGGAAGATAGATTATGAAAGTAAATTAGCAAAAAATATAAAAACAGATAGTAAGAGTTTTTATAGTTATATAAAAAGAAAAAGGGTGGCGAAAGTAAATGTTGGTCCCTTAGAGGATGAGACCGGGAAATTAATGGTGGGAAATATGGAGATGGCAAAAACACTGAATGAATATTTTACATCAGTCTTTACAGTAGAAGACCCTAAGAATATGCCAACACTGGACAAACAGGGGGCTAAAGGGGGGGATGATTCTATGACTCTATGACTCTAGGAGCTAAACACGATCAAAATTACTAAGGAAGTGGTACTCGGTAAAATAATGGGACCCAAGGCGGATAAATCACCTGGACCTGATGGCTTACATCCTAGGGTCTTGAGGGAAGTGGCGGTAGGGATTGTGGATGCATTGGTAATAATTTTCCAAAACTCCCTGGACTCGGCAAAGGTCCCGGCAGACTGGAAAACTGCTAATGTAACACCCTTATTTAAAAAGGGCAGTAGACAGAAGGCTGGAAACTATAGACCGGTTAGCCTAACATCTGTGGTTGGTAAAATTTTGGAGTCCATTATTAAGGAGACAGTAACAGGACATTTGGATAATCATAATTTAATAGGACAAAGTCAGCATGGTTTTATGAAGGGGAAGTCATGTTTGACAAATTTGCTGGAGTTCTTTGAGGAAGTAACGTATAGGGTGGATAAAGGGGAACTAGTGGACGTAGTGTATTTAGACTTCCAAAAGGCATTTGACAAGGTGCCACACAAAAGATTATTGCTTAAGATAAAAAATCACGGGATTGGGGGTAATATTCTGGCATGGATAGAGGATTGGCTATCTAACAGAAGGCAGAGAGTTGGGATAAATGGTTCATTCTCAGACTGGCACTCAGTAACTAGTGGTGTTCCGCAGGGGTCAGTGCTGGGTCCCCAACTCTTTACAATCTATATTAACGATTTGGAGGAGGGGACCGAGTGTAACATATCAAAGTTTGCAGATGATACTAAGATGGGAGGGAAAGTAATGAGTGAGGAGGACATAAAAAACCTGCAAGGGGACATCGACAGGCTAAGTAAGTGGGCAGAGATTTGGCAGATGGAATACAATACTGGAAAGTGTGAGGTTATGCACTTTGGCAGGAAAAATCGTAGAGCAAGTTATTATCTTAATGGCAAGAAACTGGAAAGTACTGAAGTACAAAGGGATCTGGGCGTCCTGGTGCACGAAGCTCAAAAGGTTAGTATGCAGGTGCAGCAAGTGATTAAGAAGGCCAATGGAATGTTGGCTTTCATTGCTAGGGGGATAGAATATAAAAATAGGGAGGTATTGCTTCAGTTGTACAAGGTATTGGTGAGACCGCACCTGGAATACTGCGTACAGTTTTGGTGTCCATACTTAAGAAAGGACATACTTGCTCTCGAGTCAGTACAAAGAAGGTTCACTCGGTTAATCCCGGGGATGAGGGGATGGACATATGAGGAGAGGTTGAGTAGATTGGGACTCTACTCATTGGAGTTCAGAAGAATGAGAGGCGATCTTATTGAAACATATAAGATTGTGAAGGGGTTGGATCGGGTGGATGCGGGGAAGATGTTCCCGATGATGGGTGAAACTAGAACTAAGGGGCATAGTCTTAGAATAAGGGGCTGCTCTTTCAAAACTGAGATGAGGAGGAACTACTTCACTCAGAGGGTGGTAGGTCCATGGAATATGCTGCCCCAAAAAGCTGTAGAAGCTACATCATTACATAAATTTAAAACAGAAATAGACAGTTTCCTAGAAGTAAAGGGAATTAAAGGTTACGGGGAGCGGGCAGGAATTTGGACATGAGTCTAGGTTCGGATCGGTCATGGCCCTGTGGGTAGCGGAGCGGGCCCAGGGGCCATGTAGCCTGATCCTGCTCCTATTTCATGTGTCTAATTCTGTTAGATTCAGGAGATGGTTCTGTGATAGTGGATTGGCGGTTAGGATCAGATCAGCCATGATCTTATTGAATGGCGGAGCAGGCTCGAGGGGCCGATTGGCCTACTCCTGCTCCTATTTCTTATGTTCTTATAATCATTGCCTGGCACTTCTGTGACACAAATTTTACCACATCTATTGCATTACCACTGTCTACTCTCTCTGTTACTGAAAAAATCAATAAGGTTGGTCAAGCAAGATTTTCCCTTTTGAAATCCATGCTGACTATTTATTATTATACTTTTGGTTTCTAGATATTCTTCTATTTTCTCCTTTAGTAGGGATTCCATTACTTTTCCTACCACCGATGTTAAGCTGACTTGTCTATAATTCCCTGGACATGTTCTAACCCCCTTCTTAAATATCGGTATTACATTAGCTACCCGCCAGTCCTCTGGCACGACACCTTTTTCTAACAAATTATTAAATATGTGTAGTAATACCTCTGCTATCTCCTCCTTGGATTATTTTAAAATGCATGGATGAAATCCATCCGGACCTGAGGTCTTATCCTCTTTGAGTTTGATTAGTTTATTTAATACTAGCTGAAGTGCCCGGCGGTGCCGAGGCTTTTTCGAGGGCATGTTGTTGTTGGAAGAGAGAGAGAGAGAGAACGACTGGGGGGGGGAGGAGAGAGAGAGCGCGACTGGGGGGGGGGGAGAAGAGAGAGAGAGAGCGCGACTGGGGGGGAAGAGAGAGAGTGACTGGGGGGTAGAGAGAGAGCGACTGGGGGGAAGAGAGATAGCGACTGGGGGGAAGAGAGAGAGCGGGTGGGGGGCAGAGAGCGGGGGGGAAGGGAGAGCGGGGGGGAAGGGAGGGTGGGGGGGCAAGGGGCAAGGGAGGGGGGAAGGGGGGGAAGGGAGGGGGGAAGGGGGGGAAGGGCTGGGGGGAAGGGAGGGGGGGAAGGTGTGGGGGGAAGGGAGGGGGAGGAAGGGAGGGGGGAAGGGGCGGGGGGAAGGGGGGGAAGGGCTGGGGGGAAGGGGCGGGGGGAAGGGGGGGAAGGGCTGGGGGGAAGGGGTGGCGGGGGCGGGGCGGGGGGAAAGGGGGGGCGGAGGGGGGGCGGGGTGGGGAGGAAGGGGGGGCGGGGCGGGGGGGGAAGGGGAGCGGGGCGAGGGGGGAAGGGGGGGGCGGCGGCGGGGTGGGAAGGGGGGGTGGCGGGGCGGGAAGGGGGGCGGGGAGGAAGGGGGGCGGCGGGGGCGGGAAGGGGGGGGCAGGGGGGTGCCCAGGCCGAGAGCCCCGCTCTCCGAGCCCCGCCCCCCCCGGCCGAGAGCCCCGCTCTCCGAGCCCTGGCCCCCCCCAGCCGAGCCCGATTGCCGCTCTGAGAGATGTCCGGCAGCCGAGCCCCGCCCCCCCTCCGGCCGAGCCCAATTGCAGCTCTGAGAGACGGCCGGCGGCCGAGCCCCGCCCCCCCCCCCCGGCCAAGCCCGATTGCGGCTCTGAGAGACGGCCGGCGGCCGAGCCCCGCCCCCCCCCCGGCCGAGCCCGATTGCGGCTCTGAGAGACGGTCGGCGGCCGAGCCCCGCCCCCCCCCGGCCGAGCCCGATTGCCGCTCTGAGAGACGGCCGGCGGCCGAGCCCCGCCACCCCCCCCCCGGCCGAGGCCGATTGCGGCTCTGAGAGACGGCCGGCGGCTGAGCCCCGCCCCCCCCCCGAGTGCGGAACAGAGACGCCGCGTCTCACCTGCTCCTGCTGCGCGCGCACCCTGACCCTCATGGCTGACGCCGTTGCCCTGGGTAACGTGACATGGGGGGGGGGCGGCATGAGGAGCTTAGCAGAAGCGCAATCACCTAGCTCGGGCCTGGCCGGGCAAGAAAGGCGCAGGCTTTGAGGCCTTAGAAAAAAATGGGCAAAGGTAGGAAAAAGAATGTTCAGGTTAGGTTTACAAATGAGTGATTTTTTTAAAAACAATTTAATAAATTCAATTTTATTTTGGTGGAAATGTATATTTGAAAAGAAAGACGCAGAAAGCAGGAAAAAGAATGGAAGCAAGATGGCGGCGACTCACCTCGGTTCAGAACGATAAGGCCCGCCCACACACGCACCGATTGGTCGACTGTCAGGTCACCAAAGCGTAGGATTGGTCAATTGTCCCGTCACTCAACCGTAGGAGGGCCCGGCCGCACGCGGCAGCAAGCCACCGTACGATTGGTCGACCTCGAGGTCACTCTGTCACTAATGAGCGGATAATGAGATGCTAATGAGCAGAATGTTGAAGGTTTTTGGGATACCGCGGGCGCGATTTTAGCCCGGCCGAAACGTAAATACTCTTAAAACCGTCTCGGAAGCATAAGCTTTCTTTGGAGGTAACGCGCGCGTAGGTACGCCCTGTAACTTTCGAGCGCATAGCCCGACAGACGCACACGCGATGACAGACAGAATGACAGACAGACAGATGTACCGATTTATATATATAAAATATCCCCTTTTTTATTTTAAATGCACTTATCTCATTACTAATCTCATCATCCAATGTCATGTCCACCTGTTCTATCTCCCTGGTAAATACTGAAGCAAAATAATTATTTAATATTTCTGCCATCTCTCTATTGTTACCTCTGTGATACTACAGAGGAGCTAATGACTAGCTAACCTATTGGTTAAATGGTCAATTCTCTTTCTACCTTTCATTATAAATTATATCATTTTCTTTATTTAAAGGGCCATCCTCTTTGTCAAAAAATTGGCAAGCTTATTATAATTTTTTTTCAACATACTAAACAATGACATTAGTGATATTATTATTACAAAAATAATACACAATCTTTTGGATCTGTTCCCTTCCCAAACAAATGAAAATATGTACTAAATGTTTTTTTTTTCCACAAAGACAGCTTCCCTTTAAACTGGAGGGATGAGGGTAAATACATGTAAACTTTTGTATTGAAGGTAAATTAATCTAAGCTCCGTTCAATAATTATATTAAACATTTGCCGTTTTATAGTTCTCTTTCCCTCTCCTCCATCTCCTTCCTCTCTGCTGACATTTACCGTACTCCATCTCTTTGTCTGCACAAGTCCCAGTTCAGTTTAAAGGCCACAGTAAAGCAGGTTCTCCTTTTCTCTGATCAGCGCTACTGTGTTTTCAGCCCTGGCTGCTTGTTGATCAAGGTCCTTGCATATTTTACTGAAATGAGGCTTGGGTTGCATCAGAGCATCGTACGGAGTGTAAATAATTTTGCAGCAGCTCAGTCTTGGCTGTGGGAAAGGTCATTACTGAAGGGGATACAGGCACCAATAAATATTCTGAATAATCATTGATCATTGCTGGTGACAGGAAAACAAGCTTAGGCAATTACTTCTCCATGGATCACTGACTCCACTTCTGAACTTTTCTGACTCCGCAGAGATCCTGTATGGTTCACACATTGCAGCTGGAACCATGAACTATTCAGAAAAATGATGAGCCTTCAAATACTTTATTTATTGTATTTGTTATCTGTTCAGTAAAGTGTGAACTCATTAAATGAGTTGGAAAGGGGGAAATGGACAGTGCAACTAGAGTGTTTAGTTTCTCTCCTACACTTTCCTGCTTGGTCGGAGCAATTAAGGCCAAAGCGAACATTAACTCTCTGTCCTTTGCACACTTTCAAACATGTTCAGATAGTCGAGAACAGGCTGATGGGAACCATATTTTCTTGGCTGCTACTGCAGGGATAGGATTGAAAAATATTACAGATCTTCATTTTTACTGTTGATATTCATAGGGCAAGTGATCAATTTCAATCAGTAAATAAGAAAGTTTAGATTTACATGCAAACAAAAAGAAATACTTTGATTACACTAAATATAGTTAGCGGAAACTATTGATGTGCATTATTGTATGAAAGCTTGAATGCATTCATAGAAAATTCCTCACCAATATTTTAATGGGGCTGTTGACCTATTAATTTGAAACAGGTCAACACCTCTCTTAAAGCACATGTTACGCGTTTATACAATATCATCGCCAACACTGCAAGACACAAATTGGCTGTCATGTTTCCCACGTAACAATAACTGCATAAGAACATAAGAAATAGGAGCAGGAGTATTCATTCGGCCCCTCGAGGCTGCTCCGCCATTCAATAAGATCATGGCTGATCTTCAACCTCAACTCCACTTTCATGCACTACCCCCTTATCCCTTGATTCCCTTAATATCCAAAAATCTATCCATCTCTGTCTTGAATATACTCAATGACTGAGCCTCCAGAGCCCTCTGGGGTAGAGGATTCCAAAGATTCACCACCCTGAGTGAAGAAATTTCTCCTCATCTCAGTCCTAAATGGCTGACCCCTTATTCTGAGACTGTGACCCCTGGTTCTAGACTCCCCAGCCAGGGGAAACATCCTCCCTGCATCTACCCTGTCAAGCCCTGTAAGAATTTTGTATCTTTCAATGAGATTGCCTCTCATTCTTCTAAACTCTAGAGAATATAGGCCTAGTTTACTCAATCCGTTCTCATAGAACAATCTCCCCATCCCAGGAATCAGTCTGGTGAACCTTCGTTGCACTCCCTCTATGACAAGTATATGCTTCCTTAGGTAAGGAGACCAAAACTGTACACAATAGTCTCACCAGGGTCCTATATAATTGCAGTATGACATTTTTACTCTTATACTCAAATCCTCTTGTAATAAAGGTGTAAGGGGTCGTTTTAACGAGCTTGTGGTGTGCGAGATCGGTTTTTGATTTCATACTGCTCGTGAGCGGTTCCGAAGCGCTCCCCCCTCACCGGTTCTAGACACTGGGCTTATTGCCAGACCACCTTGATGTGTTGGCCCAACTTGTGACTCGGAAGACAAATGGATCAGGTGAGACAAGGTAAGTTTTAAATCAAAGGTATCTTTATTTTTAAGGAGAATAAAACATAGAGAATGAAGAAACAATGCAGACAAAAATCATGAACACGCCTCTCAATGGGAACTAAAATTTAACACACAAGAGTTACTTTGACTATCATAATACATCAATTCTAGATCAGCGATATAATAAAACGGGGGTGGAGAAAGCGCACGGCACAACGAAGGATGAATAACACTCCCGAATTACAAAGCCCTTAATAGTAAAAACCCTCCCGTCTCTACAGTATACCTCAACTAGATCAGCTAGGTGGAGTTGGGCCTCTATGCTCACCAGGGTTTTTAAAACTGTCCTTGACCTTGGTGCTCCTGTATCATCCGGGATCTCCAATCTTCCTTATGGGACCGGCTCCTGAACCTGCTCTCCTGCTCGAACTTGTAGGCCCTCCGTGCTCCTCGAACCATAATCGAACCTCTCTACTTGCTCTGCCTTTGACCTCGTGTCTGTGTGAAACTGTGTTTTTTTTAATGTCTCTTTTCCCCCAACAGTTATACTGTTTTCTTGCCCTTATCTTGGCGCCAAATCAGGGGTTTTCTTTTGTTAAAGTAATGGGCAGGCTGCTTTGACAAAAGCGGGTACTTTATTTTAATGTCTTGTAAATGAAACTAATGGGATCTGTCCTGTGTCCCTCTGAGTTTGGTACAGATAATAGGTTTTGTCTGTGCTCTGCGATTTCAGAGGTGGGTTTGCGTTTTGCTAGCAATTAACACACCTTGAGGTGTAAATACTTTTGTTTTGACTTCGTTACTCCTGTAACCATTTTACCATATCAATTGCAGTCAGTTCTGGAATCTTCTAATCGGTGGTGACTCAGGTTTCTTTAAGATACTGCAGTGGTATGTCCTTCTGAAATGAGTCATGTGATCTGCCAACTCCATCTTGTGTTCATAAAATGTGGCCATTTCAGGGGTTTTACAATGTAGACTGTATTTTCCTGGATTTTTGCAAATCCTACAAAGGGCAACATACCATTTGCTTTCTTAATTGCTTGCTGTACCTGCATGTTAACTTTCAGTGATTCATGTACAAGGACACCCAGGTCCCTCTGAACACCAACATTTCCCAATCTTGCACCATTTAAAAAATACTCTGCTTTTCTATTTTTCCCACCAAAGTGGATAACTTCACATTTCTCCACATTATATTCCATTTCCCATGTCCTTGCCCACTCACTTAGCCTGCCTATATCCCCTTGAATCCGCTTTGCATCCTCCTCACAACTTGCATTCCCACATTTTCAGTTCCTCATTCTCGCTAGACCCTTGGTTCTCCACTATTTCACACACAGAATCACAGAATCACAGAATCTACAGTGCAGATAGAGGCCATTTCGGCCCATCGAGCCTGCACCGACACATATCCCACCCTATCCCCATAACCCCACGTATTTAATCCCCTAACACTAAGGGTCAATTTATCATAGCCAAATCAACCTAACCTGCACATCTTTGGACTGTGGGAGGAAACCGGAGCACCCGGAGGAAACCCACGCAGACACAGGGAGAATGTGCAAACTCCACACAAACAGTCGGCCGAGGCCAGATTTGAACCCGGGTCCCTGGCGCTGTGAGGCAACAGTGCTAACCACTATGCCACCGTGCCCCCAGGAGGTTTTTTTGCATGTTCTTCCATGCAGACAGACACAAAGGCCGCAATTTGGTTGTGAACCCGCCGCGATCCCATCTCCACACCACTTTCCAAAGTGTCGGGTCTGCGACTTCAGAACAGACTCGCCACCATGCGGCGGGAGAGGCTCTTAAGGTCATTAACTGCTTGTTAACTGCTATTTTGCCAGGCCTTTTCTATTTTCACACATTTTCTACATATTTCATGTCGTTCGACAAACACGCCAGCTGAGTGTGTCAGGTCTTCCAACCAGCTGAATAGTTCACATCTGCAACTGCAGTATAAAAGTTGAACTCTCACATCTGTTCACTTCCAAATGTCAGAGGTGTCTGATTTCAGGATTGAGATGACACATTTGATCTGTCTGGAGGCTGTAAGTGTGTGGTGTTAACTCTATATGCACTGTCACCTCCTTGGAGCAAGCTCTGTCACCATCAACAGATTGCTTCTGCCATCTCAACTTCAGCTGCCATCTGTTCCAGCAACATTGGTGCCCTTGAAAAAATCTCACTTTGGTCCTCAGAATCCCTCCATGATCAGCCCCAACACCAACATCACCAGGCATACCAACATCACCAACAACAACACTTACCTTCTGCGCAATCAACTAATGCTGCACAGGACACAGGGCATCAGCACCTGACCACATAGCTGCCCGGGAGGCCAGGGATGGCCTCGCCATGGCCAGATTTACTTCACTTGACGCTGTACACCCTGGCTGCCACCTTATGCACCAGGTTGGCATCAGCCCACACCCACACCATAAAGCATTCCTACAATGCCCAAGCCATTCCTTTCACACTCATCGTCATTGCAGGGGGTACCGTTATGTCTCACCACTCACTGCAACTCACTAAGCCAGTTCCAAAGGTGCACACAAATCTGTCCAAGAACGCAAAGTGTTGAAAATAAAGATTTCAATCTTTGACAGCACATTATCAGAAACTTCACATGAACATTGCATAAAACACCCAAGGGGCCTTGTGTGTTGTTAGTTGGTATGATTGCACTAGGATGAGGGTGAGTGTGATGGGTTGGCTAGTGAGATGGGGAAGTGATAATATAGATCTATCCTATCTGTTCCCCTTTATAGCTTGAAAACTTCAATCAGATCACCCCTTAACCTTCTAAATTCTAGGGAATACAACCCTAGTACCTGGACCCCCAAGTCTCTTTGGACCGCCACTGTTTTTAGCTTTTCACCATTTAGAAAGTACCCTGTTCTATCCTTTTTAGGTCCAAAGTGGATGACCTCACATTTGCCTATATTGAAATCTATTTGCCACAGTTTTGCCCATTCACTTAATCTATCAATATCCCTTTGTAATTTTATGCTTTCATCTACACTGCTCACAATGCCGCCTATCTTTGTGTCATCGGCAAATTTGGATATATGCCTTTCTATGCCATCATATGAGTCGTTAATAAATACTGTGAATAGTTGAGGCCCCAACACAGATCCCTGTGGGACACCACTAGTCATATCCTGCCAATTAGAGTATCTACCCATTATCCCTACTCTCTGTCTCCTGCCACTCAGCCAATTTCCTAATCAGGTCAATAATTTGCCCTCAATTCCGTGGGCTTCTACCTTAGTTAACAGTCTCTTATGTGGGACTTTATCAAATGCCTTCTGGAAGTCCATATAAATAACATCCATTGACATACCCCTGTCCACTACTATAGTCACCTCCTCAAAAAATTCAGTCAGGTTTGTCAAGCATGACCTACCTTTCACAAATCCATGCAGGCTCTCTCCGATCAACTGAAAATTTTCGAGGTGTTCAGTCACCCTATCCTTGATTCTAGACTCTAGCAATTTCCCGATAACATTCCACCCCCAGCTCTGCCAAACCCCCAGATTCCCGTTAGTAATGCTGCCAAACCACAAGAATCTCCCAGTGGTCACAAACCCCAGGAGCCCCTCCTCAGTGCTCCGGGACTGCCATCTCAGTGCATTCTCTGGAAGCAAAGGTCAGGATAATTGGCTCTATAATAATAATCAAAGCCACTGATTTACAGTTTTCACAGAATAAAAGACAATGTACTGGAATTCAATCCCCAGAATATGGCCTTGAATTTCCTCAATGTCAGTTATGCCATTGTTGTGCTGGAAATTTACCCCGTTCACCAACAGAGGGAGTTGCACACAGGTT
The DNA here is from genome assembly GCF_052327205.1 of Somniosus microcephalus. NCBI lineage: Eukaryota > Metazoa > Chordata > Chondrichthyes > Squaliformes > Somniosidae > Somniosus > Somniosus microcephalus. The sequence continues at coordinate 110,983,249 of NC_140987.1, read as the reverse complement.
TCCTGGGGTAAGTTAATTTCAATATTTTTGGTGCAACTCTGCTGTAATTTGACTGTAGAAACTATGTAAGTTGCTGACTTCCCCCCAGGGAACAATCGTACAACAACAGCGTAACTGTTTGAAAGCACGCTACAGATGCCAATTGTAGCAGAACACTATCTGACAAGATAAGCAGCCGACAACTGGCTTTGTTGGCAATTTCCACCAAATCACTTGATGGCATCTATCATTCACAGCATTAGTCCAGACTGGCACCATCATGCTCACGTAACAGCTAGCTGTGCCCACTGGGCACCACGCCAGAGCAGCAAGCAGGAGAAGCCCAATTAGCTTCTCTGATGAAGATCTCCAAGTCTTCCTACAAGACAGGAGCCTTACATGCCTGGGTCTTCCCTTTAACAAGCCAGAAACCAATAATACTTGTGCTACCTGCAGGGAGCTGGCACTGGCACTGATTCCCCACTCCTTCACACTCAGGACTGATCAACAGTGCAGCAAAAAGTGAAAACACTTCCTGAGGGCAGGCAAGAGTAGCATGTCAGCACAAATTCCCTGCCCACCCTGGGCACCACCACATTCTTCACCCTCTTAAAACAACACTCACACTACTAAGTCTACACTACAGTCAGGGTAAGGATGCCTACACCTCCCCTAACACACACCAACCACCTTACACAAACTCATTATAACTTCCTTCACTCTAATGTCCTCACACCCCCACATCTCTCTCTTCATCTCTCCCATCACAATTGCCACATACCCCTTAACTGACAGCCTTATCCTCACACACACACAACATTCCATCCCCTTATCTTACAATGAAAGAAATGTTTACTTTGAAATGCACTTAGCATTTGTCTCATGATTTATTTATGACCATTACAGTAAGTCAGGAAATAGACCATTCAGTAGGATGAGGCTTCTCTACAAGATAGAATAATGTAGAATTCGTGGCAATCTGCTGCGGTGGATTAACAATTGGCTCAATGCCCGTAAACCAAAAGTAGTTGTCAATGGATTTGGATCTGCTTGGAGACCGGTTACTAGAGGTGCCAGGGATTGATATTACGAGCTTTGCTATTTACTATTTTCATTAATGTTGTAGATGTAGGTGTTGAGGAAATGATTCGCAAATTTGCGGACAATACCAAGATATGTGCGAGAGTTAGAGTCTGTATTTGTCAAATTATGTTTAAGTTAGAAAAGTGTAGTGTTCTGCACGTGGGCAATTCAAATGCTAAATATACATGTTTTAATGCATCAATCTCTAAAGGTCCATGACCAATGTCATGAAGGTATAATTAAAGCGAACAGGGTTCAAGGGTGTATTTACAGAACAATTTACTAAAAAAAAACATTTTGTCCTTGTACAAGACCTTGGTTAGGCATCAATTAGAATACTGTGTCCAGTTTTGGTCTCCTCACACGATGGGGGATATTGAGACTTTGGAAAGGGTGCGGAGAAGATGAATTCCCAGTTTAAAACACCTTACTTATCCAGATAGGCTCAATGCGCTGGGTCTTCTATACTTTAGGGAAGCATAAAGTTAAGGGTTGATTTGATCGAGTTTATAAAATAATGAAGGGACTAGATTGTGTTTTTGTAGACCAATTATTTCAACTGAATAGGTTAAGGAGGACCAGGGCTCATGCTTACAAGTTATGTAAGGCCACAACTAGGTTGAATATTAGGTGGTTTTTCTTTTCCCAGAGAATAGTAGACCTGTGGAACAGGTTGCCGAACCGCATGGTGAGCACTGATTTGCTATATTCCTTCAAGTGAGAGCTGGACCTGTTTCTGGTTTAGATGAAGATCACCTTGTGCAAGATCCTGTAACATAAATCATGGCCAATGTGATCTCCTGGACTTGTTTTGATCATCTAAAGGGGTGGGAGAGGAATTTTCTATTTTTTCTCCCTAATTGGCCTGGGATTTTACCAGTTTTTTCACCTCTCTCAAGAGATTACATGGCTCCAGGTGAGTGGGGAGTGTATGTATTGTGATACATAATGCATCATAACTGTAGGACAGGCTGGGTGGACTAGTAGGTCTTTCCCTGTCTGTCAATTTTGTATATTCGTATGTCCATATGTATGTTTGGACTATGTTCAGAATATGTATCTTCACACAGATGAGGATTCCTGGCAAGGCTCTGCTAGGTCATCATGTAGGGCACATAGAAGAAGGTTTGGCTGCAGTGCTGCCACTACCGTCAATCAGTCAATGAAGACATCTTGCAGAATCTTCCCTCGGATGGTTCTTGCAGCAGCGAGTGAGAACATGGCCTGATTTGCATCACAGACGAGCTGTACTTCCTGGGGCTGAACCCCTTCCTATTCGCATACGTCAGCTGGAAATGTGCTAAGCCTGAAGTTACAGATTAATGCCCTGATTTCCCATTGGGGCTCATTTTAAGATTGGGGTGTTATATTGGCTTGTACTATGTGTTGTGATTGGGCGCAGAGAAGGAAGGACAGGGAATTGGAGCGTTGATGCAGGCCATAAAAGCAGCATGGCTTTTTGGTTCTTTTGGAAAGCCTGGGCAGGAAATGCTACAGAGAGCATAAAGTGTGCCATTTGGAAATCTTGCAACTTCATTCCAATAGTCCTGGAAACAGTTAGTTATTTTTGCCAGAACATTCTCCAACAGATGCACAGGTTGAGGGTCTGAATCTCTAAGGACTTGGATTCAAAAGAAGAATGCTGTGAAAGCATGATAGGCTATTGCAGTCTGAGGGGAATGTGCCTACCAGCTTCTGCACCGTTGCAGTAAATTTGGAGGAGTCAACATGCTGCCCGTGTGGAGTCATAATTCATGGAATTGAAACATGCAGATTTCCTTGTAGCAGGCGGTCTATCTTCACAGCAGATGTCTTGTTGCCAGTCAGATTTTCTCATGAATGCTCAGACTGCTGCAGTACAAGCTGCACTGTGGCATCTGCATGGACAAGCTCACCAAGGAGGTGGCTCAAACGAGGCAAGAAGTAGTGCCCAGCATGCTCAATGCTACTCCTGCATTGATGCCTATCAGCCCTTGGATCTACAGGCAGAGTGGTAGAAAGACTGGTAGAAGGGACAGGCTGAAACAGACAGTGGATGTTGGTGCTCTCCTTCCAAATGGTTCCACTTCCACAGCTCTCAACCTACCCACCTGTGACTGCACAAGAGCTTGCAAACAGGCTGGGCCATGATGTCCCACTAGCAGTGGATGAGCTGTAACCTGAAGTTGGCCCATCTGGATCAAGAGAGTCCTCTGGCCCCAAAACCTGACTCTGGCAATCAGTTGTCATCCTTCTGCCCTGCTCCTGCCTCTGGGCAATCACTTCGACAAAGCACGCGACTAGTTAACCGTGCACAAAAGACACCCACAGTTAGGAAGGGGAAGCACCATAGTGACAAAAATTAGGTTGACTCCAGCAATTTGTATATTTGCACAATAAATATGTTGACAACAGTGTATGTTGTGTGAAAAGTACTTTTTATGTTATAGGGAGCAGAGGCTTTTGTAATGGGTGAAATGGTGATGACAGTAGGACTGTGGAGAGATTTTTTGTAGATTTATTGCAGAGGAATGTTGAGAGGGCCAGCACAAGCTCGAAGGGCTGAATGGCCTTCTTCCATGCTGTAACGATTCTAAGATTCTATAATTCCAGTGAGAGATAGAATGTAGTTCTTATGCTGGATGACATGTTTATGAGAAAGTTTCCAGGATTAGATTTCTCCACATGGTTTAGCCAATAACAGACTGACTACTCTGTCATCTCTCAGGAGTCTTCCTCTAGCAAATTTTCTTGCTCCTTCTCTGGCTCCTCCAATTCTTCATCCTCTTATTGGATGCCCTGTCAATAGCTAGGTTGTAGAGCACACAGCATGTCAGCATTGCAACATTATTGGATGCCCTGTCAATAGCTAGGCTGTAGAGCACACAGCATGTCAGCATTGCAACATTATTGGATGGCCTGTCAATAGCTAGGTTGTAGAGCACACAGCATGGGGGATTTTAATTATCATATTAACTGGACAAATCAAATTGGGCAGAGCAGCCTTGAGGAAGAGTTCATTGAGTGTATTAGGGATGGGTTTCTTGAGCAGTATGTAACTGAACCGACCAGGGGGCAAGCAACCTTAGATTTGGTCCTGTGTAATGAGACAGGATTAATTAAAAATGTCCTAGTAAAGGATCCCCTTGGAATGAGTGACCATAACATGGTTGAGTTCCATATTCAATTAGAGGGTGAGAAGGTTGGATCTCAAACAAGCGTGCTGAGCTTGAATAAAGGAGACTATGAAGGTATGAGAGCGGAATTAATTAGAGTGGACTGGGAAAATAGATTAAAGGGTAAGACGGTACATGACCAGTGGTGTACATTTAAGGAGTTATTTTACAACTTCCAAAAAAAATATATTCCACTGAGGAAAAAAAGGTGTAAAAGAAAAGATAGCCATCCGTGGCTAAGTAAAGTAATTAGGGATAGTATCCGACTAAAAACAAGGGCATATAAGGTAGCCAAATCTAGTGGGAGGATGGAAGATTGGGAAGTCTTTAAAAGACAGCAAAAAATAACAAAAAGATTGATTAAGAAAGGGAAGATAGATTATGAAAGTAAATTAGCAAAAAATATAAAAACAGACAGTAAAAGTTTCTATAGTTATATAAAAAGAAAAAGGGTGGCTAAAGTAAATGTTGGTCCCTTAGAGGATGAGACCGGGAAATTAATGGTGGGAAACATGGAGATGGCAAAAACACTGAACAATTATTTTGTATCAGTCTTTACAGTAGAGGACACTAAGAATATCCCAACACTGGACAAACAGGGGGCTCTAGGGGGGGAGGAACTAAATACAATTAAAATCACTAAGGAAGTGGTACTTGGTAAAATAATGGGACTCAAGGCGGATAAATCCCTGGGCCTGATGGCTTGCATCCCAGGGTCTTGAGGGAAGTAGCGGTAGGGATTGTGGATGCATTGGTAATAATTTTCCAAAACTCACTGGACTCAGCAAAGGTCCCGGCAAATTGGAAAACTGCTAATGTAACACCCTTATTTAAAAAGGGTAGTAGGCAGAAGGCTGGAAACTATAGACCTGTTAGCCTAACATCTGTGGTTGCTAAAATGTTAGAGTCCATTATTAAGGAGACAGTAACGGGACATTTGGATAAACATAATTTAATAGGACAAACTCAGCATGGTTTCATGAAGGGGAAGTCATGTTTAACAAATTTGCTTGAGTTTTTTGAGGAAGTAACATACAGGGTGGATAAAGGGGAACCGGTGGACGTAGTGTATTTAGACTTCCAAAAGGCATTTGACAAGGTGCCACACAAAAGATTATTGCTCAAGATAAAAAATCACGGGATTGGGGGTAATATTCTGGCGTGGGTGGAGGATTGGCTCTCAAACAGAAAGCAGAGAGTTGGGATAAATGGTTCGTTCTCAGATTGGCAACCAGTAACTAGTGGTGTTCCACAGGGGTCAGTGCTGGGTCCCCAACTCTTTACAATCTATATTAACGATTTGGAGGAGGGGACCGAGTGTAACATATCAAAGTTTGCAGATGATACAAAGATGGGACGGAAAGTAGTGAGTGAGGAGGACATAAAAAACCTGCAAGGGGACATAGACAGGCTAAGTAAGTGGGCAGAGATTTGGCAGATGGAATACAATACTGGAAAGTGTGAGGTTATGCACTTTGGCAGGAAAAATCATAGAGCAAGTTATTATCTTAATGGCAAGAAACTGGAAAGTACTGTAGTACAAAGGGATCTGGGGGTCCTGGTGCACGAAACTCAAAAAGTTAGTATGCAAGTGCAGCAAGTGATTAAGAAGGCCAATGGAATGTTGGCTTTTATTGCTAGGGGGTTGGAATATAAAAACAGGGAGGTATTGCTGCAGTTGTACAAGGTATTGGTGAGGCTGCACCTGGAATACTGCATACAGTTTTGGTGTCCATACTTAAGAAAAGACATACTTGCTCTCGAGTCAGTACAAAGAAGGTTCACTCGGTTAATCCCGGGGATGAGGGGGTGGTCATATGAGGAGAGGTTGAGTAGATTGGGACTCTACTCATTGGAGTTCAGAAGAATGAGAGGCGATCTTATTGAAACATATAAGATTGTGAAGGGGCTTGATCGGATGGATGCGGTGAGGATGTTCCCAATGATGGGTGAAACTAGAACTAGGGGGCATAATCTTAAAATAAGGGGCTGCTCATTCAAAACTGAGATGAGGAGAAACTTCTTCACCTAGAGGGTGGTAGGTTTGTGGAATTTGCTGCCCCAGAAAGCTGCGGAAGCTACATCATTAAATAAATTTAAAACAGAAATAGATAGTTTCCTAGAAGTAAAGGGAATTAAGGGTTACGGGGAGCGGGCAGGAAATTGGACATGAGTCTAGGTTCGGAATGGTCATGGCCCTGTGGGTAGTGGAGTGGGCCCAGGGGCCGTGTAGCCTTGTTCTGCTCCTACTGTGTTCTAATTCTGTTAGATTTCAGGAAATTGTTTTATTCCTGTTCCTGGCTGGGGTGGAGATCGCCTTTACAGAAGGTAAGTACTGTAGAAAATATAGGGACAGAGTGATCTCCTGGAAGAATTTCGATCGCCTAGATGGGTCGGAGAGGAATTTCCCAGATTTTTTTCTCCCAAATTGGCCATTGGGTCTTTATCTGGTTTTTCGCCTCTCCCGGGAGATCACATGGGTTCGGGTGGATGCAGAGTGATAGAAGATTTGAGGTTAGGATCAGATCAGCCATGATCTTATTGAATGGTGGAGCAGGCTCGAGGGGCCGATTGGCCTACTCCTGCTCCTATTTCTTATGTTCTATGTTCTTATGCAACATTATTGGATGCCCTGTCAATAGCTAGGTTGTAGAGCACACAGCATGTCAGCATTGCAACATTAAATAAATTTAAAATGGAGATAGACATTTTCCTAGCAGATAAGGGAATTAGGGGTTACGGGGAGCGGGTAGGGAAGTGGACGTGAGTCTAGGTTCAGATCAGCCATGATCCTATTGAATGGCGGAGCAGGCCCGAGGGGCCGTATGGCCTACTCCTGCTCCTATTTCTTATGTTCTTATGTTCTTATCGCCTTGGATACCATTCTCGCATAATACATGTCCCCAGAATAATCCAGGCACCAATACCTCTGCTCCGAAATATTAACTGCGTACTCAGTTGTCACTCTTGGAGAAGCATGGACTTCATTATATCTCTGCTCTGCTATATTTTTTTATTTTTTTAAAAAAAAATTTATTAATTGATGGGATGTGGGCATCGCTGGCTAGGCCTGCATTTAGTGCCCATCCCTAATTGCCCTTGAGAAGATGGTGGTGAGCCGCCTTCTTGAACCGCTGCAGTCCATATGGTGTAGGTACACCCACAATGCTGTTAGGAAGGGAGTTCCAGGATTTTGGCCCAGCGACAGTGAAGGATCGGCGATACAGGTCCAAGTCAGGATGGTGTGTGGCTTGGAGGGGAACTTGGAGGTGGTGATGTTCCCATGCGTCTGCTGCCCTTGTCCTTCTAAGTGGTAGAGGTCGTGGGTTTGGAAGGTGCTGTTGAAGGAGCTTTGGTGGGTTGCTGCAGTGCATCTTGTAGATGGTACACACTGCAGCCACAGTGTGCCGGTGGTGGAGGGAGTGAATGTTGAAGGTGGTGGATGGAGTGCCAATCAAGCGGGCTGCTTTATCCTGAATGGTGTCGAGCTTCTTGAGTGTTGTTGGAGCTGTACTCATCCAGGCAAGTGGAGAGTATTCCATCACACTCCTGACTTGTGCCTTGTAGATGGTGGAAAGGCTTTGGGGAGTCAGGAGGTGAGACACTCGCCGCAGAATTCCCAGAGATGGAGCTCTCATGCCATTAACCACAGCATCTGTGGGTAGCTATCATGCTGGGCACCTTGGGAAAACCGGAATGTTGGGAAAAGCTAAGGGCATATGTCCACTGCTCACTTGCATCCACAGAGAAGACGGCACCCTGGCAAGCAAGGCATCCATAAGCTGGAGGATGGCATGATGCACAGTTGAGTGACTTATACAAACAATGTCTCTGGTGGCCTGTTGAAAACTTTTAGTGGCATAGAAATTGAGTGCTGTGATGATCTTTACTAGCACAGAATGTGCAATGGAGGTTCATGAAGGACGTTGAATGCAAGGGGCACAATTCTCTTGTCACCTTCCTAATAAACCATAGCCTCCAGAGTCCTTGCTCTTCACTTAGGTCTAGGAATGTCTGTTGGAGTCTATATACCTGCTCAGTTGGGTATCTCCAAATTGGTTCTCTTCTCCTCTGGTGCTGCCACCTCATCGAAAGTACATCCAAAAGAGTTTCTGGCTCGTTTTTTCAACTCCTCCTCCTTTGTCATCTCCTCCTCCTCCTCCTCCTCAAGATAGCAAAAGTGAATAGGGATTTCAAATGATACCCCATCATGCGCCTTTGACAGATGTTCTCACAGCACCCAAAACTTGCAGGAGACATAATTCCTCTAATGGCTAGACTAGCAAAAAAAACGGAAACTTTATAAGTAGCTGTAAAGTTATTTTACATAAAAACACTTTTTGATAGGACCTGTTTTTTATGTGACCTGCGACCGTTGCAAAACCCAGAAATTGGGTCACAAGTCGTGGTGATAAAAAAGGATTAGGAACAATAGGAGCAGGAGTAGGCCAGTCAGCCCCTTGAGCCTATTTCACCATTCTATATGATCATGGCTGATCTGTATCTTCACTCCATTTGCCTGCCTTTGTTCCATATCCCATGATACCCCTACCCAACAAAAATCTATCAATCTCAGTCTTGAAATTTTTAATTAACCCAGCATCCACAGCCTTTTGGGGAGTGAGTTCCAGATTTCCACTACCTTTTGTTTGAAAAAGTGCTTCCTGATTTCACTCCTAAATGTCCGAGCTCTAATTTTAATTATGCCATCTTGTTCTGGATTTCCCATCAGGGGAAATTGTTTCTATAAATCTACCCTATCTGTTATAATTTTGAACACTTTGATTAGATCACCCCTCAACCTTCTAAACTCAAGGGATACAAGCCAAGTTTATGCAACTCAATGTCATAATTTAACACTTTAAGCCCTGTTATTATTTTGGTGAATCTGTGCTATACCCCTTCTAAGGGTAATCATATTATCTGACTTCTCTTTAGCAGTAGAATAATCCATTGTGCATTACAGTGCTGATTTTGCAATCTGGTGCTTCCAATGGGAATGTCACCTGCAGCTTAGGAAATCGTGGGTATGATTTTCCATGTAATAGTTTTAATGAATTACCTTGACATGGCCTCATGCCCTTATTAAATATCATATAATGTGACTTACCATGTGCAACTCCACAAGAGATGGTCCAGTACTATATTAGAGGTCTTGAGTAAAGCAAGCATTAATTATTAAACTTGTCCATAGCACAAATATACTTTCTGATTGACTCAAATTTCACAGGAACCAGCCAAAAGCCAATTTATCACTATCTACTCCACAGTCTCTCACCACGTCTCTGCCATATCCTATGACTCACCATAAACAGCACCACATGAGATCCATTGATAGGGATGTATTTTTATGATGAAGGGCACTGATAGTTCCTGAATAAAACATCTAAAAAATATGCTTCAAGTTGTTAGAAGGAAACTGTAAAGCATACTGTAAATTGAGAAATGTCTGATGACAGTATGTACTGGTAGTTGTCAGTTGATTGGATTTTGCTGAAGGCAAAGTGCTGAGGGTCTGTGCATTGTATCTCAGTGACATAATTAGGGCTTGCTGTTGTCTAGGATTACACTCTGCCAATGCCCCATAGATAACTGCAGCTTGTAAATTTAAGACTACTTTTGCAGTCAGCTTGCATTTTCACTCCAGTCCCTTTGTGGAAACCTACTTGGGGAAAAAGTTTCTTTGCAATTTCAAAAATCAACATCACTAAAACAGATTATTTGGTCATTATTACATTACTGTTTGTGGGAGCTTGCTGTGTGCAGCTGGTCTGCCACGTTTCCTACATTACAACAGTGACTACATTTCAAAAGTACTTTACTGGCTGTAAGTGCTTTGGGACATCCGGTGGTCATGAAAGGTGCTATATAAATGCAAGTCTTTCTTTCAATTATGTGATAAATTTGTATGTTATTGCTGTGATTTGTCTATATACTAATTCTTTTCAAACTTCACTCAATTCCATTAGTAAAATAACTATTTTTGAGCACAATTGATTCTCAGTGAATCTGTCAGACTGCTTCTGTTTAGACCAACAACAACAACTTGCATTTATATAACATCTTTAACATAGTAAAACATCCCAAGGCACTTTACAGGAGCGATTATCAAACAAAATTTGACACCAAGCCACATGAGGAAATATTAGGACAGGAAACAGGTGAGTTTTAAGGAGCGTCTTAAAGGAGGAGAGAGAACTAGAAAGGTGGAAAGGTTTAGACAGGGAATTCCAGAGATTAGGGCCTTGAAGCGAAGAAAATCGGGGATACGCAAGAGACCATAATTGGAGGAACGCAAAGATCTCTGAGGATTTTTTGAGGATGTAAATGGGAAAATAGATAAGGGAGAACCAGTGGATGTGGTGTATTTGGACTTTCAGAAGGCTTTCGATAAGGTCCCGCATAAGAGATTAGCGTGCAAAATTAAGGCACATGGGATTGGGGGCAAGGTATTGACTTGGATAGAGAACTGGTTGGCAGATAGAAAGCAAAGAGTTGGAATAAACGGGTCGTTTTCCGAGTGGCAGGCAGTGACTAGTGGGGTACCGCAAGGATCAGTCCTAGGACCCCAGCTGTTCACAATGGCCCTGAAATTAGGATCGGGGGCTTGCCGCGCGTGCAAGCCCCCGATGTGCACTCGCCCTGCGCGCCGACATCTGAAGCCCAGGCCTGCTTGCATTTCCTGTCACAGGCCCGGTTCAGCTGTCGGCGCGCTGTGCTTACCTGATCCAGCGGCGTAGTTAGTGCGATGTGCCGGCTGGGATCAGGTGAGCACTGTGCAGCCAATCAGGGGAGGGGAAACTCATTCATGAGTTTGACAGTAAGAGCTGTCAAACTCATGAAAAGTATGGGCTGCCAAAACACTACTTTAACTTTAAATAAAATTTTAAAAAACATCCCACTGATTATATTAACTATAAATAAGTTTTTTAAAATGTTTTAAACAATTAATGAATTTTTTGAAAAAAATAAATTTTTTAAAAATAGGGTCTAAAACTAAACTTACCTTACTGTAAATTCTTTAAAAATAACAAACCTGTGGAAAAAAAATTTCTACATTGTACTAAAAGCCCACTTACCTGAAAAACTAAATACTTACGTCTGGTTTTTCCACGCGTAAAGACCGGAGGCCTTTACACACGCGCAACTCTGAAAAAAAAAAGGAATTTCACTGCGCACGCGCTGCCTGTGCAGTCGCGCGCGCTCTGCCTGTTAACCCCTTGGGTCAGAGGACAGGAAATGCCGGTTTTCAGCCCATGCGCTGTGCATGCTGAAAACCGGCAATTCCTCCGGGCACACGCATGAGTACCCCGTCCGTACTCACGCGTTGTGCCCGGAATTACTGGGCCAATATATATTAATGATCTGGACAAGGGAATTGGATGTAATATCTCCAAATTTGCAGACAACACAAAGCTGGGTGGGAGGGTATGCTGTGAGGAGGATGTCGTGAAACTCCAGTATGATTTGGACAGGTTAGGTGATTGGCAGAAACATGGCAAATGCACTATAATGTGGATAAATGTGAGGTTATCCACTTTGGTGGCAAAAACAGGAAGGCAGATTATTATTTGAATGGCAATAGATTGGGAGAAGGGGAAGTGCAAAGAGACCTGGGTGTTCTTGTGCACCAGTCGCTGAAGGTAAGCATGCAGGTGCAGCAGGCGGTTATAAAGGCAAATGGTATGTTGGCCTTCGTAGCAAGAGGGTTCGAGTACAGGAACAAGGATGTCTTGCTGCAGTTGTACAGGGCCTTGGTGAGACTGCACCTTGAGTATTGTGTGCAGTTTTGGTCACCTTACCTGAGGAAGGACGTTCTTGCCATGGAAGGAGTGCAGCGAAGATTCACCAGGCTGATACCTGGGATGGCAGGAATGATGTATGAGGAGAGATTGTGTCGATTGGGCTTATACTCACTGGAGTTTAGAAGATTGAGAGGGGATCTCATCGAAACCTATAAAATTCTGTCAGGCCTGGACAGACTAGATGCAGGAAGGATGTTTCCGATGGCTGGGGAGTCCAGAACCAGGGGTCATAGTCTAAGGGTAAGGGGTAAGCCATTTAGGACTGAGATGAGGAGGAATTTCTTCACCCAGAGAGTAGTGAACCTGTGGAATTCTCTGCCACAAAGGGCAGTGGAGGCCAGTTCATTAAACATATTCAAGAAGGAGTTGGATATATTTCTTAAGGCTAAAGGGATCAAGGGATATGGGGAGAAGGCAAGGACAGGGTACTGAATTTGGATGATCAGCCATGATCTCATTGAATGTTGGAACAGGCTCGAGGGGCCAAATGGCCGACTCCTGCTCCTATCTTCTATGTTCTATGTCTATGTTTCTAGGGCTGGAGGAGGTTACAGAGATAGGGAGGGGCGTGGCCATGGAGGATTTTTAAAATCGAGGTGTTGCCGGACTGGGAGCCAATGTAGATTAGCAAGCACAGTTGTGATGTGTGAACAGGACTTGATGCGAGTTAAGATATAAACAGTGGTGTTTTTGATAAGCTCAAGTTTATGGAGGGTGCAAGCTGGGAGACCGGCCAGGAGAGCGTTGGAATAGTCGAGTCTGGAGGTAACAAAGGCATGGATGAGGGTTTCAGCAGCAGGTGAGCGGAGACAGGGGTGGAGATGTCCATAAAGTGTTATGACTTTGAATACGGAGATTCCACGGGTTTGCTGAGCCTGTTTTCCAGCCACAGACTGGCCCATTTGTAAACTTACGCAATGGTTTGCTATAATTGTGTGAGCAATTTTTAAAGAAATCAATCTTTGGGCAATAAATCACTGCCAGGCCAACTGTGCCCTTAGTTTTAATTGCAAGAGACAGTGGGGTGAAAACCGGCAGTAATCCAACAAAATTGCATGTTCAAGGGGCGGAGCTATGAAAATTACCCTCCAATTGTTTTATGCTGCAACTGTACAGAAGAAGGCCAGACTATAAAAGCAAAACTCAACTAACCAGCACCAAATCCTGATAAACCCTCTTCATGCAAAGTGTCAACATGAGGAAAATTTGCCTGACTGGATGGAATTTGAGCCAGCAGAGGTTATATCAGATTTGTGATGAAATAGTTTGGAAGAGTACAGGATTTTTTTGTTAAAAAAACATTTTTTGTCTCCTGTGGTTGACAGATTATCTACGTAGATCCATATATATCCCTGGGATGCTAACTGGCTAGATAATGGTTTCTCTCTATTGCTATTGGGGCAATAGAAGAGAGACCACTGCCCACTAAGAATAGCTTTCATGAAACAGGTGAAAATGTTTACTGCTTTTAATTCATCCAAGAAAATAATAAAACAAATGTTGACTGACGTTTTCAGGCTGTAATTTCTATACTATTGTTCCATTGCTACTCAGGTTACAAAGTAAATTCACATGTGCAACCATGGCGATAGTCTTCAGCCCCTTGAGGCATTAAAACAACCTTCCAATGACTTCTGTAATCTTTAGCGCAACACTTTATCACTACAGTCAGCCAGCGCAGTCAAGATTTTCTCTCTTCTGCTCTTCTCTTCTTAGGAGTCCCTCGGAACCGAGGATGACTTGCTTCCATATTAAAAATGAGTTCTCAGGTGATGAGTCCAATGCGGGACCTACAGTCTCTGTCACAGGTGGGGCAGACAGTTGTTGAAGGGATGGGTGGGTGGGGTGCTTGGGTTGATGTGTGCTCATTGCGCTGTTTGCGCTTGGCTTCCGCTTGCTCCCGGTGAAGAGATTCAAGGTATTCGGCGCCGTCCCAGATGCTTCTTCTCCACTTTGTGCGGTCTTGTGCCAGGGATTCCCAGGTGTCGGTGGAGATGTTGCACTTTTTCAAGGAGGCTTTGAGGGTGTCCTTGAAGCGTTTCCTCTGCCCACCTGGGGCTCTCTTGCCGTGTCGGAGCTTCGAGTAGAGCACTTGTTTTGGGAGTCTCGTATCGGGCATGCGGATGATGTGATCCATCCATCAGAGCTGACCGAGCGTGGTCAAAGCTTCAATGCTGGGGATGTTGGCCTGAGCGAGAACACTGACATTGGTGCGTCAGATAGTAAGAGTTTTTATAGTTATATAAAAAGAAAAAGGGTGGCTAAAGTAAATGTTGGTTCCTTAGAGGATGAGACCGGGAATTTAATGGTGGGAAATATGGAGATGGCAAAAACACTGAATGAATATTTTGTATCAGTCTTTACAGTAGAAGACACTAAGAATATCCCAACACTGGACAAACAGGGGGCTATGGGGGGGGAGGAGCTAAACACGATCAAAATCACTAAGGAAGTGGTACTCGGTAAAATAATGGGACTCAAGGTGGATAAATCACCTGGAACTGATGGCTTACATCCTAGGGTCTTGAGGGAAGTGGCGGTAGGGATTGTGGATGCATTGGTAATAATTTTCCAAAACTCCCTGGACTCAGCAAAGGTCCCAGCAGACTGGAAAACTGCTAATGTAACACCCTTATTTAAAAAGGGCAGTCGACAAAAGGCTGGAAACTATAGACCGGTTAGCCTAACATCTGTGGTAGGTAAAATTTTGGAGTCCATTATTAAGGAGACAGTAACAGGACATTTGGATAATCATAATTTAATAGGACAAAGTCAGCATGGTTTTATGAAGGGGAAGTCATGTTTGACAAACTTGCCTGAGTTCTTTGAGGAAGTAACATATAGGGTGGATAAAGGGGAACCAGTGGACGTAGTGTATTTAGACTTCCAAAAGGCATTTGACAAGGTGCCACACAAAAGATTATTGCTTAAGATAAAAAATCACAGGATTGGGGGTAATATTCTGGCATGGATAGAGGATTGGCTATCTAACAGAAGGCAGAGAGTTGGGATAAATGGTTCATTCTCAGAATGGCAATCAGTAACTAGTGGTGTTCCGCAGGGGTCGGTGCTGGGTCCCCAACTCTTTACAATCTATATTAATGATTTGGAGGAGGGGACCGAGTGTAACATATCAAAGTTTGCAGATGATACTAAGATGGGAGGGAAAGTAGTGAGTGAGGAGGACATAAAAAACCTGCAAGAGGACATAGACAGGCTAAGTAAGTGGGCAGAGATTTGGCAGATGGAATACAATACTGGAAAGTGTGAGGTTATGCACTTTGGCAGGAAAAATCGTAGAGCAAGTTATTATCTTAATGGCAAGAAACTGGAAAGTACTGAAGTACAAAGGGATCTGGGGGTCCTGGTGCACGAAACTCAAAAGGTTAGTATGCAGGTGCAGCAAGTGATTAAGAAGGCCAATAGAATGTTGGCTTTCATTGCTAGGGGGATAGAATATAAAAATAGGGAGGTATTGCTTCAGTTGTACAAGGTATTGGTGAGACCGCACCTGGAATACTGCATACAGTTTTGGTGTCCATACTTAAAAAAAGACATACTTGTTCTCGAGTCAGTACAAAGAAGGTTCACTCGGTTAATCCCGGGGATGAGGGGATGGACATATGAGGAGAGGTTGAGTAGATTGGGACTCTACTCATTGGAGTTCAGAAGAATGAGAGGCGATCTTATTGAAACATATAAGATTGTGAAGGGGTTGGATCGGGTGGATGCGGGGAGGATGTTCCCGATGATGGGTGAAACTAGAACTAGGGGGCATAGTCTTAGAATAAGGGGCTGCTCTTTCAAAACTGAGATGAGGAGGAACTACTTCACTCAGAGGGTGGTAGGTCCATGGAATATGCTGCCCCAGAAAGCTGTAGAAGCTACATCATTACATAAATTTAAAACAGAAATAGACAGTTTCCTAGAAGTAAAGGGAATTAAGGGTTACGGGGAGTGGGCAGGAATTTGGACATGAGTCTAGGTTCAGATCGGACATGGCCCTGTGGGTAGCGGAGTGGGCCCAGGGGCCGTGTAGCCTGATCCTGCTCCTATTTTGTGTGTCTAATTCTGTTAGATTCAGGAGATTGTTCTGTGATTGTAGATTGGCGGTTAGGATCAGATCAGCCATTGTCTGATTAAATGGCGGAGCAGGCTCGAGGGGCCGATTGGCCTACTCCTGCTCTTATTTCTTATGTTCTTATGTTCTAACCTGCCAATGGATTTGCAGGATCTCCTCCTTCCAGATAAGAGAAATGCGTTTATGAATTTGCGCCAGTAGTGCTTCTCTGCCATGCTTTAGTGCCTCGGCAGGGATTCCATCTGCTCCTGAGGCCTTGGTATTCTTCAACCTCATGCCAGGCTGGGGTTGTGCTGAGATGGTGGTGGTTAGCATGCAGCGGGATGAAGTTGAGGACACTCGTGTCAAAGACAGAGTCACAGTTAAGGAGATCTTCGAAGTGCTCCGATCATTGGGCACGGATTGCCTCTCTGTCCTTGATGAGCACCTCTCCGTTCTTGGCCTGCAGTGGGGTAGGACCTTGGGTGCTTGGGCCGTAGGTGGTCTTGACTGCACTAAAGAATCCACGCATGTCGTGGTTGTCGGCTGGCTGCTGGATCTCCTGTGCTTTCTCCACCCACCATCTGTTCTTTAGGCCGCGAGTTTTTTGTTGGACCTTGGCCTTCAGGCATCTGTCGAGCTGCTTTCTTGCTCTCGAGTTCTGTTGCTGTTTCCAGATCAGGAATGCCTTGCGCTTGCGGCTTATTAGCTCCTGGATCTCCTGGTCATTCTCATCGAACCAGTCTTGGTGTTCCCTGGTCGAGTGACCGAGCGACTCTTCACAGGTGCTGATTATGGAGGCCTTGAGTGCAGAACATGTGCTGTGGACACTCTGTGTCTCTGCATCACTGGGAGTCGTCACATTGTTTGTGAGGTGCAGGCTGAATAGGACTTTCTTAGCGGGATCTTTGAGTGTTCCAGCGTTGATTTTCCTGCGGCATTGTTTCTGTTGCCGCCGCTGTTTTGGGGCTATATTGATGGAGATGACAGATCGGATTAGGCGGTGGTCTGTCCAGCAGTCATCAGCTCCTGTCATGGCGCGGGTGAGGCGGATGTCCTTGCGGTCCCTCGCTCGGACGATGACGTAGTTCAGCAGGTGACAGTGTTTGTAGCAAGGGTGTTGCCATGAAGCCTTGTACTTGTCTCTCTGATGGAACAAGGTGTTGGTTATGACAAGGCCATGTTCTAATCATTTCGACAGGAGGAGGGTACCATTGGCGTTGGCTTTTCCTACCCACTCTCTGCTGATCACATCCTCCCCAGAGGTCTGTGTCCTTTCCAACCCTGGCGTTAAAGTCGCCAAGGAGGATCAGCTTGTCGCCCGTTGGGACTCGGGACATGGATTGTTTGAGGCTGGAGTAGAATTCCTCTTTGGTCTCATCTGTGGCTTACAGTGTTGGGGCGTACGCACTGATGACCGTAGCGCACTGGTTCCAGGCTAGGGTGAGCCGAAGAGTCATGAGGCGCTCGTTTACACTGCTAGGGGAGTCTCTGAGACTCCCAACTAGTTCATTTTTTATGGCGAAGCCTACCCCATGGAGGCGGCATTCTTCTTCAGGTTTGCCTTTCCAGAAGTAGGTGTAGCCACCGCCTTGCTCCTTGAGCTGGCCATCCCCTGCCTGCCGGGTCTCACTTAGGGCGGCGATGTCAATGTCGAAACATCTGAGCTCCCAGGCAACGATAGCAATACGGCATTCCGGTCTGTCACTTTTGGGGTTGTCCATGAGGGTCCTGACGTTCCAGGTCCCAAACTTCATTTTAAAGGGTGGAAGATGCCTGTGCGTGAATTATTTTAATGTGCACACCAGCTACCACACGGGCTTGACGGTCTTGGTCCAATTGCAAGGAGATCCAAGATGATTGGAGACCAGGCTCTGTTACAATGGCCTAGCACACACACACAAACATACTGCTACTGTCCACCTCTCTCCTTCCCGCAGGTCCTCTCTGCCTGGGCTTTGTAGGATGCATTATGGTCCTCCCGACCTCGCTGTTGGCCCATGCTGCACCATCCCTGGGCCCCGACCCCGCTGCTGGTCCACACTGCGCCACTCCTGGGCCTTGACCTCACTGCTGGGCTCGTCCTCGCTCTTGGGTCCTGGCCTCGGACATGAGTGATGTTGTCTCTCACAGGATTAAATTAGCACTGATATTCTCGTGATCCCTGGCCCCGAGCTCCACTCGCGATCCACTAGTCACTTGATCACTAGTCCAGTGGAGAAGCATAGTCTTGATGGCAGAGAGGTCTGGGAATTTGGAAGCTAAGTTTAAGTGAGGAGCCAGTGCTCACTGATGAGAACAAAGAACAGGCATGGTCAGGGGATAGGCAGTGGGCTCAGGTAACTTTAACCTTGCAGCTTGAACTTGCAGTTAGGGATAAAATGCACCCACTATTAAGAGCCAGGGGAACTTAAATAGCAAAAGAGAGGAGACTGGGGGAGAAAGAGCAAAGGGTGGCCAAGGATGGCCAAGGATGGCAAAGGAACTCTGTGAGGGTGCCGGTTAGTTCCCTCAGTAACCCCTAGATGGCACCTTCACTTGTTTGTTTCCCTTTGCTAAATTGTTACTAGTTTACTTAACTGCCTTTTATCAGGTTTATTGGTTTCACCTGTTTTTGCTTGTATTTAAGTTCTGTGGTTTCTTCCCTCTGTGCTCAGTCTTGACAAGCCGTTTGTCTAGTGGTAGCTTGTCTTGAGCTCCTATGTTTGTAACTGTTTACCTGTGTGATTCTAGTAAAGTACTTTTATTTAAGACTGCATGCCTGCTTCTCGCCTCGTCTGTCTGCACTTGGGTCCAGAACCAGCCTCGCCCTGACAGCAAGACTGAGCCAGTATGGACCCAGCAGTGATGGAGGAACTTCGTTCTATTCTCTCCCATCAAGGTGCTTTCCTCGGCCGCCTTGAGCAACTTCTCCAAAGCATTTCGGACAAGGTAGATACGTGGACTCAGACCATTCAACACCCAGCCGCTGTGGCTTCTGCTCAGGATGTTCCTCCTCAGTCAGTTCCTTTGGGTGCTACCCCACCGGTCGCCGATCTCCAGACTCACCGAGAGCCTCGCCTACCTGCGTCAGAGCGCTATGACGGTCATCCGGGCAAGTGTCGCGGCTTCTTGACCCAGTGCTTCCTAGTTTTTGAACTCCAACCCTCCATGTTCCTATCACCTCGCTCTAAGGTAGCGTTCATCATATCACTACTCTCGGGAAAAGCTCTTGCCTGGGCTACCGCTATCTGGGAGCAGCAATCTTTTGTCTGCTCGGACATTCTCCTTTTCGCCGAAGAGATGAGCAAAGTCTTTGACCATCCTGTGAGTGGATGGGAGGCAGCTAAGAGACTTTTGAATCTCCGCCAGGGCAACTGCAGCGTAGCCGACTTCGCCATTGAGTTCCGCACACTCACTGCGGAGAGCTGCTGGAACACCGAGGCCCTTCTCTCCACGTTTCTTCATGGCCTCTCCGAATCTATCAAAGATGAACTGGCATCCAGAGAGGTTCCGGAGGACCTTGACACGCTCATCTCCCTTGCCATCAGAGTGGATAACCGCCTCCGGGAGCATGGTAGAGAGAGGAGATTCACTACTTCCACAGAGGTGAGATCTTCCGGTGTTTCGAATCTGACCAAGAGTTTCCAAGTACCCCCGAGTCCACCTGTTAGCGCCGAAGAGGAACCTATGCAACTCGGCAGAACTCGGCTCTCCCAGTTTGAGAGACAGAGGAGATTGAGAGAGGGGCGTTGCCTTTACTGTGGCCTGTCTGGCCATCTCAGAGCCACATGCCCTGAGCTTCAGGAAAAAGCCAGGAGGATTGGGAAAATACGGACAGATCAAATCCCTTCTCCTACCCCTTCTGTCTTCCAAACCCTGCTTCCCGCTCGTCTCTCTTGGGAGGGACAACAGTACAACCTCCAGGTGTTTATTGACTCCGGGGCCGCTGGTTGTTTTATCGATGCCACCCTTGTGCGCAGCCTGAAAATTCCTTTCTCCCGCCTTGACAAGTCTTTACAAGTCACCGCCCTCGACGGCAGCCCCCTTGGTTCTGGGCGTATTCATCATATCACCGGAGTATTACAAGTCCAAGTAGGGGAGAGACATCAAGAGTTGCTGCAGTTTCACCTTATCGATTCACCTGAGCTCCCTCTTGTTCTTGGATATCCGTGGCTCTCTCTTCACAACCCTCACATTGACTGGACTACCGGGACTGTGCTGGAATGGGGTCCTTCATGTCTAGCCAACTGTCTTAAGGTCTTCCCTAGTCTGCCCCGTCCTTCCTCTCCCGAGCCAGCTGATCAGCTGGACCTTGCTCATGTGCCCCCTGAATATTCGGACCTCCATGCTGTGTTTAGTAAGAGGCGGTCCACTACACTCCCCCCACACCACTCCTACGACTGTGCCATTGATCTCCTGCCTGGCATTAGCCCCCCTCGGGGTCGGCTCTACTCTCTCCCTGGCCCTGAGAATGTTTCCATCGAAGAATACATCAAGGAAGCCCTCGCTACAGGTTTCATTCGCCCTTCCAGCTCCCCAGCGGGTGCTGGCTTCTTTTTTGTAAAGAAGAAGGATGGTGGTCTCAGGCCTTGCATAGACTATCGGGGGCTTAACAAAATTACCATTAAGAACCGCTATCCTCTCCCTTTGATGTCTTCAGCATTTGAGCAGCTGCAGGGAGCTACCATCTTCTCCAAGCTTGACCTCCGCAACGCGTACAACCTGGTTCGCATTAGGGAGGGGGATGAATGGAAGACTGCCTTTATCACCCCTAGCGGTCACTGGGAATACCTCGTCATGCCCTTTGGTCTCACTAACGCTCCTGCTGTCTTCCAAGCTCTGGTCAATGACGTGCTCCGGGACCTGCTGAACCAGTTCGTGTTTGTTTATTTGGATGACATTCTCATCTTCTCAAAGTCCCCCCAGCATGTCCAACACGTCAGACAGGTTCTGCAGAGGCTTTTGGAGAACCGTCTCTTTGTCAAATCCAAGAAATGTGAATTCCGCGTCTCTAAGGTCACCTTTCTGGGCTACGTCATCTCCTGTGGAAGCATCCAGATGGATCCTAGCAAGGTTCAAGCCATCTTGAACTGGCCGCGTCCCACGTCGGTTAAGCAGGTTCAGCAGTTCCTGGGATTCGCCAACTTTTACAGACGCTTCATCCGCAACTTCAGCTCCATTGCCGCCTCCCTCTCCGCATTGACCAAGGGCTCGTCTTTATGGTTCAGTTGGTCTTCTGAAGCGGAATGGGCCTTCCAGGAGCTCAAACAACGTTTCACCTCTGCTCCCATTCTGGTACACCCGGACCCCACCCTGCCCTTTATCGTAGAGGTGGATGCCTCGTACATTGGAGTCGGGGCTGTCCTGTCCCAGCGCTCCCCTAAGGACCAAAAGCTACATCCCTGTGCCTTCTTTTCCTGTCACCTGAAGCCAGCAGAGAGTAACTACGATGTCGGCAACAGGGAGCTCTTGGTAGTTAAGTTGGCCTTGGAGGAGTGGAGACACTGGTTGGAGGGAGCAGAGCATCCTTTTGTCGTCTGGACCGACCATAAAAATCTGACATATATCCAGGACGTCAAGCGCCTCAACCCTCGGCAGGCCAGGTGGGCTCTCTACTTTAACCGGTTCAACTTTCTCCTGTCTTACCACCCAGGGTCTAAGAACCTCAAACCGGATGCCCTTTCTCGCCAGTTTGACCCCTCGGAAAAGGACCGGCCCCCGGAACCTATCATCCCCAGTTCCTGCATCGTTGCTCCCGTCGCATGGGAGATTGAGACTGTGGTGCAAGGGGCCCAACGTCAGGAGGCTGACCCTGGAGGAGGCCCTCCTAATAGCCTTTATGTTCCCAGTCAGGTCATCCTGGGATCCGTCGGACTCTCGAGTTCCTTAAGAGGAGGTTCTGGTGGCCCTCTATTGAAGCCGACATCCCAACAACCTCCGCTTGGCCTCCTGCATCCCTTGCCCATCCCCAGCCGTCCCTGGTCTCATATCGCCCTGGATTTCATCACCGAGCTACCTCCATCTGAGGGATTCACTACCATCCTAGTTGTGGTCAATCGCTTTTCCAAGGCTGCTCACTTCGTCCCTCTTGTCAAGCTTCCCTCTGCTGGTTGTCCAGCATGTCTTCCGCCTCCATGGCTTGCCCCTGGATGTCGTCTCTGACCGTGGTCCCCAGTTCTCATCCAGGTTCTGGAAGGCTTTTTGTTCCCTCCTGGGTGCTTCCGTCAGTCTCTCCTCTGGGTTCCACCCACAGTCTAACAGCCAGACTGAGAGAACCAGCCAAGATCTGGAGAGGGTGCTAAGAAGCTTTGTGTCCTCCAATCCTTCCACCTGGAGCAAGTATCTGGTCTGGGCAGAGTACGCGCATAATACCCTTCAGAGCTCCTCCACTGGCCTCTCACCTTTCGAATGTCAATATGGCTTCCAACCGCCACTCTTCCCTGAACAGGAGAGGGAGGTAGGAGTCCCGCTGCCCAGGGGTTCATCCAATGCTGCCGCTGTACCTGGAGGAGGGTCCAATCCGCCTTGCAGCTCGCTTCTTCTCGGCAGGAAGTGCAGGCTGACCGACACCGCCGCCCAGCCCCTCGGTTCCGGACCGGACAGAAGGTCTGGCTGTCTACCCGGAATCTTCTGCTCCATGTGGAGTCCCGCAAGTTGGCTCCCTGGTTCATCGGACCTTTCAGGGTTTTGGAAAAAGTTAACCCTGTGGCCTACCGGCTCCTCCTTCCTCGGTCGATGAAGATACATCCCACGTTCCACGTCTCTCACCTCAAGCCGGTACTTACCAGTCCCTTGGTTCCTGCTTCCAGACCTCCCCCCCCGCCCTGCATGATTGACAGTCAGCAAGCCTACACTGTCCGTCACCTCCTTGATAGTCGCCGGGTTAGAAGGAGCATTCAATACCTGGTCGACTGGGAGGGTTATGGTCCTGAAGAGCGTTCCTGGGTTCCGGCCCGGGACATTTTGGATCTTGAACTCATCAGGGATTTTCGCCGTCGCCACCCTGATTGTCCAGGAGGAATGTCAGGAGCCGTTCCTAAGGGAGGGGGTCCTGTGAGGGTGCCAGTTAGTTCCCTCAGTAACCCCTAGATGGCACCTTCACTTGTTTGTTTCCCTTTGCTAAATTGTTACTAGTTTACTTAACTGCCTTTTTATCAGGTTTATTGGTTTCACCTCTTTTTGCTTGTATTTAAGTTCTGTGGTTTCTTCCCTCTGTGCTCAGTCTTGACAAGCCATTTGCCTAGTGGTAGCTTATCTTGAGCTCCTATGTTTGTAACTGTTTACCTGTGTGATTCTAGTAAAGTACTTTTATTTAAGACTGTATACCTGCTTCTTGCCTCGTCTGTCTGCACTTGGGTCCAGAACCAGCCTCGCCCTGACAAGCTCCCTAGGGAGCTGCCAGCCCAGGAGCCAGTCATGGCTTCTGCTCATGGAGGTGCTGACTTGGCAAGGTCCAGTTCCACATGTGCGATCTGCGATCTCGCACAAGTGATCATTCTTCATCTATGAGGCACTGAGTGCTGACAGCCTACTGGGTGGGGCATCATAAGCTGTCCCCTGAAACAACATCCATATGTGTTCCTTTTTCAGCATGAGTTACTGGACTGCAATTAGGAATAGGAACTCTGCCTGAATTTTTTTACGTCCCTAGTTCAGGAACACTGAAGCCAGTTTTACTGACCTTACTACTGCACCAGTTGAAATCAGCTAACTCAGCACAGGTTGAGTATCAAAGCCAATGGTGAAGATTTGTGTAGCAAAGACAGGAATTAAAGACAGAAAAGCCAAAAAGAAGCAGTTCTTTATTTTAAATATTATCTCAGCAGGTACAAATGCTATCTTTATTAGTCTGACAAAATGAACCATAAAACCTATTTGCGGACACTAAGGGAATCAAGGGATATGTGGAGAGGGCAGGAAAGTGGAGTTGAGGTCGAAGATCAGCCATGATCTTATTGAATGGTGGAGCAGACTCGAGCGGCCGCATGGGCAACTTCTGCTCCTATTTCTTATGTTTGTTCTTACATTGTTGTTTGGGTGAATTCTCTAACATAGTGATTGTGAAGGGGCTAAGAAAAATAAAAGCTATTGATTTTTGTTTTTTAATTTCCTGCCATTAAATACTCTTTAATGAGGTAATATCTATACACCATACAAATGCCTATGAAGTTGTTCAAAAATATCTATTTATCCAGTTGGGACAGTGATGGAAGTCAGATAGTAATGTGATGCTAAAGCATTTACCAAGTGTCAATTTTATTAAGATAATCTCTTGTCCATTGCTGTAAATTATGAGTCCTTTTATGTAAATCAAGTTGCCTGTCACAAAAGGACACATCTGCCTAAGAAGAAAATGATTCTTTTGTGATAGGCAACTTGATTTACATATCACTTACTGGATCTGTGCATGCAAGATCTGAAAAGGGGGGAGGGCTAATTTAACAATTGTGATAACATTCAGGCACTAGCCAATAATGATGCAAATGGCTGCAAAAAGGAGAGTACTTCAGTTGATTACCATTAGCAAGTGAATAGTAGCTGCTTGCTTCTGTATTCAAAGCATTAATCACTTGCAGCTGAAAAGTCTCCAATCAACTCTGCATAGTAATTGCTGGCACTGAGCTGGTGCCGAATTTCACGGCCTGAGTCTTTCTATGGAGCACAGGACAGATGGCCTTTCTTAGCACCGTGTTAGTATAGGCAGCATTTTGCAGCCAGTAAGCTGAATAAAGTCCAGTGCAGTACTGATTGAGGCTATGATTTATAGATGGTTTGTTGCAATCTGCTATCAAAGCAGCAGTGATCAAGCAGTTACCTAGTTTTGCTCCCCTGTAATATTAAGTTGTTTTTGGCTGTCCTGTGTGTTATTCTCATATTGATTTAAGGCCAGCGAAAGATTGCTGAACCATGATATGACTGAAATTTGGCTCACAGCTGTTGACACCTTGGGGTCGATGTTCATTGACCCGTGGAGTCGGGATTGGAGGCATGCGGGGAATTAAAGTCCCGAATTCAGGGGTCCCGACACTATCCCGCCCCCAACCCGCCTCCATGTAAGTTTCAAAGGAGGCGGGTACCCGCTCCGCACTGGGACCCACCTACCCGAGGCGGGAAGGGATTAGTGCCAATTAACTGCCTGTTAACAAGTAGTTAACAGGCAGTTTTTAGCCTAATCCCTATTTTAAAGCTTGAAGTGTGGGATTCCCGACGGCTCCAAACCACGCCAAGTTAGAGGAGTCGGGCCGTCGGGTTGAAGGACTTGGAGGGGTCGAGATGTCGGTGTTCAGGTGAGTGATGTGTGCATGAGTGCAAAGGTAAGTGTGTTTGATGTGTCTAAAGTGTGTAAAGAAGTTTAAATTACCTGTACTTACCTTTACAGCCTTCCTTCCTTTAGGTTTCAGGAGTCCATCATCTAACCGGCACAGAAAGCAGAATGGCTGCGATCTGTCAAAAGTGACAGCCTGCAGCTTTCTGTGCCGGTGAGATTTCTAACTGAGTCTGTGTAGAAGGACTCAGGTTAGAAGTAAGACTGTCAGTGTTTGACAGCTTCAAACAGCTGTGAAGCATTGATATTTCATCTGTCAAAACGTCTTGACAGATTAAATTTCAGTCTGTGACGTCACCTGTTGCCGGGTGGCCCTTAATTGGCCTGCTGAGCCTGCTGGGCGGGCTCAACAAGGTCAATCAAGTTAAAATCGCGTGGATTGGTTGCATCTCGATGGATGCGGGACTACAACCCCGAAAGTTGTAGTCCCGCCTCCTTCTCGACTTCTGAATGAAAATCACCCCCCTTGCCTCTTACCAAAAGCTGATTATACTTTCCACCACCTGCCCCGTCCAAAATGCCACAGTGGCGGCATGACCCTATCACCAAATCATACCTTCGTCTCTCCCCTTATACATCTGGCACCACTTTCTCTTCAAACATCTCACTCTACTTCAATCCTTCATCTCTCCTTTAAAATATTAATTTTCTACTTCCTCCTGTGGCTTTGAGCAAACCCGCCTTAACATCACAGTGTCCTCTTGGATACGATGCTGACATAAAAGCCACCACAAAGCAAACTTTCCAATTCAACTTTATCCATATATGCATCCAATCTTACATCAAAAAATCCAATAATCACCCTTGTGCTTCTCCTTCTTCGGCAGTCCCTCGGAACCGAGGATGACTTGCTTCCACATTAAAAATGAGTTCACAAGTGACTGATGAGTCTCTGTCACAGGTGGGGCAGACGGTGGTTGAAGGGGTGGGTGGGTGGGGTGCTTGGGTTGACGTGCACTCCTTCCGCTGTTTGCGCTTGGCTTCCGCTTGCTCCCGGCGAAGAGACTCGAGGTATTCGGCGCCTTCCCGGATGCTTCTCCTCCACTTTCTTTGGTCTTGGGCCAGGGATTCCCAGGTGTCAGTGGGGATGTTGCACTTTTTCAAGGAGGCTTTGAGGGTGTCTTAGAAGCATTTCCTCTGCCCACCTGGGGCTCACTTGCTGTGTCGGAGCTCCGAGTAGAGCGCTTGTTTTGGGTGTCTCGTATCGGGCATGCGGACGATGTGACCTGTCCATCTGATGGAGCGTGGTCAAAGCTTCAATGCTGGGGATGTTGGCCTGAGCGAGAACACTGATGTTAGTGCGCCTATCCTGCCAATGGATTTGCAGGAGCTTGCAGAGGCAGCATTGGTGGTACCTCTCCAGTGCTTTAAGGTGCCTGCTGTACATGGTCCATGTCTCTGAGGCATACAGGAGGGCAGGTATTACTACTGCTCTGTAGACCATGAGCTTGGTGCTGGGTTTGAGGTCCTGGTCTTCAAACACTCTCTTCCTCAGGCGACTGAAGGCTGCACTGGCACACTGAAGGCAGTGTTGGACTTCGTCATCGACGTCTGCCCTTGTTGACAGTAGGCTCCCAAGGTATGGAAAGTGGTCCACGTTGTCCAAGGCCTTGTCATGGATTTTGATAATCGAGGAGCAGTACTGTGTGGTGGGGGCAGGTTGGTAGAGGAACTTTGTCTTACAGATGTTTAGTGTAAGGCACATGCTCTCATACGCTTCGGTGAAGGTGTTAATGATGGTTTGGAGTTCGACCTCCAAGTCCGCACAGACACAAGCGTCGTCTGCATACTGTAATTCGATGATGGAGGATGGGACGACCTTGGATCTGGACTGGAGGCAACGGAGGTTGAACAGTTTCCCGTTTGTTCTGTAAATTAACTCCCCTCCAGCGGGGAGCTTACTGAGGGTGAGATGGAGCGTTGCAGCAAGGAAGATCGAGAAGAGCGTTGGTGCGATGACACAGCCTTGCTTGACCTTGGTCTGTACGTGAATTTGTTCAGGATTACGGCTTGCATGTCGTCGTGAAGCAGGCGGAGGATGGTGACAAACTTTTGAGGGCAGCCGAATTTGAGGAGCACACTCCATAATCCCTCACAGTTGACAGTGTCAAAGGCCTTTGTGAGGTCAAAGAAGGCCATGTACAGCGGTTGGCGCTGTTCCCTGCATTTCTCTTGTAATTGGCGCACGGTGAAGCTCATGTCCATTGTGCCCCTTAGTGGGCGGAATCCACATTGCAACTCTGGGAGGAGCTCTTCAGCCACTGGGAGAAGGCGATTGAGGAGGATTCTTGCGATGACTTTCCCTGTTGCAGACAGCAGGGAAACTCCTCTGTAATCACTGCAATTGGACTTGTCATCTTTCTTGAAGATGGTCACAATTACGGCATCTCTGAGATCCCCTGGCATGCTCTCCACCTTCCAGATAAGAAAAATGAGTTCATGAATTCACGCCAGTAGTGCTTCTCCACCATGCTTTAGCGCCTCAGCAGGGATTCCATCTGTTCCTAAGACCTTGTTGTTCTTCAGTTGTTGGCTGGCCTTTTCAACCTCATGCCGGGATGGGGTTGTGCTGAGATGGTGGCGGGTAGCATGCTGCGGGATGGAGTTGAGGACACTCGCGTCGAAGATAGAGTCTCGGTTAAGGAGATTTTCGAAGTGCTCCATCCAGCGGGCACTGACTGCCTCCCTATCCTTGATGAGTACCTGTCTGTTCTTGGCCAACAGTGGGGTACGACCTTGGGTGCTTGGGCCATAGGCGGTATTGACTGCGCTAAAGAATCCACGCACATCGTGGTTGTCGGCTAGCTGCTGGATCTCCTGCGCTTTCTCCACCCTTAGTGACTATCTTGCATGTGCCTTTGCCTATCCTAGTGCTCCTACGCAGTGCTACCCCAGTGGCTGCAGCATGGCTGGTGGAAGACTGCTGACTTTCAGTGGGGGAGACTACAGATGGCCTTGTAGGACAACCTCACCTCCTGCCAAATTCCGCAGGAGGTTAGCGGCGGCACTACCAGGTTGCGCCCGATCTCGTGTGCCCAGAGATCATGACATCATCTCCGGGCGCATCGCCCCGGTAGCATCCTGGCAGAAAAATTCCCCTTCGCCCCCTGCAGTGACTGCTGCAGTGTATGCGAGCAGGGCAACCGCCCGCTAGTGGGATGGAAGTTAAAGGTGAGGTGGCTGGCTGCCCTGAAAAAAATGTCGTCTTTTTTGAAAAATGTTTTTTGTTGCTCTGCACGTAGGCTGATCACACGGAACCCACCGTTCCCCGGTGCTGCAGATAAGTTGGAAAAAAACCTGCAGATTTCGCAGCATGGGGCCCTTCCCTTCAATTCAGGGAAAAGCCCCTGCAACGCGTCAGCGCCACACGGCCCAGCGTGTGGCATTGCTGAGCTGTGCACCCCAGGCTGTGACCTTCCCCCCCTTGCCCTCCAAGAAGGAAGTAGAGTGCTTGATTTAGCGCTGCACATCCCTCTTGAAGCAAAAAGTGGGAACCTTAGAAAGGCTGGAAGAGGTTAGTGCCTGGCGCTAACTTTTCCAGCTTTTTTGATTTAGCGCCCCAAACGGGGCTCGAGGGGAATTTCTAGCCCTTTCTTACTTAATCATAAGGCTGGCTGCTTCCTCAGAAACACCCCAATCACAGTATGTCAAGCTTTCTGGCCACTGCATGAAAGAAGGCCCGCTCATGTGATCAACAGCCAGCCTCGACAGTTAACCCCTTGAATGTACACTTCTGTGGGGACAGAGGTTAGAAAAGGCACAGCTTCTGGCTGTCAGACCACTGAGTGAGAAAATTGTTCCATAAAAGCTTGAAATTGTAACATGTCACCTGAACCTTCTTGATTGTGTTACAAGTATGTAAAGGTTCAACTGAGTTATTGTTCAATATATAGTAGTCCATAATTATACACGAGGGTGGTGAAATTCTCTTAGCACATGCAGACTACATTAACAGTGCATGATTTTGTTTTCCCTCATGCAGGAACACATGATTTTGAACTGTATGATTTCTGTGAGGCTGAATTTGTCAGAACATACACATATCTGATGAACCAGCCAGAATGAACCTGTAATAATGCTACTGAGCTACTTGTTAAAGGTGTTAAAAGGTTGGCTCAGCTGAGTCCATGCTGCCAGTGAAGAGCCTCGGCTGTCAGTGAAAGAAAATACAATTGCCTTATGCCTCTGGGATTGGGCGTTTTAAAAGGTTATGCCATATTCACTTCATTACTTATACTGCAAAATAATAAGAGTTCTTGCACTCACATTATTTTGCATTACAGGTAAAGTAATAATGGGTGGCAGTGTTGCAGTATTTGATCATGCTGTACAATAGGAATAATCACTTTTGATTTAACTTTGTCCCAGTAATTTTATTTTACTTATTATATTATTAATGTCCTGTGCTATCATGTGAAATCATGAACAGGCAGGGAAATATGTCTTGCTGCTTGCAAAATGACAGTTTAAATTGTGAGTCATTATCCGGATGGCCTTTCAGTATCTGTACTTCAGTCTCATTGCAAGGAAAAGCATGAAGTCCAGAATATCCTGTCTTTTTTAACCTAAAATATTTTCACACACATACGTCATTAAACACAACTATATAATTTAAGATCAATATGGAATTCCTTATTCAGCTAAAAAAAACTGTAGTACAGCAGAATGTAAATGAAGTTGATCCTGTAGGGGTATAAAGTTACACAATTAAATACTCTGGGTAGGCTTCTCTAATATAAGAAAAACAAAGCTACAGACCACCAAGTCAGTATTCAAAGTAAGGTAGTTTATGATAGGAAGAGATAGGAAAGGTATGTGAGAACAGCACAATTATTTGATTGGATGATTTCAATTAACCAAATATAAATTGGGAAAACCCAAGTAGTTTAGAGTCAGAGTTGGTAAATGTAATGCATGAGTGTATCATGAGACAGTGGGGGAATTTTTAACATAGCCCGCCAGTTGGGAAACTGATGAGATTGGTGCAACACTGGTTTTACACCCCGGCTGATTTTACTCTCCATTGAAGTCAGTTGAGAGTGATATTGGGCAGGTGTAAAACGGGCGTTCCACCCAATCCAGTGGGTTTCCCGCCTGGCCAGTTTGGTTAAAATTGCTCGCTGTGTGTCATGGAAGCCACGAAAACCAATGCACATAAATAACCCAAACAACATAGAAGTGGAAGTTGTTCAACTTGAGGTTTAGTGACCACAGAGTGATCGGGTTCAACGTGATCTGGGATTCAGAAATACCTACATTCAAATTCAAATTGATTTGGAGGGGTTGTTCGACAACATTTCAGTAAAGGAAAATGGAAATAATGTTCAGATTGCAGGGTAAATATATACCTAAAATAAACAACAACAACTTGTATTTATATGGCGCTTTTAACGAAGTAAAACATCCCAAGGCACTTCACAGGAGTATTATAAGGCAAAAAAATTGACACCGAGCCACATAAGGAGGAATTAGGGCAGGTGACCAAAAGCTTAGTCAAAGACATTGGTTCTAAGGAGCGTCTTAAAGGAGGAAAGAGAGGTAGAGAGGATTAGGGAGGGAATTCCAGAGCTTAGGCAACAGAAGGCATGGCCAGCAATTATAATCAGAGATGCTCAAGAGGGCAGAATTAGAGAAGCGCAGATATCTTGGGGGGTTGTGGGGCTGGAGGAGATTACAGAGATAGGGAGGGGCAAGGCAATGGAGGGATTTAAAAACAAGATGAGAATTTTGAAATCGAGGTGCTGCTTAACCGCGAGCCAAAGTAAGTCAGCGAGCACAGGGGTGATGGGTGAACAGGACATGGTGCAAGTTAGGACACGGGCAGCCGAGTTTTGGATGACCTCAAATTTACGTAGGGTAGAATGTGCGAGGCCAGCCAGGAGTGCGTTGGAATAGTCAAGTCTAGAGGTAACAAAGGCATGGATGAGGGTTTCAGCAGCGGATGAGCTGAGGCAAAAACAGAGATGGGCAATGTTACGGAGGTGGAAATAGGTAGTCTTAGTTATGCTGTGGATATGTGGTCGGAAGCTCATTTCAGGGTCAAATATGACACCAAGGTTGCGAACAGTGTGGTTCAGCTTCAGACGGATGTTAGGGAGAGGGATGGAGTCAGTGGCTAGGGAACGGAGTTTGTGGCGGGGATCGAAAACAATGGCTTCGGTCTTCCCAATATTTAATTGGAGAAAATTTCTGCTCATCCAGAACTGGATGTCGGACAAGCAGTCTGACAATTAGAGACCGTGGAGGGGTCGAGAGAAATGGTGGTGAGGGTGTTGTCAGCACACATTTGGAAACTGACACTGTGTTTTCGGATGATGTTGCCAAGGGGCAGCATGTAAATGAGAAATAGGAGGGTGCCGAGGATAGATCCTTGGGGGACAGCAGAGGTAATGATGTGGGAGCGGGAAGAGAAGCTATTGCAGGTGATTCTCTGGCTACAATTAGATAGAAAAGAATAGAACCAGGCGAGTGCATTTCCACCCAGCTGGACGACAGTGGAGAAGTGTTGGAGGAGGATGGAGTGGTCAACCATGTCAAAATAAGCAAATCTCAGCCTAAACAAGTGAGATCTTAAATGGATTAACAAACAAATCAAAAGTCAAATACAGAGGAAACATTGGGTTGAATCTTTTCTCCCAAAAATGGGTGGTTTGGGGTAGGGTCAGAGGTTAGAATGCAAAACATCTGAAACAGGAACCCAACCCACTTCAAACCCGCCCACTTCCGGTTTTAACAGAGACGCAATGAGGGGTGGGTGACCAATCAGCTCGTGGGAGGCAGTTTGGTCATTTAAATATTATAATGTGGCCACTTGCCTGCATTTTAAGTCATTCTATTTTTAACATGTCGGCCAGATTTCCCAGGTCTCAGGAAACCCGGCTGCTGAAAGGAAACAAGAAGGGCTGAATCCATGTGGTAAGTGCCTTTACACTACTGCTTATGGGCCAGGAGGGACAGGAATGTTTCCTCTTGACCCAACAAGCTACCCAAAAAACTGCAACCCCCCCCCCACCTTCCTCCCACAATCTGCCTGCTCCCCACGACCACCATCGACTTCTGGCCACCCGCCACCCGCCCCCACCCACCATCAGACCTCCCCCGCCACCATCAGACCTCTCCCACCCCAACATTGGACCCCCCCACCATCGAACACCCACCCCCATCACTATCGAATCCCCCTTCCTGCGATCGGACACCCCGATCACCATTGGAACCCTGCCTTGTGATTGGGACCACCCGCGTTCAGAATGCCCTCACAATCTCTCCCACCCATCCACTAGACCTAACTACTCTCCTCGGCTGCGGCCTTGTGCTGTAGGCCTCCCCGCCCAACAGGCCAACAGCCTGTCAGTCAATCAGGCTGCCTGTGGGCAGGAAACCGACAGGGGGAGAATCCTGGGGTAAAGGGGAGAGCAGGGAGAGAATCCTGGGGTACAGTGGAGAGCAGGGGGAGAATCCTGGGGTACAGGGGAGAGCAGGGGGAGAATCCTGGTGTACAGGGGAGAGCAGGGGGAGAATCCTGGGGTACAGGGGGGAGCAGAGGGAGAATCCTGGGGTACAAGGGAGAGCAGGGGGAGAATCCTGGGGTACAGGGGAGAGCAGGGAGAGAATCCTGGAGTACAGGGGAGAGCAGAGGAAGAATCCTGGAGTACAGGGAGAGCAGGGAGAGAATCCTGGGGTACAGGGGAGAGCAGGGGGAGAATCCTGGGGTACAGGGGAGAGCAGGGAGAGAATCCTGGAGTACAGGGGAGAGCAGAGTGAGAATCCTGGAGTACAGGGAGAGCAGGGAGAGAATCCTGGGGTACAGGGGAGAGCAGGGGGAGAATCCTAGGGTACAGGGGAGAGCAGGGGGAGAATCGTGGGGTAAAGGGGAGAGCAGGGGGAGAATCCTGGGGTACAGGGGAGAACAGGGGGAGAATCCTGGATACAGTGGAGTGCAGGGAGAGAATCCTGGGGTACAGGGGGGAGCAGAGGGAGAATCCTGGGGTACAGAAGAGAGCAGGGGTGAATCCTGGGGTACAGGGGAGAGCAGGGAGAGAATCCTGGATACAGGGGAGAGCAGGGGGAGAATCCTGGGGTACAGGGGAGATCAGGGGGAGAATCCTGGGGTACCGAAGAGAGCAGGGGTGAATCCTGGGGTACAGAAGAGAGCAGGGGTGAATCCTGGGGTACAGGGGAGAGCAGGGAGAGAATCCTGGGGTACAGGGGAGAGCAGGGAGAGAATCCTGGGTTACAGGGGAGAGCAGGGGGAGAATCCTGGGGTACAGGGGATAGCAGCGGGAGAATCCTGGGGTACAGGGGAGAGCAGGGGGAGAATCCTGGGGTACAGGGGAGAGCAGGGGGAGAATCCTGGGGTACAGGGGAGAGCATGGGGAGAATCCTGGGGTACAGGGGAGAGCAGGGAGAGAATCCTGGGGTACAGGGGAGAGCAGGGGGAGAATCCTGGGGTACAGGGGAGAGCAGGGGGAGAATCCTGGGGTACAGGGGAGAGCAAGGGGAGAATCCTGGGGTACAGGGGAGAGCAGGGAGAGAATCCTGGGGTACAGGGGAGAGCAGGGGGAGAATCCTGGGGTACAGGGGAGAGCAGGGGGACAATTCTGGGGTACAGGGGAGAGCAGGGGGAGAATCCTGGGGTACAGGGGAGAGCAAAGGGAGAATCCTGGGGTACAGGTGAGAGCAGGGGGACAATCCTGGGGTACAGGGGAGAGCAGGGGGAGAATCCTGGGGTACAGGGGAGAGCAGGGGGAGAATCCTGGGGTACAGGGGAGAGCAGGAGGAGAATCCTGGGGTACAGGGGAGAGCAGCGAGTGAATCCTGGAGTACAGGGGAGAGCAGGGGGAGAATCCTGGGGTACAGGGGAGAGCAGGGAGAGAATCCTGGGGTACAGGGGAGAGCAGGGAGAGAATCCTGGGGTACATTGGAGAGCAGGGAGAGAATCCTGGGATATAGGGGAGAGCAGGGGGAGAATCCTGGATATAGGGGAGAGCAAGGAGAGAATCCTGGCGTACAGGGGAGAGCAGGGGGAGAATCCTGGAGTACAGGGGTGAGCAGGGGGTGAATCTTGGGTACAGGGGAGAACAGGGAGAGAATCCTGGGGTACAGGGGAGAGCAGGGGGAGAATCCTGGGGTACAGGGGAGAGCAGGGGGAGAATCCTGGTGTACAGGGGAGAGCAGGCAGGGAATCCTGGCGTACAGAGGAGAGCAGGGAGAGAATCCTGGATACAGGGGAGTGCAGGGGGAGAATCCTGGGGTACAGTGGAGAGCAGGGAGGGAATCCTGGGATGTAGGGGAGAGCAGGAGGAGAATCCTGGATATAGGGTGTAATGATCAGTAACCTGTCATTCTGGAATGGTACACTAGGTGGTGCTGTATGTATATAAGAGTGGGCTACCCATGGTGCGCCAGGCCACCCACAAGGCAGCAATCAAGATGGATGCCTCTACAGGTACTGTACCTAGACAACATGTGCTCAATAAAGTGTCTAGCAAAAGCTAGCTGTTCTTAATAAAAACGACTACTTATTAATGAACATAACATGGCACCAGGATTGGTAAGATCTGCTGAATATTGTGCAACGCGACATGGAGAATTTGAAGCCAGCAGAGCGTTTGAAACTCACATGAATGTCGACTACCATTGGCAGACTTTTAAGCAACAATTCGAACACTACATTGCTGCCATCGGGTATGGTACAAAGCCAGACACAAGGAAAATAGCGTTGCTGCTCACGGTTGCAGGCCCACAGGCGATAGAACTATTTAATACATTTGTATTTAATCCAGAGGAGAACAGAGAAAAATTAGAAGATGTGCTAAAGAAATTTGATACACATTGTTCTCCCAAAAAGAATGAGACCTATGAAAGGTATGTGTTCTGTCGGACACAGCGGCAAAATGAGACTTTTGATAGCTTTTTGACTGATCTGAAACTGAAAGCACAGACATGTAATTTCTCTGAGCTGAAAGCATCCATGATTCATGACCAAATTGTGTTTGGTATTCATGATAAAAAGGTCAGGGAACGTCTGTTGAGAGAAACCGAACTAACATTGGAAAATGCTGTGAAAATATGCCAAGCCAGCGAGCTAGCTCAAAAGCACGCGAAGACTTCCAGTGAAATCAATAATGATGCGATTGTAATGAGTGATAATGCTGCTGTCGGTGCAGTGTCCTACAAGTGGAAGAAACGTGGGCAGAACAGAAATGAAAAGCAATCGGAGGATGAAATTATTAATTGTAAACGCTGTGGTTACAAACACCAGTTAAGACAATGCCCAGCATTTGGAAAAATGTGCACAAAGTGTAATCGAAAGAATCACTTTGCCAAACAATGCTTTTCAAAAGTAAAAACAAAGAAAGGGCAACGAGTTAATGTGATTGAGGACACTGATTTAAGTGAGACATGTTTTGTAGGAATGGTGTCATGTGACAATATCAAAAAGGATACAGAAAATGTGCAGCCCTCAGGAATTAACAATGCTGAACATAAAGTTAATGCAGTAAAAGAGGACAAATGGATGATCCCACTGCAGGTAAATGGAGCATTAGTTACATTGAAACTAGACACTGGGGCAAAAGCAAACTTAATCAGTATGAGTGACATTAACAATATGAAAGAAAAGCCCAAAATACAGAAAAAGTCAGTACTACTGAGGGACTATAATGGACAGAAAATAGATAGCTTAGGTGTATGCAGACTTAAAGTGACAGTCAAAGACAAAGTGCATCATCTCATGTTTTCTGTTGTGGCTGAAGGACTTGATTCACTACTGGGTGACAAAGCTTGTGAGGATGTAGAACTGGTCAAGAGAGTCTACTGTATCAACTGTGCCATAAGCAGACCAGATGACTCGATGGATTCTGTAGTGAATAATTTCCAGGACGTGTTCAAAGGATTTGGAGTTCTACCATTCACTTACAAGATCCAGCTAAAGGAGGATGCTCAGCCAGTGGTACATGCTCCATGAAGAGTTCCAGCACCCCTGCGTGACCGGCTCAAGCATGAACTGGACAGAATGGCCACACTAGGAGTCATCAGGAAAGCCGAAGAGCCAACAGACTGGGTTAACTCCATGGTATGTGTAAAGAGAAAGAACAATGATCTAAGAATATGCATGGATCCAAAGGACTTAAATGCAAACATAAAATGTGAACACTACCAGATTCCCAAGCGAGAAGAAATCACCAGTGAAATGTCAGGTGCCAGATACTTTACAAAGCTCGATGCCTCACAAGAATTTTGGCAACTAAAACTGGATGAAGAGAGCACCAAATACTGTACCTTCAGCACACCATTTGGCAGGTATTATTTCCTCAGAATGCCTTTCGGGATAATATCTGCATCTGAAATCTTTCATAGAGCGATGGAACACATAATTGAAGGTCTGGAAGGAGTTCGGGTCTATGTTGATGACATCATCATCTGGGGCTCCACACTGAAAGAACACAATGAGAGACTGACTAAAGTGCTATAGAGCATACGCCGGAATGGACTGAAGCTCAACAAAGCCAAGTGTCAGTTTGGCGTCCAGGAAGTCACTTTCCTAGGAGATAATCTATCTGGTAAAGGAATAGAGCCAGATATGGAAAAAATAAACGCCATACTCAAAATGCCCCGACCCACTGACAAAAAAGGAGTGCTACGCATCATGGGGATGATAAACTTCATTGGAAAGTTCATTCCTAACTTGTCAGCCAAGACAGCCTGTCTGTGAGACCTGCTACGTAAAACAAATGAGTTTGCATGGACAGAAAGACATGAACAAGAGTGGATGAACCTCAAAACAGTGCTGACAACCACACCTGTACTCACCTTCTTTGACCCAACAAAAAGAATCAAAGTGTCAACGGATGCATCAAAAGATGGCCTAGGTGCGGTCTTGCTACAAGCAGAGAGTGAAGATTGGAAGCCTGTTGCCTATGCCTCCAGGTCTATGACTGACTCTGAGTGTCGATACCCCCAGATTGAAAAGGAATGTCTAGGCTTGGTAGTTGGACTAGAAAAGTTTCATGGCTACATCAAATCAAAATCAAATCAAATCAACTTTTATTGTCATTGTTAGTGCACAAGTGCAGTACAACGAAATGTAGGCTTGCGGCTCCCGAAAGTGTACAATTTGGATTAGGACACTTAAACATTCAACATACATTTATACATTTGGCTTGCAGTATATTAGCATAAATATGACCATAATAAAGTGCATTGGCAGATGTGCAGGCTTTAGTGTTTATTTGTGGAGTTCAGTAGGATGACAGCCCTGGGAAAGAAGCTGTTCCTAAATCTGGTCGTACGGGTGCGAATGCATCTGTAGCGTCTTCCAGATGGTAGGAGGGCGAACAGACTGTGGCTGGGGTGGGTAGGGTCTTTGATGATGGACCGTGCCCTCCGTAGGCAGCGTTTCTGATATATATGCTCTATGGTCGGTAGCCAGGTGCCGGTAATGCGTTGGGCAGTTTTGACTACCCGCTGCAGGGCTTTCCGGTCATGGGAGCTACAGCTGCCATACCATACCGTGATACAGTTTGTCAGGATGCTCTCTATAGTGCAGCGGTAGGAGTTAGAGAGGACCAGGGGTGACAGATTACATCCCTTCAGCCTCCTCAAGAAAAATAGGCGCTGCTGGGCCTTCTTCACCAGAGAGGAGGTGTTGAGGGACCAGGAGAGGTCTTCCGTGATGTGGACTCCGAGGAACTTAAAGCTGGCCACCCTTTCCACCTCCGCCCCATTGATGTGGATGGGGGTGTGACTTCCGCCTTTGGACTTCCTGAAGTATATGGACTTCCCACCTTCACAGTTGAGACAGACCACAGCCCACTGGTTGCCATCATAAAAAAGAACCTGAATGAGATGTCTCCAAGGATTCAACGACTCATGATGAAGCTGCAAAGATATGACTTTGAACTGACCTACACACCAGGCAAATACATAGTGTTAGCAGCTGCACTATCCCGAGCACCCACAGTGAGTCATGTGAGCTCTACTGAAGAAGACGTGGATATTCATGTGAGTATGGCCACTGCTGCGCTGCCCGTGTCAGACACAAAATCAAAGCAAATAGCAGAAGAAACAGTAAAAGATACAGTATTACAAACAGTAATAGAGAACATTCATCATGGTTGGCCAAAAGGTTCCTGTCCAAAATATTTTCACATAAGGTCAGAATTGAGTGTCGCAAGTGGACTATTACTAAAACAGAACAGAATAGTCACTCCACAGGCTCTACGTCAAGACATGCTCAAAAGGATTCATGAGGGACACCTCGGAATTGAAAAATGCAAAAGGAGAGCAAGAGACACTGTTTATTGGCCTGGCATAAATAAGGACATTGAGAACATGATAGGCAAATGTGAGACATGTCAGAAACACCAAAACAAACAAGCAAAGGAACCAATGATAGTAGCTGACATACCAACAGCACCATGGCAAAAGGTTGGTATAGACCTTTTTCATTTAAATGGTAAAGACTATCTAATAGTGATTGACTACTATTCTAACTATCCTGAGATGGCGCTGCTCTCAAGCACCACAGCAAGCAGTGTCATAATGCATATGAAATCCATCTTCGCCAGACATGGAATTCCCAGGATTGCCGTTAGCGACAATGGTCCGTGCTTCAACTGTAAGGAGTGGCAACAGTTTGCAGCACATTATGACTTTCAACACATCACATCCAGTCCTTTGTATGCTCAGTCGAATGGTAAGGCAGAGAAAGGTGTTCAAGTTCTCAAGCAGCTACTGAAGAAAGCGACAGAAAGCAAGTCTGATCCTTATCTCGCCCTGCTGAGCTACCGAGCCTCAACTTTAGACTTTGGTTCTTCACCTGCTGAACTCCTAATGGGTCACAAGTTGCGTACCACGCTACCCTGCTGTGCAAAAGAACAGCAAAGTGAGGAACTGAGACAGAGACTTCAACTGTTAAAGCTGAAACAGAAATCATACTATGACAAGTCATCCAAAACTCTGAAACCATTGACAAGGGATGATGCTGTCAGGATTGAAGATCCAGATGCATGGAACAGGAAAGCTACAGTTCTTGAGGAAGTAGGACCAAGGTCATACACTGTTAGAACTGAGGAAGGACAGATTCTCAGGAGGAACCGCCGTTCCCTCCTAAAAACATAAGAGACTATCGAAGAGCAAATCGATGACAATGCCGCAACTGAATCTTGTCACTCACCACCAGAACAATCTAACACAAATACACATACAGGCTCTCATGAAAACACATCAGACTTACCTGTGCTGAGAAGATCCACACGTGAAGTAAAAAAGCCTGATAGACTTAATCTTTGAGTACAAAGAAAACTACATTGAAAATGTATTGACTGTTGAAAATGTTTATGTTGTTATGATTGATTGATATTGATTGATACTGATTTTGTTTAACCTCAAAGAAAGGGATGTAATGATCAGTAACCTGTCATTCTGGAATGGTACACTAGGTGGTGCTGCATGTATATAAGAGTGGGCTACCCAAGATGCACCAGGCAACCCACAAGGCAGCAGTCAAGATGGATGCCTCTACAGATACTGTACCTAGTCCACATGTGCTCAATAAAGTGTCTAGCAAAAGCTAGCTGTTCTTAATAAAAACGACTAGTTATTAATGAACATAACATAGGGCAGAGCAGGGAGAGAATCCTGGGGTACAGGGGAGAGCAGGGAGAGAATCCTGGGGTGTAGGGGAGAGCAGGGGGAGAATCCTGGGTTACAGGGGAGAGCAGGGGGAGAATCCTGGGGTACAGGGGAGAGCAGGGGGAGAATCCTGGGATACAGGGGAGAGCAGGGAGAGAATCCTGGGGTACAGGGGAGAGCAGGGGGAGAATCCTGGGGTACAGGGGAGAGCAGGGGGAGAATCCTGGGGTACAGGGGAGAGCAGAGAGAGAATCGTGGAGTACAGAGGAGAATCCTGGATACAGGGGAGAGCAGGGAGAGAATCCTGGGGTACAGGGGAGAGCAGGGGGAGAATCCTGGGGTACAGGGGAGAGCAGGGGGAGAATCCTGGGGTAGAGGGGAGAGCAGGGAGAGAATCCTAGGGTACAGGGGACAGCAGGGAGAGAATCATGGAGTACAGAGGAGAGCAGGGGGAGAATCCTGAGGTACAGGGGAGAGCAGGGGGAGAATCCTGGGGTACAGGGGAGAGCAGAGAGAGAATCGTGGAGTACAGAGGAGAATCCTGGATACAGGGGAGAGCAGGGAGAGAATCCTGGGGCACAGGGGAGAGCAGGGGGAGAATCCTGGGGTACAGGGGAGAGCAGGGGCAGAATCCTGGGGTACAGGGGAGAGCAGGGGGAGAATCCTGGGGTACAGGGGAGAGCAGGGAGTGAATCCTGGATACAGAGGAGAGCAGGGAGAGAATCCTGGATACAGAGGAGAGAAGGGAGAGAATCCTGGATACAGGGGAGAGCAGGGGGAGAATCCTGGGGTACAGGGGTGAGCAGGGGGATAATCCTGGCGTACAGGGGAGAGCAGGGAGAGAATCATGGAGTACAGAGGAGAGCAGGGGGAGAATCCTGAGGTACAGGGGAGAGCAGGGGGAGAATCCTGGAGTACAGGGGAGAGCAGGGAGAGATTCCTGGGGTACAGGGGAGAGCAGGGGGAGAATCCTGGAGTACAGGGGAGAGCAGGGAGAGATTCCTTGGTACAGGGGAGAGCAGGGAGAGAATCCTGGGGTACAGGGGAGAGCAGGGGGAGAATCCTGGAGTACAGGGAAGAGCAGGGAGAGATTCCTTGGTACAGGGGAGAGCAGGGAGAGAATCCTGGGGTACAGGGGAGAGCAGGGAGAGAATCCTGGAGTACAGGGGAGAGCAGGGAGAGAATCTAGGGAATGTGGCCGGGCAAGTGGCAGAAGTGTTAGTAGGTGAGCACTTTGGTGACAGTGACCATAATTCGGTGAAATTTAAGGTAGTCATGGAAAAGGACGAGGATGGACTGGAAATAAAGGTTCTAAATTGGGGGAAGGCCGATTTTAACATGATAAGGCAGGATCTGGCCAATGTGGACTGGGATCAGCTACTTGAACGAAAATCCACATCGGAGCAATATGAGTCTTTCAGAAAGGAAATCGAGAGAGTACAATGGCAACATGTTCCCGTAATGGTCAAGTGTGGGACCAACAAGCCCAGGGAACATTGGATGTCAAGGGATATACGAGAATGGATTAGGAAAAAAAGGGAGGCTTTTGGCAGATACAAAGGACTAAAGACAGAGGAAGCCCTAGAGGAGTATAAAAAGTGCAGGGGGATACTTAAAAGAGAAATTAGGAGAGCGAGGAGGGGCCATGAAATAACGCTGGCGAGCAAAATAAAGGAAAATCCTAAGGTGTTTTATAAGTATACTAGCTGGAGTGCCCGGCGGTGCCGAGGCTTTTTCGAGGGCATGTTGTTGTTGGAAGAGAGAGAGCGACTGGGGGGGAAGAGAGAGAGCGACTGGGGGGGGAAGAGAGAGAGCGACTGGGGGGGAAGAGAGAGAGCGAGTGGGGGGGGAAGAGAGAGAGCGACTAGGGGGGAAGAGAGAGAGTAACTGGGGTGGAAGAGAGCGACTGGGGGGGAAGAGAGAGAGCGACTGGGGGGGAAGAGAGAGAGCGACTGGGGGGAGAGAGAGAGAGCGACTGGGGGGGAAGAGAGAGAGAGCGACTGGGGGGGAAGAGAGAGAGCGACTGGGGGGGAAGAGAGAGAGCGACTGGGGGGGAAGAGAGAGAGCGACTGGGGGGGAAGAGAGAGAGAGCGACTGGGGGAAGAGAGAGAGAGAGCGACTGGGGGGAAGAGAGAGAGCGACTGGGGGGAAGAGAGAGAGCGACTGGGGGGGAAGAGAAAGAGCGACTGGGGGGAAGAGAGAGTGCGACTGGGGGGAAGGAGGGGAAGGAAGGGGGGGAAGGAAGGGGGGAAGGGGGGAGGGGAGGAGGGGGGAAGGAGTGGGGGAAAGAGGGGGGAATGGGGGGGCGAATAATGGGGGACGGGGGAATTGGGGAAGGGGGAGGGGGGAAGGGAGGAAGAAGGGGGAGAAGGGAGGGGGTGTGTAGGGGGGAGGAGGGAGGGGGGTAGGGAGGGGGGTGGCGGGGGGAGGAGGGAGGAGGGGGGAGGAGCGGAGGAGGAGAGGGGGAGTCCCCGAGCACCACCCCCCGATCTCCTGCCCCCCGATCTCCCGATGTCCCGCCCCACGATCTCCCGATGTCCCGCCCCCGATCTCCCGATGTCCCGCCCCCCGATGTCCCGATGTCCTGCCCCCCGATGTCCCGCCCCCGATGTCCCGGCCACCGATCTCCCGATGTCCTGCCCCCCGATCTCCCAAAGTCCCGCCCCCCCGAGCTCCTGATGTCGCGAGCCCCGCCCCCGATGACCCGAGCCCCGCCCCCGATGTCCGGAGCCCCGCCCCCTGCCCTCCCGAGCTCCGGCCTCCCGCTCTCCAGAGCCCCGCCCTCCCGCTCTCCGGAGCCCCGCCCTCCCGAGCTGGTTTCAAGACCGCCGATTGCAGCTGTGAGAGACGGCCGGCGGACCCGGTTGCCGGGGTAACCCTTCCCGCTCTCCAAGCCCCGCCCGAGATCCGCACTCCCGAGAGCCCCGCCCCCCCGCCCGAGCCGAGTGGGGAACAGAGAGAGACGTCGCGTCTCAGCTGCTCCTGCTGCGTGCGCACCCTGTGTATGTCCCGTGACCCTCGTGGCTGACACCGTTGCCCCGGGTAACGTGACGACGGGGGGGTGGGGAGCTTAGCAGAAGCCGTGGGACAATTACCTAGCTTGGGCGTGGCTGGGCAGGAGAGGCCCAGGCTTTGAGGCCTAGGTTCTGAGGCCTAACAAAAACGGGGAAAGGTAGGAAAAAGAATCTTCAGGTTAGAGAAAATAATTACAAATGAATGAAGTTTTTTTTTAAACAATTTAGTAAAAGCAATTTTTTTTTGCTGGAAATGTAGGTTTGAAAAGAAAAACGCAGAAAGCAGGAAAAAGAATGGAATCAAGATGGCTGACACTCACCTCGGTTCAGAACGATAAGGCCCGCCCACACATGCACCGATTGGTTGACCGTCAGGTCACCGAAGCGCAGGATTGGTCAATCGTCCCGTCACTCGACTGTAGGAGGGCCCGCCCGCATGTGCCAGGAACCCAGCGTACGATTGGTCGACCTTGACGTCACTCTATCGCTAATGAGCGGATAATGAGATGCTAATGAGCGGAATTTTGAACGTTTTTTGGATACCGCAGGCGCAATTTTTGTCCAGCCAAAACGTAAATACGCCTATGACTGGTCCGTAATCGTAAGCTTTCTTTTGATGTGACGCGCGTGTAGGTACGCTCTATAACTTTCGAACGTATAGAGAATGGACAGACAGACAGACAGACAGACAGAAGAGCTCTTTTATATATATAGATTAAGGGCAAGAGGATAACTAGGGAAAGAATAGGGCCCATTAGGGACCAAAGTGGCAAGCTGTGTGTAGAGCCAGAGGATGTAGGTGGGGTTTTAAATGAATGTTTTGCATCTGTGTTCACTATGGAGAAGGACGATGTGGACATAGAAATCGGGCAGGGGGACTGTGATATACTTGAACATATTAGCATCGAGAGGGAGGAGGTACTAGCGGTTTTAGCAGGCTTAAAAGTGGATAAATCCCCAGGCCCGGACGAGATGTATCCCAGGCTACTATGTGAAGCAAAGGAGGAGATTGCAGGGGCTCTGACACAAATTTTCAGAACCTCTCTGGCCACAGGGGATGTGCCAGAGGACTGGAGAACAGCTAACATAGTACCATTATTCAAGAAGGGTAGTAGGGATAAACCAGGGAATTACAGGCCAGTGAGCTTAACATCAGTGGTAGGGAAATTATTGGAAAAAATTCTGAGGGACAGAATTAGTCTCCACTTGGAGAGGCAAGGATTAACTAGGGATAGCAAGCATGGCTTTGTCAAGGGAAGATCATGTCTGACCAATTTGATTGAATTTTTCGAGGGGGTGACTAGGTGTGTGGATGAGGGTAGTGCAGTGGATGTGGTTTACATGGATTTCAGTAAGGCTTTTGATAAAGTCCCGCATAGGAGACTGGTCATGAAGGTAAGAGCCCATGGGATCCAGGATGCCTTGGTACATTGGATCCAAAACTGGCTTAGTGACAGAAGGCAGAGGTTGATGGTGGAAGGTTGTTTTTGTGACTAGAAGCCTGTGTCCAGTGGGGTACCACAGGGATCGGTGCTGGGTCCCTTGCTGTTTGTGGTCTACATTAATGATTTGGATGTGAATGTAAAAGGTATGATCAGTAAGTTCGCAGATGACACGAAAATTGGTGGGGTGGTAAATAGCGAGGAGGGAAGCCTCAGGCTACAGGACGATATCGATGGGTTGGTCAGATGGGCGGAGCAGTG
This sequence comes from Somniosus microcephalus, assembly GCF_052327205.1. Lineage (NCBI taxonomy): Eukaryota > Metazoa > Chordata > Chondrichthyes > Squaliformes > Somniosidae > Somniosus > Somniosus microcephalus. The sequence continues at coordinate 110,938,509 of NC_140987.1, read as the reverse complement.
GCAAATGGAATTTAACCCTGAAAAGTGTGAGGTGATGCATTTTGGACGGACTACAAGGCAAGGGAATACACAATGAATGGTAAGACCCTAGGAAAGACAGAGGATCAGAGGGACCTTGGTGTGCATGTACATAGATCCCTGAAGGCAGCAGAACAGGTGGATAAGGTGGTTAAAAAGGCATATGGGATACTTGCCTTCATTAGCCGAGGCATAGAATATAAGGGCAGGGAGGCTATGATGGAGCTGTACAAAACGCTGGTAAGGCCGCAGCTGGAGTACTGTGTGCAGTTCTGGTCGCCACACTATAGGAAGGATGTGATTGCTTTGGAGAGGGTGCAGAGGAGATTTATCAGGATGTTACCTGGGCTGGAGTGCTTCAGCTATGAAGAAAGACTGGACAGGCTGGGTTTGTTTTCCTTGGAGCAGAGAAGGCTGAGGGGGGACCTGATTGAGGTATACAAAATTATGAGAGGCATAGATAGGGTAGATAGAAAGGAACTTTTCCCCTTAGTAGAGGGGTCAATAACAAGGGGGCATAGATTCAAGGTAAGGGGCAGGAGGTTTAGAGGGGATTTGAGGAAAAACTTTTTCACCCAGAGGGTAGTTGGAATCTGGAACTCACTGCCTGAAAGGGTGGTAGAGGCAGGAACCCTCACAACATTCAAGAAGCATTTGGATGAGCACTTGAAATGCCATAGCATACAAGGCTACGGACCAAATGCTGGAAAATGGGATTAGATTAGACAGGGCTTGATGGCTGGCGCGGACGCGATGGGCCTAAGGGCCTCTTTCTGTGCTGTATAACTCTATGACTCTAGAAACAAATTGAAAGGAGTCCTGCAGCTAAAAACTGCCGGACATTCAGGAAATCCGTTTTTCGGGTTTCCAGCTTCAAAACAGCCCTCCTGCACAGAATGCATCTCCGGGCTAATATCCAGGCCATTACCTCTACAAATTCTTCAGGGAGAAAAAGGAAGGGGTTCATTGAGATGTCTATAAGAACAAGCAGAAAAGCATCTACAGCTTGCTCAGAGGGGCAAAGAGAGATCTAGAAAAAAACATTTTAGTAGTTCTGTTAGTAACATGCTGATACTGTACACAATGGGCTCGATTTCACCAGGCCCGAGGAGGTGGGATTGGAGGCGTGTGAGTTGTTCAAATCGCCAAAACTGGTGGGCGGGCCTGATCCCGCCTCCAAGCAATTTTCCTGAATGTGTATTTTCTGACTCGCTTTCCATCCCACCTCCAAGAGGTGGAATAGGACCTTAAGGTCCTTAACAACCACTTAAATGCCTCTATAATCCCATTTTGAGAGGCCTTTCCGATTTTAACACATTTCCCCCATCCTACACGCCTCCTCTGGAACACGCCAGGTAATCCTGGCGGCCTCACTAGTGGATTGCTTACGAACAGCTGCAGCTCCACCATTACAAAGGAGTTTTCACCAATGATTGTTTGCAGGTGGCAGAACTTTGTTGTTTCAGGTCTGGGGGAACATTTAGCAGGCATACTCAGTGTTGTGGAAGTTTGGAGCCTGACACCCATCTCCAGTGTGACCTCCTGGGAAACCCCTCTCCCCAACTTGACTAAGCGCTTCCTCAACTGAGGCATATGCCAGAAGCATGGCGACCATTTTATTCCTTTCCTCTTGGACATCAGATTTGGATGAAGACCAGCCATGGCAGCAGCAAAACCATGAGCAACAGCAGCACCAACAGCAGGAGCATCAACAGGAACACCAAGCTGCTAGTCACCCACCTGAGGATGCACAGGTCAGAAGGCGCCAGAGCGCGACCATATTGCTGCCCGGGACGCAAGGGATGCACTCATGTTGGTCATATTTGCTTAGCCTGTACAATCAAACACTTTTGCCTCGCACCTTCTTACCAGAGCATCGACAATGGACAAGAACCTGCGGATTCCTATCACTGACCACCATAATGACAATTGCAAGTCGCCCTAAGCCCTCAATGTGGAAGTCCCATTTGCGAAATGACACAGCCCACAACTTCAACAGTTTAGCATCAGAATTTTTTTATCACAACAAGCAACTGGTGGCATTTCAAAAATAAACACAACATAACACCCAAGTGACTACCCTTGTGACTACTTGTGCATTATCTTCCTCTTACGTGTGCTCCTACGTGGTGCTTCCCCTGTGGCTTCAGCAGATATGGAGGACCCTTGCGCACTTTCTTGCTGCTCCTGTCTCGACACCTTTGGCGGCCGTCCTCTGGGGTTGCGAACCGTTGAGGGCTCAGCAACAGTCTGCTGCTCCTGCAGCTGTGCAGGGGATAAGACGCCGATCTCAGTTGGGTGAGGACTCTGGTGGGGCTCTGACCGAGGGCTTTGCAGTGGCATGGTCGTGTGAGTGCTTGGAGAGGAGCCCCCACTTCCTTGTTGTCTGCCACCAACATCCCTTTCATGGGTCAGCCCCACTTCAGAGCTAGCAAGTGGCTTGACAGCACCTTGCTGCACTTCAGGGGGGCCATGAGGACCTATTTCTGCACTGGAAATCCTACTCCAGAGGACTTCCATGAAGGTCTGGTTTCTATGCTCAATAACTGACCATTGCTCCTCAAGAGATGTCAGTCTATTCTGAACAATGACCATGTTTTCTACACTCTGGTGACTTAGCTCCTCCATAGTCATAGCCATCCTCTCCTCTACTGTAGCCATCCTTTCCACGGAGGTTGACATCCTTTCCATGGTGATGTATTCATGCGCCAATGCCTCCACAAAGGCTCTACTCATGTTTGCTATGGACTTCTCCATTCGCTCCACACTCGCAGCGACCCTGGAGACAAAACCTGACAGAGACTCCTGCACCTGTTCCTGGAGTTCCAGCACCGCTCTCCTTCTGGATGGACCCGGAGGCACAGGGTCGACATGCAGCTGAGCCGAGCTGGCAGAGTCCTGCGCCCTCCGATGAGGACTCTCCACTGCTGTCCCTGTCTCCACCATCTGCTGATGCTCACTTGTGAGCTGTGATACACCAGGTGCCAACTTTACTCTATCTCGCGAAGGTCCCACCGAGGTGTGAGTGTCTGCGCTGGTGCTGGGTGCTCTGAATTCAGCTTCCTCTGAGGAGTCTGGAAAATCAGGCTCTTCCTCCTGGACACTGGGGACGGGGGCTTTCGATAGTCCTGTGGGGGAGTAATGAAAAGAGTTAGAGATGTGAGGTTAAGGTTACATGAACATTGAATAGTGCAGATGATCATAAGTCAATCTGTTAGAGCATCAGATTTATTATCAGTGACTTATGCAATGTCAATGAGAGAGATGCCAAACTATTCTGTCACCAGCTTGCTGCGATGCGCCCATCTGTCTGTCCCCCACTTGGGAATCCTCCTCGATCCTGGCGATTTCCAGGGCCGCCTCCTCCCAGGCGGTGAGCTGGGCTACTACGGGTGGCCCTCCTCCTGTCATGGCTCTTTCCCTCTTATTGTGAGCTCTCTTTTCCTGCAATGAGGGACACAAGTGGAGTTTGAGTGAGAATGAAGGAGTGAGTGTAGAGAATCCATAGCATAGATGCTTAGAAGGATACAAAGGACCTTCCCTGTGTGTTGAAAGTTGTTGTTGTCATGGCATCACAGTGATAAGGAGTGAGAGGGCTGCATGGTCGAATAGTTATGTGAATGTGACCTCAGAGAGAGAGGCAATGGGTAAGGGTGCAGGCATGTAAGTGTCAAGTGGGATGTGGAGGAAGAGGTTGGCAAAGCAGAGTGCTGGTGAGGAGAGGTGATGGGGATCAGATTGAGGGTGATGAGAAAGTCATACTCACTTTTCCTGTGCGGAGAAGGTCACGAAACCTCTTCCTGCATTGCAGCCAGGTTCTGTGGCTCAGCGAAATGGAGCTGACCTCCTGGGCCACTTGTAGCCACACAGCTTTTGTCTGCTGGGGTGGCTTTTTTCTCCCTGAGGAAGGGAACAGCACCTCCTTATTGCATCTGGCTCCGTGCACCAGAGCTCGGAGGGAGGGCTTATCAAATCGAGGAGCACACTTTTGCTTGATCGTGGACATTGTCGGGAAATCAACGCCCCCTTCATACAATTTGCAGAGCCTTTGCAGTCTCCAGAAGAAGCAAGGCTGCTTGCAGGTTTTAAATCCAGTAGCATTGATGACGTCATCGGAGGTGACTTTCTGTATGAAAAGACTAATTGGGCCAAGGGTTCCCACACACAGGAAATCAATTGCCCAATTAGGGGAAAATCCCACTTTTTCAACACCTCACTTAGGAGGCGGGGTCCTGACACGATTTCCACCTGACACGTCCCAGCCCGCCCACACTGGCAAAATCCAGCCCAATGTTTTACAATGTAACGATATGTTTTTGGTATGTTTTAATATGACTCTTTAGTTCTATTTTCTCATGTAAAAATATCCAGTATCACAGAAATAAAACTGATGGATTTAATATTAATTTGTAAAACCTATATGGTCCTTGTAGCACATTGAGCAATTTTCCATCAAGATAGCCTGGGGTTTTCTCCACTCTCAATGCCACTTCATGCACTTGTCTCAGCTTTCCTCCCACTGCTTCATATACTCTATTTTTGTGTTTCAATTTACCTCCCACCCCTGTCTATTCCTGGCACTGTTCTAACAGCTGGCCCTTAATAGACAAGAATCCTGCATGTGACATCCAAATCCAAGGCGCTGAACCTCCTCAGAGCTTCTGCTGCTCCAGCACTGTCACTTCAGCAAACCCTCGGCAGAAACCCCATTCATGAGCATAAAGGGGGTTTCTGCCAAACCTTTGCCCAAGTTACACCAGCGGAGCGGGAGAAGTCTCGAGGGAAATCAACCTGTAATCAGTAGAATGTTTGCCGATGTCCATTTAAGATGCCATTAACAAGGTCATAAAATAGCTAAACAACATCAGATTTGTCTGTGTTTTGAACATGCAGGGTCGGAACTTATCAAGAGGCAGTAAAGTAGCACACATGCAGCATTAGGAAAAAATTTCAAATTTCTCACTATTAATCCTCAGATTGAGTGTGCAGTAAAGTAGATACAGAAAGGGGTTTTAAGCTATGCTTACTTCCTCAGATGTTGCTTCCTATGTCCCATTTCATTAACTTTTAAATTCAAATTGTTATTAAAAATAGAAATGCCATAAATTGTTGTAGGTATAGTCATCAATTCTTTTACTCACATCTCTTTTATTATGACCACATTCCCCTTCATTCTAGATGCTCTATTATTTCTGTTGAATCTCATTCATAAATCATCCAGAACACCAGCTACCTTAAATTCTGGCCTGCTCATTGACAAATGTCAGCTCTGACTGCACACTCAGCAATGGGAAGTTCGATCGAGGAACAGAGTGGTGCATATGCATTCCTCTAAACAGTAGAAAAGATTTAAACTTTATAATGATTGTTTAACTTAACTCTGAAAGAATTGTATACCAATGTGTTTTGCTGTGAATTGTGTTTAATAATGAAAGATATTAGTGGTGGGGAATGAATCACTTTTTACATTTTTGACACCCGGGGCAGATTTTTCATTATTGTGTTACATTATTAGCATCCAATTAGCATTTAGTATGCTAATTTTGCATGGTCAGCTTAATTTACATGTGACAGAAATTACAACTTCAACAGGGGCGTAAAACAAGTGGTGGCGGATCAGCCGCCAATTTTACACCCCGCCCGATTTTCCTTTCGATTGGCTTTAATAGATAGGAAAGTCAGATGGGATGTCTAACAGGTGGCCGATCTGCTACTGCCCATTTCACGCCCCATTGAAGTAAAAAGTTCTGCCCATAGCTCACTTTATTTCTGAACTAAGATGATTGCGTTTTTTTATTTTGTTCATGGGATGGGGACATCGCTGGCAAGGCCAGCATTTGTTGCCCATCCATAATTTCCCTTGAGAAGGTGGTGGTGAGCCGCTTTCTTGAACCGCTGCAGTCCATGAGGTGAAGGTACTCCCACAGTGCTGTTAGGGAGGGAGTTCCAGGATTTTGACCCAGCGTGGCCTCGGGTGACTGTCTGTGTGGAGTTTGCACATTCTCCCCGTGTTTGCGTGGGTTTCCTCCGGGTGCTCCGGTTTCCTCCCACAGTTCAAAGATGTGCGGGTTAGGTTGATTGGCTATGATAAATTGACCCTTAGTGTTAGGGGGATTAAATACGTGGGGTTACGGGGATAGGGTGGGATATGTGTTGGTGTAGGGGTTACAGGGATCGGGTGGGATATGTGTCGGTGCAGGCTCGATGGGCCGAAATGGCCTCTATCTGCACTGTGGGGTTTCTGTGATTTCTGTGATTTCCAAGTCCTGGGGGTCCTTGTGCATGAAACACAAAAGGTTAGCATGCAGGCACAGCAAGTAAGCAAAAAGGCAAATGGAATGTTGGCCTTTATTGCAAAGGGGGTGGAGTATAAAAGCAGGGAAGTCCTGCTACAACTATATAGGGTATTGGTGAGACCACACCTTGAGTACTGCGTACAGTTTTAGTCTCCTTATTTAAGGAAATATACATGCATTGGAGGCAGTTCAGAGACGATTCACTAGGTTAATTCCAGAGATGAGGAGGTTGACTTATGAAGAAAGATTGAGCAGGTTGGACCTATGCTCATTGGAATTTAGAAAAATGAGAGGTGATCTTATTGAAACATATAAGATACTGAGGGGGCTTGACAAGGTAGATGCAGAAAAGATGTTTCCCCTCGTGGGGAAATCTAGACCTCGGGGGCATAGTTTCAGAATAAAGGGTCGCCCTTTTAGAACTGAGATGAGGAGGAATTTCTTCTCTGAGGGTCTGTGGAATTCTCTGCCCCAGAGAGCCGTGGAGGCTGGGTCATTAAATACATTTAACGTGGAGATAGACAGATTTTTTGCAAGATAAGGGAGTGAAGGGTTATGGGGAGCAGGCAGCGAAGAGGCTTTGAGCCCAAGGTCAGCCATGATCTTATTGAATGGCAGAACAGGCTCGAGGAGCCAAGTGGACTATTCCTGCTCCTATTTCTTATGATCTTATGTTCTTAAGTCAGGATGGTGTGTGACTTGGAGGGAAACTTGCAGGTGGTGGTGTTCCCATGGACCTGCTGCCCTTGTCCTTCTAGGTGGTAGAGGTCGCGGGTTTGGGAGGTGCTGTCGAAGAAGCCTTGGTAAATTGCTGCAGTGCATCTTGTAGATGGTACACACTGCAGCCACGGTGCGCTGGTGGTGGAGAGAGTGAATGTTAAAGGTGGTGGATGAAGTGCCAATCAAGGGGGCTGCTTTGCCTGGATGTTGCCAAGCTTCTTGAGTGTTGTTGGTGCTGCACTCATCCAGGCAAGTGGAGAGTATTCCATCACATCATTTAACATATATATTGATAAGATTTCACCCACAATCATGTCTGTAAATAGGTTCAATCACCATCAGCTTGCCTGAACTAGCCAGGATCACTCTGATGTGTGTTAGATCTTGCAACCTGGGAGCAGTAGTTGCTATGGTGATAATATCCCCACTAATATTAGTAGCAGCAAGATGTGAAAGGAAAGGGCCCTCCATGACTCATTCCATTTGTTACACTTGACTTCATAGGCTACAGAGAGGAAATAATGCACAGCTGGCATGGGATTATCCTTCATGTGATTTTGTTCCTCCAGTGTTGCCAGATTCAACAAATGAGCTTGTCAGTGTTATTTTTAATCAGAACGTTTTTGTTTAAATAGAACTACAAATATATGTCTTACATGCATATGTATGAAAGATGTGACTTTGTGGGAAGAATTTGCAAATGCTATATTAATGTGAAATAAAATGTACATTTTATAAAGAAGATGTAACAAACAGGAGTCAGATTGTATCTACTGGCAGCTCAACAGCTCAGTGTAACTGAATACTGGTCCTTTATAACAAATGTTTCACTGACCAAATGGATACTTTAATCAGAACTGCTGCTGATAACCAATCTGCTCAATGTTCTTTTTGCTGTATCGTTTTATTGAAGAATGTCACTAAATTCAGTATGTCTGGCACTTGGCCTCATGAATCCCACTGCAGTTCTTAAATTGCTCTGTCACTTTATATATTTTATTAAATCACACTCATAGTAAAAAAAAATCAGGTTGAATATAGTTAGTAGATCATAAATAATTGTAATTAATATAAAAAGCAACATTTTTACTTTAATAACATTTAATAAGCCTATTTGTATGTAAATTATTAAAATCCAAATGCTGTTTTTATGCCTGTTTTGTAATTACCCAAACTAATCACACTACCCACAATGCATGTTTGCTTGTTTTGAAGAAGATTTCTTGCACGTAAATCAGGACTATAAGTGTCTACAGGACTGCGCTGGAAATATAGCCGAAGAGCTAAGGAAGGAGGTTGTTAAGTTGTACACAATATCAAACTCAACAGAGTAACCACTCTCTATTTCAAACTGCTAGTAACTTTGGCAAATTTATCTAAGAGATAAGAGCGTTCATACTTAGAATGTATCTAAGAGATAAGAGTGCAGTCAGGGTAGCACAAGAATAATATAGGGTGGAAGCATTTTATTAGGCATGCAAAGATACTATTATAATGCTGGCATAGGAAAGGTTAAGTTTCACTGGGCGTGAAATTGGATTTGGCCTGAAAACGGGCGCAGGGATCGCGATGCACGATCGGCCCGCGCCCATTGACTGGAGTGCACGCGCTGCCTGCTAATTATAATGATAGCAGTGCACAGCCCAGCATTGAGCACGCTGCTGACTGGCTGTGCATTCAGCAGGGGGCCAAAGTTTGCAATGTTCCCATGAGACTAGCTTTATTTAAAGCTGGCCTGTGCCTCTTAAAAGCAGTCTGCACCTCTTAAAGGTGAGCTGCCTTCTGGTGATCAAAGATGTTAAAACTGCTTCAGCACAAACAAAAATGGCTCATCAGGCCAGGGAAAGGGTGCTCAGGGTCTCAGATGCAGCATTCGAGGCCTTTGTGCAGGGGGTGAACACTCAAAGAGAGGTCCTCTACCCACAGGTGGCCAGGAGGCCCTCCAGAAAGAAGGGTGTGGGACCAGATCGCCGAGGCGGTCACTGCCAGCAGTGACACCCCAGGATGTGGCTCCAGTGCACAAAGAAGTTTCATGACATCAAACATGTGGTCAAGGTCAGTGAATGCACTTTCAAAAGCCATCTCCTACCAACTGAACCACTAGCCTCACACAATGATCAATGCATCACAGCCTCATCACTCACCTACCAACAATCTCTACCAAACACGACTCACACCTCACATTCATAGCTTCACTTCACCCTCACACACTGCTTCAAGGCACACACCCACATCTCACAGCTTGAACGCACTGTCAGCTATTCAACTATGACAGTCACATCACCCAAACACATTGGCCTCGATTTTCATTGGGCCATGAGGCGGGCTTTGAGGTGGGCGGGGGGTTAAAATCGCAAAAAATGGTGGGCGGGCTGCCCCACCTGGTTCCCGACTCCGAGCAATTTTAACTCAGGCGTGTCTGATGGTCCCGACTCCGTCCCGCATCCAACAGGCGGGACTGGTCTTTAAGCCCCTTAATTACCACTAAATGGCCTCTATAATACTATTTTAACAGGCCCTTGCAACTTTAACCCTTTTCCTACGTAAAACACGCCTGGTGGGAATCACGGATGTGAAACCTGGCGGGAGCACTATTGCATTGGTGACTATCAACTGCAGGTAAACCATTAAAGAGGAGATTTGAACAGCCATGATTTGCAGGTGGCAGGACTTAGTGGTTTCAGGTCTGGGGCAACTTTTAGAAGGCTTAACCACACCTGTGGAGGGCAACTTCATCGAACCTGGGAGCAGACCTAGGTCTCTCAATGGTCATTCTGCCTCCAGGTCCCTCTAGCATGAAAAGGCAAAAGGTTGGCAGTCTGCAGAAGAAGCAAGGCTTGCTGCAGACCTTAAATGCAGCAGAAATATTGATGTCATCGGAGGGGACTTTCAGTCATGAAAAATCCCTTTGCAAAGGCTTCCCACACGTTGGAAATCAATTGGCCAATTGAGTTGAAATTGCATCAATCTCCCACATCCATTTAGATTCGTGTGGGAAACACGAAAATCGGATAACACGACACCATCCTGCACCTGAGCTAAAATCACCCCCATTACATCACACTCACTGACACATTTCCCTTTGTTTTGCAGGAAAAGGTGTCGCATAAACAGCGCCAACAGAACTTAACCAGCAGTGGACTGGCTGAGCCCTTGGCCAGTAGCGGGGCTGAAATGATACAAGATACAGGTATCCTCATATGCTATCCTCCTTCTCACATCTCACTTCCCCCTCATCCCCCAATCTCTTCTGAGTTAAAAACTGCACATGGTGTAAGCATGCACCTCTTGCTTCTGCCACCCGCCCCCGCTCACCACAACCCTACCCTTGTGCCTTTCTCATTTCAGACACCCAAGAAATGCAGCCTGCCCAGCCAGTGCTTGAACAAGAAGAGCGAGAGGAGAGAGAAGAAGAAGAAGAAGAAGAAGAAGAAACAGCGTCACTCAATTTCTTACTCCCAGCCACCAGCTCAGATACTGACACTCTGTGTACTTTAGAGGATAGGTTAGAAGCGGGAACTGCATGTGGTGAGATAGCGGGCATGAGAGGGCTGCTACCAGCTCCCCGGCGGGTGAGGTTGTACATGAGTTCTACTGCACAGAACTCAGATGAAGACTTCGATGAGGTGGTCTACAGAAAAACACTGATGGGTATGCACAATGAAATGCATTGGCAGGTCTGCCAGAAAGCCTGAATGCAATGTCAAGGAGCATGGAGGAGTCCAGCTCCAGCCTTGCACAGGGCTTTGGGCAGAGCTTGGAGCCCATCCTTTCCAGCATGGAAGGGCTGGGCAGATCCATTAACACACTTGTGGACCCAACCATCATGCGGTGTCTGATGGCCGAAGTCTCCATTTCCACTGCAGCACAAGCAGAAGCCACCCAACATCAGAGTATTGCAATCGAAACTCAGACTGAAGTCATGCAAGCTCAGCTTGCTGCCACACAAGCACAGACTGCTGCCATCAGTCAGCAGCAGTCCAGCAGTCTTTACTCCAGTAGATTACTAGGATTGCGGAGGTATTGCCTCGGGGAGTGACAATGGATCCATGGATCCCTGCTGTCCTCTCTCAGGACAACTGCATTCATACTCCCACCACTGCCAGTCCACCAGTGCTCTTGCAGTTGCCTGTCAGCCAGCAAGCCCTGACTGCTACCGCCCAGGCCGAGGTGGTGCAGTCCAAAGCCAGGCCTACTAGGGCCAGAGCTCCTCGAGGTCATCCTTCAAGGCCATCTACAGTCTCCCCCACTGAAAGTCAGCAGCCTTCCAGCAGCCATGCTGCAGCCACTGGGGTTTCACTGCGTCGGAGCACTAGGATAGTCAAAGACACACACAAGACAGTCACTAAGGGAAGACACAAGGGTGATTTGTTGAATTTGTGATGTAATATTGGATGGATAGAAGTATAAAGTTAGATTGGAATGTTTGCTTTGTGGTAGCTTTTATTTCAGCATTGTGGTCAAGAGGACACTGTGATGGTCAGTAACAGAGGGAAGATAAGGTGTAGGACTAATGTTGAATGGGGAATTGGGGTTGTGTTCACTGGTACCGCAAGCAAATGATTTCATTCCAGATATCCAGGCCAGAAAGGGGCTATCTGGGTTGCCTCCTTCCTTCTGCTTTCTCCTCTTCTGTTTCTTCCTTTTCCTCCTCCTCCTCTTCTTCCTCCTCCTCCTCCTGAGCTGGTGGCTGTATCCCTGGTGGCAAGGGCTGTGCCCACATGATGGCCAGGTTGTGGCGGATGCAGCAGATGATCACGAGTTGGGACACATACTATGGTGAGTACTGTAGGGCTCCTCCAGAGTGGTCCAGGCAGCGGAACCATTGGTCTGCTATATGAAGTTTCATGTGGCAGCATGGCTCTCATTGTATGATTGCTGGTCACGAGTGGTGGCGTTGTGGAGGGGAGTCATCAGCCAGGTGTGGAGCTGATAGCCCTTGTCGCCGTGCAGCCATCCTCAGGTTTGACGTGGTGGCTGGAATATTCCTGGGAAATCAGTCTGGCGCAGGATGAAGGTATCATGACTGCTGCCAGGATAGCGGGCATTCACCAGCATGATGTGGTGTGCGTGGTCGCGCACCAACTGCACATTAAGTGAGTGGTAGCCTTTGCAGTTGTGTTGCATCTCAACATTGAACTGCAGAGCCTGCAAATCCACGTTTGCACAGTCGATGGCGCCCTGCACCATGGGGAAGCCTGATATTCTAGCAAAGCCACGTGCACGCTCCTCCTGCTTATCTTTCTTTAGAGAGAAGACAATGAAGTCCCCTCTCCTAGCGTAGAGACTCTGTGACCTCCCAGAAGCAGCGATGGATGGTGAACTGGGAGATGTTAGCTATGTCGCCTGTTCCAGCCTGAAAGGATCCATTGGCAAAGAAATTGAGGGCCACGGTCACCTTGAAGACCACTGGCAGCACCGTCCTCGCCCTGCTCTGTGGTCCCAGATCTGGTTGCAGGAGGTGGCAGATTTCTGTAACCACCTGCTTGGTGAAGCGGAGCCAAGAAACATGCTGCTTCTGACTTGGGTGCAAGTAGGAGAAGTGCTCCCCGAAGACCCTAGATGGGAAAAGCCTCCTGCTGAGAGCCCTCCTTCTCCTCTCTCTGCGAGCAGCTTGTCTCCTTTGCTGCCTCTGCTTCATCTCCATGTCATGCTGCAGCCCAAGGGGTCTGCAAATAGAGTCCCCAGAACTGGGAGCATGTGGTGTTCTCAGAGGCCTTCCTTTAAGGGCCCTATAAGACTAGGTTGTTGTCCATAAATCTCTGTTTTGAACATAATATCAGAGAATTTTAAAAGTTAATTTGATTCATCAAGCTCACTTCCTTCTTGGGCTATTTACAATCTGCTAGATCATGGACTCTAACCATTCCATCTACAGGAAACTTTCGATTAACCGGCCCCGAAATAACCGGAATGCTCTATCCACCGGCAAAATTCAGGAGTCGGTTCAGGTAACTTTTTTTACTTTTAGTTACTTTTTTTACTCCATTTGTTGCTGTGCAAGGGTGTAGCTGAAGCTGTTGCTAAGCTACAGAGACGCTTGCAACTTGTGCCGATTGTAACAGGGTTTGTTGCTTTATACGGAGCTCTGAGCTCCGTATCTTTTACTATAGCGTTCGGTTATCCGGAATTGTTAATGAACCGGCAACACGTCGGTCCCGTCCGTGCCGGATACCAGAAAGTTTCCTGTACTTAATCTCATAGAATCACTCCGAATACAAACAGTCCATTCATTTCAACAAATCTGCACTGGCGCTTTTCTTCAAATGATCGACTGAGTCTAATTGCACTCTTCTACTCTCTTTCCTATTCTTAAACATATTTATTTTTAAGCAGTTTATTCCTTTTTAAAAGAAATTAAAGACCCTGCTTCAAAAATGGCTTGTGTCAGAAATCCACATTCTAACTATTCTCTGTGCAAATAATTTATTTCTAACCTTCCTTTTAACTCTTTTGGTGATTATCTGAAATTTATGCCCTCTCATTACTATCTTGCTGACCAGTACAAATGATTTACCACTATTTACCTTAACAGAAGTCTTCATTATCTTAAAAGCCTCTATTAGACCACCCCTTACCCATCTCAACTGCAATGACACCATTAAACTTCAATGGAGCATTAAATGGGGCGGGATGTAAATCGGGTGTCCGACTCAAACCCATCCCATTCTTGCTGAGCAGGTTAGTTTGAAATCGGGGCTGGTGGTGAGGGGAATGGGTGGGTTGGGGGTGGGTAGGAAGTAAAAAAAATTTAAAACTCAAAACCGTCCCTAACCTACCCACTTCTGGTTCTAATGGAGGCGGGTAGGGGACGGGTGACCAATCCGTTCTCGAGACACCCCCAATCCCCCGATCCCCGACACCCCCCACCCTCTGATATCCGTCTCCTCCACCCTCTGATCTCCGTCTCCCCCACCCTCTGATCTTCATCTCCCCCACCCTCTGATCTCCGTCTCCCTCACCCTCTGATCTCTGTCTCCCCCACCCCCGATCTCCGTCTCCCCCCACCCTCTGATCTTCATCTCCCTCACCCTCTGATCTTCATCTCCCTCACCCTCTGATCTCCATCTCCCCCCACCCTCTGATCTCCGTCTCCCTCACCCTCTGATCTTCATCTCCCTCACCCTCTGATCTCCGTCTCCCTCATGCTCTGATCTTCGTCTCCCCCACCCTCTGATCTCCATCTCCCCCACCCTCTGATCTTCGTCTCCCCTACCCTCTGATCTCCGTCTCCCCCCACCCTCTGATCTCCGTCTCCCCCCACCCTCTGATCTCTGTCTCCCCCCACCCCCGATCTCCGTCTCCCCCACCCCCGATCTCCGTCTCCCCCACCCCGATCTCCGTCTCCCCACCCTCTGATCTTCATCTCCCCCACTCCTGATCTCCGTCTCCCCCCACCCTCTGATCTCCGTCTCCCCCCACCCCAATCTCCATCTCCCCCACCCCCGATCTCCGTCTCCCCCACCCCCGATCTCTGTCTCCCCCACCCCCGATCTCCGTCTCCCCACCCTCTGATCTCCGCCTCCCCCACCCTCTGATCTCCGTCTCCCCCACCCTCTGATCTCCGTCTCCCCCCACCCCCGATCTCCGTCTCCCCCACCCCCGATCTCCGTCTCCCCCACCCCAATCTCCGTCTCCCCCACCCTCTGATCTCCATCTCCCCCACTCCTGATCTCCGTCTCCCCCCACCCTCTGATCTCCGTCTCCCCCACCCCCGATCTCTGTCTCCCCCACCCCCGATCTCCGTCTCCCCACCCTCTGATCTCCGCCTCCCCCACCCTCTGATCTCCGTCTCCCCCCACCCCCGATCTCCATCTTCCCCACCCCCGATCTCCATCTCCCCCACCCCCGATCTCCGTCTCCCCACCCTCTGATCTCCGTCTCCCCCCACCCCGATCTCCGTCTCCCCCACCCACGATCTCCGTCTCCCCCAACCTCTGATCTCCGTCTTCCCCACCCCGATCTCCGTCTTCCCCACCCCTGATCTCCATCTCCCCCACCCTCTGATCTCCGTCTCGCCCCACCCTCTGATCTCCGTCTCCCCCACCCCCGATCTCCGTCTCCCCCCATCCCCCGATCTCCATCTCCCCCACCCCAATCTCCATATCCCCCCACCCCCGATCTCCGTCTCCCACCACCCTCTGATCTCCGTCTCCCTCCACCCCAATCTCCATCTCCCCCCACCCCAGATCTCCATCTCCCCCACCCCGATCTCCATCTCCCCCACCCCCGATCTCCATCTCCCCCCACCCTCTGATCTCCGTCTCCCCTACCCTCTGATCTCCGTCTCCCCCACCCTCTGATCTCCATCTCCCCCCACCCTCTGATCTCCGTCTCCCCCACCCTCTGATCTCCGTCTCCCCCACCCTCTGATCTCCGTCTCCCCCACCCTCTGATCTCCGTCTCCCTCACCCTCTGATCTCCGTCTCCCCCACCCCGATCTCCGTCTCCCCCACCCTCTGATCTCTGTCTCCCTCACCCTCTGATCTCCGTCTCCCCCACCCCGATCTCCGTCTCCCCCACCCTCTGATCTCTGTCTCCCCCACCCCGATCTCTGTCTCCCCCACCCCGATCTCCGTCTCCCCCCACCCTCTGATCTCCGTCTCCCCCCACCCTCTGATCTCCGTCTCCCCCCACCCTCTGATCTCCGTCTCCCCCCACCCTCTGATCTCTGTCTCCCCCCACCCTCTGATCTCCGTCTCCCCCACACTCTGATCTCCGTCTCCCCCACCCTCTGATCTCCATCTCCCCCCACCCTCTGATCACCGTCTCCCCCCACCCTCTGATCTCCGTCTCCCCCACCCTCTGATCTCCATCTCCCCCCACCCTCTGATCACCGTCTCCCCCCACCCTCTGATCTCCGTCTCCCCCACCCTCTGATCTCCGTCTCCCCCACCCTCTGATCTCTGTCTCCCCCCACCCTCTGATCTCCATCTCCCTCCACCCCGATCTCCATCTCCCCCCACCCTCTGATCTCCGTCTCGCCCCACCCTCTGATCTCCGTCTCCCCCACCCCCGATCTCCGTCTCCCCCCACCCCCCGATCTCCATCTCCCCCACCCCGATCTCCGTCTCCCCCCACCCCCGATCTCCGTCTCCCCCCACCCTCTGATCTCCGTCTCCCCCCACCCTCTGATCTCCGTCTCCCCCACCCCCGATCTCCGTCTCCCACCACCCTCTGATCTCCGTCTCCCCCACCCCGATCTCCATATCCCCCCACCCCCGATCTCCGTCTCCCCCCACCCCTGATCTCCGTCTCCCACCACCCTCTGATCTCAGTCTCCCCCACCCCGATCTCCATCTCCCCCACCCCGATCTCCATCTCCCCCCACCCCAGATCTCCATCTCCCCCACCCCGATCTCCATCTCCCCCACCCCCGATCTCCATCTCCCCCCACCCTCTGATCTCCGTCTCCCTCACCCTCTGATCTCCGTCTCCCCCACCCTCTGATCTCCGTCTCCCCCACCCTCTGATCTCCATCTCCCTCCACCCCCGATCTCCGTCTCCCCCACCCTCTGATCTCCGTCTCCCTCACCCTCTGATCTCCATCTCCCCCAACCCTCTGATCTCTGTCTCCCCCACCCCGATCTCTGTCTCCCCACCCTCTGATCTCCGTCTCCCTCCACCCCTGATCTCCGTCTCCCCCACCCTCTGATCTCCGTCTCCCTCACCCTCTGATCTCCATCTCCCTCCACCCCCGATCTCCATCTCCCCCACCCTCTGATCTCCGTCTCCCTCACCCTCTGATCTCCATCTCCCCCCACCCTCTGATCTCTGTCTCCCCCACCCCGATCTCCGTCTCCCCACCCTCTGATCTCCGTCTCCCCACCCCGATCTCCGTCTCCCCGACCCTCTGATCTCCGTCTCCCCCCACCCTCTGATCTCCATCTCCCCCCACCCTCTGATCTCCATCTCCCCCACCCTCTGATCTCTGTCTCCCCCCACCCTCTGATCTCCATCTCCCCCACCCTCTGATCTCCATCTCCCCCCACCCCCGATCTCCGTCTCCCCCACCCCCGACATCCGTCTCCCCCAACATCTGATCTCCGTCTCCCCACACTCTGATCTCCATCTCCCCCCACCCTCTGATCTCCGTCTCCCCCACCCTCTGATCTCCGTCTCCCCACACTCTGATCTCCATCTCCCCCCACCCTCTGATCTCCATCTCCCCCACCCTCTGATCTCCATCTCCCCCCACCCCTGATCTCCATCACCCCCCACCCCTGATCTCCATCTCCCCCACCCCCGATCTCCGTCTCCCCCACCCCCGATCTCCGTCTCCCCCACCCTCTTATCTCCGTCTCCCTCACCCTCTGATCTCCGTCTCCCCCACCCCCGATCTCCATCTCCCCCACCCTCTGATCTCCATCTCCCCCACCCTCTGATCTCCATCTCCCCCCACCCTCTGATCTCCATCTCCCCCACCCCCGATCTCCATCTCCCCCCACCCTCTGATCTTCGTCTTCCCTACCCCCGATCTCCCTCTCCCCTACCCTCTGATCTCCGTCTCCCCCACCCTCTGATCTCCGTCTCCCCCCACCCTCTGATCTCCGTCTCCCCCACCCTCTGATCTCCGTCTCCCCCCACCCTCTGATCTTCGTCTCCCCTACCCCCGATCTCCATCTCCCCCACCCTCTGATCTCTGTCTCCCCCACCCCTGATCTCCATCTCCCCCCACCCTCTGATCTTTGTCTCCCCCCACCCCCGATCTCCATCTCCCCTCACCCTCTGATCTCCGTCTCTCCCACCCTCTGATCTCCGTCTCCCCCACCCCGATCTCCGTCTCCCCTCACCCCCGATCTCCATCTCCCCCACCCCCTGCAACCTTCGATACCCCCCACCCCCCTCGATCTCCGACTCCCCTCACTCCACCCCGATCTTTGACTCCTGCGACCTCCGATACCCCCCACTCCCCTCAATTTCCGACTCCCCTCACTCCACCCCTGATCTTTGACGACCCCTCATAATCTACGACACCCCCACCCCCCGGCGATCTCCGACTACCCCCGCAGTCTCCGACACCTCCACCCCCCCTCGATCTCGGGCTCCCCCACCCCCATCCCCACCTTGCAATCTCCTGCTTACCTGGCATCCGCTTCCCGGCTGCCTTCCTGCCTGACAGTCAGACAGCCTATTAATCAGGCTGGCCGTCGGGCAGGATACTTGCTGAAAAATGTAAAAGACATCCTGCAGTTAATTTCAGCAAATATCACCCTGCCCTGAGAGATGTGTGCTGGTGGACCTGATGCCAAACAAACACTCTACTATGTATTTTCTGGCCATAGCTTTGTCTCCAGCCATTCTAGTTCAAGGTTTTCACCACCCCCTCTAACCCCACCCTGTGCCTGCTCCCAAAAGCAGTGTTCCAGCAGTCCACAGCTCTGTCCATATTTTGTTTTTGGCAGTGAGAAGATGTTCTCCTCAGATGTGATTCAAATCCCTCCCCTCCTCCTTCCCCCCTCCCCATCCCCCCCTTCCTCCCTTCCCCTCCACACAACAAACTATGGACAAAATATTTGTGGGACATTTTCAATTCTGAGCCTGGCTGCTAAAAAAATGTGGCTCCCTGTGGGGGTGAAAGTTGGCAAATAAATTTTAAAAAGGAGTGATCAGATTTAGTTTATTTTTATTAACCTGCTGACTTTGCTATAATAAAAAGAATATCAATAGAAAGGCTCTAAAGAATCTAAACATGTGCAGGAAAATTCATGTATTTGCATCATTGGTCCATTATACTCTGCATCACAACAAAGCCATGACTTGCAGGGAAACCTTAAAGTATTTGTCTTCAAATATATAGCTAAGATTGATTACAATCCATCCCAGTGAACCACTATTTAATGAGCAGTCCAATACCAGCAAAGTTTGTTTTAATTTCTCTCCACACCTTATATTTAAAAAACATGCTCATCACATATACAGGATTACATAAAAGAGCAGATAGTCTGACTATGTTTCAGTCGAATTCCTGGTCTAAATCGGGGAAGAGAGCAGAATTTGTTTGGAAAACTAGTTATGCAGTTCCTGGCGACAATTTGTGAATTCACAGAATTTTTCAAGTGTGTTTCTAACTAGAGCTAAAAAATACTGCCAGACGCAGGTGTTGCTGTGGTGACAGGAGAGTGATGTGCTGGATAGGGAATGTCTTTGTGGGCTCTCCAGCACATGCTCTGCATCCTCTGACCTAATAACTCTGTTTTTGTCATAATGAAACATTTGAAAAGATCTGATAGTAAGTTATATTTTTAACAAAAGCACAGAACATCAAAAATAGACTCTTTGAATGGATTAGTCTATTCCTATCACGTCCTGCATTATTTTTAAAAGTAATGACATTTAGTAGATTTAGATAAGATAGCAATTACATACATATTAAACAGCAGTTGTTTTACTTGTGCAGAGCCATTGGCCGCGAATTTAATAGTGCTCAGGGGGTGGGTTTGGAGGCGGGTCTGTTGCGAAAATCGGAAAAACTGGGTGCGGGCTGCGAACCCGCCTCCATCCCGCCTCCACGCAACTTTGGCAAGTGTCGGGTCAGCCGCTCCCGAACTGACCCGACACCAAACAGCGGGAGAGGCAGTTAAGGGCTCGTTAACTGCCTGCATAATGCTATTTTAAAGGCCTGATCTGATTTTGGAAGTTTTTCATCATGCTGCTCGCCTTCCTAAAAACACACCAGGTGAATGGAGCTGGTTTGAGCGAGGACCTGAATTGCTGGCAGCTGCTCGAGCAGATTAAAAGCGGTCCTGCAATCGCTCATTCTTTCACATGCCACAACTTAGTGCTTTGAGACTTGGGAGGCAATTGACAGCTCTACTAATCTTCTGAGTGTTGAGGCTGAAATCCATCTGCTGTGTGGCCTCCTTGGAATACCCTCTGGCCACTTTGTCTGAGCGCAAACAAGCTCTATTCCTTGACTGAGATATATACCAGCGGTATGGGAACCATTTATATCCTCTCATCCTGGTCATCAGATTTGGAAGAACAGCAGGAGCGGCAGCATCACCAACAGCAGGAGCACCAACCTTCTCCTCAGCCACCTGATGATGCACAGGGCAGAGGGCGTCAGTGCAGGCCTGCACCTCACCGCAGGAGAAACCCCCAACACCTGCTTTACAGGCATAGGATGAGCTTCCTCAACATGAGTGAGCAGCAGTGCCAAAGGAGGGTGAGAATTCCGCGAGACGTAGTCGCTGACATCAGTGCAATGCTGCACCAAAAGCTGGAGTCCAGAGGAGCGTGTGGACACTTCTTACCAGTGACTGTCAAAGTCACCACTGCACTCAACTTCTTTGCTTCGGGCTCCTTCCAGGGATCATCTGCAGACATCAGCGGCATCTCCCAATTGGCCGCACATACCTGCATCCCGCAGGCTACCGATGCTCTCTTTGCAAAGGCACACAATTACATCCACTTCTTCACGGATGAAGCAAGTGTAACCTCTCATGCAGTTGGCTTTACAAATCTGGTAGCCTTCCCAAGGGTGCAGGGCATCGTAGACTGCACACATGTGGCCATTAGGTCACCCCATCACAACCCAGCTGTATTTGTCAACCGCAAGGGTTTCCACTCCCTGAACGTCCGGCTGGTGTGTCACCACAGGAACATCATCATGCATGTTTGCGCCAGGTACCCTGACATTTGCTATTACTCCTTCATCCTGCAGCAGGCTACTGTGCCTCAGCTCTTCAATCTGCCAACCCAACTTTCCTGATGGCTACTTGGCGACAAGGGCTATCCCCTGAAAAAGTGGCTTATGACACCGATGAGGAGGCCATCAAACGAGGCTGAGGAGCGCTACAATGTGAGCCACCTTTCCACCAGGAGCATCATAGAGCAAACCATCGGCTTGCTCAAAATGCAATTCCGATGCCTCGACAGATCTGGTGGAGCCCTGCAGTATGCACCAGCCATGGTGTCTAGAATCATTGTCATCTGCTATGCCCTGCACAACATCGCACAGCAGCATGGCTTAGTGCTCCCTGAGGAACAAGTGGCTCAGTGCAGTGCATCCTCGGATGAAGAGGAGGAGGACGAGGAGTCGTCATGCCTTGCGGGGCCAGATGTGGCCTGAGTTCTGGTGACGCTGCTCCCTCAGAGGCTGCAAGTTCCTCTAAGGAGTCGTTTGGCTCTTCCTCCTGGACAGTGGGGAGGGGGGCACTCGATGGTCCTGTGGGAGAGCAAAGGCATGAGTTAGACAGCTGATTTTTAGGTAGCAGACACATCCTTTTGTGCAGATGATACAAAGTGAATCTCTGTGAACATCATATGCCATTGCAGTCAATCATGAAATCTAAATGAGAGGGATGAAACTCTATTCTGTCACCAGCTTCATCTAGTACGCCGATCTCTCCGTCCCCCACTTCCAGCTCCTCACCATCTCCAACGATCTTGTGCGCAGCCTCCTCAGCACTTGTCAATGTCGCCAAGGATAGAGCCCCTCCTCCTGTCTTTGCTCTCTCCCTCTTATTGTGGGCTATCTTTTCTTGCAAGGAGGGACACAGGTGGAGTTTCAGTGAGAGTGATGGAGTGACTGTGAAGAATCCATAACATAGAAGCTTAGAGGGAGTCCAAGATGGAGTGAGGTGCCAAGTGGAAGTTGGCTCCCTGTGCGTTGTTAGTTGTTGTCATTGCATAACAGTGAGAGCGAGTGTGAGGGGTGCATAGTAGGATGGTGAAATGATTCAGTACAGAGAGAGAGATGGATAGGTAAGGGTGCAAGGGAAGTAAGGGAAGATGTGGAGAAGCAGGCTTACAAAGCGGAATGCTGGTGATAAGAAGAGAAGGAAACAGACTGAAGGTAAATGTGATGCGATACTCACTTTTGCTGATCGCAGAAGATCATTAAACCGTTTCCAGCACTGGATCCAGGTGCGTGAACAAATGGACGTTGCACTTACCTCCTCAGCAATGTGCAGCCAGCCTGCCTTTTTTTGCTGAGGAGGCTTCCTCCGGCCATCGGGATCGAACAGAATCTCCCTGCGCCCTCTTACTCCCTCCACAAGAGCTTGGAGGGAGTCCTCATTGAAACGTGGAGCAGCCTTCGGTTTTGCAACACTCATTGTGGCCTTGGCACATTCAGAGACCAGCAGAAACGAGAAATGAAAGGCTAAGGCTGCATGGGACCCTTAAAAACATCTGCAGCAATGACATCATCAGAGATGACTAACAGACCCAATCCCAGTCATTGGACCAGCCAGCACGCACCATGGCACTTAAGAGGCCAATTAAATTTAAATTTAAATTTGGGAGTGGCTGAAACCGACAGCGGGCCCGGAACCCGCCCACCAGGCAACCCGACTCCAACCCGCCTCCTCTATTAAATTCGCGGCTATTGTCTGGGATTTTTAACAGATGACTTTCTAACCTCAGAGTTCAATCCTTTGTGGAATTCAAATAATCTACGTTGGGACATCCCATATATGTAGGCTCACACACCTGGGTCAGTGCAGTACTGAGCTTATTTTGTGAAAGACTTGCAAAAATCATAAGCACTGTGGGCAAAAATGAATCATGGGGCCGTTCTTACAAGGGAAATAAACTTAGTATTACTGATAGTGTATTTATTCCAAAACATTGTAATTTTGAAAAAGAAAAATATGTTATTTTAAATTGAAATATTGCTGATTTATTTTTATTATTTGTGTAGTACTTAGCACTGAAGTGACCAAATGCACAAAGTAATTTTTTTAACTTTTTTTTAAAGGGCCTGAAATTCCTCTTTTCACAAAAATGGGAGAATACCTAGTTTTCTCTGTAGTTAAATTTTTTTAACTACAGAGAAACTGGAATTTTTTGAGGATGTAACTGGTAAAATAGATAATGGAGAACCAGTGGATGTGGCGTATTTGGACTTTCAAAAGGCTTTCGATAAGGTCCCGCATAAGAGATTAGCGTGTAAAGTTAAGGCACATGGGATTAGGGGCAAGGTATTGACTTGGATAGAGAACTGGTTGGCAGACAGAAAGCAAAGAGTTGGAATAAACGGGTCTTTTTCCGAATGGCAGGCAGTGACTAGTGGGGTACCGCAGGGATCGGTCCTTGGACCCCAGCTATTCACAATATATATTAATGATCTAGACAAGGGAACTAGATGTAATATCTCCAAGTTTGCAGACAACACAAAGCTGGGTGGGCATGTGTGCTGTGAGGAGGATGCCAAGAAACTCCAGGATGATTTGGACAGGTTGGGTGATTGGGCAGAAGCATGGCAGATGCAATATTACATGGATAAATACGAGGTTATCCACTTTGGTGTCAAAAACAGGAAGGCAGACTATTATCTGAATGGCAATAGATTGGGAGAAGGGGAAGTGCAACGAGACCTGGGTGTCCTTGTGCACCAGTCGCTGAAGGTAAGCATGCAGGTGCAGCAGGCGGTTAAGAAGGCAAATGGTATGTTGGCCTTCGTAGCGAGAGGGTTTGAGTACAGGAACAAGGATGTCTTGCTGCAGTTGTACAGGGCCTTGGTGAGACCACATCTTGAGTATTGTGTGCAGTTTTGGTCGCCTTATCTGAGGAAGGATGTTCTTGCCATGGAGGGAGTTCAGCGATGATTCACCAGGCTGATACCTGGGATGGCAGGAATGACGTATGAGGAGAGATTGGGTCGATTGGGCTTATACTCGCTGGAGTTCAGAAGAATGAGAGGGGATCTCATCGAAACTTATAAAATTCTGACAGGACTGGACAGACTAGATGCAGGAAAGATGTTCCCGATGGTCGGGGAGTCCAGAACCAGGGGTCACAGTCTAAGGTAAGGGGTAAGCCATTTAGGACAGAAATGAGGAGGAATTTCTTCACCCAGAGAGTGGTGAACCTGTGGAATTCTCTACCACAGAAGGCAGTAGAGGCCAATTCTTTAAATATATTCAAGAAGGAGTTGGATATATTTCTTAAGGCTAAAGGGATCAAGGGATATGGGGAGAAAGCAGGGACAGGGTACTGAATTTGGATGATCAGACATGATCTCAGTGAATGGCAGAGCAGGCTCGAGGGCCTGAATGGCCTACTCCTGCTCCTATCTTCTAGGTTTCTATGGGCCAGAAATTCAGTGGGCTTTGCGCCCAGTTACCGCCCAAAGAGGGCTTCTGCGCCAGTAGAGGAGTTTGCGCTGATATTCAGCGCTGCGGTAATGGCAGCGGTAGCCGGTAGCGCTGCGCCGGCACCGATGACGTCATCGGTGTGCGCAGTGCCCCGGTTCCGCCCCGCTACCGGCCCGACCCCCATATTTAGTTGCGGCCGCCTCTTCCGCAGCGGCCGCAAACAACGATGTGAAGACCGGGCCATGCTGCAGCCTTAGGGGCGCTAGTTAAGGCGGAGGTGCGGCCGGCCGCTTTTTCGGCGGCCGCCTGCCCGCACCTCCTTCCCCGGCCTCCTCCACCCCCCCCCCCCCGCGGCATTGCCGGCTGCTTTCCAGGAGCCTGGCAATTCTCCGTGGTGCCGGGCTCATTTGCCGGCACTAGCGAGCGCCGATCTCCGAGTTGCAGGCACCTCCCCCTTAAGAGAAGGAGGAGGCCTGCAGTACCGCAGCCTGCCGCTCCGCAGCGGGTGGCACTGCGGCACCTACAGCGCTGAAATTCAGTTTCAGCGCCCCAAGCGGGGGCGGGCACACCCTGGAATAGTGCCCGGTTCCGACTTGGGGCGCAAAAACTGAATTTCTGACGGGCGCAACTGGCTCCGCGCGCAGCGCTAACTTTTGGGCGCTAGCCAGCTGGCGGGGCCAAAGTGAATTTCTAGCACTATGTTTCTATGTTAATGCATTATGAACAAAATGGCAGGAATACTTTGTAACATGCATTTTCTGAGAATGCTATTTGATTATTGGCTCATTAGAAGGCAGACTCCATCTTTCACTCAAAGAGATATTTCACCTTAATGTTGAAAGTGCCATATTTAAATTATATACTGTTGTACGTTCAACCAAATTTGACAGCAATGTGACCCCAAGTAGCAGACTGGAAACAGAGGTAGCAGCACTCCTGAGTGGTAGCAGCCATAACATGATTAAATCTTACATGATCTGCATAAGCTAATACCCAGGTATACAAACTTAAATGGGCCAAGGAGATTTTGAAACAGTTCAAACAATTCAATCAGGGTTTGAATTACATAAAATATAAGAACATAGGAACAGGAGTAGGCCATTCAACCCCTTGAGCCTGTATCGCTATTCTATCAGATTTGGCTGATCTGTATCTCAATTGTATTTACCTGCCTTTGATCCATATCCCTTGATACCCTAACAAAAATCTATTGATCTCAGTCTTGAAAATTTCAGTTGACCCAGCAGCCATAGCTTTTTGGGCGAGCGAGTTCTAGATTTCCACTACCTGGATCAAGGGAGCAGGAGGTGGTTCTCATGGACAAGATGAGCTCAGTGGGATGCAAGGTGAGACAGGAAAGAAATGAGAGAAAGATGCAGGGCTGGAGCAGGGAGGACCCTTGGCTTGGTGGCCTAGGGTAAGGGGGGGATGCAGCAGAGGTGGTTGAATGGATGGTCTCAATCTTCGTGACAAATGTCCATGTGCTCTTCGCACTTGTTGGAGGTGGGGGTGGAGGGGGCAGGGGAGAGGGGTTAAAGGAGACAATACTCATGTGCTGGAGAGGAGCTTGACGATCTAACGTTCTGACTCGGAAGTCAGATTGCTGCCACTGAGCTTAACTGACACTGTAACCTTGCATCGAGAAATTCATTAGATTAGATGTGGAGTGCTCAGTTTTGGTGGTTAAACAGCTCAACAAAAGAAAAAGCCTGTTTTAACAAACAAACCTTGGTCTTACTAATGTGTTTGGTAGTGGATGACGGCCCCTAAATATGCAGAGGAGACAACAAACATGGCAGTAAGTGACTGAAAAAGTAAATACAGTGTCAGTGATTTGGAAAAGCTGAGATGATTCAAAAGAAATTGCATGATTTATAAACAAACACAAATGAAAAAAGCATGAATATTACTGTAAAGTACCAGCAGAGGATATATAGGAAAGAAAGTTGTGTTTGTTAAAGATGAGTGGAAAAAAATACTTTCTACCAACACCTAAACCACCTTTAACTCATGTTTGCTTTCACCTTAAAGTTAACAAAGAGGGAACAAGGAGCCATGGGGAACATGTGGTGGACATGGAAATTATGATGCTGAGAAGGATGTTGGAACCAATAAGTAAAGACACTAAATTACAGCTGACAATGCTAATATAATACAAAATACAGTAAACATGAAAAAAATTATATCAGTCAATGCTCCCGTGGTGTAATCCTACTCTATTCTAAGGATAGGAGCATTATACTATGTAGTGAACAGTGATCCCAAAATTCTTGTAGTGGAGCAGAACCAGAGGGAGCGATTTTGCCAGCCCTGGGGAGGCAGGTTTGGAGGCGAGACTGCTGGGAAAATGGCAGAATTTGGGGGCGGGTGCTCAACCCACCTCCATGCCATCTTGCCAGGAGGCGGGTAGCCGTCCCGCAACGGGTCCAGTCTCCTTGGAGGCAGGAATGGATTTCATCCACTTAACTACCTGTTAACAGGTAGTTAACAGGCAGAAAGTAGGATTATCCTCATTTTGCCCTCACAAGTGCGGGCTTCCTGAAGGCTCCGAAACCCGCCAGGGTCACCGAGGTGAGTAGTGGGTCTGCGGGGGTCGGAGAGGTCCAAAAGTGTGCTGTGGAGGTGAGTGATGGGTGCAAGTGTGGAGAGGTGAGTATCTGAGGTAAGTGTAAAGTGTTAGAAAAAGTGTACTTACCTTTGTTTCTTCCTGCAGGCTTCAATCGGTGGATATGCGAGAGTCTTGCACCTCTGCAGTAGAAATGACAGATGGCCATTGCATTCTCCAATGCAACAACCACCTAATTTCTACAAAAGAAAGAGGTTTGATGAGGTCTTGTATTCAAGAATTCATCAAACTACAGAGAATGTCAGTGTTTGACAGCTTCACAGAGCTGTCAAACGATGACAATTCATCTGTCAAAAATTTTTGACAGATAAAACATCATACGTTGATGTTCTCTATAACTGGCTTTCCTTTAATTGGCCTGCTAAGCCCACTTAGCAGGCTTAACAAGGTCAATCAAGGGAAAATTGCATGGGTTGGCCAGAAGTGGATGGAGACAGGACTGAAACCCAACAGGTGAGAGTCCCACCTCCAAAAGCTCCCCATTGGCAAAATCCAGCCCACAGTCTGCCCCAGCCCCAGACTGGATACTCCACCCCAAGGTGAGGGTACTTGCATTTAGGCCCTGAGACCACTCAACTGACCTTAGAACGCTTGGTGTCAGGGCTTGACAGGTGGTACTTATGCCCAACATTCCATCAAGGCAAATGGTGGGAAACACAGCGGAGGTCATGTTACTCCAATTTTCATGTGATTTGCATATGTCCACTCGCATATAAGTAGACACACTACCAAGAGGGCTACGCTCTGGAAAAGAACGGGTGGAAGTGGGCTTGCAGTGAAGGGCATACCCAAGTACACTTCTAGCCCCATCCACTCCAGATCTACCAGAAAACCAGCAGGATGGGGTCAGAAAGCCTAGGCCAACATTTTTATATTTAGGTATAAATTACTATCTTATAAGCTTCATTCTTTTTTTGTCAAAGTTTTGTGATTGGAATTTGGAAAGCTTGATTTGCCCATAAAATCAGAAAAATACAATGATTAAGAATATAAAAATAAAGCTATAGGATACAGATGTATGCTCATGGTTCCTCACATGACAAGTTCTTCATCTCCTCTGTGCACTCAGGGGAGGTGCAACATGGAGCTAGCTACTTCATCACAGGGAAAGAAAGAAAACTGGAGAACAAATCACTTTTGGGCATTAGAACATACTTCACTGTAGTACCAAACAGTATTGACAGAGGTCTGGAAGAAAGCCACTTGCTCACTCTTTCAGCCAGAGAATAATGTATGCTGGGAGACATGAGGAGAATGGAAAGGGATTACCATTTAGTCATTTCTTTGTTGGTATTTTCAAGAGTACAACATTATTTATGACTGCAATATTTCATTAATCTGTGTGGAAAAAAACCATTAGTTGTAGAATATATTATTCAAAATATGTGTCAATGACATGTAGTTCAGGCAATGAATTCCAGCATCCAAAAGTAAAAAAGTTGTTTCCAGTTGCTTACGCATTGATTATATTGTACACAATTATTTGTTATATTAGTAATCATAAGAACATAAGAAATAGGAGCAGGAGTAGGCCAATCGGCCCCTCGAGCCTGCTCCGCCATTCAATAAGATCATGGCTGATCTGATCCTAACCGCCAATCTACTATCACAGAACCATCTCCTGAATCTAACAGAATTAGACACACAAAATAGGAGCAGGATCAGGCTACACGGCCCCTGGGCCCGCTCCGCTACCCACAGGGCTATGACCGATCCGAACCTAGACTCATGTCCAAATTCCTGCCCGCTCCCCATAACCCTTTATTCCCTTCTAGGAAACTGTCTATTTCTGTTTTAAATTTATGTAATGATGTAGCTTCTACAGCTTTTTGGGGCAGCATATTCCACGGACCTACCACCCTCTGAGTGAAGTAGTTCCTCCTCATCTCAGTTTTGAAGGAGCAGCCCCTTATTCTAAGACTATGCCCCCTAGTTCTAGTTTCACCCATCATCGGGAACATCCTCCCCGCATCCACCCGATCCAACCCCTTCACAATCTTATATGTTTCAATAAGATCGCCTCTCATTCTTCTGAACTCCAATGAGTAGAGTCCCAATCTACTCAACCTCTCCTCATATGTCCATCCACTCCTGTATTGATCTGCATTTGATGATTTTGTTTTTTGACACTTGAATTTTTTAGTTACTCATTTTCCTTCACCCTCATCAGGACTCCACAGGGTTGATTTTCATCGCAGTTACAGCCCAATCAGGGCATAACTAACCATATTTTAAGTGGATATAATTTATATTGGATCATCACCCATAATGTGCCTTGCTTATATATCTGATAGGCATCTGATAGGAAGCTCCTGCTGCAACAAGACAGGAGTTTCATTTCAATATTATAATAGGCCAGATGTGATATTATTTCATCAACCACACTATATCCTGTTGGGGGTACCAGAAGTACACACCTTTATAATTTGATAATATAAATTGAGCAATCAATGTTGCTGGACTGTGACTTTGAATGGAAACAAATTTAAATGGACAGCCAGCAACTTAATTGAATGCTTTTGGGTTGTTATTTTCAAGTCTTTTTCCACAGTTTTTTTTGTGGCCTTTTTTTTGGGTCAACTCAGTGGCTGAAACAGGCTTTGGTACAGCCATTTTGTATTCATCACTTACAAATTGTGATAATGGGTGTCCCTATGGAAATCCCTCTCTTTTTATGTTATTTAGAGGAAGAAGAGGACGAGGAACAGAAGAATGCCAGGCAAAGAAACTGCACCAGAGGAGAACTGCCTGCATTTGCTGTTAGCCTCCAAACTGCATATATCGGGAGAGGCAGACTGACCTGGACTGGCCCGAGGTATCCTATCTGCACAGACCTCCCCCAAGGAGATGGTGGGGAGAGGGGTTTATGGTTATGGCAGAGCTCTGTTGCATGCTGCATGTTGCAACCTGACCTGTAGGCAAAATCAACCACAGAGCAGGCACTGCTGGTGGCTGTCAAGATCTTGAACTTTTACGTCTCAGGGTGACTCCAAGTTGCTACTGGGGACATAGTAACATCAGTTGATCCATTGTATCAACAGGTAGCACAATCATTCAGTCCTATCCTCTTTTCATATGATGTGAAATATGAACCTAAGGCAATTTCCTTATTGACACAAGTGTTGTTCAAAAAAGTTGTTACACTTCTAAAAAAATGTAGCATTATGCAATGGTGGGCTAATTTTCAGCTTTTTATTGGTAGAAAATAAAGCCTACTCCTTTATTTATACATATATTTATATACATTCTGTGCCAATCACGGCTTAGATCAAGGACTTGATTTTAATACTATGTAGTAATGAGTAATGAGCCAGATTTAGTTAACAGGCTAACTGTGCGTGAACACTTATGCATAACATGATTGAGTTCAACATGACACTTGAAATGGAGAAACACAAAACAGCTACTAAGGGCTGGATTTTATTAATGGGGGCACGTTGGGGGCGGAACTGCTGGTTGTCGGATTTTAATCCCGCCCTCAACAATGTCCGGCCAACCCACGCCCTTTTCCCTTGATTGACCTTGTTAAGCCGGCAGAGGACGTCAGCATATGATGTTTCATCTGTTGAAAATTTTTCACAGATGAACTGTCAGCGTTTGACAGCTTAGAGACAGCTGTCAAACACTGACAATCTCTGTTCTATGGTGAGTCCTTGCACAAAGACTCACCAAAACCACTTTCCTCAGCAGAAATCAGATAGCTACTGCATCTGAGAATGCAGCAGCCAATCTGTTATCTCTGCCATTGAGATGAGGCACCTCCGGATTCCCAAGGGTTGAAGCCTGCAAGAAGAAACAAAGGTAAGTAAACTTTTTCTAACTGATGTGCCTTCAATAACCACAAAACTAGAAGTTATAGGCTTTAACAAGTTGGCTTTTAATCACTAAGATCAGAGCTAACATCTCAACACACCGACTGGCTCACAG
This sequence comes from Somniosus microcephalus, assembly GCF_052327205.1. Taxonomy (NCBI): domain Eukaryota; kingdom Metazoa; phylum Chordata; class Chondrichthyes; order Squaliformes; family Somniosidae; genus Somniosus; species Somniosus microcephalus. The sequence continues at coordinate 110,907,877 of NC_140987.1, read as the reverse complement.
GAATGAGTCATACAGATCCTGGGATCTTTATGTAAGAGAAGTCAGGGGCGGAGCCAAGAGCCAAGACCTGGAACCTTCCAGGTTAGTCAGGAAAGAGGAAGTGAAACTATACACCGTGTGGGGGAGGGTAATATACATGAGTGCAAAACGAATACAGGCAAGACAAACAGATTTCATTACATTCACCCCTTCTTTAGATTTAGTCCATCGGGGTGATGTTTCTTAAAAGTTGGTATAAGTGAGTCTGTCAGGAGGTTTTGCGGTTCTCAGTGATCGGCGCAAAGCCGGTTGGGGTGCCTCTAGGGGAGTGGATTCTGGTTCCTCCGCTGTCCGGGCCTCCGCAGTGTCTTCCAGGTTATCTGCAGTGTCCTCCAGGTTAAAGTTGGGTATTGATACCTCTGGGCGTCCTGTCTCTTTTTGGTGTAGGTCTTCCTCGGGTAGTCTCTCATCGTTCTCTCCGCTCCCCGAGGGAGCGAGGTCTTTTATGGAAACAGTGTCCTCTCGCCCGTCAGAGTATTCGATATAGGCGTACTGAGGGTTTGCATGGAGGAGCTGTACCTTTTCCACAAGGGGGTCCGTTTTATGGCCTCTCACGTGCTTCTGCAATAGTACTGTCCCCGGAGACGTCAGCCACACGGGTAGAGATATGCCTGAGGTGGATTTCCAGGGGAAAACGAACATCTTTTCGTGAGGGGTAGCGTTAGTGGCTGTACATAACAGAGACCTTATGGAGTGGAGCACGTCTGGGAGGACTTCCTGCCAGCGGGAGGTCGGAAGGCCTTTTGACTTTAAGGCTAACGTGACAGCCTTCCAAACAGTAGCATTCTCCCTTTCCACTTGCCCATTACCCCGGGGGTTGTAGCTAGTGGTTCTGCTAGTGGCTATCCCCTTTGAGAGCAAGAACTGTCGCAGTTCGTCACTCATGAATGACGTCCCCCTATCGCTGTGTATGTAGTTCGGCATGCCAAACATGCAGAATAGATTACAGAGACACTTGATGACCGTGGCACTGGTCATGTCTGGGCAGGGAATGGCGAAGGGGAAGCGGGAATATTCATCGATGATATTGAGGAAGTATACGTTACGGTCGGCAGAGGGAAGGGGTCCCTTGAAGTCCAGACTTAGGCGCTCGAATGGCCGTGTGGCTTTGATAAGGTGTGCCTGGTCAGGCCTGTAGAAACGAAGCTTGCATTCCGCACAGATGCGGCAGGCTCTGGTCATTGCCCTGACCTCCTCGATGGAGTGGGGCAGTTTGCGGGACTTTATAAAATGGTATAGTCGGGTGACCCCTGGGTGACAGAGGTCATTGTGGAGACCCTGTAATTTGTCCGTATGAATGCTGGCACACATTCCCCGCGATAGGGCATCTGGGGGTTCATTAAGGGCTCCCGGCCTGTACATAATATCATAGTCGAACGTGGATAGTTCGATCCTCCACCTGAGTATTTTGTCATTCTTGATTTTCCCCCTTTGTTTGTTATTAAACATGAAAGCCACCGACCGCTGGTCAGTGAGCAGGGTGAAACGTTTGCCGGCTAGGTAGTGTCTCCAGTGCCGCACTGCCTCCACTATAGCCTGTGCCTCCTTCTCGACAGAAGAGTGCCTGAATTCAGGTCCCTGAAGAGTTCGGGAGAAGAAGGCCACAGGTCTCCCAGCCTGATTGAGGGTCGCAGCTAAGGCAAAGTCTGACGCATCGCTTTTGACTTGAAAGGGAGTGCTTTCGTCCACTGCACACAATGCAGCCCTTTCAATGTCCTGTTTGATACTGGTGAAAGCCTCCCGAGCTTCAGCTGATAGTGGGAAGGACGTCAATTTAATGAGGGGTCGGGCATTGGGCATAATACGAAAAAAATCCCAGGCACCTTTTTAAAGCTTTGGGATTGTGTGACAGGGGCAGTTCCTTTAGGGGGCGTAATCGGTCAGGGTCCGGTCCAATTACCCCATCTTCCACCACACAGCCGAGGATACAGAGACGGGTTGTGTTGAAGACACATTTGTCTTCGTTGTAGGTTAGATTCAGCTTTAGGGCAGTTTTTAAAAATCTCGCAAGATTTAGATCGTGGTCTTGCTGGTTGTGCCCGCAGATAGTGACATTGTCCAGATAGGGGTAGGTAGCTTGTAGTTTATTCTTGTCAACCATGCGGTCCATCTCACGTTGGAAGACCGAGACCCCATTTGTTACCCCGAAGGGCACACTGAGAAAATGGTAGAGGCGTCCGTTCGCCTCAAAGGCGGTGTATGGGCGGTCCTCCGTTCTAATGGGGAGCTGGTGATACGCGGATTTGAGGTCGATAGTCGAGAAGACTCGGTATTGCGCAATCTGGTTGACCATTTCTGATATGCGGGGTAAAGGGTAGGCGTCCAGCTGGGTATAAATATTAAGGGCTAAAAATTCAGTTTGGGGCACCAAGCTCACCTGGGCACCGGAATTACCGCTGCGTGCGGAGCCACTTGTGCCATCCGGATATTCAGTTTCTGCGCCCCAGATGGAAGCGGGCCGCTAAAAGAGGCTTCCCGCACCCTGCTTGGGGCGCTGAAACTGAATATCGGCGCGCTAAGGGCTGCAGCGCCACACGCTGCGGCACGGCACACTGCGGTACTGCAGGCCTTCCTCCCACTGTTAAGGGGGAGGTGCCTGCAACAGCGCGATCCCCGCTCGCGAGTGCAGGCAAATGAGACCGGCACAAAGGAGAAGTGCCGGCCTCTCGGGAAACAGCCGGCAATGCCACGGCGGGGGGGGGTGTAGGAGGCCAGGGACGGAGGTGCGGGCAGGCGGGTGCCGAAAAAGCGGCCGGCCGCACCTCCACCTTAACTAGCGCCACTACCGCCACAGGTAGGCCCCTGTGGTCGCTATTTGCGGCCGGCGCTGAAGAGGCGGGCGCGACCAAATATGTCTATCGGGGCGATAGCGGGGCGCTGCGCACACCGATGACGTCATCGGTGGCGGCGCAGCGCTACAGGCTAACGCCGCCATTAGCGCCCCGCTAAATATCGCGGTAGGTGTGGCCAGTGGCGCAAAAGCCACTGAGTGCCCTCTTTGGGCGCAAACTGGTGGCGCAGGCCACTGAATTTCTAGGCCTAACAGTCTGGCTGTAGTCAATTACCATCCGTTTCTTTTCGCTATTTTTAACTATGACTACTTGGGCACGCCACGGACTGGTACTGCATTCAATAATGCCTTCCCGCAGGAGTCTGTCCACTTCCGCCTTGATAAAGTGTCTGTCTTCCAGACTGTACCGTCTACTTTTGGTCGCTATGGGCCTACAGTTCGGAGCGAGATTAGCGAATAAAGAGGGCGGGCTGATTTTTAAGGTTGATAGGCCACAGACTGTGAGTGGCGGCTGGGACCCGCCATATGCTAGCGTGACACTTTCGTGGTGGCACTGGAAGTCCAGGCCCAAGATTACATTAACACAGAGTTCTGGCATCACGAGGAATTTAAAATCCTTGTAGTCCGTGCCTTTTACAGTCAGTGTTACCACACAGTAGCCCAAAATGTCCGAAGTGTGGGGCTTAGCAGCCATAGCAATTCTGCTCCATGTAGGGGTTACCGTTAATGAGTGCCGCCGTACCAGGCTAGGGTGGATAAAACTCTCGGTGCTCCCACAGTCAATTAAACATTTCGTTAAATTCCCGTTTACCTGTATGTCCATCATGGATTTTGTCAACGGGTGTGGCCTGGATTGATCCACCGTGATCGAAGCCACTGTTGGGCCCTGGGCGGCCGTTGAGTCGGGAAAAGATGGCGGATCCCAAGATGGCGGCCCGCACGGCACGCACGAGGCGGTGACGGAGTTGGAAATCGGATTCCCCCTGCAGACTTTGCTAAAATGCCCCTTTTTCTTACATTTGAAGCATGTAGTGTCCTTCGCTGGGCATCGTTGTCTGGGGTGCTTGGCCTGGCCGCAGATGTAGCATTTCGGGCCTCGAGACATTGCCGCTGTAGTAGGACTCCTGGGTGAACTTCTGTGTGGGGACTCCGGCGGTGTAGAGCTGGTCTGAGACCTGGATGGGGAAGATGGCTGATTCCAAGATGGCGGCCCACTCGGCGCGCACGAGGCGGTGAGGGCCGCATGGCTGGAAGAATAAGAGTCAGAGTTTTTCTGGGCCACGTCCAGCGATCGCGCAGTGGCCACTGCCTTTTTTAAGTCCAGGACCTCCTTCTCCAGCAGTCTCTGCCGGATATAATTCGATTTGAGGCCCGTGATGAAGGAATCGCGGACCAATTCGTCAGAGTACACGTTGGCCGTCACGGCCTTGCAGTTACAGTCCCAGACCAAGTCCTTTAGGCCCTGTAAGAAATCGTCCATTGATTCCTCAGGTCGCTGCCTGCGTGTAGCCAGCAGATGCCTGGCATACACTTCATTTACCGGCCTCTGGTATTGGGCCTTCAGGATAGTGTTGGCCTCCGTGTAAGAGGTGGCGTCCCGGATGAACGAATAAATCCGATGACTAACGTGAGTAGTCAGTAGACTCAGTTTATCTACCTTGCTAGCGGATGAGGCCCTCGCGAAGAGTTCGAAGCATTTGAGCCAGTGTCCAAATTGATTTGATGCTTCAGCAGAATTTGGATCCAAGTCCAGATGCTCTGGTTTTAGGAGTCGATCCATCCTAGTATTCTTTAGTGATTAAAATTGATGTGCCTTCAATAACCACAAAACTAGAAGTTATAGACTTTAACAAGTTGGCTTTTAATCACTAAGATCAGAGCTAACATCTCAACACACTGACTGGCTCACAGGAATGAGTCATACAGATCCTGGGATCTTTAAGTAAGAGAAGTCAGGGGCGGAGCCAAGAGCCAAGACCTGGAACCTTCCAGATTAGTCAAGAAAGAGGAAGTGAAACTATACACCGTGTGGGGGAGGGTAATATACATGAGTGCAAAACAAATACAGGCAAGACAAACGGATTTCATTACACTAACACTTTACACTGGCCTCTCATACTTACCTCTCCACATTTGCACCCATCACTCACCTCCACAGCGCACGTTTCGATCCCTCTCACCCCCCGCAGGCCCACTGCTCGCCTCACTGACCCTGGCGAGTTTCGCAGCCGTCGGGGAGCCCGCACTTGCAGGGGCAAAATGGGGATAAGCCTCAAAACTGCCTGTTAACTACCTGTTAATGGGCAGTTAATTGGCTGTAATCCCCTTCGAGGAGACGGGTCCCTGCTCGAGTCGGGGGCCCGTCTCCTGGGAAGATGGCACGGAGGTGGGTTGGGAGCAGGGTCAGTACCCACTCCCAGTTTCTGCCATTTTCCCGGCAGTCCCGCCTCCAAACCCACCTCCTCGGGGCTGGGAAAATTCCCCCCTAAGATTCTAGATTTGCATAAGGCCGACTTCAATGGGATGAGACAGAGACTGTCCACAGTAAACTGAGCAGATCTGTTAATGGGTAGAATGACAGGAGATCTGTGGGAGGTGTTCAAAAAAGAATTCAAGGTGATACAGAACCAGTTTATACCTGAGGTGAAAGAGCTCTACTTGCCAAAAACCCAGCCATGGATGACTAAAAAGGCGAGGGACAGCATAAAACTAAAAGAAAAAGCATACAAAAATGCAAAAAATAGCACAGATCCTGGCAAATGGGAAAAAGACAAAGAACAGCAAAGGGTCACAAAACAGATAGTAAGAGCCACAAAAAGGGAGTATGAAAAGAAACTTGCAAAGATATCAAAATCAACACAGAATTTTTACATTTAGGAAAAAGAGGGTCGTCAGGACCAATGTTGGCCCCTTAAAAACTGAAAGCGGTAAAATTTTCAATGATAATAAGGAAATGGCGGACATGTTGAATAATTACTTTGCGTCAGTATTTACAGTAGAGGAAGAGAATAGCATGCCAGAAGTCCCAAGGAATCTAATATTGAAGTAGGGACAGGAACTCAATAAAATTAACATAAGAAAAATAACAGTACTGAAGAAAATAATGGCACTAAAGAGTGATAAATCCCTAGGACCAGATGGTTTCCATCGCAGGGTTTTAAAGGAAGTAGGTGAGCACATTGCAGATGCCCTAACTATAATCTTCCAAAGTTCTCTCGATTCAGGAACCATTCCTTTAGATTGGAAAATTGAACATGTCACTCCATTAATTAAGAATGGCGAGAGAGGGAAACCAGGGATTAATAGACCAGTTAGCCTAACATCTGTTGTCGGGAAATTGCTAATTAAGGATAGGGTGACTGAACACCTTGAAAATTTTCAGTTGCTCAGAGAGAGCGAGCATGGATTTGTGAAAGGTAGGTCATACCTGACAAACATGATTGGATTTTTTGAGGAGGTGACTAAAGTAGTGGATAGGGGAATGTTTATGGATGTTATTTATATGGACTTCCAGAAGGCATTTGATAAAGTCCCACATAAGAGACTGTTAACTAAGGTAGAAGCCCATGGAATTGAGGGAAAATTATTGACCTGGCTAGGAAATTGGCTGAGTGGCAGGAAACAGGCAGTAGGGATAATGGGTAGATACTAAATTGGCAGGATGTGACTAGTGGTGTCCCGCAGGGGTCTGTGTTGGGGCCTCAACTATTTACAGTATTTATTAACAACTTAGATGATGGCATAGAAAGTCATATATCCAAATTTGCCAATGACACAAAGATAGGCGGCATTGTTGGCAGTGTAGATGAAAGCATAAAATTACAAAGGGATATCGACAGATTAAGTTACTGGGCAAAACTGTGGCAAATGGATTTCAATGTAGGCAAATGTGAGGTCATCCACTTTGGACCTAAAAAGGAAAGAACAGGGTACTTTTTAAATGGTGTAAAGCTAAAAACAGTGGTGGTCCATAGAGATTGGGGTGTCCAGGTACATAGATCATTAAAATGTAATGGACAGGTACAGAAAATAATCAGAAAGACTAATGGAATGCTGGCCTTTATATCTAGAGGACGAGAATACAAGGAGGTAGAAGTTATGCTGCAGCTACACAAAACCCTGGTTATCCACAGAATCCACAGAAATCCCACAGTGCAGATAGAGGCCATTTCGGCCCATCGAGCCTGCACCGACACATATCCCACCCGATCCCCGTAACCCCTACACCAACACATATCCCACCCTATCCCCACGTATTTAATCCCCCTAACACTAAGGGTCAATTTATCATAGCCAATCAACCTAACCCGCACATCTTTGGACTGTGGGAGGAAACCGGAGCACCCGGAGAAAACCCACGCAAACACGGGGAGAATTAGACCACAGCTGGAGTACTGTGAGCAGTTCTGGGCACCACACCATAGGAAGGATATATTAACCTTGGAGGGAGTGCAGTGCAGATTTACTACAATGATACCTAGACACCAAGGATTAAGTTATGAGGAGAGATTTCACAAATTAGGGTTACATTTCCTAGAATTTAGAAGGCTAAGGGGTGATCTGATCGAAGTTTTCAAGATATTAAGGGGAACAGATAGGATAGTATGATAAATCCATGTAGTGAGACAAGGACTCGAAGAGGCGATATCGTAGAATTAGCACGAGTACTTTATTAACAAACAGAGTAACAAACATCATGCCTGCATCCTGGCATTTCACCTTTGCTGACCTTGACAGGAAGCAAACCTCTGACCTTAACAGGAAGCAAACCTCTGACCTTAGCAGCAGCATTGGCTACAGCACCACCTGGTGGATAACCTTAATCATAACATCCCAGATTACTATATCCCTCCCCCCTTAAGATTTCAGTATGAATTTCTTAACAAACAACCATTCCTGAGAGTCACATAAGGAGTCTCCATTCATCATGTTCCATACTTGATGAATCTATCAGTTCAGTATCAATCTCTCTGGTGGCTTGCGAGATCTTTGTGAACATCTAACAGTAAAGTCCCTGCTTGTTTGTGGTGAAGCCACCAGCTGCTCCTGAGCAGTGCTCAGAGTATCTGACTCTGCAACGATGGTTTCCTCTTGACGAATAGGTTCCTGTGGAATTGTCTCTGTCCCTGGTGGTGGCACCACAGATGCACTTGGATAACTGGGGGCAACCCTGTCTTCAGTCATTGCACCTGGAACCTTCATTTCAATTTCCCCTTGTCTGGGAAGTATCTGATCTACATGTCTGCGTACTACCCTACCATCTCCCAACATGACCTTGTATGATACTGGACCTGTCATTGAGTCTATGAAGCCAGGAATCCACTTTGGTCCAGAACTGAAATTCCTGGTAAGGACCGCATCTCCTTCTCCAAAACTTCGGCTCTTTGTTCTTTTGTCATGGTTCTCTTTTTGTTTGTTTTGTCTGTTTTCCATTTTCCTTTTTAGGTCTGGGTGGACAAGGTCAAGAGTGGAGTGTAGTCTATGACCTAATAACATCTCAGCAGGAGAGAGTCCTGTGGTGGATTGAGGTGTTATTCTGTAGTTGAACAGAACCCATGACACTTTGGCTGCTAAACTCCCTTCTGCACATTTTTTCATCATCTCCATAAATGTTTGTATGGCTCTCTCCGCAAGTCCATTCGAGGACGGATGATATGGAGCCGAGGTCACCTGCACTATGCCATTTTTTCTCAAGAACTCTTTTGTCTCTGTACTCACAAAACAAGTGGCATTGTCGCTCACCACGATCTCCGGTAGCCCTTGATTACTGAAGCTCCGACGCAGGCAGTCTATAGTAGTAGTGGCAGAAGCAGAATTTACAGGATAAACATCCATCCATTTGGAATGTGCATCAATGATTATGAGGAACATCTTCCCCATGAATGGACCTGCATAATCTAAGTGCAATCTTCTCCATGGTTTATCCGGCCACTCCCAGGGGTGGAGAGGAGCTGCTGCTGGTGCCTTCCGGTGTTCCTGACAAGTGCTGCATGTCTTGACTAGATTTTCTATCTCCTCATCTAGCTTTGGCCACCACAAGTAACTCCTAGCCAAGGCTTTCATACGCGAGACCCCAGGATGACACTGATGTAGTTGCTCTAGGAAAGACTGTCGTGCTGGCTGTGGAATAATCACTCGTGCTCCCCACAACACGCAACCATCCTGCACACTCAGCTCTGTTTTCCTGACACTGTAGGGTGTGAAGTCAGCCCCTTCCGGATGCTGTGGCCATCCCCTCACCACATATTCTCGAACTCTAGACAGTACTGGATCTTTACCTGTTCATGTTCTTACTTCCTCTGCAGTCACAAGTGCTGTGTCAGTGTCCTCCAACATCAAAACTCTGTCCTCTGGAGCTGCACGGAGAGGTGTGCCTGGCAGTGGAAGACGGCTCAAGGCATCTGCGTTCCCATGGTACTTGCCCGCCTTGTAGACAATGACATGCTCATATGCCCTCAACGTCACTGCCCACCTTTGGATCCGGGGTGACACCATCTGTGGAACTGCTTTCATTTCATTGAAAAGAGAGAGAAGAGGTTTATGATCGGTGCATATGGTGAACTTCCTGCCATATATGTACTTGTGGAACCTCTGTAACCCAAACATTACTGCTAACCCCTTTTTGTCTAACTGGGAATAGTTTTTTCTGCTGGTGTTAGAGTTCAGGACATAAACCCTATTGGTCTTTCTGTTCCATCTTCCATGCAGTGTGAAAGAACTGCCCCCACCCCGTAAGGTGAAGCATCACAAGAGAGAATTATGTCTTTCTCTGCATTGTAGTGAACCAGCACATCCGACGACAGCATCAGTTTCTTGGACCGTTTAAATGAAACCCCCTGCTCCTCTCCCCACTGCCACTGTGTCTCCTTGCGCAGTAGTTTGTGAAGAGGTGCTAACACCGTTGACAAGTTTGGTAAAAACCTGTTATAATAGTTCAGCAGTCCCAGGTAAGCTTTTAACTCAGCCACATTTGTAGGAGCAGGGGCGTCCTGCAGTGCTTGTACCTTCTCCTTGAGTGGATGGAGCCTGGTGGCATCCACTCTGTGTCCCAGGAACACTGCCTCATTCCCCAGGAAAGTGCACTTACTCCTCTTGAGCCAGAACCCTGCCCTCGCCCTCTCCAATCTCTGTAGTACCTCTCTCAGAGTGCTCAGATGCTCCTGGTCGGTTCTTCCCATCACCAGAATGTCATCCAGATAGATGGAAACATGTGGAATCCCTTGCAGTACACCTTCGATTGTCCTCTGGAAGATAGCTGGACTAGATGAGACACCAAACGGTAAGCGGTTATATGTAAACAAGCCCTTGTGTGTATTTATGGTGACATACTTCTTTGATTCGTCATCCAGTGTAATCTGCAAGTAGGCATGACTCATATCCAACTTTGTGAATTTCTTTCCTCCAGCCAGGTTTGCAAAGAGATCCTCTGTTTTGGGAATCGGATATTGCTCTAGTTTGGACACCCGATTGACTGTCAATTTATAGTCTCCACAGAGTCTTACCTAATTGTTCGGTTTTAAAACAGGTACTATGGGAGCTGCCCATTCCAAACATTTCCCTGGCTCCAGTATGTTCTCTCTCAATAGACGGTCAAGCTGAGCCTCTACCTTTGGCTTCATGGCATAAGGCACAGGTCGCTGTTTAAAAAACCTTGGCGGTGCCTCCTTGTCTACATAAATCTTAGCTGGGGGGCCATTAAATGTGCCAAGTTCCTCCTTGAACACATTCTCATGTTCACTCAACACTTCTTGCAAAGTCAACTGTTTGCCCGCATCTATTTGATGTACTGCTCCCCAGTCTAATTTAAGTTCTTTTATCCAGCCCCGACCTAACAGGTTTGGCCCAGTACCCGATACTATAACTACAGGTAGCTGTTCCACTGTGTCCCTGTGTTGCACAGTTACATTAGCTGCACCTAATGTCACTACTCATTCACCTGTATATGTTTTAAGATGCAGGGAGCAAGGCTTTAACTCTGGAACTTTTGCACGGTTCCACAATTTTGAGTATGCTGCCTTGTTCATTATGGTCACGCCGCACCCTGTATCCACTTCAAAGTTCACCTTAGAGTCATTTACTGTCAGTTGCAATGTGACAGGAGCCACTTTTGGAATGTTCTCTAACATGCTATACATTATGAACATGTCCTCTTCTTCCTCAGCTTCCCCGCTGATGTGGTGTGCTCCATGATTTTTCACTTCTCTCCCTTGGTTTTGCTGTCCTCCCCCTTTTGGTTTGGATTCCTCCACAGGTGATTTCGCCCTGCAAGCTCGTTTTATGTGTCCTTGTTTCCCACACTTGTAGCACTTTTCCTCCAGAAACCGGCATTCACTCGCCAGGTGATCGCCCTTGCATCTATAACATGCCTTCACATGCTCACGTTGTGGTTTCTGACGCATGTTCAACTTGTGCACAACAACCTGACCTGCAACTTGCATAGCATTAGCCCTGTCTGAACCCTGTATTTCTTTTACATCTCGGTTCGCTGTCTCTATGGCTTGAGCAAGTTCCAATGCTTTTTCATAAGTAAGCCCAGTCTCGGATAATAATCTACGCTGCATTCGGTTGACCATAATTCCGCAAACTAGCCTATCTCACAGCATTTCCTTCAGGTTGTTCCCATAATTGCAATCTTGTGCTAATTTACGCAACACCGCTACATAGTCCATTATGCTCTCTTCTTCTTTCCTGTTCCTTGAATTAAACTTGAACCACTGTACAATCTCACTAGGCTTAGGGTTGAAATGTTCTTTTAGCAAAGCCACTAATTCAACAAATGATTTGTCTCCAGGCTTTTCAGGACTGAGCAGATTCTTCATCAAACTGTAGGTTTGGCTTCCCACTGAGCTAAGCAGAATGGCTTTCCTTTTTCCGGCATCATTTATTTCATTTGCTTCGAAAAAATAACCCAACACTTCACAGTATTCTTCCCAGGTTTGTGCTTGAATATCAAAAGCGGAAACCGTTCCTACCGTGGCAGCCATGCTCTCTTCCAGCTTGTAGCTAGCTTTAGCTCATGATTTTGTTGTTTAAACGTCCTGGCAGACTTTTCTTCTTTATGCAGGGTCCTTTAGTTGCCTCGTCGCCAAATGTGATAAATCCATGTAGTGAGACAAGGACTCGAAGAGGCAATATCGTAGAATTAGCACGAGTACTTTATTAACAAACAGAGTAACAAACATCATGCCTGCATCCTGGCATTTCACCTTTGCTGACCTTGACAGGAAGCAAACCTCTGACCTTAACAGGAAGCAAACCTCTGACCTTAGCAGCAGCATTGGCTACAGCACCACCTGGTGGATAACCTTAATCATAACATCCCAGATTACTATAGATAGATAGAGAGAAACATTTTCCGTTGGTTGGGGGCATTATCTAAAAATTAGAGCCAGACCTTTCAGGAGAGAAATTAGGAAACACTTCTACATACAAGGGATGGTAGAAGTTTGCAACTCTCTTCCACAAACGGCAATTGATGCTAGATCAATTGTTAATTTTAAATCTGAGATTGATAGCATTTTGTTAACCAAAGGTATTAAGGGATATGGGCCAAAGGCGGGTATATGGAGTTAAGTCACAGATCAGCCATGATCTCATTAAATGGCGGAACAGGCTCGAGGGGCTCAATGTCCTACTCATGTTCCTATGTTTGTGTAATTCAGCTACTCTGTTGGATTGATGGAAGTTAACATCTACTACACCATGCTACAATGGGCCTTTTACTCCTCCTTCTCGTTGTATTTTTTTTTCAAAGTTCCACTCTTATGTTTTTTTTTGTTGTCTTTCTCCTGGTGTTCATGTTTTTTAAGTCCTGCTCCTGGAGTTTCAGTATTGCTCCCAGTGCTTCTGTTTTTAAGTGTAGCTTTGGCATTTCTTTTTAACTCCTACTTTCATTGTTTCTTCTTTTAATTGTCATTTACAAGATAAGCTTGGAGGTGGCATATGGGGACAGGATTGAAACTAGAGAAAGATCGGGGTTCAGGGCTATGGTGGGGAGAGCCTGGGGGAGGTTTGGCTTGGGGGGGGGTAAAGAGAAGGAGGGCAAAGAACCAGCAGAGGCAGCTGAATGGATGGTCTCAATCGTTGTGAGAAAGAAGTCCATGAGCTTCTTGTACTTGTTGGCAGTGTGAATGCAGGGGAGAGGGTTTTAAGGAGATAGTTGATAGTTCAGAACTGAAGCCGGGATTATTTTATCTCTCCAGACTGATCCTAGAGTAATGGACAGTTTTGACAGAGAAAAAGTGAAGCTTGATAGCTCTTGACATGGTCTAACCAGATCTGGAATGTCGTGTGCAAAATATGGTCAAGTTTGTGCCTCTTGCACTTAGTGTTCATACCAGGGGGAATGACCAGAATAGGGACAAGGACATTAAAGATGGAGGTGAAGGATTGGCTTAGCAAATCAACAACTGCAGAAGTATCATGGCAAATGGAAGACCACAAGTTAGGCAGTTGGGAAGTTCAAAGTGCAGTTGTAAATGACTGGAGTGCATTTCCCCTTTAAGAGGTACAGGCCGCCGTTAGGTGTCGTCAGTGATTCCCGATTTCCCAACCCCAACCCAAACAGGGTACATGTCTGTCTCATTACAATGAGCAGCCAGCACCAATTTTTCGTGGTCCCTACAACCATGAAACAGGTCCATGCACCATGCCCTGCCCCCTGCTGTCCATTTTCAGGTGCAATCAAATTTCTAGGCCATGCACATGATCACTCTGTTTATAAAAACACACAATATGAATTTTACCTCAGTAAAGCTTTAGAAATTTGTCTTCTAGTTTTCGTCAAATAAATTTGAAAAACTTTTGATCAGAAACTGCAAAAGTTGAAGAAAAAATATTCCTCATTATAGCTGACCAAATTGTACTGATGCATCCTGGGAAATCAGGTACACTGCCCAGGCTCAGACTGTACAATCCAATTTCAGCTCATAGTTTCACAGCTCTGGGCAAAAATATTGAGGTCGAAATTGGCACTCATTGTGTTCACTTTATGGGAAGAAAATGGGAGAAACAAAGCCCAATTTCAAGGACCTACTCTGAAATCCCACTAGCTCTGTGTAGTGGGTGCCCTAGTGACACCAATGCTAGTATGAGCACCTAGCTCTAATATATCTTCCATTGAAGTCAATGCAAAGGAAAATCTGGTGAGGTGTATAACGGACAGCCGATCTGCTACTGCCTGTGTGCCCCCCTGCCAAAGTTAAATTTTACCCTCACCCCACCAGTATCTGGCAATCACTTTGAGGATAGACTGGCAGGCGGAAGTTCTGCTTTGCTGCATATTTAGTTGAGCAAAGACACTGCCAGAAGACATTGCAAACTTCCCAGAAACAAATACAAAAAGAAAATACTGCAGATGCTGGAAATCTGAAATAAAAACAGAAAATGCTGGAGAAACTCAGCAGGTCAGGCAGCATCTGTGAAGAGAGAAACAGAGTTAACGTTTCAGGTCGATGACCTTTCGTCAGAACTGGAAAAAAGCAGGAAATGAAACAGATTTTAAGCAGGTGTGATAGGATTTGCCTCGAATATCTCTTAATGTCTCTTAACCTCTTCCACCTTCCATCCGATCCCAGACCTTCCCTTTTGTTCTTCCATCCCCTGAGTTTCTCCAGCATTTTCTGTTTTTATCCCAGAAACAAATAATTGACTTGGCTTTTAACACTTAGCTGTCGGGAATTCAACAACAGGCAGTAATGTCTCTCCTCAGCACTTTACCTACAATGACGTCTTTACTGTTTTCTTCTCTATAAATTATTGATCCCCTGGTTGAAGTCTTGTGGTTCTTGCTCTGTAGTACTAACTGCCAGAAATTGTTATGTCACACTGTTCCATTGGGAATTAATTGATTTAAGTGGCATCTTTACCTGATAGGGCAGTGCGCATTAAAGCTGCAGTCTATCATTGGAATCAGACCTTGTCAACACTTACAAACAAAATGATTTTCTGGACATGCTGTCAAGTTACTGGGAAATCCAAAACAAAGAAAGCATAGTAAAATTTCCAGTCATCATTCTTTCTATAACTGTTCTGGAAAACAATCAATTTATTTTCAGAGAAAAAACAATTGACCTTTAAAAATCTTGATCTTAATTTAAAGGAATGATATAAGGACTATTTCCAAGATCAGGCAGTCCCACTAGTTGCAGAGAATGCTGGTTGGGAAATCGTGGGCCCGCAGTACCTGATTTTCCAGTAAGATGACACCAGTCAAGGAGAACCACACCCTTTGCCTTATAGTGTAGAGGACCCTGAAAAAAATAAAATATGACATTATAGTTTCAAGGGGACCTCGTTTTCTTTTACTGGGAAAGACACAGTAACATTGTTCGAGTTCCTCATAAGAGGTTCCACCAAGTAACTGAAATTTGAATCTTTATTCCTTATGCTGATTTTAAAGAATAGCCAGGGTTAAAATGAAATAACAACAGAAAATGCTGGAAACACTCAACAGGCCAGGCAGCATCCATGGAGAAAGAAACAGAGTTAACATTTCAGGTCTGGGACCCTTCATCAGAACTGGAAAAGGCTAGAGATGTAACAGATTTTAAGCAGGTGCAGAAGCTGTTCTTCCTTAAATTCACAAGTATCAGATAGTCTGCAGAAAGCATGGAAGATTGCTTGACCTGGAAATTAGTGAGAATAAAGGGTGTAAATTGAATTGTATGGCCCGGTCCTGATGACGACGAACTGGCAGCATTCGCTGTCATTTCGCCTTTGAAACTGATCACAACTTTAGGATTTAGCGCGCGCCTGCGCAGCCTAATGGGGAAATCCTGAAGTTGCGGTTTGTCATTCACTGCTCCTCCACAGGTTGTGCTGTGTACCCCGCCAGAGCTGGCAATCAGTGTAATCTGTCATATTATGGAAACTGATGAAAACTTCTGCTTTTCTATGGTAATACTGCTTTTAAATATCCCATTACAAGTTAGACCCTTTTGGATTAGGTGTAACTGGGGTTTTAACAATGTATTGACTGCTAAACAAAGGTAATGGCCATGAAAAACTAATGTTAATTTTGTGGAGTGTCAAATTTATCCATTTTAGTAAAAGTTAACTTTAAAAGTTTGTTCACCTTTATTTCAGGTTTGCCTTTGTGGAAGCCCCAATCTTTGATTCTAACTTTTTAAAAATGTTAGCGAGCAAAACAAAGGAGCTTACACACTTGAGAATTCTGCATTTTGATTGGCTGCTTAGATAGCTTGTTGACGGCACAGCAGCTTGCGTTAGGGATTCCCCATTAACTTGCATTGATTTCAATTATGCGTTGGAAAAGCTGAACTTCTCGACACAGAGATCACAAGATCTTCGTGGGGAGCTTACTTGGGGGCCAGTGGTGAATGTCTTTGCAGCGCCGCTGACCGCAAATTATGGGCCTATGCTTTTAAGACATTAGCAGGTACTTGGAATCCACACAATGGCCGTGATTTTGCCTACTGAGGCGGGCTCAGTGCGGCCAAGGTAGCTGGTGGGTTGCAACCCCGCTCCATCCCGCTCTGTGAGAAGAATTTTCCGTTGATTGGGCTTGTTAAGCCCGCCCTGTGAGGTTCTCAGCAACTTAAAAGGAAGCGGGTCTGATGACGTCATTTGATGACATGTCATCCGCCGGTTTCCTTAAAGGGGCCACGTCCAAATTGATTTTGACAGTTGTGCTGTCAGTGTTCTACAGCATTGAGGTGCTGCAAACACTGACAAGCACTGCTGTGCACAGCTGCACCCAGGCTCTCTCATGACTCTCTCCATATGCTTATGGAGGGAGTCACAGCACACAGGAAGGTTCTCTTCCCTTCCAATGGGCAGAAGAGACCTCCCCAGGAGACCAATGCAGCCTGGTTGCACATTGCACAGGAGGACACAAGCAGGGATGTAATCAGGAGTCCCTGGCTGCAGTGACGCAAACCTTTCAATGATCTCAGTAGATCACGAAACGTTAATGCCAAGCCACACTCAACCTCATCCTGCTGTGCCTCTCATCACATCCCCATCACTCTGCCTTCCATACCCTACTCCTGCACATCCTTACTCACACCAACTTACCTTCCACCTCCACACATCCCTCTCTATCTACATTATCACTTCCCCATCTCACTAGTCACCCCTCACACTCACTCTCATCCTACTGCAAGCATACCAACTAACAACACACAAGGGATGGCACTTGAATGGTTTAGCCAATGATGATTCTGGTAATGTGCTGTCAAACATTGAAATCTTTATTATGAACACTTTGCATTCTTGGACAGATTTGTGTGCACCTTTGGAAGTGGCTTAGTGAGTTGCAGTGAATGGTGAGCCATAAGGGCCCCCCTCCACAATGGTGATGAGTATGAAAGGAATGGCTTGGACTTTGTAGGGATGCTTTATGGTGCTGGTGTGGGATGGTGCCAGCCTGGTGCACCTTGTGGCAGCCAGGGTGTACAGTGTCAAGTGAAGTAAATCTGGCCATGGTGAGGCCATTGCTGTCATCCCGGGCAGCAATATGGTCAGGTACTGATGCCCTGTGTCCTGTGCAGCATCAGGTGATTGTGGAGAAGGTTGTTGTTGTTGGTGCTGCTGGTGTGCCTGGTGCTGCTGATGTTGGGGCTGATCGTGGTGGGATTCTGGGGACCAAGGTGAGATTTTTTCAAGGGCACCGATGCTGCTGGAATAGATGACAGCTGAAGCTGAGATGACAGAAGAGATCTGTCAATGGTGAGAGAGGTTACTCCAAGGAGATGACAATGGATAGAGAGTTTCCAAACTGCATAAAGCTCAAAAGTGGTTTCCAAATCATGAAGGCTCCAGCTTCTAAGATTGGGAAGTGTACAGCTGTGAAATGGTAAGTATACCACTTTTGCAGCTTTCACCTATTCACAGCAATGGAGAGTCACTGAGAACACGACATACTTACTTGACGTGATACTCGCTCTCCGGGAACCTCATTAAAAACCTGGTAAAATGGTAAGTACGTGGAAAAATGGTGCTTAATTACCTTTTAACAAGCTTTCAAGGGAGTGCTAATGGGGCGCAAAGCAACTAGCGCCCCGGCCCGGCACCGCCAATGCCTCCCGCAATATTCAGCGGGAGGTTAGCGGTGGTGGTAACCATTAGCGCCCCGCGGCGCTGTGCCGCCGGCGATGACGTCATCGCCGTACGCAGCGCCCCGCTCGCACCGCCGCCACGATCTTCGGTAGCGCTCCCTGACTTACCACCAGACGCTATGTCCGACAGGGTCAGGGGGCCTACCTGTGGCCGGGGCGGCACTATTTAAAGGCGAGGAGTCAGGCGGCCATTTTTGTTGCTGGCCACCTGCCAGCACCTGCCCCCACCCCCCCACGGTGTGCCGGCTGTGCTCCATGAGCCTGGCACTTCTCTTGAGTGCCGGGCTCTTTTGCCGGCATTCTGATCCCCGGTGGCCCAGCTGGGCCCCGGGTTGCGCTACGCAAGGCCCCTCCCCTTTAAAAAGATATTCCCTCGCAGCGCCCCTCTTGGGGCGCTACCACTCAATTTCGGCCACGTGGGCGCTAATTTTTCAGGGCAATAAAGTAGTGCCCAGCGAAGTTAACACTTCAAAGGGGTTGCGTTTCAATTTTTCCCCTTAAGTATCTAAATTGGCTGGCCCGCCAATTGATTTTGGGTCTGTTCAGGGATGACAGACCCAACACTTGGGAAACTGACAAGGAGGTGGGATACTGACCCGCTGTCAATCTTTGTGATTTTGACAGTGGACCCGCCTCCAAACCCACATTCTGAGCATCAGTAAAATTCCAGCCAATGAATGGGAAATTGCTCATTAACATTCAGTGCAACAGATTCCGGGTATTGTGCCTTCGATCACAAGTGATTGACAGCAGTGTCTTCAGAATGCCCTTAGACTGCATAAGAACTGTGGGATTCTCCTGTAGTATTTAGTAAAAGCACCTGAACTCTATGGGCAAACTTAAGCTCTCATTGTCCCTGTGTGACAGCTCCTCTTGAAGATCTGCAGAAGTAACAGATCTGACTGTTCTTTTCAAAAGATCTGTTGCAGATCTGCAGGTCAGAGACTGTAAAAAATACATGGGTAGATTTTTCAAACTATCTTACCTTCTGATAAGCATATCCTGCAGGGTGGCTGGAAAATTGGGTTAGTGGGCCTTTGGGCTTTGACATAATATGTGGCTCAAGCATAAAGCCTGTCATTTTCTGGTTCGGTTATTTTGCCAACAATGGAAACTGTTGATACTTGACAGCAAGACTATCATTGGGGTATATTTTCTGATAATGTACTTCACATATGAATGGTTTATACTGTAACCTGTTTATTTTAATTGGGTAAATGCCTGCCTAGAAATAGCTCAGAGAAGAATTTATCTTTATGCATTAAGAATTCATAACTAAAAAGATAGCCCAATAGATTTTATGTAAAAAATTCAAATGTCTCTGCAGCACAATTTTCTGACTTTTTGTCTGGGATTGTGCTGTTAACTATATAAGTCTATTTCAAATAGACTTAATAGGAACATCAGCAGGGTCTTTAAGGGAAACAACCTTGGGCTGTACTTTTTATTTCTCTTCTTATTTCTTTTTGGTTCTACATAAAAGGAATTCCATTAGTGTCTGATAAGTCACCTGAAAAGAGACTGTAAGTGATGCATTGGCCATACTTTGGCACAATAGGAACAGAGGAAAAAGATCTCTTCCAATGTAAACTTTTATTGAAGCTCAGGGACCCATAGAGGAACTAAGTGCAAGCTGCAATGTCCCATAGCAGTCAGTGGGGGTGAAATTGGTCTTGGGCGGTAACGTAAAACTGGCACTGGTGAATTGGCGGTCTGTTTTACACCCGACCCGATTTTATTTTCCGGTGAAGTGAATGGAAAATAAAATCTGACTGGGTGTACTCTTTTAGTGCACACAAGAACAAATAAACTGTAACTTAACAAAAATACATTAAATGAAACTTAACAAATTAAATTAAAATTTAGTTGCCGGGGGTGATGATGCACTCCAGTCCCTGCGGTGCCCACCGGTCGCGGAAGGCCTCGAGCGTGCCAGTGGACACCGCATGCTTCGGACTTGATGTAAAGTGAGCTACCGATTCAATAGTGTCCATTTTACGCTATGGCCCAAAACCAATTTTAACCCCCAGTAAGTCACAATCAAATCGGCCTTGATTTTGGGCTCAAGTCTGTGAAGTGGGATTATGAACCCATAACCGTCTGACCCAGAGGCTGACCCAGACACTGAGCCAGGACTGATGCTAGATGCAGTTAATATGTATTAAACTAACTGGCCTAGAAATTCAGTATAGCCACTTTTGGGGCGGTAAAGTCGGGCGGTCGCTAAAGTTAGTGCCCGCCGGAAACTGCAGGTCACTTCGCCGAAATTCAGTAGATCTGGCCAAGAGTTTGGGCGAGCGCTGAAACTGGCGTTGCACTCCTATCTTCAGGCGCTAAGCCGGCGGTGCGGACTGATAACGCCGAGGCCGGGCGCAGCGCAGGTGCGGTCATGTTTTGATTGACAGCAGACACCCTGACGCCGGCCAGCTCTTAAAGGGGGAAGGGTCGACTTTGTCTGCAGCCACGCCCTGGATAGTGGAGCCCTGCAGCTAGGCCTGAACACTGCTGGTGGACCCAAATAGCGCCTGAAGCCATGGAGAAGGCCCGTGAACGAGCGCAGCGCTTCTCCCAGCATGCTTTGAGGGTGCTGGTTAGGGGGTTGGAAAGGTACAAAGAGATCTTGTGCCCGGACAGTGGCAAGAAGGCTCCCAGGAGGCAGTACAGGAGAGCCTGGAGGAAAATCGCCCACAGGGTGTCAGTCAACAGCGATGTCCCCAGGACTGGTGACCAATGCCGCAAGAAGTACAACGACCTCACTCGGATGGTCAAGGTGAGTACCCTTTCCAGTGTCCTCCTCATCCTTGCATGTGCACCTCACATTATGGGCAAAGGGACCTCAAAGGCCTAATGGCCAGCCCTCCTCCCGCAGCTATGGCACTGGCATGATCCTCAATAGCACTTTCTGCACTTAACACACTGGCCAAGCTATTCGACCATGGGAGGCAGTGCACACAACAACAGGCCACCACACTGGCCAAGCTATTCGACCATGGGAGGCAGTGCACACAACAACAGGCCACCACACTGGCCAAGCTATTCCAGCATGGGAGGCAGTGCACACAACAACAGGCCACCACACTGGCCAAGCTATTCCACCATGGGAGGCAGTGCACACAACAACAGGCCACCACAATGTACTTAGAGGCTGTCCTTTCTCTTGCAGGCCAAGATGGCCCGGAATTTGAAGAGCCAGAATGTCACTGGGGGAGGCCGTGCCCAGTTCCAGGAGCTCAGTGAGCTGGAGGAGAGCGTGGCTCGACTCATGCGTGGCCGGGTGGTTGGCCCTGTTGCCATTGGAGATGCCGACCCTGTGCTGCGACCCAATGGTAAGGACATGACCGTTTGGACCTCTCTCGTTCCCCTAGTGCATCAGATCTACATCCTTTGCCACTGTGCGACCAATGCGCTGAATGCCACCACTCATGCCTCCCTCGCTGACGCCCTGTCCTCACTGTAATGCTACTCTTGTGCCTTCCTGCTTTCAGCTGGTGAGGAGGAGGTCCCTGAAGCAGAGAGTGCCAGACCCTCGGAAGAGGAGCACGACGAGGACCAACAGGAAGGCGGCACATCGGGGGAAGCATCATCTGTGCCAGGGGATGGCAATGGAGGGGACACGTCTTGCCTGGAGGAGAGCCAGGGGGAAGTGTTGCAGGGGGGTGTAGCTCCTGGGCCCAGTGCCGTCCAGGCACGCGGGAAGGGTTGGGCAGAACGGCGGCCTTCTCCCCAGAGGGGGGGAAGTGTTGCAGGGGAGGGCAGTTGCTGGGCCCAGTGGCGTCCAGGCACGCGGGAAGGGTCGTCCAGCTCGGCGGCCTTCTCCCCAGAGGGAGAGTCCGGCCTCCAGTCCGGAGACGGACCTTGCCCAGGAGGTGCGCCTCCTTGATCAAATGTCGGCGGATTCGGAGCGGCGCCACAAGGAGTTCATGGGGGTTGTGGGACAGTTGCCTCAGGCCATTGAGTCCCTGGCTCATAGTGTGGCCGCTTTCGGGGAATCACAGGCCAGGGGTGTTGAGCAACTCGCGGCAGCACACGCCAGGGGTGTTGACCAACTCGCGGCAGCACAGGACAGGGTTGTCGAGCAACTCGCGGCAGCACAGGACAGGGGTGTCCACCAACTCGCGGCAGCGCAGGACAGGGGTGTCCACCAACTCGCGGCAGTGCAGGACGTGAGTCGCGAGCTCATGAGTGGTGCCGTGCAGACACTCACTGATCTGATGCGGGCACAGACCAGGGCAGTTCGGGCACTCACTTCTGCCACACTCGCTGTGTCGCGGAAGCATCGCCAGGGCACCCGCCGCCCTGCTGCAGCACAGCGGTCTGGCCTCCACCAGATTGCTGCGCTTGCTGCACTGCCAGCCCGGCCGAGTGCCAGTGTCTCTGGCGAACAGCGAGCGCGTGCCATCAGCCAGCTTGCCCCCATTGCTGCAGCCGCCACTGCAACTCCCCCAGCCAAGGTGCGACGAGCTGCTGCAGAGACTGGTGCTGCGCAGCCACAGCTGCAGCAGTCAGCAGCCGGCCCCTCCAGGGCCGGACCTCGTCTAGGCCGACCCCCAAGGGCATCTGCCGTCACGCATTCTGCCCCTCAGGAGCCTTCCCCCAGCCTTGCAACACCCACAGGGCCCAGGTTGAGGTGGAGCAACAGGTCGGGCAGGGGCCGCACAATGCTGCACAAGGACTCGCCCTCTCGGCACACCCAGTAGAGTATGGTGGCAACGGTGTTTTTTATATGGGGGTGTTTGTGTTGTGGGGGGGCCTTCTTTTGGTAAGGCCGAGGATGAAGGCCAATGGTTTTTTATATGGGGGTGTTTGTGTTCTGTTGTGGGGGGGCTTCTTTTGGTAAGGCCGAGGATGAAGGCCAATTGGATGGACAAGTTTTGTTATTCCTCCCCAGGTTGTGGGAGTGAGATATTCTTTTCACAGTTTTTTGGGGGGTGTTGTCTGTTTTTCTGTTTCATGTGGGAAGGGCCCTGAGTTTGTTAAATAAAGCTTTTTATTTATTCAGCTTGTCCAGGTGTCATGTTTCCAGTGGTTGTTGCGTTAAGTGGCTGAGGGCTTGCGGAGCAGCTGCATTCAGGTGCGTTCATTGCCACAAGCCATTCCCTGACAGGGGGCCTAGAAGTGTCATTCAATAAGCCGCCGGCGGACGGCCCTTGGACCTTGTGGCTCCCTCCTGGCCTGGTACTCCTCCTCCTCCTCCTCCTCCTCATGGTCCTCCTGCGCGCCCTCCTGAGGTGGTGGTGCTACGTCAGGTGGCAGTGCCTGAGTCCTGCGGATAGCCAGGTTGTGCAGCATGCAGCAAACGACGACGAACTGGGAGACTCTATCCGGCGAATACTGCAGAGATCCGCCGGAGTGATCCAGGCAGCAGAACCGTTGCTTGAGGACGCCAATCGTTTGCTCTATGATGTTCCTTGTGGCTTGATGGCTTTCGTTGTATGCCTCCTCTGCAGGGGTCCTGGGCGCGCGGAGCGGGGTCATGAGCCATGTACACAAAGGGTAGCCCTTGTCCCCAATAAGCCATCCCCTTGGTGGAGGCTGTGCCTCGAACATGTCAGCCACAGTAGTCTGGCGCAGGATAAATGCATCGTGGCTGCTTCCTGGAAAGCGGGCATTGACAGCTAGGATGCGCTGCCTGTGGTCACACACCAGCTGTACATTGAGGGAATGGTAGCCCTTCCGGTTGCGGTAATCCTCAGCATTGTCGATAGGTGCCCGCATAGCCACATGCGTGCAGTCAATGGCGCCCTGCACCATGGGGAAGTCCGCGATCCTGCCAAATCCGACTGCACGCTGCTCCTGCCTCTCTAGGGTCATGGGGAAGGAGATGAATTGGTGTCTCCTCATGAAAAGGGCATCGGTGACCTGCCGGATGCAGCGATGCGCGGCGAACTGGGAGATGTTCGCTATGTCCCCAGCAGCGGCTTGGAAGGAGCCGCTTGCATAAAAGTTCAGAGCCACTGTGACCTTCACTTCCACCGAGAGAGACGTCCTGCACATCAGCTGCGGACGCAGATCTCGGTGAAGCAGCTGGCAGATCTCTGCAACCACCTCCCTTCTGAAGCGCAGCCTCTTAACACACTGCGCGGCAGTCATGGTGAGATAGGACACCTGCTGCCGGTATTCCCTGAGTGGGTAAGGCCTACGTTGCCGACGCCTGATGGCCCCTCTGCGTCTAGGCATGGCTGGCCCTCTCACACAGCGTCTGCGAGCCCTTCGCACATAATGCTGCAACTGAGGGTTGCCACCCCATACAGCCCCCATAATAAACTTGCAAACAGTGAAATCACAATGAATCAAATTTCCAAGCTCTGGCCAGAAGCCAAAAATACCTCTCCTATGTTGTCCCAAATCAGTAAGCTCTGTTCCTTGGTCTCTGTCCAGAAATCCAAAGCACTAAAGTCATTGCAGCAAAATGGCTGGGCTTTATAGGTCAGTGTAAGTGCCCTTTAATTAGCGCTCCCCGAGGCCCGCAGGGCCTCTGTTGCGTTCCACTTCACAGTTCTTAACAGCGCCATGCCCACATTGGGCGGGCGCCACTGAATTTCCGGTTTGGGGCGCACAAACAGCGTTGCACGACGAAATGACGTCATAAGCTGCGCGCGCAGCTGAGCGGGCGCAAACACTTTGCGCCGGCGCTAAATGACAACTGAAGTTGGGCGTAGGTGCAGTTCGTTCTGCGCCCGGGCGCTAAGTGCCTAGCGCTGGAAATCTACCCCTCTTATGGCGTTAACGGCTGGCGAACGCAACTGAATTTCTAGGCCACTTAGTCCTCACTGGAATTTTAGGAACATTGGCAAAATATCTCATGCCAATCAACAAAATGCGTACTTTGTGCGTTAGCTGAAGAAGAATTTCATCTCCTAGCTCTTCTAAACCAGATGCTTATTGAATTTTGGAGAAATCCAATTTGGAAGTTTATTTGTTACCATTAGGGCTAGGCTATAAATTTACCTTTGCATTCTGGGTATAATAATACTTCCTAAACTGAGCTAAAGAACATTGCACATCAGGGGTAAATTTCCATATATGTGCTGCCAGGGAGTCTCACACACTGGCAGGGCATATTTGAAACATTTGGACAGTGCGCCGTGATTTTCTAATATGTGAAGCCCCCCCTGCTGGGAGCACAAAGTTGAAGAATTGCCCCTACAGTGTCAGCTTGGCTCGGAAAGTCTAGTCCCTGAATCAGATGATTGTGGCTTCAAGCTCCACTTCAGGATTTCAGTACATAATCTGGAGGGAGAGCTACATTGTTGCAGCAGCTGCCTTTTGAATGAGATGTTAAACCAAAGCCCCGCCTGCCAGTTCTGATGCTCCGATGCATGTTAAAGATTCAGAGTATTATTCAAAGAAGAGCAGGAGGTACTCACCATGTCCTGGCCAACAACCAACACCAAAAAAAAATGGTCATTCATTTCATTCCTGTTTATGTGATCTAGCTATGTATAAAATGGCTGCCTACACAACAGCAACTGCATCTCAAGGTAATTCATCGCATTTTAAGTGCTTTGAAACATTATAAGGCATTGCATAAATGCAAGTTGTTCTCTTTCATTTTAAGTTGAATAGTTTATAGTCCGAAATCGTAGATTTTGTGAATGTTTTCTACCATATCAGTGACCTTTCCTGCAACATAATTGCCGTTAACGTACTTGCACAAAGCCCTTTAAATGAAGTATTTTTAGGAATGTCCCTTTCTGCATAACAATGACCTTTATTTTCATTTTCTCACTATGGGTTGGTAACGAGGGGCAATCTTGGTCATGAACTGAAAACACCATTACAAGATATGGGAACATATTACAGTTTTAAAAGGATCATATTCCCTTCTATAAGATTAAATAGACAGCAAAGGCATTAAAAGTAGTTCAAACTGAAGCCTTCCCGTCAGCTTAGTCAAGAAATATTAAAGAGGATTTGGGTAACCCCTATGGAAAAGAAATCATAGAGTATGATTTTTGGATAGCTTAGATGAGAATTCTCCCTGAAACACAAATTGCATGTTACAGTTAATCCTTAGAGAACTGCGGAAGCATTTCTGCACCAAAGTCCAAAAATAATAAGATTACACATGGGATAATGGATGGTCTGAGGTAAATTATAGATGCATAATACAATCGTAAGTGTATATTTTAAAAGGTTTTTGGGTACTCAATGCTGATTAAATCCCAATGCATTGGTTAGAATATGACATACATGCAAGTATGAATGAGCTTGAAAAAAACTTATAGCTCCAAATCATTTATGAGCCTCCCCCAAAAAAATGCTTGTAGCCATTTGCTGATTTTAAGCTGTTGGGTTTGCCTATTGTTAAGGTACTTATGCTGGGCTCTGGACTCTGGCGAACAGCAGTATTATTGTGGGAATAACGTCCCATTTTAAAAACATTAATAGCCCTGTAGTCCTCTTGCCTTGCAACATTTTCCAAATGGCAGTACCTTGCTGCTCCAACAATTATCATGGAAAACTTTCTTTAAAACTTCCTCCAATTTTCTCCCCCTTCTCCTGAAGGTTGAAATTCATGTTGGTGTATAATTCCGCAACTACCCTCTGGCACCTTGCCTAAGCGACTATTGTTCATGTTCGAGCTTAGATAAGGTAGTAAACTTTCTTTATTAACAAGAAATTGGCAAATGTGTGCAAAAAAGATGTATTCTAATATTTGCATATTAAATACTATATATGATACTATAGTCTAGCAGAGAGACATAGGGCTCGAGTTTAATAGCCTTGAGGAGGTGGGTCTGGAGGTGGGTGGGCAGCGAAAATTGGAAAAAATGGCTTCAGACACCCAACCCACCTCCATCCCGCCCCCACCCGATTTTCATGCTTCAGCTGTTCAGCTGCTCCCAAACTGACCCGACTGGAACCGGTGGGACAGGTAGTTTTAATAGTGGCTTCCCATTTTTGTGCTTCTGGCTCCTGTTTCCCATCTTGCCAGAAACAGGCCAGCTTCAAGGAGATGAGTTGCTGGAGGACAAGCGCAGGTCTTTTCCAGTCAGAATCGGGGGAATTTATAATGGGGAACAAAGAAATGGCAGACCAACTAAATACATATTTTGGTTCTGTCTTCACAAAGGAGGACACAAATAACCTCCCAGAGATGCTGGGGAACATAGGGTCTGATGAAAGGGTGGAACTGAAAGAAATCAGTATTTGTAGGGAAATGGTGTTAGGAAAATTGATGGGACTGAAGGCCGATAAATCCCCAGGGCCTGATAATCTACATCCCAGGGTACTTAAGGAACTGGCCCTAGAAATAGTAGATGCATTGCTGGTCATCTTCCAGAACTCGATAGACTCTGGAACGGTACCCATGGATTGGCGTGTAGCTAATGTTACCCCACTATTCAAAGAAGGTGGTAGAGAAAAGGCGGGGAATTATAGACCGGTAAGCCTGACATCGGTAGTGGGGAAAATGCTAGAGTCCATTATAAAAGATGTAATAGCAGAGCACTTGGAAAGCAGTGACTGGATCGGACAAAGTCAACATGGATTTACAAAAGGTAAATCATGCTTGACTAGTCTACTGGAATTTTTTGAGGATGTAACTGGTAAAATAGATAAGGGAGAACCAGTGGATGTGGTGTATTTGGACTTTCAGAAGGCTTTCGATAAGGTCCCGCATAAGAGATTAGCGTGCAAAATTAAGGCACATGGGATTGGGGGCAAGGTATTGACTTGGATAGAGAACTGGTTGGCGGGCAGAAAGCAAAGAGTTGGAATAAACGGGTCGTTTTCCGAGTGGCAGGCAGTGACTAGTGGGGTACCGCAAGGATCGGTCCTAGGACCCCAGCTGTTCACAATATATATTAATGATCTGGACGAGGGAATTGGATGTAATATCTCCAAATTTGCAGATGACACAAAGCTGGGGGGGAGGGTATGCTGTGAGGAGGATGTTGTGAAACTCCAGCACGATTTGGACAGGTTGGGTGATTGGGCAGAAACATGGCAAATGCACTATAATGTGGATAAATGTGAGGTTATCCACTTTGGTGGCAAAAACAGGAAGGCAGATTATTATTTGAATGGTAATAGTTTGGGAGAAGGGGAAGTGCAAAGAGACCTGGGTGTTTTTGTACACCAGTCGCTGAAGGTAAGCATGCAGGTGCAGCAGGCGGTTAAGAAGGCAAATGGTATGTTGGCCTTCGTAGCAAGAGGGTTCGAGTACAAGAACAAGGATGTCTTGCTACAGTTGTACAGGGCCTTGGTGAGACCACACCTTGAGTATTGTGTGCAGTTTTGGTCGCCTTACCTGAGGAAGGGCGTTCTTGCCATGGAAGGAGTGCAGCGAAGATTCACCAGGCTGATACCTGGGATGGCAGGAATGACGTATGAGGAGAGATTGGGTCGATTGGGCTTATACTCACTGGAGTTTAGAAGATTGAGAGGGGATCTCATCGAAACCTATAAAATTCTGTCAGGCCTGGACAGACTAGATGCAGGAAGGATTTTTCTGATGGCCGGGGAGTCCAGAACCAGGGGTCATAGTCTAAGGGGTAAGCCATTTAGGACTGAAATGAGGAGGAATTTCTTCACCCAGAGAGTGGTGAACCTGTGGAATTCTCTGCCACAGAGGGCGGTGGAGGCCAGTTCATTAAGTATATTCAAGAAAGAGTTGGATATATTTCTTAAGGCTAAAGGGATCAAGGGATATGAGGAGAAGGCAGGGACCGGGGACTGAATTTGGATGATCAGCCATGATCTCATTGAATGGCGGAGCAGGCTCGAAGGGCCGAATGGCCTACTCCTGCTCCTATCTTCTATGTATCTATGTATCTATGACATGATTTATAGGCATTGGTGGAGCACTTTAAAAGCACTCCTGAAGCATGGCTGACATTCAAATGCAACAACTTTGCTGTTGTAGGTTTGGGATAAAATTTTGCACATCTACTGACCTTGTGACTGTTCAAGCTGACACCCACCTGCAGTTTGGCCTGAATGGAATAATTTAAAATGAAATCTATAGCAAGGGGATGGGGAAAATTTATGTCCTCTCCTCCTGGTCCTCATAATCGGAGGAGCAGCAGCTGCATGACTCAGTGCAGATCTTCCTGGGAAGAGGAGGAGGAGGAGGATCAGGGGCGCCTTGCGTGCCCTGTTGTGACCAATGCAGCATCCCTCCAGTTCACTGCTGCCCATCAAGCAGGGTATGCACACTGCCATGCCACATTCACATAAGCTTACTCTTCAACCATAGGTGGCTACCATATGGCTCTGTAATTGTCGGCGACATTTGTCCAACATCATACATCATCTCTACTATACCAGGTTATTTCCTATCACTTTCACCATCAGCATTACAAAAGCAAGTCGCCCTGAGCCCTCAATGCGCATTTGCCATTTCCCAGAACACATAGGCCACACAATCAACTGTTTGCCATTAGTTTTCTTTATCACATGACAAAATATCACAAACCAAGAACAGTCAGAAAAAAAGGCAAAACACCCACATGTGTACCCTTGTGACTATATATGCTTAATCTTTCTCTTACGCGTGCTTCTACCTGGTACTACCCTTGTTGCTTCAGCAGATGTAGAGGCACCTTGCTGACTAGGATGCTACGCCTGCTTATATGCCTTTGGTGGCGTCCTCTGGGTTTGGGAGCCTGGGAGGGCTCTTCAACAGTCTGCTCTTCCTGTGGCTGTGCAGCGGCTGAAACGGCCATCTCAGTTGGCTCTGCAAAGTGAGTGGCATGGTCGCGTGAGCGCTTGGAGAGGAGCCCACACTTCCTTGTGTCCTGCCAACAACATTCCTCTCATGAGTCAGCTGCACCTCAGAGCTGGCAAGTGGCTGGAGAGCACCTTACTGCAAATCAGGGGGGCCATGAGGACCCATATCTGCACTGGCAGTCCTCATCACAAGGACATCCATGAAGCTCTGGTCTCTCTGCTCAATAGCTGCCCATCTTTCCTCCAAAAGATGACAATCTATTTTGAACAGTCACCATGTTTTCCTGACTCTGGCGACTTATTTCCTCCATGGCGGTAGCCAGCCTTTCCATGGAGGTTGCCATCCTATCCATGGAGGTTGCCATCCTATCCATGGAGGTTGCCATCCTATCCATGGAGGTGCGTTCATGCGCCATTGCCTCCACCATGGCAGTGCTGATGTTACAGATGGACTCCTCCATTCTATCCACACTCGCACTAACCCTGAAGGCAAACCCTTCCAGAGACTCCTGCACTTGTTCCTGTATTTCCTGAACTGCTCTTTTCCAGGATGGCCCCAGAGGCACAGCATCTGCATGCAGTTCAGCAGAGCTAGGAGATTGCTGCGACCTCCGTAGAGGACTCTCCACTGCTCTCGCTGTCTCCACCATCTGCTGATGCTCACTTGTGCGCTGTGATAGACCAGCTGACATCACTACTCTAAGTTGCAATGGCCCCACCGAGGTGTGTGTCACTGTGCTGGTGCTGAGTGCACTGAGTCCCGATGACGCTGCTCCCTCAGAGGCTTCAGATTCCTCTGAGGAGATGTCCGGCTCTTCGTCCTGGACCGTGGGGAGAGAGGCACTCGATGGTCCTGTGGGAGAGTAAAGGCATGATTTAGACATCTGATATTGATGTAGCAGACACAAACTTTTGTGCAGACAATACAATGCAATTCTCTATGAACATCATATGCCATTGCAGTCAATCATTAAATATCAATGAGAGAGATGAAACTCTATTATGTCACCACCTACCTTTAGTGTGCCCGTCTCTCCATCGCCCACTTCCAGATCCTCGCCACCTCCAACAATTTAATGTGCAGCCTCCTCAGCACTTGTCAAGGTTGCTAGGGTTGGTGTACCTCCTCCAGTCAGTGCTCTCTCCCTCTTATTGTGGGCTATTTTTTTCCTGCAAGGAGGGACACAAGCAGAGTTTCAACCACAGTGATGGAGTGAGCATGAAGAATCCCTACCACAGAAGCTTTGAGGAAAATGAAGATGGGGTGAGGTGCCAAGAGGAAGCTAGCTCCCTGTGTGTTAGTTGTTGTCACTGCATAACAGTTAGAGCGAGTCTAAGGGTTGCATAGGCAGGATGCTGAAGTGATTAAGTACAGAGACAGAGATGGATCGATAAGGGTGCAAGGGAAGTAAGGGTAATGTGGTATGTGGAGGAGCAGGCTTACAATGCAGAGTGCTGGTGATGAGAAGAGAAGGGAAGCAGATTGAAGGTAAGTGTGATGGGATACTCACTTTTGATGTTCACACAAGATCATTAAACCGTTTCCTGCACTGGATCCATGAGCATGAACAAATGGACCTTGCGCTGACCTCCTCAGCAATGCGCAGCCAGGCTGCCTTGGTCTGCTGAGGAGGCTTCCTCCGGCCATCCAGAGGGAAGAGAATCTCCCTGCGTCCTCTTACAGCATCCACAAGAGCATGGAGGGACACATCATTAAATCGAGGAGCTGCCTTGCCTCTGGAAGAACTCATTGTGGTTGTAGCAAAATCACTGACTATCAGAATGCAGAAGAGAAAGGCTTAGGCTGAATGGGAGCTTTAAAACCAGCTGCTATGATGTCGTCATCAGAGGTGGCCAGCCGACCCGCTCGCACTCATTGGACCGGCCAGCGCGCCCCAATGAACTCAACAAGTTGATTTAATTAAAATCAGATATCAACAGCTGATCCCGCTGGAAGCAGCTCCGGAACCCACCCGCCACGCAACCCAACTCCAACCCGCCTCGGGAATTAAAATTGAGCCCATTATCACAGGTGGTGCAGATCAGAGAATCAGGGCTACAACATCCTGCACTCTCTGTGAATGCAACTCTGTACTGGAACTGCAAGATTGCATAAGCTAACCCAAAATCTGTTGCAGCCTTCTATGCAAGCAGGGTTCAAAAAAGTAATATAAGCTTGCTTGTTTCTTTATCAATAAACTTTGAACGCTACATGATTGATTAAATCACCATCCCATTGAAAGCTATATGGCCTGGAAATTCCCTGGGGGTGCTCCCGATCTCCTGCCGTAACTTCAGTGGAAGACCGGCAGAATCCCCAGGGAATCAGCGTA
The DNA here is from genome assembly GCF_052327205.1 of Somniosus microcephalus. Lineage (NCBI taxonomy): Eukaryota > Metazoa > Chordata > Chondrichthyes > Squaliformes > Somniosidae > Somniosus > Somniosus microcephalus. The sequence continues at coordinate 110,875,958 of NC_140987.1, read as the reverse complement.
AATTAACGTTTTCAGCAACCTGCACAGTTTCTCTGGGAGTTCTGTCAGTCTACCACTGACGTTATGGTGAGAGATCGGGAGAATACCCACGGAATTTTAGGGCCTATATTTTTTGGAAATTAACAGGCAGATATATTTCACAGAGTATTTTTAAAAATAGTCTTGGGAAATATGGCTCAGATAGAATTATGATTGTTCATCGACAATTCATGATTATCTTATCCAAAAATGTATGCAACACCACTTTAAGGGAGAGTCCTTTTTATTATTAGATTATTACAGCAAATCCATCTGCTACTTTAAGGCCAGCTTTGTCCAGCTGTCTTTCATTACTCATTAGGCAACTACAAAGCAATCTCCATTGGATAATGCAAAAAGCAATTCCATTTTGCTTATGCAGTGGAGATTTGAACTACCTGAAATTCATTTCCTGCCATTAAAGTAGATTTAATGGAACAATGCCTCTAGAGCATCATTTTAGAGAGTCTCAAGCTATATTTTAACCTATTTTTCATGGTGGCTTTCTTAATAGCAAGGACCAGTCATCTGCACAGTCTCATTTTTTTTGCCTATAACCTTCAGCTATGCACTAAAATAGCTGCTTTCACTTTGCTTAGCGTCATTGGTCTAAGCAGACGTCATGGTGCTTTTATGGGGCACACTATGATTCATTTGCAAACAATGTACCATCGGAGCACTTGCCACATTTCACCAGAAGCATGAAAAGTTATTTTATTCCATTGATGCTAGTGCTTCTTGCCATATAATGAAGTCATACTGCACACAAGTGAAAATAAAAGTTGTATTACATATTTCAAAAATATCAGCTAACCATCCCTACAATGTTTACTGCTCCAGTAGTATTATGAGGACAGTTGAAACACAATGGGGATATCACTCCTCATGTTGAATCTTTCATGGTAACTGTTTGAAAGGGCCTCCTGCCACATAGAAACACTCAACGACATTTAAATATTTTGAAATAATTGATAATTGGTTACCTCCCCAATGATTTGGTTGGTAATCGCAGAGGCATACAGACCAGAAGGTCCCGGACTCAATTCCCAGTTTGTGCTAAAATAACTCATCTCAGCTGGGATATCAATAGAGACAACCATAATTGGCTTCAGGATTGCTGGATTAGGAAGGGGAAAATCAACCATTCCGGATCTTACTCCTGATGACTAACCAATTGCATGTGTGTGGACATTGGTGAGGATAAGATTGAGCTGAGCTGTGATATCCACTGGTCACACTCACATGTGAAGAATAGCTACTTGGGCAAGGCCTGGTGTCTGTGAAGCCATACTCCAGCAAAAGTAAACCCTTCAAGAGGGGAAGAGAGGAGAAAAGAGGCAAAAGAAAAAAGTACCAATCACTAAAATTTTGTAACAAATAATATTCACAGAATACTCTTAATGTTACAACATTATGAATCTTTCACACTTCTGAAATTAACCAGTTGTGTGCAGCTCTTCAGTAATTCAATATCCTATATATTTCAGCAGATTGCTGTACAAATAATCAAAGTGGATTGGTCAATATCTCTAATATTTAAAAGATATGGATGTATTGATGGCTCTTCCACAATGTTGCTCATGGTAACAGTAATGTTATAGCATGTAATGTACAATGTGTTATTCTGCTGCTAAGGGTGCAGCTGTGTATAACTGGCATGTCCTAATTAAATAAACACTAGTCGAGGCCAAATCCACTTTGATATATTCTGAGGTTAACACATCCTGAGGTTTCATGTTAATATAAAGGGGCAACAATATTGGCAAACAAGGATGTAGAACAGCAATGGGAAACATTTAAAACGGTGTTCAACAGAGTGCAGGAACAATATATTACGCAATAAGGAAAGAACAAACTAAACACTAATGAGACTCCATGGATGAATAAAGCCATAAGGGAACAATTGAGGGTAAGGAAAGAGGCATACATTAAGTACATAGGCAGCAGGGGCATGCATGATAAGGGAAAATATGAAGAGATTAGGAGAGACGTCAAAAAGACAATTAGGAAGACAAAGAGGAACTATCAAATTAAATTATTAAGGAACATCAAGCAAAATAGTAAAATATTTTACAGGCACGTCAATAAAAAAAGGAAGGTTGGGATGGGAATAGGGCCATTAAGGCATAGACAGGATAATACCACAGGTAACTAATATTAAATAATTATTTTGCTTAAGTATTTACCAAGGAGATAGAACAAGTGGACATGATTTGGAGGATGAGATTAACAATGAGATAAGTGCATTTAAAATAAAAAGAGGGGATATATTAAATAAACTAATCACACTCAAAGAAGTTAAAACCCCTGGTCTGGATGGATTACATCCAGGCATTTTAATAGAACCTGGGGAAGCGATAGCAGAGGCATTACTACAAATATTTAATAATTCGTTAGAAAATGGTGTAGTGCCAGAGGACTGGTGGATAGCTAACGTAATGCCTATATTTAAGAAGGGGGATAGAACATGTCCAGGGAATTATAGACCAGTCAGCTTAACATCAGTGGTAGGAAAAATAATGGAATCCCTACTAAGGGAGAAAATATAAGAACATACAGAAACCAAAAACATAGTAATGAATAGTCAGCATGGATTTCAAAAGGGATAGTCTTGCTTGACCAACCTCATTGAATTTTTTGAAGATGTAACAGAGAGAGTAGACAATGGTAATACAGTAGATGTAATTTATCTAGATTTTCAAAAACTCTTTGATAAGGTACCCCATAATAGACTGATGAACAAGGTCAGAGAATGTGGAGTCAGGGGACAAGTAGCAGAATGGATAGCTAGCTGGCTTCAAGACAAAAATCAGAGAGTAGGGGTAAAGGATAGCTATTCTTAGTGGCAGAAGGTGGGTGGAGGTGTTCCACAAGGATTAGTGCTGGGACCACTGTTGTTCACAATTTATATTAACGATTTAAACTTTAGAATCAAAAACACAATTTCTAAATTTCTGGATTACACCAAATTGGGGGGATAGTCAATACTGAGGAGGACTGCAACAAGTTACAGGAGGACATTAATAAACTTGCAGAATGGGCATATAATTAGCAAATAAAGTTCAACACAGATAAATGTAAGGTATTACATTTTGGTAGGAAGAATAGGGATGTCGATTATTACTTGGAGGCTTTCCATACCTCGGGAGCCTACTGTCAACAAAGGCAGACGTCGATGATGAAGTCCAACACCACCTTCAGTGTGCCAGTGCAGCCTTCGGTCACCTGAGGAAGAGAGTGTTTGAAGACCAGGACCAGGACCTCAAACCCGGCACCAAGCTCATGGTCTACAGAGCAGTAGTAATACCCTCATGTAATATCCTGTATGCCTCAGAGACATGGACCATGTACAGCAGGCACCTCAAAGCACTGGAGAGGTGCCACTAATGCTTCCTCTGCAAGATCCTGCAAATCCATTGGCAGGATAGGCGCACCAACATCAGTGTTCTCGCTCAGGCCAACATCCCCAGCATCAAAGCTTTGACCATGTTCAATCAGCTCCGATGGATGGGTCACATCGTCCACATGCCCGATACGAGACACCCAAAACAAGCGCTCTATTCGGAGCTCCGACACAGCAAGACAGCCCCAGGTGGGCAGAGGAAACGCTTCAAGGACACCCTCAAAGCCTCCTTGAACAAGTGCAACATCCCCACCAACACCTGGGAATCCCCAGCCCAAGACCGTACAAAGTGGAGGAGAAGCATCCAGGAAGGCACCGAATACCTCGAGTCTCTTCGCCAGGAGCAAGTGGAAGCCAAGCGCAAACAGCGGAAGGAGCGCACGTCAACCCAAGCACCCCACCCATCTGCCCCTTCAACCACCGTCTGCCCCACCTGTGACAGAGACTGTAGGTCTCGCATTGGACTCATCAGTCACCTGAGAACTCATTTTTAATGTAGAAGCAAGTCATCTTCGGTTCCGAGGGACTGCCTAAGAAGAAGAGGAGGGTGCGAGTCTAGGTGGGCTAGATGAACAAAGTGATCTCAGAGTACAAATACACAAATCACTAAAAGTTGCAACACAGGTTAGCAAGGCCATAAAAAAAGCAGAATTAGAATTGAAAAGTAGGGAAGTTATGCTGAACCTGTATCAAACCTTGGTTGGACCACACTTAGAGTATCGCATACAGTTCTGGTTGCCATATTATAAAAAGGATATAGAGGCACTGGAGAGGGTGCAGAAAAGATTTACAAGGATTATACCAGAAATGCGAGGGTATACATATCAGGAAAGGATGAACAGGCTGGGTTTCTTTTCTCTTGAAATAATAAGGCTGAGGGGCGACCTAATAGAGGTCTTTAAAATTATGAAGGGTTTTGATAGAGTGGATACAGAGAGAATGTTTCTGTAAAGTCTGTGGGTTGTGCAGTTAATAAATACACAGACTTCAGAAGTAACAAACAAACAGGTCTTTACTATTCGAAGGTCCGGGCGAATCTGCCCAATAACTCCTGGCACAACACTTATATACTGGTGTGGTCACTATCGGTATTACAGTATACAGAAGCCAAACAAATAGTGCCACACCTAAAGTAGTTCCCTTAAAGGTGAACGGTTACATTCAATAGTTCCCTTAAAGATAGACGGGTACATACACTACAATCCTCCCTTTTTAGCTTATTACTTACAGAGTCCCCGTTAAACATACATATCTTCAACTTCCTATAAAACAAATTACAGATATAATCTCAGTGGAGTCAATGTCATATAAAACAATTTACAAATATAATCTCGGTGGAAACAGTTCACAGGTTCAGTCTCTGCGGAAACAGTTCATAGATTCAGTCTCTGATCTTGACTCGTTCCGAACAACATTTCTTTGGTGTAGCCGGATTACCTGGCTAGCGTGACTCCTCCATAGCCTTTTTCTTGACGTAACAGCTTGAACCTTCGTCCTGTTGAACCAGCAGTGCGGACTTTTACAACCAACTGGCTGTCTTGACATTTTCCAGTTTTTCAACTAATTTAGCTCCTTTCGTAATGTCCCGCCTGGAATGGTAGACGTGCTAATATTTTAGACAGTTATTATCTTCTGCTTCTTCTTTTTCTTTTCTGCCTTTTTGAAACTCTCGGAGCTCCTTTCTCGGCTGCCAGCTGTAGCGCCACCAACTCTCTATGTTCCTTAGACCTTAAGTGCTTCCTCCGGATTTCAGCACTTTGAGAGTTTTCATCACAAGCTGGGCAGACCACATCCTCGTAATATTCAGTGTCACTCAACAGGTCATGGTAATATTCGGGTTCGTCCTGAGTTAGGCCAGCGAGAGAGACTTCTTCTTCCTCCTCACCCGTCTGGACGTTAGCTGACGGTCGTTCCTTCCCTAAACATCTTTCTTGAAAAGCCTTCTTCATGCATTCATATTCATCCCGCTCTTCCTGGGTTATCTGCCATTCCTTCACAACGGACATCATTTGTGAGTTCAATACCTCCCTTTCCATCGGTAATTGCGTTATCAGGCTATTTAACCCTTCTACTGAAGTAACGGTTTCCACATTCTTCTGTTCACTGTGACGTGATTCAACGTACTTTTGGCATCCTTGTAAAATTTGTGTTGCCACCTCAGCTATCTCCGTGACTTTTGAGAGCTCCGAACTCGTTCCCCCTGAAGATTGAAGCTCGTGTTCAGATTGTTCCCCTTGCAGAGTCTTGTCCTTCAGCAGGTGAAGGAGTTGGCTGACCGTTAACTCTTCCCTGGGAACACGGTGGATCAGAGTCTTCTCCATTTCCTCCACCTCTTTCTCCAATACTTCCACCTTACGTTCCTCTTGAACTTTGGCTTTCAGCGCTCGGAAAAGTTGCGCCCTGATGCTCTCTAGTTCATGTTCAGGGACCATTCTTACAGTGTCCTGTTCTTCCACTGAAAGGATTCCCAGTTGAATCTGTTCTTCAAGTTGTTGAACCTCGGTCATTGCCGCCTCATATTTGTCTTGGGTGTCCTTCAATGTTTTTATAAGTTCTTGGACATCCTGTCTTTCATGCTCTGCCATGATTTTCACCTCTAATTTCTCATCTATGGATGGATCTCCTACCGATGAGTCTGTCTTGGCCTTGAGCTCATCAAGAATTTCCTGCAGCCTTTGGACTTCTTGCTCATGTTCAACCTTTAGTTGTTCATATGCTTCTACTGAAACTAGCTTTTCGGAGGCTGCCGAGTTAACCCCCTCCAGAATTGTAGCCTGGGCCTGTTCATACTGTTCTTTCAACTTCTCACACTCTGCTTGTAAGGAGTCGTAGAGAAGAACTGGAATAAAATCCTGGCTCCCTGAAGATTCCTCTTCCTTTGGTTCATTCTGTAAATATTCTAGTTCCTGAACAGCATCAGGGGAATGTGATTGGTATTTGACCATGATGGCTCTATGGTCGCTCTCTGCTTGAGCTAGCTGTCTCTGTAGTCTTTCCAGGTTCTCCCATTCGGTGTCCCAGAACCTTTCCATATTTTTCATCTCTTGTACGAGACGGTCACTCAACTGTTCTAATTGTTGTCGTACTTTGACATAAGTTTGCGTCCGAGCTCGGTGTTCTTCCGTCATGGATGAATCCTTTGCTTGAACAGGCTCAGAATTCTCTGTCAACCTGGAGTTCTGCTCTGCAGCTTTATTCTTCTTGGTACCATAAGTCCTTCTGCCTGTCTTCCATATTCAACTTGGTCTTATCATCATCCATTTCAGAATCTGAGCTAATAGCTTGCACCGAGTCCTCCCTCATTATGGCTTTTAGGTAATGCCATTCCGTGTCTATTTTCTTAATCCACTCCCGTCCTAGAAGTGGTGGTCCTCCCTCAGGTAATACGTACAAGTTCATTCTTGGGTGTTCTTTACCCCTATCTCTCACCTTGACTCTTATTTTCCCCACGGGGTATACGTTATGCCCCGTGTATGTCTGTAATACGAACTTGGTATTTCTTAAAGGTATGTGAGAGAATAGCCGGTGGTAGTCCCTTCGGTTGATGACTGATAGAGCTGATCCAGTGTCCAGCTCCATTCTTACTTGGACTCCAGCTATTTTTAGTATGACCCAGATGGCCTGTAGATCCGTTTCTTTACCCACATTGTGGATTCTCAGCCTACCCAGCTCCTGGTTGTTTGGGTCTGAGTCTGAATTCTGTTCGTCTGAACTCTTCTCAGCCACCTTGTGTACCTTGTTGTACTTTTCTTGTGGTGGCTTCCTTTGATTATTGGTCTTTTTCCCCGACCGGCATACCTTCGCGATGTGACCCAGTTTGCCACATTTCCTACACTCTTGGTTCTTAAACCAGCATTGATTCTGGTCATGCGTGGTCTTCCCACAACGGTAGCATTTTGTTGTGCTTGAAGTAATTTGGTCCACCCCAAGTGCCGCCGCCTTAAGTTGCATTTCCGCCATTCCTTTCGCTGCGGCTTCGTGCGATGCAGCTATAAGGACAGCCCTGTCCAGTGTGAGGTCGTTCTCTTCCAGTAGTCGCTTCTGCGTCCCTTCTTTGGACAATCCGCATACGAACTTGTCCCGCAGCGCTTCTGTCAGATTCCCTCCGAACTGGCAGTATTTCGCTAGCCTACGCAGCTCGACCAAGTATTCCGCATTGCTTTCGTCTTTCTTCTGCGTTCTTGCGTAGAATTTGAATCGTTCAGCCAGCATCAGCGGTGTGGGGTTCAAATGGTCCTTCAGCACAGCCACAATCTCTTCGAAGGTCTGATCCGCTGGTTTATTTGGTGCTATTAGATGCTTCAAGAGCCCGTATGTTTTTGCCCCCATCGAGTTTAGCAATGTTATCGCCTTGTCGTCTTCCTCTATTTTGTTGGCTTCGCAATAGATCTCTATGCGTTCCACGTACATGGCCCAGTCTTCTATTTCTGAATTAAAGTCGTTAATATTCCCTCGCTTAGGCATATTTCTTCCCTTGGGAGCAGCACCAGTATTTCTTTAAGTATTCTTATTTATTTGTTTGTTTCTAAGATGGCGGTTTTCCCGCGAAATCGGTGGTTTCCCGCTCTTTCCTTCTCTCCCCGCCCACTTCAATGGCAGTATGTCAATCAAGATGGCGGTTTTCCCGCAAAAATGGCGGTTTCCCGCTCTTCCTTTCTCGCCCCGCCCACTTCAATGGCGGTTTCCCGCTTCTGGCGTCTTCTCCGCCTAATGGCGGCTTCCCGCGTTTCTTCCCGGTGGAAGGGGTACGCTTCCCCCACAGCGGACAGGTTCAGCCGCTGGCTGGCTTCCGCATAGCTCCCCTTACTCGGCTATGTCTTTTCCTCCCGCCCGCACGGCCCAACCGGCGCTGGGTACACCCCGTTAACGGAGGACAGTTCAGCCGCTGGACTGGCTCTCGCGCAGTCCCTCTCTCCGTACCCGGCTCTGTCGCTCTCTCACCCGCACGTTCGGTGCTACCAGCCCTGGGTACCCAGTTGGTGGAGAACAGTTCAGCCGCTGGACTGGCTCTCGCGCAGTCTCTCACCCCGTTTTCGGCTGTGTCTTTCACCCACTCCCGCACGTTCGGTTTTGCCGGCTCTGAGTACCCCGTTGGTGGAGAACAGCTCAGCCGCTGGACTGGCTCCTCGCAGTCTCTCTCTCTGCACCCGGCTCTCACCCGCACGGTTCCCGTTCGCCTCCCCAGCCCTCTCGCAGACCGGTGTTTCCCTCCCCGGCTGCGGCTGGGTTTCTCTTCCCGCGCCTACTCGCAGGCTCAGCGCTTCGTGGCTGCGGTCGCTGCCCGGATTTTTCCCGCCGATCGCGGTCCGGCTGTCACCCGACGCCGTTGGACCCGACTTTTGGCCGGCACAGCTCCCCCTCGACCGAGGTCGAGTGCTCTGCCCTTATCCTCCGGATACTTCTACACCTTCCCCTACTCACAGTCTCTTCGGCCGCCTTGTTCCCTGCTGATCGGCTCACTCCGCACCGTGGTAGAAGGGTAGTCAGTGCCTGTTGCTAATGGAAGCTTTTGTTGCTAAAGTCTTCCACCTTTCTCCTGCTGCAGCCTCGTGTTTTCTTCCAGCAGCACGACGAGGGCGGTTGCCTCTCTTCGACGCTCTTCTTGCTTTGGTAATCTTGCCGCAGGGTACGATCGAACTCGTCGCCACTGTAAAGTCTGTGGGTTGTGCAGTTAATAAATACACAGACTTCAGAAGTAACAAACAAACAGGTCTTTACTATTCGAAGGTCCGGGCGAATCTGCCCAATAACTCCTGGCACAACACTTATATACTGGTGTGGTCACTATCGGTATTGCAGTATACAGAAGCCAAACAAATAGTGCCACACCTAAAGTAGTTCCCTTAAAGGTGAACGGTTACATTCAATAGTTCCCTTAAAGATAGACGGGTACATACACTACAGTTTCCACTTGTGGTGAAGAGCATAACTTGAGGCCATCAATATAAGATAGTCACCAAGAAATCCAATAGGGAATTCATGAGAAACCAAAGAGTGGTGAGAATGTGGAACTCGCAACCACAGAGAGTAGCTGAAGCGATTAGTATAGATGCATTTAAGGGGAGGCTAGACAAGCATATGAGGGAGAAAGGAATAGAGGGTTATGCTGATAGATTTAGATGAGGAAAGATGGGAGGAGGCTCGAGTGGAGCATAAACGCCGGCTTGGACGGGTTGGGCCAAATGGCCTGTTTCTGTGACGTATATCCTATGTAATCCTATGTAATAATCGCTGTAGCCATTTAACGATCGGCTGTTTTTCTTTTCATCACATCACAGTTCCTTCTACCCTTATTTCTTCTCTCATGTGTATGCTTTTTCCCCATATCCTACCCTTTGTTCCATTCCTATTTAAATGCTGTTAAGTGTTTTCATTTTTCAACTCTAATGAAGGCTCTCAGGGAGAATGTTAACTTGTCCAATCTCCCCACAGATGCTGACTGACCTGGTGATTGTTTCCAAGATTTTCTGGTTTTGTTTCAGATTTGCACCATTGGCAGGTTTTTACTTTTTATTTTGAATTGTTTTTCTGTAGATTGGCAGCAACAGGAATCTTTCTCCTTTCCATACCTTTAATAAAAGTTGTTTTGCATTCCGTAACAAATGATATCTGAACTATGATGGACACAAAACTGCTATATACATAGTTAGGTAAGTGGCATCGGAGCAACGGTGCATGGTGGCACCCAGTTCCCTGTTCAATCTCCTGCTCTCCTGATTTCCTGACCTTATTTGTACTGCTCTAAGAAAGTGCAGACCCCATATAGGGGGATGAAAAGTCACCACTGCACTGCTCTTCCATGCAGTAGTGTGGAGATGCCGGAGTTGGACTGGGGTGGACAAATGTAAGAAATCACACAACACCAGGTTATAGTCCAACAGCTTTATTTGAAATCACAAGCTTTCGGAGCGCTGCTCCTTCTTCAGGTGAAGTGGAGAAATGCATAAAGACACAGCTTATATAGTCAGAGAATCATGACCTGTTTCACCTGACTGACCTGTTTGGACACCATTCACACCTTTGACTGCTGTGATTATCTCTCTGCCGAGGTGCGATAAATGGCAGTTGGAAAGGTTACCTGTAAACATCTGACATGATTCTCTGAATATATAAGCTGTGTCTTTATGCATTTCTCCACTTCACCTGAAGAAGGAGCAGCGCTCCGAAAGCTTGTGATTTCAAATAAAGCTGTTGGACTATAACCTGGTGTTGTGTGATTTCTTCCATGCAGTAGCTTGCTCAGTAAGGCAGCCTTCTTGCAACCTTTCACGCTAAGTCAGAGGCGGTAAAATTAGAGTACATGATCCGTGCAAAAAAAATGGCGTAGAAATTCATCTTGGGCGGTGGCACAAAATGGGCAGTATCGGATCAGCCGCCCGTTATACTGCAGAGCCTGGGCGCTGTGTATAATGTTCAGCCAATCCGATACTGTCCGTTTTGCGTCACCGCCTCAGATGAATTTTTAGGCCAAGAACGATACTGTATGTCTCACATTTAAGAATTAATTTTCCGACTCTGCGCTCCTGGCAGAGAGGTTCATCCGCTGTTAGTGCACATCCGAAATTCTGGCACATCCAGAAGTTTACAATATACAGCCTTGCCAGGAACACATGAAAACTTTGATTAACTGCTTCCTAAATGAATGAGCTATTTCTGGTTAGAGTGAAACAGAGAACGGATACTGTTCCCGCTACATTGTACTCTCACTGAGTATTGATTTTTAAATGTTCTAGCATTCTAGCATTTAATCCATATTTCTCTCTAATCGGTGTTAAAGACATAATGGAAAATATTAATATTTGAAAATTTCAAGAAATGCTGTAGAACAGATGCACAATAGCAAATCACTCCACTTTAGCTAATAGTAAATAGCATAGATTTCCTGTTAACCAATTAATTTTGATATTCATTATTAAACCCATGTATTTCAGATAGGTCCATGATTCGGCCAGAAGTCCAAACCAATCTGAGATATGGTTGCCTCATTCAGGCTGATGACCTATGTATTGTATTTTGATTTCAATGCAGAAGTATTTTTGTGGTTGTGTGTATTTCTTCCTAGACATTCGTTTTCTTGCTGAGCTAATCCTGCTGGAATGAGTATTGTGTCAGATACTCTTCACAATCTGAATAGGAACATCGGAAGAGGAGTTGGCCATTCAGTCCCTCGATGGGAGAGTCATCTGTTCCACTATTCAATTAGATCATGGCTGACCTGTATCTTAACTCCATCTACCCTCCTTGGTTCCATAACCCTTATTACCCTTGCCTAACAAAAATATATCAATCTCACTTTTGAAATTTTCAATTGACCTAGCCTCAACAGCTTTTTGGGGGATAGAGTTTCAGATTTCCATTACCCTTTGTATGAAGAAGTGCTTTCTAGCATCACCCCTAAATGGCTTACCTTTAGTTTGAAAGTCATGCCCCCTTGTTCTGGAATCCCACCAGCGCTTCTAAAAGGGATACATGCAACTTTGAGGTAAGTTGCTTTTTGCTTTTGTACCGGTTTCTGTACAGTTTATTTGAGTAATGGCTTGGTGTAAGACATTTAAAAAGTTGTTAAATTGTGCAGGGGGTGCTGCTGGACATTTGCATGGCTTTGGTTCTTAAAGGAAGGCCTCTCAGAACACTACTTGCTCCCAGTCCTGGGGGCTCTAGTTGCGGTCCCCCTTGGGCTGCAGCATGACATGGAGATGGAGCAGTGGCAGCAAAGGGGACAAGCTGCTCACAGAGGGAGCACAAGGAGGAAGAGGACAAGAAAACATAGAAGAAACATAGAAGATAGGAGCAGGAGTAGGCCATTCGGCCCCTTGAGCCTGCTCCACCATTCAATGAGATCATGGCTGATCATCCGAATTCAGTACCCTGTTCCTGCCTTCTCTCCATATCCCTTGATCCCTTTAGCCTTAAGAAATATATCCAACTCCGTCTTGAATATATTTAATGAATTGGCCTCTACTGCCTTCTTTGGCAGAGAATTCCACAGGTTCACCACTCTCTGGGTGAAGAAATTCCTCCTCATCTCTGTCCTAAATGGCTTACCCCTTATCCTTAGATTTTGACCCCTGGTTCTGGACTCCCCGACCGTCGGGAACATCCTTCCAGCAACTAGTTTGTCTAGTCCTGTTAGAATTTTATAAGTTTCGATGAGATCCCCTCTCATTCTTCTAAACTCCAGCGAGTACAAGCCCAATCAACCCAATCTCTCCTCATACTGCATTCCTGCCATCCCAGGTATCAGTCTGGTGAATCTTCGCTGCACTCCTTCCATGGCAAGAGCATCCTTCCTCAGATAAGGCGAACAAAACTGCACACAATACTCAAGATGTGGCCTCACCAAGGCCTTGTACAAATGCAGCAAGACATCCTTGTTCCTGTACTCAAACCCTCTCGCTACGAAGGCCAACATACCATTTGCCTTCTTAACCGCCTGCTGCACCTGCATGCTTACCTTCAGCGACTGGTGCACAAGGACACCCAGGTCTCGTTGCACTTCCCCTTCTCCCAATCTATTGCCATTTAGATAATAATCTGCCTTCCTTTTTTTGACACCAAAGTGGATAACCTCACATTTATCCATGTTATATTGCATCTGCCATGCTTCTGCCCAATCATCCAACCTGTCCAAATCATACTGGAGTTTCTCGGCATCATCCTCACAGCACACAAGCCCACCCAGCTTTGTGTCGTCTGCAAATTTGGAGATATTACATCTAGTTCCCTTGTCTAGATCATTAATATATATTGTGAATAGCTGGGGTCCAAGGACCAATCCCTGCGGTACCCCACTAGTCACTGCCTGCCACTCGGAAAAAGAACCGTTTATTCCAACTCTTAGCTTTCTGTCTGCCAACCAGTTCTCTATCCAAGTCAATACCTTGCCCCCAATCCCATGTGCCTTAATTTTACATGCTAATCTCTTATGCGGGACCTTATCGAAAGCTTTTTGAAAATCCAAATACACCACATCCACTGCTTCTCCCTTATCTATTTTACCAGTTACACCCTCAAAAAATTCCAGTAGATTAGTCAAGCACAATTTACCTTTTGTAAAGCCTAGTTGACTTTGTCCGATCCGGTCACTTTTTTCCAAGTGCTCTGCTATTACATCCATTGTAATGGACTCTAGCATTTTCCCCACTACCGATGTCAGGCTTACCGGTCTGTAATTCCCCGTTTTCTCTCTACCACCCTTTTTGAACAGTGGGGTAACATTAGCCACCCGCCAATCCATGGGTACTGTTCCAGAGTCTATCGAATTTTGGAAGCTGACCAGCAATGCATCTGCTATTTCTAGGGCCACTTCCTTAAGTACCCTAGGATATAGATTATCAGGCCCTGGGGATTTATCGGCCCTCAATCCCATCAATTTCCCTTACACCATTTCCCTACAAATACTGATTTCTATCAGTTCCTCCCTTTCATTAGACCCTATGTTACCCGACATCTTTGGGAGGTTAATTGTGTCCTCCTTTGTGAAGACAGAACCAAAGTATGTATTTAATTGGTCAGCCATTTCTTTGTTCCCCATTATAAATTCCCCTGATTCTGACTGCAAGGGACCTACGCTTGACTTCACCAATCTTTTTCCCTTCACATATGTATAAAAGCTTTTAAAGTCCGTTTTTATGTTCCCTGCAAGCTTACTCTCATACTCTATTTTCCCCTTCTTAATTAATCCCTTTGTCGTCCTTTGTTGGATCCTAAACTGCTCCCAATCCTCAGGTTTACTGCTTTTTCTGGCCAATTTATATGTCCTCTCCTTGGACCTTATGTTATCCCTAATTTCCTTTGTTAGCCACGGTTGAGTCACCTCTTTTGTTTTATTTTCATGCCAAACTGGGATGAACAAATTCTGTAGTTCATCCATGCGATCTTTGAATGTTTGCCATTGCCCATCCACCGTCAACCCTTTGAGTGACATTCCCCAATCAATCCTACCCAACTCGCACCTCATACCATCGTAGTCTCCTTTATTTAAATTCAGGACCCTAGTTTCTGAGTCAACTATTTCACTCTCCATCTTAATGAAGAATTCTATCATATTATGATCGCTCCGACCCAAGGGGCCTCGTACAACAAGATTACTAATTAATCCTTTCTCATTACATAATACCCAGTCTAAGATGGCCTGATCTCTAGTTGGTTCCTCAACATATTGGTCCAGGAAACCATCCCATATACACTCCAGGAATTCCTCCTCCACAGTATTGTTACTAATTTGGTTAGCCCCATCTATATGTAGATTAAAGTCACCCATGATAACTGCTGTGCCCTTATTGCATGCTTCTCTAATTTCCCATTTAATGCCATCCCCGACCTCTGCATTAATGTTTGGAGGTCTATATACCACTCCCACTAACGTTTTCTGCCCCTTGGTATTTCTCAGTTCAACCCATACAGATTCTACATCATCAGAGCTAATATCCTTCCTTTCAATTGTGTTAATCCCCTCTTTAACCAGCAATGCTACCCCACCTCCTTTTCCTTTCTGCCTATCTTTCCTGAATATTGAATACCCCTGGATGTTCAGTTCCCAGCCTTGGCCAACCTGGAGCCATGTTTCCGTAATCCCAATCATATCATCATAATCATAATCAACTTTATTGTCATTGTTAGTGCACAAGTGCAGTACAACAAAATGTAGGCTTGCGGCTCCCGAGAGTGTACATTTAGATTAAGACATTTAAACATTCAACATTCATTTGGCTTGTAATACATTAACATAAACATAACCATAATAAAGTGCATTGGCAGATGTGCAGGCTTTAGAGTTTATTTGTGGAGTTCAGTAGGATGACAGCCCTGGGAAAGAAGCTGTTCCTAAATCTGGTCGTTCGGGTGCGAATGCATCTGTAGCGTTTACCTCTATTTGCACAGCTAATTCATCCACCTTATTACGAATGCTCCTCGCATTAAGACACAAAGCCTTCAGGCTTGTTTTTTTAATGCTCTTAGATCTTTTAGAATTATTATTTACTGTGGCCATGTTTGATTTAAACGCTTGATTTCTCTGCCTGTCACTTTTGTTTTTCTCCTTCCTGTCTTTTGCTTTTATCCTTGTTTCCCTTTCCTCTGTTTCCCCGCTCATGTTCCCAACCCCCAGCCATTTTAGTTTAAACCCTCCCCCAGAGCACTGGCAAACCCTCCCCCCTAGGACATCGGTCCCGGCCCTGCCCAGGTGCAAACTGTCAGGTTTGAACTGGTCCCACCTCCCGCAGAACCGGTTCCAATGTCCCAGGAATTTGAATCCCTCCCCCTGGCACCATTCCTCTTGCCACATATTCATCTGAAATATCCTTCTATTTCTACTCTGACTAGCACGTGGCACTGGTAGCAATCCTGAGATTACAACATTTGAGGTCCTGTTTTTTAATTTACCTCCTAACTCCCTATATTCAGCTTTTAGGACCTCATCCTGTTTTTTACCTATATCGTTGATACCTATATGCACCACGACAACTGGCTGTTCACCCTCCCCCTCCAGGATGCCCTGCAGCCGCTCCGAGACATCCTTGACCCTTGCACCAGGGAGGCAACACACCATCCTGGAGTCTCATTTGTGGCCGCAGAAACACCTATCTATTCCCCTTACAATAGAATCCCCTATTACTATAGCTCTCCCCCTCTTTTTGCTCTCGTCCTGTGCAGCAGAGCCACCCCTGGTGCCAGGAAGTTGGCTGCTGCTGCCTTCTTCTGATAAGCCATCCACCCCATCAGTATCCAAAGCGTTATATCTGTTTGAGAGGGGGTTGGCCACAGGGGACCCCTGCACTACCTGCCTGTGCCTAGTACTCTGCCTGTTGGTCACCCGTTCCCTTTCTGCCTGTGCCACCTTTATCTGTGGTATGACCAACTGATTAAACGTTATATTCACGACGTCCTCATCATCGCAAATGGTCCAGTATGTATCCAATCGCTGCTCCAGCACCGCAATGTGGTCTTCCAGTAGCTGCAGCTGGACACACTTCCTGCACACGTAGTTGTCAGGGACACAGGAAGTGTCACTGAATTCCCACATAACGCAGGAGGAGCATACCACGGCACCGGGCTGTCCTGCCATGACTTACCCTTTAATTAATTGAAATTAAATTAAATCAAATCAATCCCACCAATTACACTACAGATAAATGATATATTTTAGGTCCCTGGTTTACCAACAGTCCCCGCTACACCACAGAGACCCTAGAAACTATAAACCACAGAGTTAGAGTTTAAAAAAGAAAGAAATACTCACCAACCAATCACTTACCTGCTTTCTGGTGACGTCACACTTCGATTACTTTTAACTTCTCTCCCTCTCTGAGATTGGAGATTAGTATGCTATGAGGCCTACCTGGTCTCTGGGGGCCTTTTAAAGCCTCGCCGCTCGCGTTTCCCACCACCGCCGCTGCCGCTGATGCTATGAGGCCTACCTGGTCTCTGGGGGCCTTTTAAAGCCTCGCCACTCGCATTTCCCGCCGCCGCCGCTGGCGCTATGAGGCCTACCTGGTCTCTGGAGGCCTTTTAAAGCCTCGCCGCATGCGTTTCCCGCCGCCGCCGCTGCCACTGACGCTATGAGGCCTACCTGGTCTCTGGTGGCCTTTTAAAGCCTCGCCGCTCGCGTTTCCCACCACCGCCGCTGACGCTGACGTTATGAGGCCTACCTGGTCTCTGGGGGCCTTTTAAAGCCTCGCCGCTCGCGTTTCCTGCCACCGCCGCTGACGCTGATGCTATGAGGCCTACCTGGTCTCTGGAGGCCTTTTAAAGCCTCGCCGCTCGCGTTTCCTGCCACCGCCGCTGCCGCTGACGCTATGAGGCCTACCTGGTCTCTGGAGGCCTTTTAAAGCCTCGCTGCTCGCGTTTCCCGCTGCCGCCGCTGCCGCTGATACTATGAGGCCTACCTGGTCTCTGGGGGCCTTTTAAAGCCTCGCCGCTCGCGTTTCCCGCCGCCGCTGCTGCCACTGACTCTATGAGGCCTACCTGGTCTCTGGGGGCCTTTTAAAGCCTCGCCGCTCACGTTTCCCACTGCCGCCGCTGCCGCTGACGCTATAAGGCCTACCTGGTGTCTGGGGGCCTTTTAAAGCCTCGTCGCTCGCGTTTCCCACCGCCGCCGCTATGAGGCCTACCTGGTCTCTGGGGGCCTTTTAAAGCCTCGCCGCTCGCGTTTCCCACTGCCGCCGCTGCCGCTGATGTTATGAGGCCTACCTGGTCTCTGGGGGCCTTTTAAAGCCTCGCCGCTCGCGTTTCCCACCGCTGCCGCTGCCGCTGACGCGATGAAGCCTACCTGATTTCTGGGGGCCTTTTAAAGCCTCGCCGCTCGCGTTTCCCAACGCCGCCGCTGCCGCTGCCGCTGAGGAAGAGGAAGAAGCAGAAGAGGAAGAAGTGGAGGAGGGGGAAGGAAGGAAGCAACCCAGACAGCCCCTTTCTGGCTAGGATATCTGGGATTGAATCACCTGCCTGCAGTTCCAGTGAACATAACCTCAATTTCCCTTTCAACATTAGCCCCACACCTTGCCTCCCTGGTGCCAGGGTCAAGGATGTCACCAAGCGGCTGCAGTGCATTTCTGGGGGAGAGGGTGAACAGCCAGAGGTCGTGGTCCATATCGGTACCAATGACATAGGTAGAAAGAGGGATGAGGTCCTGCAGGCTGAGTTTAGGGAGCTAGGAAAGAGATTAAAAAGCAGGACCTCAAAGGTAGTAATCTCTGGATTTCTCCTGGTGCCATGTGCTAGTGAGTACAGAAATAGGAGGATAGAGCAGATGAATGTGTGGCTGGAGAGATGGTGCAGGTGTGAGGGCTTTAGATTCCTGAGGCATTGGGACCGTTTCTGGGGGAGGTGGGACCTGTACAAGCTGGACGGGTTACACCTCAACAGAGCCTCGACCAATATCCTGTTGTGGGGGTTTAGACTAGCTTGGCAGGGGGATGGGAACCTGAGATTAGATTCAGAAGGGAGAGAAGCAAAGCTGAAGTTAGGAAGCAGAAAAGTAGAAAGTGAATTTGGAAGACAGAGGGAGCAAGGGCTAGAAAATAGACAAGGGAGTTTGGCAGTGCTAAATGGTATATACTTCAATGCAAGGAGTATAGGGAATAAGGCAGATGAGCTGAGAGCACAGATAGACACTTGGGAGTATGATATTATAGCTATTAATGAGACATGGCAGCTCAACATTCCTGGTTACAGGGTTTTCAGATGGGATAGAGAGGGGATTAAAAAAGGAGGAGGGGTCGCAGTATTGATTAAAGAAACATATACAGCTGTGAGGAGGGATGATATGTTAGAAGGATCATCAAATTAGACCATATGGGTTGAATTGAAGAACAAAAAAGGGGCGATCACACTGCTAGGAGTGTACGATAGACCCCCAAACAGTCAGAGGGAGATAGAAGAGCAAATATGTAGGCATGTTTCTGTGAAGTGCAAAAACTATAGGGCAGTAATAGTAGGGGATTTCAACTACCCTAATATAAACTGGGATAAAATTAGTGTGAAAGGTATAGAGGGTGCGGAATTCCTAAAATGCATTCAGGAGAACTGTTTTAGCCAGTGTGTAACAAGCCCAACAAGGGAGGGGGCGGTTCTGGACTTAGTTTTAGGGAATGAAGCTGGGCAGGTGGAAGGGGTATCAGTGGGAGAGCATTTTGGTGCTAGTGATCATAATTCAGTTAGATTTAGGGTAGGTATGGAAAAGGACAAAGAAAGATCAGGAATAAAAGTTCTCAATTGGGAAAAAGCCAATTTTGCTAAGCTCAGAGGGGGATTTAGCCAATGTGGACTGGAAACAGCTACTTGAAGATAAATCAGTGTCAGAGCAGTGGGAGGCAGTCAAGGAGGAGATCCTAAGGGTTCAGAGCAAGTATGTTCCCTTAAAGATAAAGGGTGGAACTAACAAATTTAGAGCCCCCTAGATGTCAAGGGACACACAGGGTAGGATAAAGAAAAAAAGGGAGGCTTATGACAGATGCCAAGGGCTCAATACTGCAGAACCTCTAGAGGTGTATAGAAAGTGCAGGGGTGTAATTAAAAAGGAAATTAGGAAAGCAAAGAGAGAGCATGAAAACATTTTGGCAAGTAAAATCAAGGAAACCCCAAAGATGTTTTATAAATACATTAAGAGCAAGAGGATAACTAAAGAAAGAGTAGGGCCTATTAGAGACCATAAAGGTAATCTGTATGTGGATGTGGAAGATGTGGTATGGTTCTTAATGAATACTTTGCGTCTGTTTTCACAAAAGAGAGGGGCGATGCAAACATTTGTAATCAGGGAGGAGGAGTGTGAAATATTTGATAAAATAAACATAGAGAGGAACTATTAAGGGGCTTAGCAGCTTTGAAAGTGGATAAATCCCCAGGCCTGGATGAAATGTATCCCAGGCTGTTAAGAGAAGCAAAAGAGGAAATAGCAGAGGCTCTGACCATCATTTTCCAATCCTCTCTGGCTACAGGTGTGATGCCGGAGGACTGGAGGACTGCTAATGTTGTACCTTTGTTTAAAAAGAGAGAAAGGGATAGACCAAGTAATTACAGGCCAGTCAGCCTAACCTCGGTGGTGGGAAAATTATTGGAAAAAGTTCTGAGGGATAGGATGAATCTTCATTTAGAAAGACACGGATTAATCAAGGACAGTCAGCATGGACTTGTTAAGGGAAGATCGTGTCTGACTAACTTGTATGAATTTTTTGAGGAGGTAACAAGGAGGGTCGATGAGGGTAGTGCGTTTGATGTAGTGTATATGGATTTTAGCAAGGCAGACTGGTCACAAAAGTAAAAGCCCATGGGATCCAGGGCAAAGTGGCAAGTTGGATCCAAAATTGACTCAGAGGCAGGAAGCAATGGGTAATGGTTGATGGGTGTTTTTGTGACTGGAAGGCTGTTTCCAGTGGGGTTCCGAAGGGCTCAGTACTAGGCCCTTACTTTTTGTGGTATATATCAATGATTTAGACTTGAATGTAGGGGGTATGATTAAGCAGTTTGCAGATGATACTAAAGTCGGCTGTGTGGTTGATAATGAAAAAGAGAGCTGTAGACTGCAGGAAGATATCAATGAACTGGTCAAGTAGGCAGAACAGTGGCAAATGGAATTCAATCCAGAGAAGTATGAGGTAATGCATTTGGGGAGGGCTAACAAGGCAAGGGAATACACATTAAATGAGAAGTGTAGAGGAACAAAGGGTCCTTGGAGTGCAGGTCCACAGATCCCCGAAGGTGGCGGGCCAAGTAGATAAGGTGGTTAAGAAGGCATACGGAATAATTGCCATTATTAGCCGAGGCATAGAATACAAGAGCAGGGAGGCTATGCTTGAACTGTATAAAACAGTAGTTAGGCCACAGCTAGAATACTGTGTGCCGTTCTGGTCACCACAGGAAAGAGGTGATTGCACTAGAGAGGGTACAGAGGAGATTTACAAGGATGTTGCCTGGACTGGAGAATTTTAGCTACGAGGAAAGACTGGATAGGCTGGGTTTGTTTTCTTTGGAACAGAGGAGGCTTTGGAGAGACCTTTATTGAAGTGTATAAAATTATGAGGGGACAGGAAGGATCTATTTCTCTTAGCAGAGGGGTCAACAACCAAGGGGCATAAATTTAAAGTAATTGGTAGGAGGTTTAGAGGGGATTTGAGGGGAAATTTCTTTAGCCAGATGGTGGTTGGAGTCTGGAACTCACTGCCTGAAAGCGTGGTAGAGGCAGAAACCCTCATCACATTTAAAAAGTGCTTGGATGTGCGATTGAAGTGCCGTAACCTACAGGGCTACGGGCCAAGAGCTGGAAAGTGGGATTAAGCTGGATAGCTCTTTGTCGGCCGGCACGGACACGATGGGCCGAAATGGCCTCTTTCCATGCTGTAAATTTCTATGTTTCTATGTTACTGACCATCACAGCGTCCTCGTGGCCATAATGCTAAAATAAAAGCCACCACAAAGCAAACTTTCTAATCTAACTTTATCCATATATGCATTCAATATTACATAGAAAATCAGCTACTCACCCTTGTGCATTCCCTTAGTGACTGCCTTGCATGTGTGTTTGCCCAACAGGCCCAGGTTGTTGTGCTTAATAACAACAGAAAATGCTGGAAAAACTCAGCAGGCCAGGCAACATCCGTGAAGAGAAATTAGAGTCGACGTTTCGGGTCAAAACCCTTTATCAAAACTAAAGAGGCACAGGGAATGAAATAGATTAAGAGGCCGGGCTGGGAGAGAACAAGAGAGAAGAGACATTACGAGGTATTCAAAATGAGATGAGATGGTGATAGGACTAGTGGAGACAAAATACAGCTCAGATTAGGTGTGAAATGCGCTGGCTAGACAATTTCATTCACTTTGCCTCCAATTTCCACCCTTCCCTCACCTTCACATGGCCCATCTCTGACTCTTCCCTTCCATTCCTCGACTTCTCCGTCTCCATCTCTGGGGATAGGTTATCGACCAATATTCACTACCAGCCCACTGACTCCCACAGCTACCTGGACTACACTTCCTCCCACCCCGCCTCCTGTAAGGACTCTATTCCATTCTCCCAGTTTCTCCGTCTCCGCCGCATCTGCTCCGACTATGCCATCTTCCACACCAGTGCTTCCGACATGTCTTCCTTTTTCCTCAACCGAGGATTCCCCTCGACTGTGGTTGACACGGCCCTCGACCGTGTCCGTTCTATCTCCCGCACTTCTGCCCTCACCCCTGCCCCTCCCTCCCGGAACCACGATAGGGTTCCCCTTGTCCTCACCTTTCACCCCACCAGCCTCCACATTCAACGGATCATCCTCCACCATTTCCGCCACCTCCAAAGTGATCCCACCATCAAACGCATCTTCCCCTCCCCTCCCCTTTCAGCATTCCGTAGGGATTGCTCCCTCCGAGACACCCTAGTCCACTCCTCTATCACTCCCAGCACCCCTTTCCCTTCGCTTGGCACCTTCCCGTGCAAGTGCAGGAGATGTAACACCTGCCCTTATACCTCCCCCCTTCCCACTGTCCAGGGCCCCAAACACCCCTTCCAGATGAAACAGCGATTTACTTGTACTTCTTGCAATCTAGTATACTGTATTCGCTGCTCACGATGCCATCTCCTCTACATTGGGGAGACCAAACGCAGATTGGGTGACCGCTTTGCGGAACACCTCCGTTCAGTCCATAAGGGGGACCCCGAGCTTCCGGTCGCCTGTCATTTTAATTCACCGCTCCATTCCCACTCGGACCTCACCGTCCTTGGCCTCTTGCATGGTTCCACGGAAGCTCAACGTAAACTCGAGGAACAGCACCTCATCTTCCGATTAGGCACTTTACAGCCTTCCGGACTCAATATCGAGTTCAACAATTTCAGATCATAACCTCGGCCCCTATTACATTTTTACTTATATGTTTTATCCACACCTTTGTTTTGGTTTTTCCCTCCCCACCCCCCCTTTCCTTTTTTTTCTCTCTCCCACATGGCAGCTGTCTCCCATTCAGCCAGCGCATTTCACATCTAATCTAGAGCTGTCTTTTGCCTCCACTAGTCCTATCACCATTTCGTCTCATTTTGAATACCTCTTAATGTCTCTTCTCTTTTGTTCTCCCCCAGCCCGGCCTCTTAATCTATTTCATTCCCTGTGCCTCTTTAGTTTTGATAAAGGGTTTTGACCCGAAACGTCGACTCTAATTTCTCTCCACGGATGTTGCCTGGCCTGCTGAGTTTTTCCAGCATTTTCTGTTGTTATTTCGGATTTTCAGCATTTGCAGTATTTTGCTATCATACCAGGTTGTTGTTCTTGTTGATCTTGTTCTTCCCCCCGCGCCCCCCCCCCCTCCCCACTGGCTGGGCAGCCTGCAATTCTTGGGTGTCTGAAATGAGAAATGCACAAGGGTAGGGTTGTGGTGAGGGGAGGAGGGGAATGCATGATGTGCATGCTTACACCATGTGCAGATTGTAAAACAGAAGAGATTGTGCGATGAAGGGGAAGTGAGAAGGAGGATAACGTATGAGGATATCGGCATCTTGTATTCTTTCAGCCCTGCCACTGGCCACGGTCTCAGCCATGCCCCTGCCACGAATGGCCAGCACAGTCTCCTCCAAGAGAGTGAGGTGATGCAGGCGAGCCTATCGCCCGCCAGTTAAGGTCTGCTGGCGCCGGTTACACGCCACCTTTTCCTGCAAGGTAAAGGGAAGTGTGTCAGTGAGTGTGGTGTACTGTGTTTGGGTGATGTACCTGTCGTGGTTGAATAACTGACAGTGTGTTCAAGCTGTGAGATGTGAGTGAGAGCTTGCAGCAGAGGTAAGTATGTGAAGTAAGGTGAAGCTAGGAATGTGAGGTGTGCCTCGTGTTTGGTAGAGATTGTTGGTAGGTGTGTGATGGGGTGAGGGGTTGTGCAATGAGCAGTGTGTGAGGCTAGTGGTGTAGTTGGTAGGAAACTGCTTTTGAAGATGCATTCACTGACCTTGACCACATCTGAGGTCATGAAACTTCTTTGGGTGCTAGAGCCATGTCTTGGGCGCAACACTGCTGGCAGTGACTGCCACATCCTTCTTATTGTGTTTCTCAGGGGCCTCCTGTCCCCCTGTGGGTAGATGACTTCTTTTCGAGTGTCCACCCCCTGCACAAAGGCATCAAATGCTGCATCCGAGACCCTGGGTGCCCTTTCCCTGGCCTGTTGAGCCATTTGGGTTTGTGCTGAAGCACTTATAACATTTCTGATCATCAGAAGGTAGCTTACCTTTAAGAGGTGCAGACTGCCTTTAAGAGGCACAGGCTAGCTTTAAGTAAAGCTAGCCTCGTGCGAACATCGTGAACTTCAGACCCCTGCTGAGCGCACAGCCTGTCAGCAACGTGTTCAGCGCTGGGCCGTGTGCTGCAATCATGCAAAGTAGCAGGCAGCATGAATTTTAATGGCTGCCTGAAATCCGCGGGCAGATCACGTGTTGTGATCCCCGTGCCCGATTTTGTGCTTAATCGAATTTCACCCCCTTTCTCTCCATCTACCCTATCAAATCCTTTAATAATCTGAAAAGCCTCAATTAGATCACCACTTAATTTTCTATATTCAAGGGAATACAAGCCTAGTCTATGCAAGTTGCCTGCATAATTTAAATCTTTAAGCCCCAGTGTCTTTCTGGTGAATATGCGTTTCACCCCTCCAAGGCCAATATATCCTTCCTGAGGTGCGGTTCCCAGAACTGAATGCAGTTCTACAGATGGGGTCTTACCGGAGCTCTGTACGGCTGTAACATAACTTCCACACTTTGTATTCCAGCCCTCTTGAGATAAAGGCTAATATTCCATTAGTCCTTGTTAATCATTTTTTATCACCTGTCCACTAGCTTTTAGTGATTTCTGTGCTTGGACTCCTAAATCTCTCTGCTCATCCACAGTTCCTCACTTCTCACCATTTAGAAAATACTCTGATCTATCTTTCTTAGGTCCAAAGTGGATGACCTCACACTTTCCCACATTGAACTCCACCTGCCACAGTTTTGCCCACTCACTTAATCTATCAATGTCCCTTCGCAACTTTCTGCTCCCATCTACTCTATTTACTGTGCCACCTAACTTAGTGTCATCAGCAGACTTGGAGAAACGGTTCACTATTCCTTCATCCAAGTCATTTATAAATGTAATGAAAATAATTTTTTATCGTCCTGTCAAATTTGAATTCAAAAATCTCCGTGAACTAGATATGTAGCTAAGCATGCATCGCTGATAATGTTGCAGATTAGATGCTGATGCAATCAATACTCTCCACTGACCGATATAGTTGTGACCTCTGCCACTCCTGCGAATGGCAAAAAAGTAACCGTTGAGTAGGTAAGTGGTTAGGCACCCCTGAAGCAGATTACAAGTTTAGAAGCTGATATGGAAGGCCTACGAAAAAGTAAAGCACATTTTTCTCACCGCGCTGTTGCTATTCCGGTAGAAGAAATATAGGGGCCAATCTCTGAATTCCACCCACAATGGGCATAAAGTGGGCAGAGAGGCCATGTCACTCACCCATTGGTGCCAGTGAGGTCCGGGCTTCAGTAACATGCCGCCAGCGAGCTGCGGGTGTCAAGCAGATTCCCGCTATGGCTTATCAACTGCGGCTGGCAGTTCATGTTGGGGGGGCGGGGGGGGGGGGTGGAGCTGGTGTGGGAGAGGTGTTCCCAGTGGGGGAGGGAAATCTCAAACCAGCTGGCAGTGAGACCGTTTTTTGGGAGGTTCAGGAGGAGCTCTTGGCTGAGTGGGCATGGCGCGCAGTCTTCTTACTTGTACCTGAAACATGCAATTGTGGCCCTACAACCGGTGTACGACCCCAATTTGCATATTTAAGCCTGTTTCAGGGGGCAGGCTCCTTGCTCATTTACAGGCCCTACTGAAAATTTCATCAGGTGGGCCTTGGGCATCATTGGAGTGACCGAGTGCGCCCCCCCCCCCCCACCCCGCCTCGATTTTCAATTGCTGGCCGCCCAGTTTTCAGGTTACTGGCAGTTGAAAGTCTGTCTGGCTCATCAGCAGGCAATCTTTGTGTCTGTGGGTTATAGCACTGTGACAAAAAAATGTGATGTCTGTCTTTTGTTCTTTTTAAATAGCTAAATTTAAAGTGGTGGCTCTTCTCCCTTACAAAGGTTCAAAATGGGAGTCTCCCAGGAAACAGGCGAGATTGATTAATCTGGAAATTAGTCAAGGTAAAGGGACTTTATTCTAGGTGCAAATTGAATTGTATGCTGTTGGGGGTACAAGCAGGCTCTTGGAACCCAGATGACAGATGAGTAATTGCTCATTAGCATTCCATGCAATTTGCTTTACATATTGTGCCGTTGAACTCAAATGACAGACAGCACTGCCTTCAGAGGCCCTTAGATTGTATAAGAACTGTGGGGTTCTCCTGTAGTCCTCCATTCTGGCAAAAGCATCCCAACTCTTTGGGTGAACTGAAACTTGCCTCACCACATGCTACGTCTTGTCTCAAAGGCCTGTAAAGAGACATACCAGACTATTATTTCCCAAAGATCTGTTTCTTGTCAGTTGTTTGTACAAAGTACGATTCAGAAAATGGTTTACATAGAAACATAAGAAATAGGAGCAGGAGTAGGCCATTTGGCCCTTCGAGCCTGCTCCGCCATTCAATAAGATCATGGCTGATCTCCTACCTCATCTCCACTTTCCTGCACTATCCCCATATCCCTTGATTCCCTTAATATCCAAAAATCTATCGCTCTCTGTCTTGAATATACTCAACAACTGAGCCTTCACAGTGCTCTGGGTTAGAGAATTCCAAAGATTCACCACCCTCTGAGTGAAGAAATTTCTCCATCTCAGTCCTAAATGGCCAACCCCTTATTCTGAGACTGTGACCCCTGGTTCTAAACTCCCCAGTCAGGGGAAACATCCTCCCTGCATCTACCCTGTCAAGCCCTGTAAGAATTTTGTATGTTTCAATGAGATCACCTCTCATTCTTCTAAACTCTAGAGAATATAAGCCTATTCTACTCAATCTCTCCTCATAGGGCAATCCCCCCCATCCCCAGAATCAGTCTGGTGAACCTCCGTTGCATTCCCTCTATGGAAAGTATATCCTTCCTTCGGTAAGGAGACCAAAACTGTACACAATACTCCAGGTGTGGTCTCACCAGGGCCCTATATAATTGGCAGTAAGATGTCTTTACTCTTATACTCAAGTCCTCTTGTAATAAAGGCCAACATACCATTTGCTTTCCTAATTACTTGCTGTGCCTGCATGTTAACTTTCAGTGATTCGTGTACAAGGACACCCAGGTCCCTCTGAACACCAACATTTTCCAATCCCTCACCATTTAAAAAATACTCTGCTTTTCTATTTTTCCTACCAAAGTGGATAACTTCACATTTCTCCACATTATATTCCATTTTCCATGTTCTTGCCCACTCACTTAGCCTGTCTATATCCCCTTGAAGCCTCTTTGCATCCTCCCCACAACTTACATTCCCACCTAGCTTTGTATCATCAGCAAACTTGGATATATTACATTTGGTCCCCTCATCCAAATCATTGATATAGATTGTGAATAGCTGAGGCCCAAGCACTGATCCTTGTGGTACCCCACTAGTTATAGCCTGCCACCCCGAAAATGACCCGTTTATTCCTACTCTCTGTTTTCTGTCCGTTAACCAATCTTCAATCCATGCTAGTATATTACCCCCAATCCCATGAGCCCTAATTTTGTTTAATAACCTCTTGTGTGCCATCTTATCGAATGCCTTCTGAAAATCCAAATACTGTACACCACATCCACTGGTTCCCCCTTATCTACTCTGCTAGTTACAACCTCAAAAAACTCTAACAGATTCGTCAAACACCATTTCCCTTTCATAAATCCGTGTTGACTCTGCCTAATCATATTGGGGCAGAAATTCGGATCGGGGGCTTGCCGCGCGTGCAAGCCCCCGATCTGCACTTACCCGACGTGCCTGCCGTTCACCTCCAGGGACGCCTGGAATTCCTTTTAGAAAGAGAAGAATCCCGGGCAGTGTATGACGTCACGCCGCCCAGGAGTGCAGCCAGCGCGAAGCCTGTAGCGCGCTGTGCAACTGAGACACGCCCCTTGAGGTCTCAGTTTAATAGGACACGCCCCCAATGTTTCTCACAAGCTGCAAAGCATTTTTACATGCAGAGCAGCATTTTAAATAGGTTTTTGGTATTTTTATGAAGCTTTTGGTAACTTTTATAAACTTTTAAAAACGTTTACATTATTTTGAAGAATCTGAAGTAGTTTTAAACAGAATTAAAGCAATTTAAAGAATTTTAAAAGCCTTGAAAGCATTTTTTTCATTCCATTTATTTAATTAGCAACGTCGTCGTCGTACGTGTCTTCACACTGTTCCCTTTGGGGAACTGTATGAAGTGGTGGAAGGATTTATGGCCTTGATTAACGCTCCTTCCCTGACCGTAACCATCTTTGTACCAGCCATTAGGGTGGTTAGTCCTATGGCGGGAGGGTTTTACGGGCTCCCACAACCTATACGAGGGGGGGGCCACCCACACCCACGGACGCAAATATCCCACTGGTTGTCAACCCAGAATTTAGAGCCGGAGATCCGACTCCACTTTCCGGGACTGTCTGGAGCGGGGTTTGAAACCCTACCCTGTCTGGCCCAGCAGCGGGGATCCTACCGCTACGCCAAAGGCCCACTCCGATTAGCAACGTGAAATGGCTGGAATGAGCACAATTCACGGCATTAAAAGAACCCACAATTGAACTGATGACGACCTCAGCAATCTCCTCAACGAGGTGGAGGCACAGCGCCTGCTCATCATTGGTAATGAGAAGTCAAAGGCGCCGCAAAAAGGACAGATGATAGCTTGGTCTTTCAAGTGGCAGCATAGGGCTCCAGTCACGGGGAGGGAAAAGGCGCAGGAAACGTATGGGTGTCACCTTTTGCGCGGAGTGGGCGTTTTGCGTAGTGGTAAGCATCCCCGCCGCTGGGCCAGAAGGAGTGGGGTTTCAAACCCCGCTCCAGACAGTCCCGGCAAGTGGAGTCAGAGCTCCAACTATAAATTCTGGGTGGACATCCAGCGGGATACTTGCACCCGCGGGTGTGGGTGGACCCCCCCTCAGATGGGTTGTGGGAGCCCGTAAAACCCTCGCGCCATAGGACTAACCACCCTAATGGCTGGTATGAAGATGGTTATGTTCACAGAAGGAGCGTTAACGTGGCCAGAAATCCTTCCACCACTTCATACAGTTCCCGAAAGGGAACAGTGTGAGGATACGTACGACGATGACCTCTTGCGCAATGCACCTCCTTGGACCCTCAGTCGCAGATGCGAGGGGGCAAATCGTGCAATTGTTAAATTTTTCATTTTATTGACATGTGAAATGTTGTGTTTGCTGTTTTCATTTCAATGTTTATTTGTGACTGAAAGGATATGTAACCTTTTCCTTTAAACAGTGCAGCCTGCAGTCAGTTTGAAAAAAATTAGCAACTTTTATTGGAGCCAAATTATTTTTACAACAACTGTTTGAAAATTAGAACATAGCTAGTTTCCACCTTGAATGTCTTTATTGCACTAAGAAAACAGAAAAAGTCACTTTAAAATGTTAACACATTTTTTTCTGAACTATTCATGTTTACAAATGTTTGAAAAGCAGGAAATAGCTAGTTAACATTTTAAAGTTATAAACTATCTACATCAAAACTGACCCTGAAAACTGTTTTATGATGCAATAAAAGTTCACTGCTTCACTTTAAATTGTGTCTGCTCCTTTCTTTGCCTTGCGGGGGGAGGGGGAGGTACAAGGCGCCACTAGCTCGTGAAGGTCTTGGCTATTAGCAGTTCCCGGGCATTTTTCTCGCTCACAGGCCTCCTGCTTACACAGACGTCCTTGCAAGGAAGAAATGGAAAGAGTTGTTAAAGTAATTAAAATGAAGTGACTGGCTAGAAAATCACCCCGGCCTATGGCAGGAGAAACGCGTTATCGTCTTGGTAATACATCATACCCGCCTGATCAATTTCACAGCCCGAGATGATTTTCCAATAAGTTACTTTCTCTCAAAGTCATAATTAAATACATACATTCATACACATAAGTAAAGGAATATATACATACATACATATACGTAAAGGAATATATACGGACATACATACATAATTACTTACTGATGAAAAGTTTCTTTCTTAAAAATGTTGGAAATGTTACATTATTCATTTTAGAACAGTCATTTTCACATTTAATAAACACAGCAAATTCAATTCACACAACCACAATTGCTCCTTCTATCTACAGTACTGAAAACCCGTTTAAAAAAAAAAAATTAAACTTTAAAACTTACCTCATTTCTTAAAATAACTTTCCTCCCTTTCCCAAACAAAAATATTGCCTTTCAGAAGTTCCACGATAAAATATATCTTCCTCCGCAGCCTCTGGAGCAACTTTACACATGCTTTTTTCATGTGTAAGTTGTAAGGACTTAACCTCACTGAATCCATGAATGAAATCGACGAAGTTCACTGCGCACGCGCTGCCTGTGCAGTCGCATGCGCTGTGCCTCTGAACCCCTTCGTTCAGAGGACAGGAAATGCCGGTTTTCCCCGCATGCGCTGTGCATGCTGAAAACCGGCATTTCCTCCGGCCAGACGCGTGAGTACCCCGACCGTACTCACGCGTTTGGAACGGAATTACTGGGCCATTATGATTTTCTAAGTGCCCTGTTACCACATCCTCAATAATAGATTCTAGCATTTTCCCTACTACTGATGTCAGGTCCCTGCTACTGCTCTCCCTACTACTAAGCTCTTGTGGGCTTCTTCTAGTTTTACTTAATGTATCTTGTTATGTCTTTCTACTTCTGTTTGGTTTTTTACCTGTAAATAAATCTAATCATGTAGTTTTAATCTGTATGCCTGGGTCTCACCTTTGGAAGTGACAGGAGAATGTGGTGAACATCCAACCTATACTCCACTAAGCAGTTTACTATGACTAGAAGGTTAATTATTATCTCATACACAGCAGATAATAAACATACAGGTTTCCATTCAGAAGAGTACTTGCCTGCTTATCGATATTACTGTCTAGACGTGAAGATAGAAATGAAAATCAGGCAGGATGTATAACAGTTGGTTGCTCCAAAGCTGCCAATTTTCTGACCCCACCTAAAGTGAATGTCAACCCCAAAGTGTTTGTAAAGAGCTGCAACTGTAACAATTGGTGGCAGTTAAAGTGGGATAAGTGCCACTCACAGGCCAAATAGTAAATGATCAGAAGTAAACATCAAATACAATCAGCAAAAGGGATGTAGGTCTAAGATTAACTGTAAGAGATTTAGGACAAAAATCAGGAGAAACTTTTTTACACAAGGGCTTGTGAGGCCATGTGATTGTGATTGGAGCAGAGAGTGTGTCAAACTTAAAGATTAAAAGAAAAAGAAGGACTTGTATTTATATAGCGCCTTTCACAACCTCAGGATGTCCCAAAACACTTTACAGCTAATGAAGTACTTTTGTTGTAATGTAGGAAACGCGGCAGCCAATTTGCGCTCAGCAAAGTCCCACAAACAGCATTGACATAATGACCAGATAATCTGTTTTAGTGGTGTTGGTTGAGGGAGAAATATTGTCCAGGACACCAGGCAGAATTCCTCTGCTCTTCTTCGAAATAGTGCCATGGGATCTTTTACATCCATTTGAAAAGGCAGAGGAGCCTCGATTTAACATCTCATCCAAAAGACAGTGCAGCACTTCCTCAGTACTGCACTGGATTATCAGCCTAGACTATGTGCTCACATCTCTGGAGTGGGACTCTGACTGAGAGGCGAGAGTGCTACGGCTGATACCAGGTTTTGGAGTCAGTAGGTTAGACAGGTGGTTGAAGGATATGTGTATAAAGTGATATGGGAATAGGCAGGTACATAGGATTAGGATTACTGTTCCTGTGGAGGATAAACATCAACATGGACTGCTTGGGCCGAACAGCCTGTTTCTACATTGTAATTTATATGTAATACTATGAAAAGCTCTCTGGACTAAGTGGATAGAGAGTCAGAATTGGCTGAATTGCTGGCAGAGGAAAGCCAGCACAGACATGAAGCCCAATGTGCACATTGGCAATATAGAAGGTGTGGTAAACCACTTTTATCGTTCACTATCGTTACACTATGGTTATCACTGTTTATATCGTTACACTATGGTTATCACTGTTTACACTGTTGTATCACTACACAAGGTCACCTCTTGCCACGCTGTTATACCTGGGCTGACCACAGCTGACTCCGCCCATGGCTCCGCCTGCTTGCCCAGGTATAAAGGTGGTCGGCTGGCTGGTATTCCTCCTTGTTGGATCCGATCACCCACGAGGGTGGGCTCTGTTATTTAGCCAATAAAAACCGATAGTTACTAACTTAACTCGTCGCTTTTCATGAACTGAATTGATAGGTATATCAATTTTATTGGCTAAATTTTGAAATGTCTACAACGGAGCAGCCAAACGACCAGTCAGACGTACAGCCCCAGCCAAACGGCCATCTACAACAGCCCCAGCAGTCGGCCTGGCTACGAGCCCTCCGGCCGCCGTACCTGGATCTAAACCCACAGGCTGCGAATTCAGCCCTCGACTTCGAACACTGGCTGAGCTGCTTCGAAGCCTACCTGGGAGAATCCGGCGTGCCTCCGGCATCCAAACTAAGAGTTCTGACCGCTCAGGTGAGCCCTAAAGTATTTGCACTCATCCGAGACATTGCCACATACGAGGATGCCCTCAACCTGCTAAAAGAACAGTATCGGAGCCCTGTAAACTCAATGTACGCCAGGCATCTCCTAAGATCCCGCTCGCAACAGCCAGGAGAGTCGGTTGATGAGTTCTTACGGGCGCTGCAAGTACTCGGCAGGGACTGTGACTTTAAAGCCGTAACAGCTGCAGAACATACAGATGGAAACATCCGAGATGCCTTCGTGAAAGGCCTTCGGTCAGACTACTCATGGCAAAGACTGCTGGAATCAAAGGACCTCGACCTGAAAACAGCTGCTATCCTCACTCGCTCCTTGGAAGTGGCCCATCGGGACCTCGAGGCGTACTCCAGGTACTGTGCTGCGCGACCCTGGGACTCGGGCCCGACCCCGGCCGCAATACCCCTCGCACCGCCGCCTCTGGGACCTACCACAGCGTCGATGTCCCGGAACCGATCGGGACCGCCACCCCCGGTACCGGCTGCGACATCGGAGCCCCGCGATCGGGCCGCCGGCTGCTTCTTCTGTGGCCAGGCGAAACACCCGAGGGCGCGCTGCCCTGCAAGAAACGCGACCTGCTCCGACTGCCACAAGAAAGGCCACTTCGCGAAGGCCTGCAGGGGGAAAGCCACAGACGCCAGCAGTGCCTCATGCGAGTTGTGGGGGCGGCCATCTTTCATCAAGGCCACAGATGCCAGTATCCCCTCGTGTGAGTCGTGGGGGCGGCCATCTTTGATCAAGGCCACCGACGCCAGCAGTGCCTCATGTGAGTTGTGGGGGCGGCCATCTTCTCCGCCATTTTATTCAACGTCGTGGGCACCGCCATTTTGTTCACCACACTCGACCGCCACCTTGTCTCCAGACCTGACCACCGCCTCACCCGCAGACTACAGCAGCTCACTCAGCCATACACTAGCCTCTGTCACACTTGACCAAGCTCGCCCGCATCACCTGTCCAAGTCCATGATGGACATCAAAGTAAACGGCCACGCCACGACCTGCCTGTTCGACAGCGGAAGCACGGAGAGTTTCATCCATCCAGACACGGTGAGCCACTACTCCCTCACTCTCCGGCCAACGCGCAACCGGATCTCGATGGCGTCGAGGTCCCATTCTACAGACATCAGCGGCTACTGTGTTGTGACCCTGTCGGTTAGGGGCACGGAGTATAAAAATTTTAAACTTCTCGTCCTGCCCCAGCTCTGCGCTGCCGTCCTACTAGGGTAGGATTTCCAATCCCACCTTCAAAGTGTCACTTTGGCATACGGTGGACCCCTCCCCCCACTCACAGTCTACAACCAGCAGCTTTTAAACCGCCCACTGCGTACCACCTGCGGCCTATCCACCCTCAAGGTCCCGCCCCCCTCCCTGTTCGCTAACCTCACCCGCGACTGTAAACCCGTCGCTACCAAGAGCAGGCGGTACAGCGCCGGGGACAGAGCTTTTATTAGCTCCGAGGTGCAGCGACTCCTGAAGGAGGGCATCATCGAGAGAAGCAACAGCCCCTGGCGTGCCCAGGTCGTAGTCGTTAAGACCGGCGATAAACACCGCCTGGTCATCGACTACAGCCAAACCATAAACCGGTACACCCAGCTGGACGCATACCCACTTCCCCGCATATCTGATATGGTCAATCAGATTGCACAGTACCGGGTATTCTCTACCATCGACCTTAAGTCGGCCTATCACCAACTCCCTATCTGCCCTGAGGACCGCCAGTATACCGCCTTCGAGGCGAATGGCCGCCTCTACCACTTCCTTAGGGTTCCCTTCGGCGTCACCAACGGGGTTTCGGTCTTCCAAAGGGAGATGGACCGGATGGTTGACCAGAACGGGCTGCATGCCACGTTCCCTTATCTAGATAATGTCACCATCTGCGGCCGCGACCGGCAGGACCATGATATTAATCTGGAGAGATTCCTCCGTACGGCCCAACGGCTGAACCTCACCTACAATAAGGAGAAATGTGTGTTTAACACCTCGCGCCTTGCCATCCTCGGCTGCGTAGTAGAGAACGGAGTCATCGGCCCCGACCCCGAAAGAATGCGTCCCCTCGTGGAGCTTCCCCTCCCCCACTGTCCAAAGGCACTGAAGAGAACCCTGGGGCTCTTCGCCTACTATGCCCAATGGGTGCCCAATTATGCGGACAAAGCCAGACCCCTCATGAAGTCCACCTCCTTCCCCCTGATGGCAGAAGCATGCGCAGCCTTCTCCCTCATAAAGGGAGACATTGCTAAGGCCACAATGCACGCGGTGGATGAGTCTATCCCTTTCCAAGTGGAGAGCGATGCATCCGACTTCGCCCTAGCTGCAACCCTTAACCAGGCGGGGAGACCTGTGGCCTTCTTCTCAAGGACCCTCCAGGGCCCTGAGATCCGACACTCTTCGGCGGAGAAGGAGGCCCAGGCGATCGTGGAAGCAGTACGACGCTGGAGGCATTACCTGGCAGGCAAACGATTTACCCTCCTCACCGACCAGCGCGCGGTCGCTTTTATGTTTAATAACAAGCTGAGGGGCAAAATCAAGAATGACAAGATCTTGAGGTGGAGAATCGAGCTCTCCACCTACGATTATGATATCTTGTACCGGCCTGGTAAACTGAACGAACCCCCAGATGCTCTATCACGAAGTACATGCGCCAACGCGCAAATTGATAGACTGCAGACCCTCCACAACGACCTCTGCCACCCCGGGGTCACCAGACTTTACCACTTCATTAAGGCCCGCAACCTGCCCTACTCCATCGAGGAGGTCAGGACCATGACCAGGAACTGCCAAACCTGTGCCGAATGCAAACCGCATTTCTTTAGGCCGGACAGAGCAAGCCTGATCAAGGCCACCCGCCCCTTCGAGCGCTTGAGCATCGATTTTAAGGGGCCCCTCCCGTCCTCTGACCGTAATGTGTACTTCCTCAACATTATTGATGAGTACTCCCGTTTCCCCTTTGCCTTCCCCTGCCCAGACATGACCAGTACCACGGTCATCAAATGCCTGAACGACCTCTTCGCCTTGTTCGGGTTCCCGAACTATATACATAGCGACCGGGGCTCATCCTTCATGAGCAAGGAACTTCGCCAGTTCCTACTAGCGAGAGGTATTGCTGCAAGCAGGACCACCAGCTACAACCCCCGAGGGAACGGCCAGGTGGAAAGAGAGAACACGACTGTCTGGAAGGCCGTTCTCTTAGCCTTAAAGTCTAAGGGCCTCCCAACCTCTCGCTGGCAGGAAGTCCTCCCGGCAGCGCTGCATTCCATCCGGTCACTGCTTTGCACTGCCATTAACGCCACCCCCCATGAACGAATGTTTGTTTTCCCTAGGAAGTCAACTACGGGAACCTCGCTACCAACATGGCTGACTTCTCCGGGGCCCGTCTTGCTGCGAAAGCACGTGAGGGCCCATAAAACGAACCCCCTGGTAGAGAGGGTGGACCTCCTGCACGCCAACCCCCAGTACGCCTATGTGGCATACTCAGACGGGCGGGAGGACACAGTCTCCTTACGAGACCTCGCACCCTCGGGCAGCCCTGAGACACCACCGTTACCCCCCACCACCCCCCCAAATCCAGCCCAGGTAGACGGAATGCCGGAACCCCATGAGCCTTCGCGGACCACGCAGACACCAGCATTAACATCGGATACTGCACCACCGCCGCCGCTGCTGCGCCGATCAGGAAGGCTTACGAGGCCTCCGGACAGACTGACATACCCGAACTGGTAGTACACTTCACCCCGCCGGACTCAAATTTAAACAAGGGGTGAATGTGGTAAACCACTTTTATCGTTCACTATCGTTACACTATGGTTATCACTGTTTATATCGTTACACTATGGTTATCACTGTTTACACTGTTGTATCACTACACAAGGTCACCTCTTGCCACGCTGTTATACCTGGGCTGACCACAGCTGACTCCGCCCATGGCTCCGCCTGCTTGCCCAGGTATAAAGGTGGTCGACTGGCTGGTATTCCTCCTTGTTGGATCCGATCACCCACGAGGGTGGGCTCTGTTATTTAGCCAATAAAAACCTATAGTTACTAACTTAACTCGTCGCTTTTCATGAACTGAAT
Organism: Somniosus microcephalus; assembly: GCF_052327205.1. Lineage (NCBI taxonomy): Eukaryota > Metazoa > Chordata > Chondrichthyes > Squaliformes > Somniosidae > Somniosus > Somniosus microcephalus. Next base: position 110,839,330 of record NC_140987.1, on the reverse strand, counting down.
TGATAGGTATATCAGAAGGAAAATCATTGGTGCAAGTATGAGGAAGAGCAAAGAGAGGTAGCACAGGCACGAAGCTGAAGACCATTAAAAAAAGACACAAGATGGTAAAAAGTACCGGCGTACCCTCAAGTTGGCAGAAAATGACATAGCGTCTACAAGTCCAATGAGTGAGGGTCCAATTGATTCAGCCCATAACTCTGAACAAAATAACTTCATTAAGTCTATCATTATTCCAAATTTTAAGGAAAAGTTTCATTATTATCTTATACACATTGATGTAAATGGATCCTTAAAAGCATTTGAATTGTTAGGAAAAAGATGTATGGGCAGAAAGGCTGATCTTGCCTCCTTTCCAAAAATATGGAACGGTTCATGAATTTGCGTGTCATTCTTGCGCAGGGGCCATATTAATCTTCTCTATATCATTGCAATTTTAGTATATCTGCTGCCGAAGTGAGATCCTGACCACTTAGCAGCAACGTACTTAGTGCATTTTTACAAGTAGATCTGATATACAGTTCAGATTACAAGGTAGTACAATGTGTGATTCTCACTGATTTTGCCCTCATGTTAGAAGTGTATAGAAGTAAATTTAAAATATTATAGAAAATTCATTAATGTAGTCATAGAGAACAAACAATAAAATTAAAGTATATGGAAATTGTTGTTTGGATGGAAAGAATAAGATAAAGAATAGTAAAAAAATCTTTCGGTACTACAACAGTAAGAGGGCAGTCAGAAAAAAGGTGAGAACCATAAAAGATGCAAATGGATTAGAAACTGGGGAGGAAAACAAAATAGTAAATATTCTGAATGATTACTTCCTTCAAATATTCAAAAAGGAAGAAATGAGCAACATGCCCGCTCCAAACAGAGATAAACTATGCAAAATCAATCATCTAGAAATTCAATTGCGATGTGCCCATTCTGCAGGCGTAAAATGGGCGACTAAGGGTCCAATATGGCGGGCGGCATGTGGGCACTCATTCCATGCTGGAAGTGGGAAATTCACCATATTGGATTGGACTCCTCTGTAGGCATCCAGGGGACAGCTGGAAATATTAAAAAGTCTTGTTAAAATATTGAAATAAGAGTCCTATACATGTCATAAGGTCCTTTTGTGAAATTGGTCTGCCCCAGTGCCTGATTCGTTACATGATAAACTCACACAGCAACTCAATGCCAACAGGCAACAATGACCCTTCAGCAGCACTATTATAGGGCTCATCCACTAGTTGCTAGTTTGTCCTTTTAGGCTGTTGATTAATTTCTGGGTGTTTTTTTGCTTATTTTCTGCCTTCTACTATTGACTTCTGACTTCTAACAACTTTATGCTGGTGCTGTGCTGCTTTCATCTGCCTTCAAAACATTTTTACTTCAGCAATGGGTGGTCTGCTAGGTCTGCTTTTGGTGCTGGAGGACGAGGGGGATGAAGTGAAGAAGACAGGAGAGAACAGGAGAAGCTGGGAGAAGAGGGAGGAGGAGGGCACTACGCAGAAGACCATACTCACAGCGGGTTTTCAGGAAGCACTTCTCCTAGCTTAACTTCATTGAGGAGCAATGTGTCAGTTACCTTTGCCTCACAAAGGAATGGATAGCACTGCCTGTGACTGCTAAGGTCACTGTGGCCCTTAACTTCAATGCCACGTTCCAGGCTACAACAGATGAACATCAATGTCATCTCTCACTTTGCTGTTCACCATTGCATCAGGAAAGTCACCAAAGCACTCTATGCCAGGAGGAATAGATACATTACTTTTCCAATGGACAGAGTGAAGCAGGATGAGAGAGCACTAGGCTTTTCCAACATTGTAGGTGTAAGATTTGCAAAATTTCTGCATCTCCCCGAAGGTTATTATCAACAAAAGGGACCCTGCATTGGACATTTTAAAATTGAAAAGGGTACCCAAGATGGCGTCCGTGCCTCGTGGCAGAAAGCCTGTGGGATTCCAAAATGGATTCTGCAGCGCAGACAGCGTGGGAGAAATTGAAACTAAGGCTGCAGGTTTTCTGTGAAGAGAAACTTTGCGTTTTGGAACGAGACAGGACTCTGAATTATGCATTAGACTGAATTGGAGACGGATCTAATTGCAGTTTAGGCCTATAGTTAAGGCCATCAAACAGTCTGCATACATTATCAGAAACAGATTAACACAGCCATCGAGGCTGGACAAGCCCATCAAGGAACTTTCAGGACAATACAAGTCAATTATCAGGCTGGTAGATGCGATTACCGGTCATCTAAAAACCATCAGTATAGACTGCTACCATTATTTTAAACTAGCCCGCCGAAATTAAAACAAAGAACTAACCTGATTTGGCACGAAGATAAGGGTTTTCGACGAAGGTATAATTGAAGGCCTCGGGTAGCATTGAGTTAGGGCAGCTAGTTCATTCGTTCGGAGGGGGTCCGTAGAGTTCGTTGGTTGGTGTGCTGGTGCTGCTCCTCGGGCCCCTCGCCCTTGTGGCTGCCGCTCTTTCCCCGTCCCACGCTTACCTCCTGGCCTTTGCCCGTGCCCTTTTCCCACTCCATCTGGAACTGCCCCGGCACTGGGTCGGGCAGACATGGACAGATTCAGGCCAGGCGAGGCGGGACGCGACGAGGGGAGAAGGCAAAACCACCGAGTGGACAGAGGGAAAGAAACACAAGAAGTCCTTAGAGAAGGCAGTTTGGCTGATGTGCTTTAAAAAGCAGATCCAGCTTCTGGACGGGCTCATTGCCGCACAGGCAACCGAGTTAAGGGAGTCAGCCCTGGAGATCCAGGATAAGGCTCTCGCAGGGGAAAAGTTGTTAGTAGCTTTGCAGGCTTTGAACCAAGAAAGAGTGCATCTAGTGAGAGAACACAAGGCCCAGTTGGAATACCTACGGTGCCAAGTCACCGAGGCCAAGGGAAATGAGTCAAAGTTGCGGGAGAAAAACGCCCGCATGGCAAGGCAGCTTAGGGAACAGGAAGAGAAAGTGCAGGAGGTAAAAGCCGCTTACAAGCTAGCGAATGAACAGGGGTTTGAGGAGGCAGACCACGGCCCCTGTAAAGAGAGGATAGAAAATCTGAGTCGGGCCCTCCGGAAGGCAAAAGGCATGGTATGCCTCATAAGCCCAAGGGCAGGTCAGGCAGATTTTATGGGGAACGAGGGGAGGACAGTTCCAACGTCACCGGTAGTGCCTAGGGACGACCCGGTTGAGAGAGAGGAGACCTCACGACCACCACCCATAGCGCCAAGTTTCAGCGAGGTTTGGCAGCAAGGGGGGGTGGAACCCAGAGTGGAGCCAGAGGTGGAGGCGGAGGTAGAGCAACCCCCGCCCGAAAAGTCAGAACCGGAACCGATGTGCCCAGCACGGCATCGGAGGTTCGGCCCACCCGCCAATGGCGAAGATGAGGGACCCCTCCAAAACCAGTTCGTATTACCCTTTAACACCCAGCAGCTTAGGGTTATGGTCAACCATATCACGAAGCTTTCTGCCAAGGGAGACCCCTCGATCCACTTCAGGGAAATAGAGCAGACAGCCAGCGTCAACGACTGCGATGACGCTGAGAAGGCCAAGATGCTGCTATTCTCCCTGGAGAGTAATCTCCTCCAATCCCTCTCTGAAGAGTGTAAGAGGGGACAGAGCGGGTACGAGGAGCTTAGAGACGCGGTTCTGGAGGCCATGGGGATGGATGAGGGAAGTCCTTTCTCCCGCGTGGAGAAGACGGTACAGCTCTCAGGGGAGACCCCGCAGGCTTTTGCGGACTGGTTGTGGCCGGTGTACCGGAAAGCCTGCCCGGGTTCGACCCCAAAGATCCCCAGACCACAGAGATCACGGTAATTAGGCAGCTCACTCTGGCCGATAAAAACGGTAGGGGAACCGATGCACACCCATCCAAGGGTAAGCTGCATGAGGTAAAACCCGGACCGGGTAGGAAAGAGTGGCACCAGGAAGGGAGTAACCCCCCCAACACCAAGACCAATTGTTACGGGTGTGGGAAGGATGGTCACTGGCGGAAGGAGTGTAAGAACCCTTGGAAGGATAACAAGGGAAAGCATCCCACAGCCCCAGCCCAAAAGGCGGGGGTAAGGACCCCTTCCGCAGAGGTCGAGTTGCTTTTGGATGCCATGAGGTCCTTACTGACTGGCCAGGGGAGATTAGCAGCTGCCACCAGTGCTCTCACCCCATCAGCCCCATCCAACCCACAACCGTGACTAGAGCCGGCGCAACCTGTGTATCTGTGTTTGCTCCGATATGATGAGTGGAGGAGACCCATGTTGGAGATGGAGGTGGAAAAGGTAGCGGGGACCTATCTGTTGGACACGGGGGCATCACGCACCGTGATCTACTCAGCTAACCCCATCACCTCAGCTCTCTAGCGGGGTCCCATACAGTCTTTCGGGGTTCACGGGTAAGGAACAGGCTGGCTCGGTCTCCATCTCGCTCGCCATTCGGATAGGACCGCCCCGCTCCAAGTGGACGTGTGTCCTGATGAATTGGGAAGTGGAGGGTGGAAGAGGGGTCCTGGGGGCCGACTTTATCGTAGGTCACGGGATCCTCTGGGGGGCAGGAAAAGTAAAGAACGGTGAGATCGTAGTTATCCTGGGTAAGGAAGGGAAGGGGACCCTCTGCACCATGAAGCCCAAAGAGGATTATAACCTTGGGCTCATGGTCAGCAACACCCCACCAGAGTTCCAGGCATTTGTGCAGGCCCACCTGGCCACATTTGCCACGCACAAACACGACTGCCGGAGGGTCACAGGGTTTGAGGTCGGAGTAGACGGGGACCCCATGGCCTAACCACAGAAACAGTATAACTTCCCCAGGGAAGCGGAGCCGGACATGGAAGCAGCCATATCCTCGTTAGTGCAGCAGGGAGTTTTGAGACCGATAGCTACCCACGTGAATTCTCCGTTATGGCCGGTCAGAAAGCCACACAATTCCTGGAGGGCCACGGTGGACTATTGGGTGCTTAATAGCAACATCCCAGCCTGTGCACCCACAGTGGCAGCAGTTGCCGACCTGATAGGGAGCATCCCAGCATCCGTGACCACTTTCACGGTGCTGGATATTTCCAATGGGTTTTGGTCCATCCCTGTAAGGAGGGAGGATCAGTACAAGTTTGCCTTTACGTTTAAAGGGCAACAGTACACGTGGAACTGCTTGCCTCAGGGCTTCCATAATAGCCCAAGCATCTTCCATCAGTGCATGGCAGACAGTTTGAAGGACTTTAGTCAGCCCGGACAGTTGGTACAATATGTGGATGACCTGCTCCTGTTCACTGATTCGAAAGAGGAGCATGGCCCACTATTGGCCGAACTACTGGAGCTGTTAGGACAGAAGGGTTTCAAAGTGAATCCCAAGAAGGCGCAGATCGGCCAGCAGGAGGTGAAATTCCTCGGTAAGACCGTCCCGGTGAGAAAGGAGAAAAGACAGCCCCCAAAAGGTCCATCCGGGGCAGCGGGCGAGCCTTCAGTGCAGGTTTTAAAACAGGCTGCTGGTTATATCAACCAGTGCAAGCTGTTTCAGCCTGAAAAGGGAAAACAGCCAGTTGGGGTAAGGTCTGGGGATAATGATCCTCAGCCTGCAGCATGAGCTAGTTCACAGACTACACAAGCAGGCACTGTGGCTTGCTTGAAGGGAGGGGCCATCCAGCCCATCGATTGGGACACGCCCCCACTCTTCTGGGATCCAGACGAGGGGGAGGGACTTGAGGGCGAAAACCCCGCCCCTAACCCAGGTGTAGAGAGGGAGGGACCTGAGGTCGAAAACCCCGCCCCGGACCCAGCCATGGGACCCGGGGGCAGAGATTCTCAGCTCGCGGCAGCAGGCTGCGAAAAGTTACCTGCCCCCAGCCCAGGTTCGGGAGGGGTCAAGCCCAGGGGAGCAGTGGCTCGGGTAAAAGGCCCAGCGGCCAAGACAGCCCCACCCGCCAAAGCCCCCAGAAGGTCCCTGCGGACGCCCCAGCCGAGAAAGCCATGGTCATCAGCCCTCCAGTTCCCAAGGGCCGCCCCTCGAGCCAGGGAGAGGTCCAAGGACAGAGGTCCTTAGCCAACAGCCTCGGGCTGCGAGGGACCAACAGTGGAGGACGGTGCGGTCATGCCGGGGGTAGTGGCGAGCCGCAGTCCGACCAGGAATCAGCCTGGCCACCCGGAGACGGGCGGCGGTTGTATATAATTTAGTCTAAGTTTAAGTTTTGAGTAAGGTGTAATTATTTAGCTTAAGTTTGGGTGTTTAGCTTAGGTTAAATAAGGTGATGGGTAGTTTGAATAAGAAATCTGCCGAGTGTGTATATTTGGGTCGAGTTTGCGGGACCCGACCATGCCTCACCAAGCCAGGGAACCTCTTTGGGACCTGGCTGCATGTTTTTACATCTTTTTGCAGAAAGATTTTCAGGATGGAATGGATCGTGATCCTATTCGCCCTGATCGGGATGAGTGCGGGGAGGAGGGGCGACATCCAGGACTCCCACATCTACGGGTGTTCGGGAGACGCAGCGCCCCTGGCGATCGACGGGAACGGCGAACGGGATGCGGAGGAGACTGCCGTCTACTTCCACGAGGGAAGGTGGCCAGGATGGTTGGGGTCCAATTCGTCTCAGTACTCCAGCCAAACCGGATTCACGTACGAGGGGACCTCCCTCCTGTGTCCCCGGGTATGAGTCGTTACTACGAGGGTCAGCGTCACCATTGGAAAGCGAATTATGTTTGACGTGTAAAGGACACATTCCACTGGATAGATGGTGGTGGCTGAGGAAGTTGAGCAAGGACATGAGGAACCCTGAAGTTGAATGGGAACGTTTGGGTAATAACACCCATCGGACAATTACCGGGACTCATGGAGGACTAAGCGTGTGTTGGGACAAATGGTGCGAACCAGACCAAGGGATTTATATCTGTATGTGGAGGTCAGAGACGGTCTGCCCCGCAGGCATATCCATTGTTTTCCACCGGCAGTGGCAAGACGCCGGGGAGGGGATAAGGTGGGATACCAGCCTGAAGGCATGTGCAGTCCCATTCTCCCTGATCCCGGTCAATGCCACTGAGCTGATAACCCGCCCCCGTAAGCCCCCGCCCACAGCGCAGGCAGCGAGGTTATCCAGAGAAGGTTATCCCACCGCCACCAAGGGACCAGGGAATGGGTTGGTATTAGTCCCCACCGATCAGATGCTGTACCAGGGGGTACACTACGCGGTAGCCTCCGTGGTTTTAAATCTCACGGAGGGACATTTACCGGAGTGGTGCCCCAAGGAAACAGAGCAGTTATACCAGGCCCTAGTAAAGGACATGTTCAAGAAATTTTACGAGTTCGATTTTGCCCACGCGGACAAGACCGAACTCTACACCACACACTGAGAATTTTTGGGTAACCCAGGGAGACAAAGAAGGGGTGTATGGAATGATGTTTTTACTGTGTTTAATACTGGGTCCTCTGTCATCAACAGCTTGGATGACATAGAGCTGCAAACCCAGATAAACGGTTTAAAAACACAATTAAAAAGGATATTACTGGATGAGAACAAGGTAGTGGGCTCGGAGTTGCATGACGGTCCATTTAAAAGAGATCATAGCCGAGTTGGAAAAGCACGCAAAGACGGTAAATGCTCTCATAAGGGAGGACAGAAATGCTTCTGACCAGGCTGCGCAGAATGAGGTGTGCGTGTTATACAGGGCGTGGTTACTGGGCGAGGGCCGCAGTAACCTGGAGGATTTAAAACAAGGTTTGGTCCCCTCCTGGATTAGCAACAAGCACCTCGCAGCCCTCCACCCTTTTGAGAATGCATTGAGCCCGTGCCAACTCCGGCTAGCCTCCAAAGCCTATCCAGTCCCCGTGGATTGTGGGCGGTCCAACCACACAATCATGGGAGCAGTAGTTAGGATGCCGGTCATGGGTAGGACAGCCCGACCCACGCCGGTATACAGGGTTGAGAACATTGGAGTCATTCAAGGGGGTGCACACATTCGTTTCACAGCGGCCCCGCCTTACGTCATTAAGTGGGAGCACGCTATGACAGGTACTGATATCTCAGGGTGCCGGAGCCGGGGAGCACACATAATCCTGTGACCCTAGCACTTGAAAGCCTTTTCCTTGGGGCACCACTCCGGTAAATGTACCTCCGTGAGATTTAAAATCACGGCGGCTACCGCATAGTGTACCCCCTGGTACAGCATCTGATCGGTGGGGACTAATACCAACCCATTCCCTGGTCCCTTGGTGGCGGTGGGTTCAGAGCTGCTGACGCAAAGCCTATAAATTGTACCATGGAGGCAATGGCACAAGGCCATGTTCCCCTGCAGGTAGCATATATAGGGGGTGGGACATATAGTGTCACCACCGGCGCGTCCCACTACCAGCATGGACAGCCTAGCTGGTGCCCGGTCAGTGACAGCAGTTTCTGTTTTAAACCCAGGGCAGAAGTTCAAGTGGACCAGGAGCGAATTGTCCCCATTCCCGAACCCTCCACTGTTCACCTCACTGTGAAGGAGAATTTTACGAACTTGCTGAAGTACGTAGTGCACTTTGGCTACGAAATTCCCCCTCTCCCTGAACATTTGACCAAAATTCTAAAAGCCGTTATAGTTTCACAGAAACATTTTTACACTCTCGAGCAGAAAACAGTAGAGATAGGGACTAAGATATTGGATATTGTGACTCCACCCTGGTGGAACCTTTTCAATAATATAGAGGTCCCTTCGTGGATCAGACTGGCTTCCCACATTCTCATGGTTTGCCAGTTAGGGATAGTGCTGTATTTAGTTTGCATTCAGTGTAAGGGAAAAGGTCGGTGGTCAGAATTCCGAAACCAGAGCTTTTGGAAAGAACATTATGTAAGGGTGGAGGAAGATACGCCGGTTTAAAGTCTTTTTCCCTGTATTTCGATTAAAGAATTGTTGTTTCTTTGTGTTGTTTTTTTAATTAAAGGTTTTCTTTTGTTGTTTGTGTTGCGACGCGGTTTAATAAAGATATGTGTTCCAAGTGGTGCAGGGGTGTTAGACCCCCTCCTGACCTGTAATTTTACTCCCTGTATGCTGATGTACACTACATTTTCACGGAATGGGAAGTGCATGTGTCGTGGATATATTAGATAGATAATTACAGGGGAGGGTTGACTATGGAGGGTCAGAAAAATTTTGCTCACTTTTAAAAGTATGATACTTCAAGCAAGTTTTAGTATCACAGGGGGGACTGTAAGATTTGCAAAATTTCTGCATCTCCCCGAAGGTTATCAACAAAAGGGACCCTGCATGGACATTTTAAAATTGAAAAGGGTACCCAAGATGGTGTCCGTGCCTCGTGGCAGAAAGCCTATGGGATTCCAAAATGGATTCTGCAGCGCAGACAGCTTGGGAGAAATTGAAACTAAGGCTGCAGGTTTTCTGTGAAGAGAAACTTTGTGTTTTGGAACAAGACAGGACTCTGAATTATGCATTAGACTGAATTGGAGACGGATCTAATTGCAGTTTAGGCCTATAGTTAAGGCCATTAAACAGTCTGCATACATTATCAGAAACAGATTAACACAGCCATCGAGGCTGGACAAGCCCATCAAGGAACTTTCAGGACAATACAAGTCAATTATCAGGCCGGTAGATGCGATTACCGGCCATCTAAAAACCGTCAGTTTAAATTGCTACCATTATTTTAAACTAGCCCGCCGAAATTAAAACAAAGAACTAACCTGATTTGGCATGAAGATAAGGGTTTTCGACGAAGGTATAATTGAAGGCCCCGGGTAGCATTGAGTTAGGGCAGCTAGTTCGTTCGTTCGGAGGAGGTCCGTAGAGTTCGTTGGTTGGTGTGCTGGTGCTGCTCCTCGGGCCCCTCGCCCTCGTGGCTGCCGCTTTTTCCCCATCCCACGCTTACCTCCTGGCCTTTGCCCGTGCCCTTTTCCCACTCCACCTGGAATGGCCCCGGCACTGGGTCGGGCGGAAATGGACAGATTCAAGTCAGGCGAGGCGGGACGCGACGAGGGGAGAAGGGAAAACCACCGAGGGGCAGACCGGCTGGAGGAGACCAAACGAGGGGAGGCTTCGAATCATCAGGCCTTCAGCCTCGGCTGACCTTCAAATATCTGCACACTAGCTCAAACTGGCAGCTGTCGATGAAGAATCATCCCTGCACGGTAAAGTACCCAAACAGAGACTTTGACTTTGGGGTACTCGAACCTGGACAACGCCCTTGCAGCACCCGGAGACCACGTGATGACGGCAGGCTCCAGAGCGCACCTAGAGCGAACCCCAAACCCCACCGCTGTTTTGAATTGAGCAAACCCCGTTTTGATTGGTGAGCATAGATTCTGACCCCTCATAGCTTAATCTAGTTAGGTATAGGGGGTGGGATAAGGATAAGGGAATTGTTAAGATAGTTGTTTTCCCTTGATGTGCCGTGTGTTCCTCATTCCCTGTATAAGTGTATTTGCCTGTAATGTTATAGTGGTAACTTCTTTTAAGACTGTATTAATTTTTCCTGTTCAATAAAATCTTGGTTTTTGCTTGCATCCAAACCACCTGTCTACTCGAGTTTTCTGTATCGCTGCCTGTACCTAAGTCCGGTGTCTAGAACCCAGGGGCGTGGGAGCGATTCAAACCACTCACAAGCAGTCAGGGGCATAACTGACTGGGCGCACGCGCCACACCCGCCACCCCCTACATAGGCATCCCAGAGTGCAAGGTGCCATAGACTGCACCGAGATGGCCGTGTTGGGTGACCTGGAGCAGCTCTGGGTTCAGGGCCTGGCTGCAGACTGCAGCATCTCGACCTGGGCCGAGGCAGTCTGGCCCAGCTGGCTGTATGGAACAAATATGAACAATGACAGAGTGGGTGGCAGGGGCGCAGGCATGCTGTTAACCTGAGAGAGGACAGCAGGTGCTTCCCCAATGGAGCCAAGGCCACTCTCCTTGGACTGTGCCACAGCACTCCTCCAGCTCAGCACGAGAACTTAGTGTAGGAGCGATGTGACACTCTGGAAACCTGGTCAACACTCGTCCCCAAAGCCAAGATGGTATCTGTTAAGTATGTGTATTGTATTGAACAATTAACACAAAGACTTAAACGTATAACTCAAACAGGTCTTTACTGGTTGGAGGTAGGGACTATACGTAGGTCTTTACTTCATGCCCACAGGCGGGAACTGAGGGGAGATCAGTACCCACAGTACTATTTATACCCCTATGGCCAGGAGTGGTACTGCGTATCACTACGCCCTACAAGTAGTGCAGTCCTGTCCATAGGTCAAAGTAGCACACATATTACATACACAACAGTATCCATCTGAGCTTCCATGGCAGCAGTGTGACACAAGAAATGACAGACTTGTAGGAACTGGGGTTCCTAGCCGAAGAATTGAGATCGACTCAGAAAATCAAAAACAATAAAATTTAATGAACAAACGAAGCTGTACAGGAAACTGTAGGATACAATGCAAATAGGTCTGGTCTGCTTGAAAGCCTCTCTGGAAACTGCTAGAAGGTTCCGAGCTCAACTGCTAGCAGGTTCCGAGCTCAACTGCTAGCAGGTTCCGAGCTCAACTGCTAGAAGGTTCCGAGCTCTACTGCTAGAAGGTTCCGAGCTCTGACGTCATGACATCATCACGTTCTTCCCGCCATTGAGAGATCACGTGACGGACGGCATGATGTCATCACGCGGAGTACAGGAAAGAAGCCCTAGCACAGTTAACAGATACATTAAAGGTGCAGCCCCCAGCTGTACTACATTGCTGTAAAAGGAATTATATACAATTGTCCGTAATCCTCTGGTGGTTCCGCCACATGCGCCCCCCCAGAATTGCTTTTAACAGAGAAGGTAAGGTGAGAAGGGGGTCTGACGAGCCTGTCCGACCGACTGCGATACCCCGGCAGCTGGAACGGAGCGCTAGAAGATGAACTGGCCGTTGGCTGTGGTTGGGATGACGCAGCAGGCGGAGGAGAAGAAGAGGCCGGCTGTGGTCGACCCGGTGAGGCGGGCACTGGCGACTCGGCGGATGACTGTGGCTGTACTGGACCGGCAGTCGACGGTGGATGACCACGACGAGGCGGCTGAGCGGTGACGACTGGTTCGCTCAGATCCAGATGCGCCGGTTTCAACCAGTCAATGGAGATGTGGTCAGGCTTACCGCCGACGTCGACTGTGAAGGACTTGTCACCTGACGAGATGACGCGGAACGGACCTGTGTAAGGCGGTTTGAGCGGGTTTTTGCGAGCATCCTGCCGAATGAACACGTATTCTGTGCTCTTAAGATCCACCAGGACATGGGAGTGCTGCAGGTCATGATGCGACGTAGGCACTGGGATGAAATTCCTAACCGCTTCCTGGTGGCTGACGAGCTGCTGAGCTGGGGACCAGGGTTCCGTGTGAGGAGGAAGAAAATCGCCAGGCACTCTGAGTGGTTGGCCGTATTCCAGCTCTGCTGAAGAAGAATGCAGGTCGTCCTTAGGCGCCGTGCGAAGACCTAGCAGCACCCAAGGGAGCCTGTCCACCCAACTAGGCCCACGGAGACTAGCACGCAGTGCGGCTTTAAGGGACCTGTGGAATCTTTCACACAGACTGTTCGCCTGTGGATGGTGGGCAGTGGTACGATGAAGCTTGGTGCCCAAACCTTGAGCTACGGCATTCCAAAGCTCAGAGGTAAATTGAGGTCCCCAGTCGGAGGAGATGTCAGCCGGTACCCCGAACCAAGCTACCCACGACGAAATGAAGGCTCTGGAGACGTCTGCCGCTGTGGTGGCAACCAAAGGAATTGCCTCTGGCCACTTGGTGGTGCGGTCTACCACTGTGAGGAGGTGAGTGTACCCGCGAGAGGAAGGGAGAGGACCAACCAGGTCCACATGCACATGGTCGAATCGACGCTCCAGAACCGGAAAAGTGATGTCTGGGGCCTTAACATGGCGTTGTATCTTGGACTTCTGACAACTCACGCAGGTATCGGTCCAGTCACGGACGTCGAGATGCATGCCCTTCCAGACGAATTTCTTTGCCATGAGTCGTTGTGACACTCTCATGCCAGGGTGTGACAACCCGTGGATAGTGTCGAAAACTCTCCTGCGCCATTCGACTGGAACGATTGGACGTGGGACGCCCATCGAGATGTCACACAGGAGTGTGGTCCCTGCGGCCTGGAAACTGACATCAGCCACTTGTAAGCTGGAAGGTGCGGTCCGGTATGCCTGCACTTCAGGGTCTGCCTTCTGTTCTTTTGCCAAACCAACATAGTCGACTCCCAGGTGTACTGCGTGGAGCTGGGCGTGAGAGAGACAATCCGCCACCAGGTTGTCTTTGCCCGAGACATGTTGTATGTCGGTTGTAAATTCAGATATGTACATAGATGACGTTGTTGCCGTGCCGACCATGGTTCTGCTGTCTTGGCCATCGCAAAAGTAAGTGGCTTGTGGTCTACAAAAGCCGTGAATGGGTGTCCTTCCAGTGGGAAGCGAAAATGGCGGATGGCCAGAAACAATGCCAACAACTCCCTATCAAAAGTACTGTACTTGCGTTCGTTCTTCCGCAATTGGCGGCTGAAGAAAGCCAGTGGTTGCCATGTGCCGTCGACCCACTGCTCCTGTACTGCCCCAATGGCATAATCAGATGCGTCGGTGGTAAGGGCAATGGTTGCGCCCGGAAGGGGATGTGCCAACATGGTCGCAGCAGCCAAAGCGTTCTTAGTGTCGAGGAAAGCCTGGTCCATCTGGGGTGTCCAATCGATCGGGTCTTTGCCCGATTTACCTCTGAGGGCCTCGTACAAAGGTTGCATCAACAATGCCGCCTTGGGGACGAACCGATAATAAAAATTGACCATTCCCAGAAATTCCTGGAGGGCCCTGACAGTCTGAGGAAGAGGGAACGAGGTGACTGCTTCCACCTTCGTGGCCAGCGGGACGGCGCCTTCTGAGGTGATTCTGTGTCCCAGGAAATCAATGCTGTGCAACCCAAACTGGCACTTGGCCGGGTTGATAATAAGGCCCTGTTGGCTGAGATGAGAAAAAAGGGTACGCAAGTGCGTAATGTGTTCTTTCGTGCTGTTACTGGCAATAAGGATGTCGTCTAGGTAGACGAAGATGAACGGCAGATCGCGCAACACGGAATCCATGAGACGTTGGAAGGCTTGTGCTGCATTCTTCAGCCCAAATGGCATACGAAGGAACTCAAAGAGCCCGAAAGGTGTGATGACGGCAGTTTTGGGGACGTCCTGAGGATGCACGGGCACTTGATGATAGCCTCGGACGAGGTCTACTTTGGAAAAGATGGAATTCCCTGCCAGATGGGCCGAAAAATCCTGAATGTGAGGAATTGGGTACCGATCCGGTGTGGTAGCCTCATTCAGGTGTCTGTAGTCGCCGCATGGTCGCCATCCGCCACCTGGCTTAGGAACAATGTGTAATGGCGAGGACCAAGGACTATTCGAACGTCGAATAATACCCAAGCGTTCCATTGTATGGAACTCCGCCTTGGCGGCCGCGAGTTTACCGGGTTCCAGCCTTCGAGCTCTCGCATAAACAGGGGATCCTGTCATGGTAATGTGGTGCGCCACACCGTGCCTCGCAACTGAAGAAGAAAATGTGGGCCTGGTGAGCTCAGGGAACTCACTGAGAAGACGAGAGAACTAATTTGGAGATGGAACTGCACAGGCAACTGACCAAGACATCGCGGTGCTTCGGTGGCAGGGGACCGAGTGAAAAGTGGAGGCACTGATTAGCCGGCAGTGTCGGACGTCGACGAGAAACCCGTTTGCGCAGAAGAAATCTGCCCCCAGGATGGCCTGTGAGACTTTCGCTGTGATGAACTCCCAAACAAAACGTTGGCCGCCAAAACTCAACTGGACCCTACGCTTTCCGAACGTGCGAATGGCCGCACCACTGGCTGCCTCGAGGGGGGGGACCTTGACCGCCAGATTGAAGATCTAGCTTCGACACTGGTAGGATACTGCACTGGGAGCCAGTATCACAGAGAAAACGTCTCCCTGACAGGGAGTCTGTAATGTATAGGAGTTTCCCTGTGGACCCGACGGCCATCGCAAATCCGGCGCGTCCCTTAGGCTTTATTGATTTTCTCAGAAACCACTGGTTTGAGGTAGGTGTTTTTTTTGGTGAGAAACTGCAGGGCGGACGGCAATTTCTGGCCTTCGCGCCGAAACGAGCGTGGTATGCACACCAGCCTGCAGGAGGAGGAGTCGGATTCGCTCTTGTGGGGGATGGGCGCCTCGTGGCTGCACAAGATTGTTGTGAGATGGTGAATATTTTATCCGCTTCCACGGCGAGTTCAGCACAATCCGTGATCGCGGAATTGGCCAAGGCCGTCTGTACTGGCTCTGGTAGTTGACAGAGAAACAGCTCGCGGAACAGAAAACATTGCGATTCCGAGCCCAAAAGCGTGAGCATTTGGCTCATGAGCTCTGAGGGTTTTGAGTCCCCGAGGCCGGGCATGGAGATAAGTCTGCGAGCGCGCCCCGACTTGGACAGACCGAAAATCTGCAGTAAATTTGCTTTTAAAGCTTTGTACTTGCCATTGTTCGGTGGACTCTCGAGGAGGCTGATGACCCGCGAGGCCGTGGCGCTGTCGAGGGCAGAGACCACGTAATAATAACGGATCGAATCTGCTGCTACTCCCCGGATTGCAAATTGGGCTTCCGCCTGGAAAAACCACGCGGCCGGTTGTTGCTCCCAAAATTGCGGCAGTTTGAGGGTGACGGCGTTCGTGTCCATGATGTAACTTCAACGAAAATTGTTCAAAGAAATCGGGGTCACCAATGTAGGAACTGGGGTTCCTAGCCGAAGAATTGAGATCGACTCAGAAAATCAAAAACAATAAAATTTAATGAACAAACGAAGCTGCACAGGAAACTGTAGGATACAATGCAAATAGGTCTGGTCTGCTTGAAAGCCTCTCTGGAAATTGCTAGAAGGTTCCGAGCTCAACTGCTAGCAGGTTCTGAGTTCAACTGCTAGCAGGTTCCGAGCTCAACTGCTAGAAGGTTCCGAGCTCTACTGCTAGAAGGTTCCGAGCTCTGACGTCATGACGTCATCATGTTCTTCCCGCTGTTGAGAGATCACGTGACGGACGGCATGATGTCATCACGTGGAGTACAGGAAAGAAGCCCTAGCACAGTTAACAGATACATTAAAGGTGCAGCCCCCAGCTGTACTACATTGCTGTAAAAGGAATTATATACAATTGTCCGTAATCCTCTGGTGGTTCCGCCACAGACTCATTAATTTTACTTGAATTTTGTTTAAAATAATGATTATCAGGAGTAAACTGAGGATTATTGTGCGATAGAACCTAATAAGCCACCGTCAATGTGGATTTAGAGGGGGAAAATCTTGTCTAATCAACCTCCTTGACTTCTTTGAGGAAGTGAAAATCCAAGTGGATCTTGGAAAGCCCTATGACATGAAAGGCATTTGAAAAAGTTACACACACAAACAATAACAGTAGCAACAACAACAATTTGCGTTTATACAATGCCTTTAATGTAGCAAAAAATTTCCCAAGAGCTTCACAGTGGCATAAGGAAAACAAATGACAAGCAAAAGAAGGAGCAATTAGGAGGTGTGACCAAAATCTTTGTCAATGTAGTGGGTTTTAAGGAGATACTTAAACATAGAAATGAAAGTGGAGGGGTTTAAGGAGAGAATTCCAGAGAGTGGTATCTAGGCAGCTGAAGGTACGGTAACCAATGGTGGGATGAAGGGAGGGAGTTCTCAAGAGGCCAAAGTTGGAGGACTGAAGAGCATAAGGGTGTACATTACAATCGGGGAGTTTATGGTCTTTCTAGGTGGTTTAATTAAAATTGGTAAAATGGCCTTCTTCATTGGTAATTATCTTGTGATCTTTTGAAATGTTTTAATTAATGTTAAAATATCATTTAAGAACATAAGAACATAAGAAATAGGAGCAGGAGTAGGCCAATCGGCCCCTCGAGCCTGCTCCACCATTCAATAAGATCATGGCTGATCTGATCCTAACCTCAAATCTTCTATCACTCCCCATCCCACCCGAACCCATTTGACCTCCTGGGAGAGGTGAAAAACCAGATAAAAAACCCAATGGCCAATTTGGGAGAAAAAATCTGGGAAATTCCTCTCCGACCCATCTAGGCGATCGAAACTCTTCCAGGAGATCACTCTGTCCCTATATTTTCTACAGTACTTACCTTCTGTAAAGGCGATGTCCACCCCAGCCAGGAACAGGAATAAAACCATCTCCTGAAATCTAACACAGAATTAGAACACAAGAAGTAAGAGCAGAACCAGGCTACACGGCCCCTGGGCCCGCTCCACTACCCACAGGGCCATGACCATTCCGAACCTAGACTCATGTCCAATTTCCTGCCCGCTCCCCGTAACCCTTAATTCCCTTTTCTTCTAGGAAACTATCTATTTCTGTTTTAAATTTATTTTGATGTAGCTTCCATAGCTTTCTGGGGCAGCAAATTCCACAAACCTATCACCCTCTGAGTGAAGAAGTTTCTCCTCATCTCAGTTTTGAAAGAGCAGCCCCTTATTTTAAGATTATGCCCCCTAGTTCTAGTTTCACCCATCATTGGGAATATCCTCACCGCATCCACCCGATCAAGCCCCTTCACAATCTTATATGTTTCAATAAGATTGCCTCTCATTCTTCTGAACTCCAATGAGTAGAGTCCCAATCTACTCAACCTCTCCTCATATGACCACTCCCTCATCCCCGGGATTAACCGAGTGAACCTTCTTTGTACTGACTCAAGAGCAAGTATGTCTTTTCTTAAGTAAGGACACCAAAACTGTATGCAGTATTCCAGGTGCGGTCTCACCAATACCTTGTATAACTGCAGCAATACCTCCCTGTTTTTATATTCTATCCCCCTAGCAATAAAAGCCAACATTCCATTGGCCTTCTTAATCACTTGCTGCACCTGCATACTAACTTTTTGAGTTTCGTGCACCAGGACCCCCAGATCCCTTTGTACTACAGTACTTTCCAGTTTCTTGCCATTAAGATAATAACTTACTCTATGATTTTTCCTGCCAAAGTTGTCCCAGATGAATTAAGGGATTGATTGTTTGACCAAGAGAATAATACCTTAAGTTCGATGGCCAAGTGAGCTGAGCATTTTGCAGCCTCAAATGCACTGGGGATCCAATGTGTTGATGGGAAGGCAGATGTTAGATGCTGGTTGACTGCCAGGTGATTCATCAAACTGGGTAATCAGCCAACATCCCTTGAGTCAAAGGCTGTGCAACACATCAAATCACAGAGAGGCAATTCCAGGCACATTGTCCTGGATATTGCTTGGCTTGTAGGAAACCTGGCCATGTTGAACTTCTGCCCACCACATGTTTCCATCAGCACCTGACTGCATTTCTCTGGGGTGGATCCAATTTGGTAGACAGGGTGAGTTAAAGGCAGGAATCCCACTGCTGAATGTTTCTCTTGCTGCTGGGAGGGAGAGGTACGTAGCTTAGCTTCAGCTGTTAAAAGTCTGTTTCAGCTTTAAGAGTCAGAAGCAATATATGCATTAAGGGGCAGAGTAAAATCAATGAGAGGAGAATGAAAGAAGATAGATCAGCTTCAAGGGTGTCTCTATTGTGGTCAAGGCTCTGTGGAAGCGATATTGGCAATGAAAAGGATTAGGAGAGCTAGGGGGTGAAATTCGATTAAGCTCAAAAAGGAGTGCAGGCAGCACGTAAAATTTGTGCTGTCTGCTACTTTACATGATTGCCGCGCACAGCCCAGGACTGAACACACTGCTGATAGGCTTTGCGCTCAGCAGTGGGTCGAAATTCCGATGTTTGGTGAGGCTGGCTTTACTTAAACTTAAACTTTTCTCAAACTTTACTTAAAGCTAGCCTGCGCCTCAAGTGGGGGGAGTTAAAAGAAATGTTGTAGTGGTACGGGAGGCGCGAGCGGGAAGCTTAAAAAGGCTTCAGAGACCCAGGTAAGGCCTCAGACCGCGGGTGTCGGCGGGAGGCACGAGCGGGAAGCTTAAAAATGCTTCAGAGACCCAGGTAAGGCCTCAGACCACGGGTGTCGGCGGGAGGCGCGAGCGGGAAGCTTAAAAAGGCTTCAGAGACCCAGGTAAGGTGTACCAGTCTCCAGTCTCGGACCTCAGAGGGAAGGAGAGAGGTAAAAAGTAATCTAAGTGTGACGTCACCAGAAAGCAGGTAAGTGATTGGTTGGTAAGTATTTCTCTCTTTTTTAAGCTTAAACTCTGTGGTTTATAGTTTCTAAGGTGCAATATTCATCATCTAGAATCGGGGCAGAGGGTATTTAAAAATAATATTAATAAATTTAATTAATTGCATAGAATGGGAGATCAGGTGATGTGTTGCTGCTGCAATATGTGGGAGCTGGTGGACACCATTGATGCTCACGGTGATCACATTTGCAGTAAGTGTTGGCTGCTCGAGGAATTCCGGCTCCATGTTGAAGAGCTGGAGTCTGAGCTTCAAACACTGAGACACATCAGGGAGGGGGAGAGTTACCTGGACTCTGTGTATCAGGAGGTAGTCACACCAATTAGATTAATTAATTCAGATGTAGTCCGTGGCCAGGGTCAGGATGGTGTGACTAGAAGTGAGGCAGGTACGGGGATCCAGGAGGTAGTGTTGGAGGAGCCGCAGCCCTTGCTCTTGTCCAACAGGTTTGAGGCTCTTACTCCCTGTGAGGATGGGAACAGGGACTGCGGGGAGGATGAGCAACCTGGCCACAGCACCGTGGAGCGGGGGGCCATTCAAGTGGGGGGAGTTAAAAGAAATGTTGTAGTGGTAGGGGATAGTATCGTTAGGGGGATAGATAGAGTTCTTTGCAGCTGAGAGCGAGAGTCCAGAAGGCTGTGTTGCCTGCCCGGTGCCAGGGTTAAGGACATCTCCTCTGGGCTGCAGAGAAACTTGGAGTGGGAGGGGGAGGATCCAGTTGTCGTGGTCCATGTTGGTACCAACGACATAGATAGGACAAGGAAAGAGGTTCTGCTGAGAGAGTTTGAGCAGCTAGGGGCCAAATTAAAAAGCAGAACCACAAGGGTAATATTCTCTGGATTACTACCTGAGCCACGTGCAAATTTGGCTAGGGTAAATAAAATTAGAGAGTTAAATGCGTGGCTCAAAGACTGGTGTGGGAGAAATGGGTTTTGCTTCCTGGGACACTGGCATCAGTACTGGGACAGGAGAGAGCTGTTCCATTGGGACAGACTTCACTTGGCCAGTGCTGGGACTAGAATCCTGGCGAATCGAATAACTAGGGCTGTAGAGAGGGCTTTAAACTAATTAGTGGGGGGGAGGTTTTAAGAGAGCGAAAAATAAAAATGACAGCGGAGAAGGCAATAGAGCAAGGTAGCAGTGGGGGAATTAAAAACCAGAGCGTGTCAGGAAGGGACAGAATGTATAATGATAAGGGTAAAGTAGTAAAAGGGGTAAAAGCAGGAATAAATAGTCAGAAAACATACTTGAAAGTTCTTTATCTGAATGCACGCAGCATTCGTAACAAATTTGACGAGTTGGCGGTGCAAATAACTACACATGGGTATGATCTGGTGGCCATTACGGAAACATGGCTGCAAGATAATCATGAATGGGAACTAAACATACAAGGGTATTTGACAATTAGGAAGGACAGACAGGAAGGAAAGGGAGGTGGGGTTGCTATGTTAATCAAGGATGGAATCAGTGCAATAGTCAGAAATGATATTGGGTCAAAGGATCAGGATAGTGAAACAGTTTGGGTGGAGATAAGGAATAATAAGGGTGGAGAAAAGGAATAATAAGCGGAAAAAGTCACTAGTGGGCGTAGTCTATAGGCCTCCTAACAGTTGCAACTCTGTTGCTCGGAGTATAAATCAGGAAATAGTTGGCGCTTGTAATAAGGGAACAGCTATAATCATGGGGGATTTTAACTTTCATATTGACTGGACTAATCAAATTGGGCATGGCAGCATTGAGGAAGAGTTCATAGAGTGTATTAGGGACGGGTTCCTTGAGCAGTATGTAACTGAACCAACCAGGGGGCAGGCAATCTTAGATCTGGTCCTGTGTAATGAGACAGGATTAATAAAAAATGTCCTAGTAAAGGATCCCCTTGGAATGAGTGACCATAATATGGTTGAATTCCAAATTCAGTTTGAGGGTGAGAGAGTTGGATCTCAAACCAGTGTACTAAGCTTAAATAAAGGAGACTATGAAGGTATGAGAGTAGAATTGACCAAAGTGGGCTGGGAAAACAGATTAAAGTGTAAGACAGTACAAGAGCAGTGGTCTACATTCAAGGAGATATTTCACATCTTTCAAGATAAATATATTCCACTGAGGAAAAAGGGGAGTAAAAGAAAAGACAGCCATCCGTGGCTTAGTAAAGTAATAAAGGATAGTATTCGACTGAAAACAAGGGCATATAAATTAGCCAAGTCTAGTGGGAGGATAGAAGATTGGGAAGCATTTAAAAGCCAGCAAACAATAGCTAAAAGATTAATTAAGAAAGGGAAGATAGATTATGAAAGTAAACTAGCAAAAAATATAAAAACAGATAGCAAGAGTTTCTACAGCTATATAAAAAGAAAAAGGGTGGCTAAAGTGAACGTTGGTCCCTTAGAGGATGGGACTGGGAAACTAGTGGTGGGGAACATGGAGATGGCAAAGACGCTGAACAAATATTTTGTATCAGTCTTTACAGTAGAGGACACTAAAAATATCCCAACATTGGACAAACAGGGGGCAATGGGGGGGGGGAGGAGCTAAACACGATTCAAATCACTAAGGAGATGGTACTCAGTAAAATAATGGGACTTAAGGCGGATAAATCCCCCGGACCTGATGGCCTACATCCTAGGGTCTTGAGAGAAGTGCCGGCAGGGATTGTGGATGCATTGGTGATCATTTTCCAGAACTCCCTGGACTCAGGAAAGGTCCCGGCAGATTGGAAAACTGCTAATGTAACACCCTTATTTAAGAAGGGAAGTAGACAAAAGGCTGGAAACTATAGACCAGTTAGCCTAACATCTGTGGTTGGCAAAATGTTGGAGTCTATTATTAAGGAAACAGTAACAGAGCATTTGGATAAACATAATTTAATAGGACAGAGTCAGCATGGTTTTACGAAGGGGAAGTCATGTTTGACAAATTTGCTCGAATTCTTTGAGGATGTAACATACAGGGTGGATAAAGGGGAACCAGTGGATGTAGTGTATTTGGACTTCCAAAAGGCATTTGACAAGGTTCCACACAAAAGATTACTGATCAAGATAAAAAATCACGGGATTGGGGGTAATATACTGGCATGGGTGGAAGATTGGCTATCTAACAGAAAACAAAGAGTTGGGATAAATGGTTCATTCTCGGGCTGGCAATCAGTAACTAGTGGTGTTCCGCAGGGGTCAGTGCTGGGACCCCAACTCTTTACAATCTATATTAACGATTTGGAGGAAGGGACCGAGTGCAACATATCCAAGTTTGCCGACAATACAAAGATGGGAGGGAAAGCAGTGAGTGAGGAGGACATAAAAAACCTGCAAAAGGACATAGACAGGCTAAGTGAGTGGGCAGAGATTTGGCAGATGCAATATAATGTTGGAAAGTTTGAGGTTATGCACTTTGGCAGAAAAAATCAAAGAGCAAGTTATTATCTAAATGGAGAGAAACTGCAAAGTGCTACAGTACAAAGGGATCTGAGGGTCCTGGTGCATGAAACACAAAAAGTTAGTATGCAGGTGCAGCAGGTGATCAGGAAGGCCAATGGAAGCTTGGCTTTTATTGCAAGGGGGATGGAGTATAAAAACAGGGAAGTCTTGCTGCACTCAGAGGGTAGTAAATCTATGGAATTTGCTACCCCAGAGAGCTGTGGAAGCTGCAACATTAAATAAATTTAAAATGGAGATAGACATTGTCCTAGCAGATAAGGGAATTAGGGGTTACGGGGAGAGGGCAGGGAAATGGACGTGAGTCTAGATTCAGGTCAGCCATGATCCTATTGAATGGCGGAGCAGGCCAGAGGGGCCGTATGGCCTACTCCTGCTCCTATTTCTTATGTTCTTATGTTCTTAAAGGCAGTCTGCACCTCTTCCAGGTGAGCTGCCTTCTGGTGATAAAAAATGTTAAAAGTGCTTCAGCACAAACCCAAATGACTCTACAGGCCAGGGAAAGGGCACCTAGGGTTTCAGACGCAGCACTCAAGGCATATGTGCAGGAGGTGAACATTCAATGAGAGATCCTCAACCCACAGGGGGCCAGGAGGCCCTCCAGAAAGAAGGATGTGGGGCCAGATCACCGAGGTGGTCACTGCCAGGATGTGGCTCCAGTGCCCAAAGTATTTCATAACCTCAGACAAGTGAACGCATGTTCATTTGTGCGTGCTTCGGAGAGGGCATGAAGTCGAGCAGCACCGTCCAAAATACCAGGTCATGCGTCAAATTTTGATGTCACAATCTGCCTCATTACCATTTTTCCAGCCAGCACAAGCAACGGCTGCACTGCCGGCCTGCTCAAAATGGCAGCTGCTGTGGTCTGCACCAGAAGTGGGCAGAAGCGAGGCGGTCACTATTTTTTTGACAAAACCGGCCTTAACAGCCAACACTAAGGTGCCGAATTTCACGGCCCAAAACTATTGGGGAAACGATGATGCAGGCAGTATGGAGGGAGGTGGTCAGTACCATGTCAACCACCCCACAAAGAGCACTATCTGAAATCCTTTACAGACTTTACGAGGTTCGCCAGGGTAGATGAAGTCACAAGTACCCATGCAGTTACCAATCCTGCAACACTCACATGCAGAACTCAAACTTTGCATACACTGACAGCTATTCAATCATGGCAGGCACATCACCTAAACACATTGCACCACACTCAATGACACACTTCCCTTCACTTGCAGGCAAAGGTGGCACACAACAGACATGAGCAACAACAGACTGGAGACGGCCAAGCTAGGATTGAGACCCTAAGTGACCTCGAGGAATCCGCCTTTGAAATTATTGGAGGGGCAGTAACAGTGTCCGTGGTCAGCAGAGAAGTTGAAACCATTGCTGCTGATGATAGTATGGTCATACCTAATGTGATGAATCTTACCATTCATGTAGAAATGACTCATGAGATAACACTGGATGGCCAGCTGGTGGTGCCATCCAAGGAAAGTATAAATACTCGGGCATGGGCCCAGCTTGCTCAGGACGTTTTTGTAAGCAGGAACTAGTGATGTAACTAGAACTCATGGTTGTGAAACAGTTGATTAAAGCCTCATTTTATACTCAAACCAAATGCTTAGTAGTTTTCTTACGTCAATTTAATCAACTGTGTATCGGCTCCACGCTCTGAGTGATTTCGGGAACAGCCAGCTATGACTTCAACTGTAGAAGGGAACTCTGACGTAGTAATCAATCCATCATGGACAAACTACTCAGACCCGCCCATCTTGACCTGGACCCGAATTCACCTACAACTGCTAAGGTATGGAAACACTGGTGTCATACCTTCAGCAACTTCCTCAGGGTGTGTGGTGAGAATGTTCCTGATAAATTAGAGATACTTGCCAATTATGTATCTCCTCATGTGTTTGACTATATTGAAGACTGTGTAGACTATGACTCCGCTATCGTAATATTACAGCGACTATATGTTAAGGCCCCAAACAAAATTTTTGCTCGGCATCTACTGGCCACAACTTGACAACAACCCGGGGAATCACTTGACAAATTCCTTCAAAAGCTTCGCAGGCTCAGCAAGGATTGTAATCTTAAAGCTGTCACTGCTGAGCAGTACCAGGAGGAGTTAATTTGTGATCCTTTTATTAACGGAATTGTATCTCCCTTCATATGCCAGCGTCTGTTGGAGAATAAAACCCTCAAGTTACAGGCTGCCTATGACCAGGCATGTTCTCTGGACTTAGCAAAGAGGAATGCAGATACCTATCTTTTACCACGTGCACGGGCTGCTGCTATCAATTTTAGTGACTCCTTCAATAGGCCTCGGGCAGAAGCCATCACTGATGATGACTCTAACCTAGCTGATGACAACCTTACCCTAAAAGCATTCACTGATGACGACCCTGCCCTAGTGGCATCTTGGCAATCTGGAAGGAAGTGTTTCTTCTGTGGAGGTGCATTCCACTATAGGAAATTTTATCCTGCTCGTAACGCAACCTGCAATCATTGCAGTAAGAAAGGTCACTTTTCTAAGGTATGCCAGTCAAGAGCCTCTGTTAGTAAGAAAGGCCACTTTTCTAAGGTCGAGAATCCCTGTTAGTTTTGCAGCTACTATCTATAAAACTGCTCCTCCCCCAAGAGCCACTACTAAGGTTACAGCTGCTATCTATAAAACTGCTCTTCCCCCAAGAACCACTACTAATGTTACAGCTGTCAAGGGTAAAACTGCTCCTCCTCCCATCACAGCTGTTTTCCCCCAAAGTCTATTCCATGCAGCCACGAAGGTTTCGGTAAATGGACACATTTTGAGTGCACTAATCAACTCATGCAGCTCTGACAGCTTCATTAGTGAGTGGGCTGTCAGTAAGTTAAAACTGCGTATTTACCCCTTGGAGAGGAAAACTGCAATGCCTCTGATGACACTGACCACCAACTCTTCCGGCTTTTGTCTTGTCGACCTTACTCTCAATGGCCGCACTTATTTCACCACCCAGCTCAGGGTGCTCAAAAACATATGCAGTGATGTGCTCCTGGGACAGGATTTCCAGAAACAACACAAAAGACTCACTTTCGAGTTTGGAGGGTCAAAGCCGGACCTTACTATTTCCAAAGTACCGTTCTGTGCGCTTTCGGTGGCTTCGCTCGACGAGCCCTCCTTGTTTCCCAATCTTTCCCCCCAATGTAAGCCCATAGTCACTAAATCACGACGTTTCAACCAAGATGATCTATCCTTTATCGAGGCAGAGATCTCTCGCCTTCTAGCTGATGGTATCATTGAGCCATATTCATCTCCCTGGCGGTCTCTAGTCGTCGTTGTTAAAAATCCTCTGAAGCAACACAAGAAACGTCTTTGCATTGATTACTCGCAAACTATTAAGCAGTATACCGACCTGGATGCCTACCCACTACCACGCATCGATGACATGGTCAATAACCTTGCCAACTACAAGGTATTTTCAACTTTTGACTTAAAGAGCGCATACCATCAAGTAACGTTAAAAGACTCTGACAAAAATATACGGCCTTTGAGGCCAATGGTCAGCTTTACCAGTTTTGTTGCCTTCCATTTGGGGTCACCAATGGGGTGGCCGTCTTTCA
The DNA here is from genome assembly GCF_052327205.1 of Somniosus microcephalus. NCBI lineage: Eukaryota > Metazoa > Chordata > Chondrichthyes > Squaliformes > Somniosidae > Somniosus > Somniosus microcephalus. The sequence continues at coordinate 110,813,168 of NC_140987.1, read as the reverse complement.
ACGGGCAATGGATAGCCTAGTCAAACAGGAGAACTTAAGGGACACTTTTCCATATCTGGATAATATCACCATTGCTGGTCATGACCAGAAGGAGCATGATGGCAACCTCCAGAAATTTTTTGACATTCTCTGTCATCGCAACTTAACCTTAAATGAGTCCCAATCTGTGAAATCAGTACCATCAGTCAACATCCTTGGCTACTAGGTGGGCAATGGTGTCATCAAACCGGATCCGGAGCGACTTCATCCGCTTCAGGAGCTCCCTCCCCCTACAAATCTCGGCTCTCTTCGTCGGGCACTCGGCATGTTCGCCTATTATGCGAAGTGGATACCTCACTTCTCCGACAAGATCCAGCCCCTGCTTCACGCGAAGTCATTTCCGTTGGAGGCAACGGCTATCTCAGCTTTCAACTCCTCAAGTGACAACTGGAAAAAGCCACGCTTCGTTCCATCGATGAAAATCTCCCTTTCGTGGTCGAGCGCGATGCATCGGAGGTGGCGATCTCGGCTACCTAGAATCAAGATGGTTGACCCGTTGCATTTCTGTCCAGAACTTTGCAGGGTAGCGAGCTCCATTATCCTCCTGTCGAGAAGGAGGCTATGGCTATCATCAAAGCAGTACATAAATGGAGTCATTTTCTCGCTCATCACCATTTCACGCTTATAACAGATCAGCACTCTGTGGCCTTTATGCTGGATAACCAGAAATGCACTAAGATCAAGAATAACAAAATAAAGCTCTGGAGGATGGAATTTGCCGCCTTTGGCAACACCATACATTATCGACCCGGCAAAGAGAATGTGGCCCCAGATACCCTCACGTGTGCATTCTGCTCTTCTATGTCAACTTCGACTCTTGCGGATCTTCATACTGACGTATGCCATCCTGGCGTTACCCGTATGTTGCACTTTGTGCGATCTAAAAATCTCCCATTTTCTACAGAAGACGTGAAAAGAACATGTTCCACTTGTAGAATTTGCGTGGAATTAAAACCGCAATTCTTCCGTCCATCGGATGGCTCACTCATACATGCTATACAGCCTATGCAGCGACTCAGCATTGATTTTAAAGGGCCATTGGCTTCCTCAACACGAAGCACCTACTTGCTTACTATGGTGGATGAATATTCACGCTTTCCCTTTGCTTTCCCCTGTCCCAATATGCTTACTTCCACAGTGATCAAATGCCTCGATCAGGTCTTTTCCCTTTGCAGTATGGCCAATTTCATCCACTCTGATCGGGGTGCCTCCTTCATGTCAAGCGAACTCAAAAGTTATCTTTCCCAACAGGGAATCGCCACAAGTAAAACGACACCATATCATCCCATCGGTAACGGACAGGTTGAGAGATACAACGCTATCATTTGGAACGCTGTTCGTCTTGCACTGAGGTCACGCAACCTACCAGACCAGCAGTGAGAAACTATGCTCCCTGACGTGTTGCATTCCATCAGGTCTCTTCTTTCTACGTCCACCAATGTCACTCCTCACGAGCGATTATTCGGGTTCCAGCGTCGTTCCACTCATGGGACGTCCCTACCATCATGTTTGGCAGCTCCTGGCCCTGTGCTGCTTCGCAGATTTGTCTGATCTTCCAAAAATGATCCCCTCATCGACGAGGTGGAACTAACAGATGTTAATCCCACATAGGCGCACGTGCGGTACCCTGATGGCCGGGAGTCCACCGTTTCACTCTGAGATCTGGCTCCCTGTCCAACCGGTCCCACGGACCCCACCGATAGAGGGATCCATAGTAATGATGCCGACACTCTGCGCTCCTTTGAGGATGATGCCCTACCCAGGACATCAAGGGATCTGCCGGCTACTCCATCTGATCAACTCGGGGAACAGAGCGCTCCCCACGGGATGGCCAACCAAAGCCAGGACGCCGGTCAATCCCCGGCTACCAAGCAAGATGAAGCTAGCTTTGCGCCTGTGGGGACCCGCACCCGGAGTCATGATCTCCCCAGTCCCCCTCAGGTCGATCAAGGCAACACGGGCCTTGTCAATCTACCAGTACGAATCAAGCGACCCAGGGACCAAGACACGGTCTGAGGAGACGAGCCTTCCAGCCACAAACAAAAATCTAAAAGACTGTGGCTATTCGTGGTCCGTCTAAGCCGCTAGAAGGAAGTTGTCGGACTTCCAAATCTTTCAGGCGGGAAGAATGTCACGAATCTTACCATTCATGTAGAAATGACTCATGAGATAACACTGGGCGGCCAGCTGGTGGCGCCGTCCAAGGAAAGTATAAATACTCGGGCGTGGGCCCAGCTTGCTCAGGACGTTTTTGTAACCAGGAACTAGTGATGTAACTAGCAACTCATGGTTGTGAAACAGTTGATTAAAGCCTTGTTTTATACTCAAACCAAGTGCTTAGTAGTTTTCTTACGTCACCTAATCCTTCTCACATCCCACTCCCCCCTCATCTCACAATCTCTTCTCACTTACAAGCTGCTGATGGGGTATGCATGGGTATCTTGCTTTCTGCCGTCCCCCTCCCCTCATCACAAACCGACCATTGTGCCTTTCTGCTTTCAGATACCCAGGAAGTGCCACTAGCACAGCCTGACCCTCATCATTAGCAGCAAACTGGTGGAGGAGAAGAAGAAAAAGAAGAGACACTAGCGCTGCATTTGACATTCACAGACACCAGCTCAGAAAATGGCACTGCGTGTACTTTAGAGCAGAGTATAGAGGCGGGATCTGCGCGTGGTGAGTCACCAGGCATGAGTGGGCTGCAGCCAGGCCATGGGGAAAAGTTACCTTGGATGCCAGATCCCCGGAGGGCTAGTTCACGCTCGAGTTCTGCTACACAGGACTCAGATGATTACCTCGATGGGGCGGCCTTCAGAAGAATGGTAATGGACATGCACACGAAAATGCTTGGTGCAATGGCAAACCTGCCAGAGAGGCTCTTGTCAGTGTCGAGGAACATGGAGGAGTCCGGCTCCAACATTGCACAAGGGTTTGGGCAGAGTGTGGAGTCCATGATTTCCAGGATGAAAATGATAGACAACTCCAGGAGAGACCTTGTGGACCCATGGATGATGCTGGGTGTGATCGTCGATCTTGCAGCTTCTACTGCAGCTCAAGCAGAAGCAACCCAACATCTCACTGCTGCAGTGGAAGCACAGACTGCTCTCCTGTAGGCTCAGCTTGCTGCCACACAAACTTAGAGTGCTGCCATCGTTGCTGGGTTTCTGAGTGTCGAAAGAGGCTTTTAGGGCGTCGCTGCTGTCCGGCAATCTGTGCTCCAACAGATTGCTAGGAATTCTGAGGTGCCGCCCCAGGGCAGTGGCAGTGGGTGTGTGGAGCAAGAACCTGCTGTTCTCTCTCAGGATGACAGCATTCCTACTCCCACCACTGTCATCCCACCGTTGCCCTTGCTGCTGCCTATCAGCCAGCCAGCCCAGACTGCTGCCGCCCATGTCGAGGTGGTGCAGTCTACAGCCACACCTTCTCAGTCCAGATCTGCTCGAGGTTGTCCTGCAAGGCCATCTGTAGCCACCCCCAGTGAAAGTCAGCAGCCTTCCATCAGCCATGCTGCAGCCACTGGGGGAGCACTGCATAGGAGCACTAAAGTAGGTAAAGGCACAGGAAAGACAGGCACTAACTGAATGCTCAAGGGTGAATAGTTTATATTGTCATTGTGATTGGATTTTTGATAAATTTATGAATTTTGATTGAATTTGTGTTTTGTGGTGGCTCTCATTTCAGATTTGTGACCAGGAGGATGCTGTGATGTTGTTGGAGGTCAATCATCTCAGCCCCATAACATCGATGCAGGAGTTCCTCAGGGCAGTGTCCTAGGTCCAACCATTTTCAGCTGCTTCATCAGTGACCTTCCCTCCATCATAGGGCTAGAAGTGAGGATGCTCGCTGACGATTGCACAGTGTTCAGTTCCATTCGCAACTCCTCAGATAATGAAGCAATCCATGCCCGCATGCCCTAAGACCTGGACAGCATTCAGACTTGGGCTGATAAGTGATAAGTAACATTTGCACCACACAAGTGCCAGGTAATGAACATCTCCAACAAGAGAAAGTCTAACTACCGCCCCTTGACATTCAACAGCATTACCAATGCTGAATGCCCCACCATCACCATTGACCAAAAACTTAACTGGACCAGCCACATAAATACTGTGGCTAAAAGTGCAGGTCAGAGGCTGGGTATTCTGCAGCAAATGACTCACCTCCTGCACCCCCCAAAGCCTTTCCACCACATACAAGGCACAAGTCAGGAGTGTGATGGAATATTCTCCATTTGCCTGGATGAGTGCAGCTCCAACAACACTCAAGAAGCTCGACACCATCCAAGACAAAGCAGCCCGCTTGATTGGCACCCCATCCACCACCTTAAACTTCCACTCCCTCCACCACTGATGCACCGAGGCTGCAGTGTGTACCATCTACAAGATGCACTGCAGCAACTTGCCAAGGCTTCCTCACGAGAAGACCACCTAGATGGACAAGGGCAGCAGGTGCATGGGAAGACCACCACCTGCAAGTTCCCCTCCAAGTCACACACCATCCTGACTTGGAAATATATTGCTGTTCCTTCATATTCACTGGATAAATACCCTCGAACTCCTTCCCTAACAGCACTGTGGGAGTACCTTCACCACACGGACTGCAGTGGTTTAAGAAGGCAGCTCACCACCACCTTCTCAAGGCAACTAAGGATGGGCAATACATTCTGGCCTTGCCAGTGATGCCCACACCCTATGAACAAATAAAAAAAATATCACTTTTCCCACTGACCCAGTGCACAATGGTTAAGTACAGAGATAAGTTGGGCTTAACCCTACTCCAAAAAATATTTTTTTTAATTTTATGTACAGTAAGAGAGCAGTCTTCAATTGATTATATATATAACTAGCTGGAGTGCCCGGCGGTGCCAAGGGTTTTTTGAGGGGTTGTTGTTGTTGGAAGAGAGAGAGACTTGGGGGAGGAGAGAGAGACGGGGGGAGAGAGAGAGAGAGACTGGGGGGGAGAGAGGGAGAGAGAGGGAGAGAGAGAGACTGGGGGGAGAAGAGAGAGATGGGGGGGAAGAGAGAGAGAGAGACTGCTGGATTTAGTTCGGGATTAGCCTGGAAAGAGAGGGGGGGAAGGAACGCCTCAGGCCTGGCCCGATGGACGCCTGCGAAGGAAGGAAGGAAGGAAGAAGGTGAGCTCTCCCTCCCTCTCCCACCCCCTCACTCTTTCCCTCCCTCCCCCTCTCTCTCTCCCTCCCCCTGTTTCTCCCTGCTTTACTCTCTGTCCCTCCCTCCCCTCTCCTCTCCCTCCCTGCCCCTCTCCTCACCCTCACTCCCCCTCTCCTCTCCCTCCCTCCCCCTCTCCTCTCCCTCCCCCTCTCTTCTCTCCTCCTCCCCCTTACCCCCTCCCTCCTCTCCTCTCCTCTCCCCTCCTCCCCCTCCCCCCTCCTCTCCCCTCCTCCCCCCTCCCCCTCCTCCCTCTTCCCCCCTCCCCTCCACCCTCTTCCCCCTTCCCCCTCCTCCCCCCTCTTCCCCCTCCCTCTCCTCTCTCTTCCCCCCTCCCCCTCCTCCCTCTTCCCCCCTCCCCTCCTCCCCTCCTCCATCTTCCCCCACTCCCCCTCCTCCCTCTTCCCCCCTCCCCCTCCTCCCTCTTCCCCCACTCCCCCCCTCCCTCTTACCCTCTCCCCTCCCCCCTCCCCCCTCCCCGAGCCCTCATCCCCCGCTCCAATCCTTCTTTCCGCCCCAGGGCCCGGGCCTCTGCACCTGGATGAATGCGTTCCCCTGGACATTTTTGGTGGCCTTGGCCATCACCCTGATGCTGTTGGCCGAGGCGAAGACAATGACCTGGTCGGCTTTCCGCCCCATGGCCCGGGCCTCGGCACCTGGATGAAAGCGTTCCCCTGGACGCTTTTGGCGGCCTCAGCCGTCACCCCGATGCCGTTGGCCGAGGCAAAGATGGTGACGTGGTCGCGGAAATGAACGGCCTTGAGCAGGTTCGACAGGTTCCGGGCGCGCCGGGAATCCATTGAACTCGAGGCCCAGGCTTCCCACGCTGCTAGGCCATGGCTCCGCGCATCCACTACAATAAAGAGAGATTCCTAAGTATTAAAGTTCAGGGGCTAGATTTTCAGTTTAGGCAGTTTTGGGGCGCTAGCTTTAGCGCCCGCCCGAAGTTAGCGCCCGCCCCAAAGTAGCGCCCCGTTGCCGGGAATTCAGTGGCTTCGCCCTAAGAGGTTGGTGGAGCGCTAAAAGAGGCGTTCCACTACTCTCTTTAGGCGCTAAGCCGGCGGTCCAGAGGGATAGCGCCCAGGCGGGGCGCAGCACGGGTGCGGTCATTTTTGCACTGACAGCAGACCCCGTGGTGCCGACCAGCTCTTAAAGGGGGAAGGGACGAATTAGTCTGCTGCCACGCCCTGCACACTGCAGCCTTGCAAAGAGGCCTCAACACTACTGCTCAGCCCCAGGGAGTCATGGCAACGCCAGAGAAGGCCCGTCAGCGTGCCCTGCGCTTCTCAGAGGGTGATCTGGACATCATGCTCACAGCTCTGGAGGTGAGGCGCAAGATCTTGTTTCCAGACAGTGGGAGGAATCCAACCCACCACGACTACACCAAAGCCTGGAAGCAGATCGCCCAGAGGGTGACATTCACCGGCGAGGCCCCCAGGACCCACACACAATGCCGTAAGAAGTACAACGATCTGACCAGGATTGTGAGGGTGAGTAGCCTTTCCAGTCTCCTCCTCATTCTTGCATGTACACCTGACATGATGGGCAAAGGGACCTGAAAGTCCTTTTGGCCAGCCCTCAGCCAGCAGCATTGGGACAGTCATGAGCATCAAATGGCCATTCGGCACTCTACACTTTGGCCAAGCTATTCCACCATGGGAGGCAGTGCACACTACATCAGGGCTTCACTGCGCCCTTACAGCCCGTCCTTTCTCTTGCAGGCTAAAGTAGCGTTTAATCGCCAGGCCCGTGCCAGGGGTGGCCGCGCCAAGCTGCAGGAGCTCACTCGGCTGGAGGAGCGCGTGTGTGTGCTCATGGGAGCACGTGTGATTGTCCCCACAGCGTGCGGTGTATCCGACCCTCCACTGCCCGGCAATGGTAAGGACCTCGCCTTTTGGCCCTCTCGCGTCGCACTGGCCCATCCGAGCTATCTCCTTTGCCACTGTCCCACCAATGCGCTGAATCCCACCAGTCCTAACTCCCTCGCTGACGCCGTCTCCTCACTCTGAAGCTACTCTTGTGCATTCCTGCTTTCAGCTGGTGACGACCAGGACCCTGAGGCTGCCAGTGACAGCACCTCCAACCAGGAGGAGGAGGAGGAGCAAGCCGGACCTTCGGGGGAACAGTCACGTCCCGCAGGAGAGGAGGAAATGCTCGACACCTCCTCACTGGACGAGTGCCTGGAGGAACTGTCGCAGGGCAATGCAGCTTCTGGGACCAGTGGCGTCCAGCCACCCAGCAGCCGTGCGCGTGGCCCGCGGCCTTCCCCCCAAAGGGGGGAAGGATCAGAGGGGAGTGCTGCTGCTCGGCAAACTCGCCGTCACCAACGCGGCAAGGGTCCCCTAGTTCGGCCCCCTCCTCCCCAGCGGGAGAGTCGCGACTCCAGTCCGGACACCTTCACTTCGGAGGAGGTGCGGAAGCTCGATCAGATGGCCGACGACTCGGACCGGCGCCACACGGAGCTCATGAGCGTGGTGGGGCGCATGCCTGAGGCCATCGAGTCGCTGGCGACCAGTGTGCGCGAGTTCGGGGCAGCAACTGCCGCGACTGGCCGCATGCTAACTGATGCCGTCAAGACCCTGGCGGATGTGATGCGCGCGCACACCAGGACCAGAGGGCCACTCACTGCTGCCACACGCGCTGTCTCAGGCAGGCATCGCCAGGGCAGGCGCCGCGCTGGACCATCCCAGCAAGCCGGCCGTCGGCTGATTGCTGCGGATCCTGCAGTGCGGGCCCGGCCGAGTGCCACCGCGCCACAGCACCAGCCAGCGCATCCCAGACGCCAGCTGGCCCACATTGCACCATCCGTCGCCGCCATTCCCCCTCTGGGGCGTCAAGGGCAAGCGGCTGCAGCTGATGGTGGCCAGGCTCAGGCGCGCCACTCAGGAGACGGCCCCTCGAGGCCCAAACGCCGTGTAGGCCGCCCCCCAGTGGCATCTGGCGGAAGGGCATCTGAGCCTCAGGCGCCTTCCCCCAGCCTCGCAGCAGCCACTGGGCAGAGCTTGCGAAGGAGCAGCAGGCAGGGCAGGGGAGGCAAAATGCTGGGCAAGGTCTCGCCCTCGCGGGCCACTCAGTAGAGGGTGTGGCCAGCTTTCCTTTAATATGGCGGTGGCCATCTTTATTTTGCCCATGGTTGTGCTTTTGGAGGGCTTTTTTTTTGCGTTAGGCCGACGTTGAGGCCCGGTTTCAATAAAGGTGGAGTGGCTCCTCCCCAGTTTGTGGGAGTGAGTCGTTTGTTGGGCTTTTTGTGGGGCCCGTTTATTGTTTTTGGGGATTCATGTGGGAAGGGCTTTTCATTTTTGTTTAATAAAAAATTATCTTTATTCATGCAGTCTCCATGGTTGTTCTTCTTAGTGTTTGTTGGCTTCGCCGGCTGAGGGCTTGCGGAGCGGCTGCATTCATCTTCCCTCATGGCCCCTGGCCATTCCCTGACAGGGGGCTTAGAAGTACCGTGTAATAAGGTGGCGTCGTGCGGCCCTTGGCCCTGGTCGCTCCCTCCTGGGAACGTACTCCTGCTCCTCCTCCTCCTCCTCCTCCTCCTCCTCATGCTCCTCCTGCTCCTCCTCCTGAGGTGCTGGTCCAACGTCAGGTGGCAGTGCCTGAGTCCTGCGGATAGCCAGGTTGTGTAGCATGCAGCAAACCACCACAAATTGGGAGACCCGGTCCGGCGAATACTGGAGAGCTCCTCCGGAGCGATCAAGGCAGCGGAACCGCTGCTTGAGGACCCCAATAGTTAGCTCGATGATGTTGCGGGTGGTTTGATGGCTCTCGTTGTAGGCCTCTTCAGCAGCGGTCCTGGGCGCGCGGAGCGGGGTCATGAGCCAGGTGCACAAAGGATAGCCTTTGTCCCCGAGTAGCCATCCTCTTGGGGGAGGCTGTGCCTGGAACATGTCATGCACAGTACTCTGCCGCAGGATAAAGGCATCGTGGCTGCTGCCTGGGAAGCTGGCATTGACTGCCATGATGCGCTGCTTGTGGTCACAGACCAGCTGCACATTCAGAGAATGGTAGCCCTTCCTGTTGCGATACTGCTCGCCATGCTCCAGAGGGGCCCGCAAAGCCACATGCGTACAGTCAATGGCGCCCTGCACCAAGGGGAATTCCCCGAGTCTGGAAAATCCCAATGCGCGCTGATGCTGGCTCTCCAGGGCCATGGGGAAGGAGATGAATTGGCTTCTCCTTCTGAACAGTGCTTCGGTCACCTGGCGGATGCAGCGATGCACGCCGTACTGGGAGATGTTTGCTATGTCCCCAGCAGCGTATTGGAAGGAGCCGGTGGCATAGAAGTTCAATGCCACTGTCACCTTCACTTCCACCGACAGAGACGTCCTGCACCTGAGCTTTGGCCGCAGATCTCGGCGAAGCAGGTGGCAGATCTCTGCAATCACCCCCTTCCGGAATCGGAGCCTTTTAACACATCGCGCGGCACTCATGTTTAGGTAGGAGCGCTGCTGGCGGTATAGCCTGACTGGGTAAGGCCTACGTGGCCGACGCCTGTAGCCCCCTCTGCCTCTAGCCAGGGCTGCCCCTCTCACAATACGTCTGCGAGCCCTACGGACATGGAGCTGCAGCTCCGCGTTGGCACCCCATGCAACCCCCATCAAATCCTGGCAAACACTCTAATTTCCAAATGGCCACTTGCAGCGCTGTTGCCTGAGTCCAAAAATACCTGGCTCTTGCTGCTTGAAACCAGTTAGCTATCCTCCTTGTTGTGTCTCCAGAAATGCGTTGCACAAGACTGTTTTCTGAAATAATGGATGGCCTTTATACTGGAGAGGACGTTCCCTTTAATTAGCGCCCCCCGGGGCCCGCGCTGGTTGTGTTGCGTTCCTTTTTCCAAACGCTCCGGCCGCCCGCCGCACAATGGGGCGGTCCGACTGAAGTTTGCAATCGGGGCGGCCAAAGGGCGTTGCACGAGGATGTGACGTCATTTTCTGCGCGCGCATCCGGGCGGGCGCTAAACTTTGCGCCGGCGCTAACGGGCAACTTAATTTGGGGCGGGGCGCAAACTGCGCTGCGCCCGGGCGCTACACGCATAGCGCCCGGAAATCACTTCTCTTAAGGCGCTAACTGCTGGCGCAAGCAACTGAAAATCTAGCCCCATGTTTTTAAGCACCCCATAGCTAAGAAGACAACTGCAGAAAATAACCTAATGGGGTACACACAGAAAGTGGGAAAAATAAACACACAGAAAGTGGGAAAAATAAATCAATAGTTAGGAATCAAGATGGTGACCACTCACACACGCAATGAAACACCCCCCCATGACGCACCGATTGGTCAATCATCAGGTTAATCCCCTGTATGATTGGTCAACCATCACGTCACTCAACGCTAATGAGCGGAATGTTGCGTTTTTTTTAACCTTTTTTGTATACTGTCCGAACAATTTTTGTCTGACCAAAAAGTAAATATGCCTATTAGACTCCCCTAATGATAAGCTTTCTTTTGATATATCATGCGTGTAGGTACGCTCTATAACTTTTGAGTGTATAGCGGACAGACAGACAAACAGAGAGACAAACAGAGAGACAAACAGATAAACCGTTTTATATATATAGATGATATAATTGAAAATGTTGGAAATCTGAAAAAAAAAACAAAATGCTAGAAATACACCGCAGGTACCTAAGCATTCGAGAACTAAAAAGACAGGTTAATGTTAATCAGATCCTACTCAGACAAGAATTTCCTTTTTTTTAGGATGTGAGGCCCTGAATGTCTATACTCTGCAGCTGAGGAACGAAGTTAGCTTTCCCTCCAGACAGCAAGTTTCTGCTCCTCCATTACCACCACAGGTTGCTCCACCTCACAAATACATAGTATTATCCCAGGGCATCAAAAGAAACTTGCAAGGGATATCAAAATCAACAAAAAAGTTTCCAATTATATTGGGGTGAAAAGGGTGGTCAGGAGCAATGTGGGCTGCTTGAAAACTGATAACGGTGATAATGTAAATGAAAATAAGGAAATGGCGGACACGTTGAATATTTGCTTTACGTCAGTATTTACAGTAGAGGAAGAGGATAGCATGCCTGACATTCCAAGGAAACTAATATTGAATCAGGGATGGGCACTCACCAATATTAATGTAAGCAAAATAACAGTAATAATGAAAATAATGGCACTAAAGAGTGACAAATCCCCAGGACCAGATGGTTTCCATCCTAAGTATTTAAAGGAAGTAGGTGAGAACATTGCATTAGCCCTAATTATAATCTTGCAAAGTTCTGTTGATTCAGGAACCATTCCTTTACATTGGAAAATTGCACATGTCATAAGAAGATAAGAACATACGAAATAAGAGCAGGAGTAGGCCATACAGCCCTTCGACACTGCTCCGCCATTCAATACGATCATTTTTTTTTCCATTTATGGGATGTGAGCGTCGCTGGCAAGGGCAGCATTTATTCTCCATCCCTAATTGCCCTTGAGAAGGTGGTGGTGAGCCGCCTGCTTGAACCGCTGCAGTCCGTGTGGTGAAGATACTCCCATAGTGCTGTTAGGTAGGGAGTTCCAGGATTTTGACCCAGTGACGATGAAGGATCAGCGATATACTTTTAAGTCAGGATGGTGTGTGACTTGGAGGGGAACTTGGAGGTGGTGGTGTTCCCATGTGTCTGCTGCCCTTGTCCTTCTAGGTGGAAGAGGTCGCGGGTTTGGGAGGTGCTGCCGAAGAAGCCTTGGCGAGTTGCTGCAGTGCATCTTGTAGATGGTACACACTGCAGCCACGGTACGCTGCTGGTGGAGGGAGTGAATATTTAAGGTGGTAGATGGGGTGCCAATTGAGCGGGCTGCTTTGCCCTGGATGGTGTCGAGCTTCGAGTGTTGTTGGAGCTGCACTCATCCAGGCAAGTGGAGAGTATTCCAGTACACTCCTTACTTGTGCCTTGTAGATGGTAGAAAGGCTTTGGGGAGTCAGGAGGTGAGACACTCGCCACAGAATACATAGAAAACATAGAAGATAGGAGCAGGAGTAGGCCATTCAGCCCCTCGAGCCTGCCCCGCCATTCAATGCGATCATGGCTGATCATCCAAATTCAGTACCCGGTCCCTGCTTTCTCCCCATACCCCTTGTCCCTTTAGCCTTGAGAAATATATCCAACTCCTTCTTGAATATATTTAATGAATTGGCCTATACTGCCTTCTGTGGTAGAGAATTCCATAGGTTCACCACTCTCTGGGTGAAGAAATTCCTCCTCATTTCTGTCCTAAATGGTCTACCCCTTATCCTTAGACTGTGACCGCTGGTCCTGGACTCCCCGACCATCGGGAACATCCTTCCAGCATCTAGTCTGTCTAGTCCTGTTAGAATTTTATAAGTTTCGATGAGATCCCCTATCATTCTTCTAAACTCCAATGAGTACAAGCCCAATCAATCCAATCTCTCCTCATACGTCATTCCTGCCATCCCAGGTATCAGCCTGGTGAATCTTCGCTGAACTCATTCCATGGCAAGAATATCCTTCCTCAGATAAGGCGACCAAAACTGCACACAATACTCAAGATGTGGTCTCACCAAGGCCCTGTACAACCGCAGCAAGAGATCCTTGTTCCTGTACTCAAAACCTCTCGCTACGAAGGCCAACATACCATTTCCCTTCTTAACCGCCTGCTGCACCTGCATGCTTACCTTCAGTGACTGGTGCACAAGGACACCCAGGTCTCGTTGCACTTCCCCTTCTCCCAATCTATTGCCATTCAGATAATAATCTGCCTTCCTGTTTTTGCTACCAAAGTAGATAACCTCACATTTATCCATGTTATATTGCATCTGCCATGCTTCTGCCCAATCACCCAACCTGTCCAAATCATACTGGAGTTTCTCTGCATCCTCCTCACAGCACACACGCCCACCCAGCTTTGTGTCATCTGCAAATTTGGAGATATTGCATCTAGTTCCCTTGTCTAGATCATTAATATATATTGTGAATAGCTGGGGTCCAAGGACCGACCCCTGCGGTACCCCACTCGTCACTGCCTGCCACTCGGAAAAAGACCTGTTTATTCCAACTCTTTGCTTTCTGTCTGCCAACCAGTTCTCTATCCAAGTCAATACCTTGCCCCCAATCCCATGAGCCTTATCTTTACACGCTAATCTCTTATGTGGGACTTTATCGAAAGCCTTCTGAAAGTCCAAATACACCACATCCACTGGTTCTCCCTTATCAATTTTACCAGTTACATCCTCAAAAAATTCCAGTAGATTAGTCAAGCATGATTTACCCTTTGTAAATCCATGTTGACTTTGTCCGATCCTATCACTGTTTTCCAAGTGCTCTGCTATTACATCTTTTATAATGGACTCTAGCATTTTCCCCACCAGCAATATCAGGATTACTGGTCTGTAATTCCCCATTTTCTCTCTACCACCTTTTTTGAATAGTGGGGTAACATTAGCTACCCTCCAATCCATGGGTACTGTTCCAGATTCCATCGAATGTTCGAAGATGACCAGCAATGCATCTACTATTTCTAGGGCCACTTCCTTAAGTACCCTAGGATGTAGATTATCAGGCCCTGGGGATTTATTGGCCTTCAATCCCATCAATTTCCTTAACACCATTTCCCTACAAATACTGATTTCTTTCAGTTCCTCCCTTTCATCAGATCCTATGTTCCCCGACATCTCTGGGATGTTATTTGTGTCCTCCGTTGTGAAGACAGAACCAAAATATGTATTTAATTGGTCAGCCATTTCTTTGTTCCCCATTATAAATTCCCCTGATTCTGACTGCAAGGGACCTACGCTTGACTTCACCAATCTTTTTCTCTTCACATATCTATAAAAGCTTTTACAGTCAGCTTTTATGTTCCCTGAAAGCTTACTCTCATATTCTATTTTCCCCTTCTTAATTAATCTCTTTGTCCTCCTTTGTTGAATCCTAAACTGCTCCCAATCCTCAGGTTTACTGCTTTTTCTGGCCAATTTATATGTACTCTCCTTGGATCTTATCCTATCCCTAATTTCCCTTGTTAGCCACGGTTGAGTCACCTTTTTTGTTTTATTTTTATGCCAAACTGGGATGAACAAATTCTGTAGTTCATCCATGCGGTCTTTGAATGTTTGCCATTGACTATCCACCGTGAACCCTTTGAGTGACATTCCCCAGTCAATCCTACCCAACTCGCGCCTCAGACGATGGTAGTTTCCTTTATTTAAATTCAGGACCCTAGTCTCTGAGTCAACAACTTCATTCTCCATCTTAATGAAGAATTCTATCATATTATGATCACTCCGACCCAAGGTGCCTCGTACAACAAGATTGTTAATTAATCCTTTCTCGTTACATAATACCCAGTCTAAGATGGCCTGATCTCTGGTTGGTTCCTCGACATATTAGTCCAGAAAACCATCCCGTAAACACTCCAGGAATTCCTCCTCCACAATATTGTTACTAATTTGGTTAGCTCTGACCTGCTCTTATTGCCACAGTATTTATGTGGCTGGTCCAGTTAAGTTTCTGGTCAATGGTGATCCCCCAGGATGTTGATGGTGGGGGATTCGGCGATGGTAATGCCATTGAATGTCAAGGGGCGGTGGTTAGACTCTTGTTTGTTGGAGATAGTCATTGCCTGGCACTTCTGTGATGCAAATGTTACCTGCCACTTATCAGCCCAAGCCTGAACGTCGTCCAGGTCTTGTTGCATGTGGGCGTGGACTGCCTCATTATCTGAGGAGTTGTAAATGGCGCTGACCACTGTGCAGTCATCAGCGAACATCCCCATTTCTGACCTTATGTAGGAGGGAAGGTCATTGATGAAGCAGCTGAAGATGGTTGGGCCTAGGACACTGCCCTGAGGAACTCCTGCAGTGATGTCCTGTGGCTGTGATGATTGACCTTCAATCACCACAACCATCTTCCTTTGTACTAGGTATGACTCCAGCCAGTGGAGAGTTTTCCCCCCGATTCCCATTGACCTCACTTTTACTAGGGCTCCTTGATGCCACACTCAGTCAAATGCTGCAATGATGTCAAGAGTAGTCACTCTCACCTCACCTCTGGAAATCAGCTCCTTTGTCCATGTTTGGTCCAAGGCTGTAATGAGGTCGGGAGCAGTGTGGTCTTGGCGGAACCCAAACTGGGCATCAGTGAGCAGGATATTGGTGAGTAAGTGCTGCTTGACAACACTGTCGATTGACACCTTCCATCACTTTGCTGATGATTGAGAGTAGACTGATGGGGTGGTAATTGGCAGGATTCAATTTGTCCTGCTTTTTGTGGACAGGACATACCTGGGCAGTTTCCCACATTGTCGGATAGATGCCAGTGTTGTAGCTATACTGGAACAGCTTGGCTATAGTCACGGCTAGTTCTGGAGCACAAGTCTTCAGCACGATAGCCGGTATGTTGTCAGGGCCTTTACTGTATCCAGTGCGCTGAGCCGTTTCTTGATATCACATGGAGTGATTCAAATTAGCTGAAGACTGGCTTCTGTGATGGTGGGGACCTCAGGAGGAGGCCAATATGGATCATCCATTCGGCACTTCTGGCTGAAGATGGTTGCAAACGCTTTAGCCTTGTCTTTTACACTCGCGTGCTGGGCTCCACCATCATTGAGGATGGGGATATTCATGGAGCCTTCTCCTCCTATTAGTTGTTTAATGGTCCACCACCATTTACGTCTGGATGTGGCAGGACTGCAAAGCTTTGATCTGATCCGTTGATTGTGGGATTGCTTAGCTCTGTCTATATCATGCTGCTTCCGCTTTTTAGCATGCATGTAGTCCTGTGTTGCAACTTCCCCAGGCTGGCACCTTATTTTTTTAAGTACGCCTGGTGCTGCTCCTGGCATGCTCTTCTACACTCCTTCTTGAACCAGGGTTGGTCCCCTGGCTTGATGGTAATGGTAGAGTGAGGGATATGCCAGGCCATGAAGTTACAGATTGTGGTGGAATACAATTCTGCTGCTGCTGATGGCCCACAGCGCCTCATGGATGCCCAGTTTTGAGCTGCTAGATCTGTTCTGAATCTATCCCATTTAGCACGGTGGTAGTGCCACACAACACAATGGAGGGTGTCCTCAGTGTGAAGACGGGACTTCGTTTCCACAATGACTGTGCGGTGGTCACTGCTACCAATACTGTCATGGACAGATGCATCTGCGACAGGTAGATTGGTGAGGATGAGATCAAATAGGTTTTTCCCTTGTGTTGGTTCTCTCACCACCTGTCGCAGGCCCAGACTGCCAGTTATGTCCCTCAGCACTTGGCCAGCAGTGGTGCTACCGAGCCACTCTTGGTGATGGACATTGAAGTCCCCCACCCAGAGTACATTCTGTGCCCTTGCTACTCTCAGTGCTTCTTCCAAGTGATGTTCAACTTGGCAGAGTACTGATTCAGCAGCTGAGGGAGGGTGGTAGGTGGTAATCAGCAGGAGGTTTCCTTGCCCATGCTTGCCCTGAAGCCATGAGACTTCATGCAGTCCGGAGTCAATGTTGAGGACCCCAGGGCCACTCCTTCCCGACTGTATACCACTGTGTCGCCACCCCTGGTGGGTCTGTCCTGCCAGTGGGACAGGACATACCCAGGGATGGTGATGGAGAAGTTTGGAACATTGACTGAAAGGTATGATTCTGTGAGTATGACTATGTCAGGTTGTTGCTTGACTAGTCTGTGGGACAGCTCTCCCAATTTTGGCACAAGTCCTCAGGTGTTGGTGAGGAGGACTTTGCAGGGTTGACTGGGCTGGGTGTGCCGTTGCCGTGTCCATACCTAGGTCAATACCAGGTGGTCCATCTGGTTTCTTTCTTATTGTTTTGTTTTGTAGCGGTTTGTTACAACTGAGTGGCTTGCTGGGCCATTTTAGAGGGCAGTTAAGAGTCAACCATATTGCTCAGTAGTGCTGCTACTGAGCCACTGTTGGTAATGGACATTGAAATCCCCCCACCCAGAGTACACTCTATGCCCTTGCTACCCTCAGTGCTTCTTCCAAGTGTTGTTCAACATGGAGGAGTACTGATTCATCAGCTGAGGGAAGGCGGTAGTTGGTAATCAGCAGGAGGTTTCCTTGCCCATGCTTGATCTGAAGCCATGAGACTTCATGGGGTCGAAGACTCCCAGGGCCACTCCCTTTCAACCATATACCACCCTGCCGCCACCTCTGTTTAACATGCATGTAGTTCTTTGTTGCAGCTTCCCCAGTGGGACAGGACTTTGGCTGAAAGGTAGGATTCCCTGATTATGATTATGTCAGACTGTTGTTTGACACCTCTCCTAATGTTGGCACAAGTCCCCAGATGTTAGTGAGGAGGACTTTGCAGGGGCGACTGGGCTGGGTGTGCCATTGTTCTGTCCATAGCCAGAGCCTAGGTCGATGCTGGGTGGTCCGTCTGGTTTTACTCTTATTATTGTTTCTTGTAGCGGTTTTGTACAACTGAGTGGCTTGCTAGACCATTTAAAAGTCAACCACATTGCTGTGGGTCTGGAGTCACATTTCGGCCAGACCAGGTAAGGAAGGTAGATTTCCTTCCCTAAAGGACATTAGTGAACCAGATGGGTTTTTACGACAATCTGATAGTTTCATGGTCACCATTACTGATACTAGTGTTTTATTCCAGATGTATTTAATTAATTGAATTTAAATTCCACAGCTGCCGTGGTGGGATTTGAACTCATGTCTCTGGATTATTAGTCCAGTGACATTACCACTACGCTACCATTCCCCATTATAATTTCTCCTGTCTCAGCCTGTAAGGGACCCACATTTACTTGCGCTAATCTTTTCCTTTTTACGTACCTATAGACGCTTTTGCAGTCTGCTATTATATCTCTCGCTAATTTACTCTCATATTCTATTTTCCCTTTATCAATTTCTTGGTCCTCCTTTGCTGAATTCTAAAATCCTCCCAATCCTCAGGCTTACTGCTCTTTTTCGCAACATTATAAGCCTCTTCCTTTGATCTAATACTATCTTTAACTTCTCTTGTTAGCCACGGTTGGACCACTTTTCCTGTGGGACTTTTTTTCCTTAAAGGAATGTATATTTGCTGCAAATTATGTATTCATTCTTTAAATGCTAGCCATTGCTTGTCTACCATCATATCTTTTAATGTAGTTACCCAATCTACCTTAGGTAACTCGCCCCTCATACCTACGTAGTTTGCTTTGTTTAGATTTAAGACCCTAATTTCGGATTTAACTAAATCACTTTCAAACTTAATATAAAATTCTATCATATTATGGTCACTCTTCCCTAAGGGCCCCTTTACTACAAGGTTATTAATGAACCCTTTCTTATTGCACAATGCTAGATCTAAAATAGCCTGTTCCCTAGTTGGTTCCTCAACATACTGATCTAGAAAACTATCATGTTTACATTCCATGAATTTGTCCTCCACGCTATTACTGCAAATTGGTTTGCCCAGTCTATATGTAGATTAAAGTCCCCCATGATTATTGTATTACCCTTGTTACATGCGCCTCTTATTCCCTGATTTATACTCTGCCCTACATTATGTTTGGGGGCCTATAAACAACTCCCACCAATGTTTTCTGCCCCTTGCTGTTTCTTAGCTCCACCCAAACTGATTCTACTTCTTGATTTTCAGAGCTAAGATCCTTTCTCTCTACTGTCTTTATCCCATCCTTTATTATCAGGGCTATCCCTCCTTTTCCATTTTGCCTATTACACCCTGGCCTAGAAATTGAGTTTGCGCTGCGCCAGGGCTTTAGCGCCGGAAGTTAGCGCCGGCGCTAAGTCCCTTTGCGCGCGCCAAAAATTCAGTAGCGCCGCGCCCAAACGGCTGCCGGCGCTACTGAAGGGTTTTAGCGCCTGAAAACTGGCGCAACGCGCCGCATTGCGGCGCTATTCCGGCGCTGCGGCGCCCGCTGCGGTGCGGCAGGCTCGGGAAGTGCAGGCCTCCTCCTTCTGTTAAGGAGGAGCTGCCTGCACCCGGCCGCGGCCCGCGCAAATCTCTTCAAAAATGAGCCCGGCACCTCGGACAAGTGCCGGGCTTGCATCTGTTCCGGGGGGGGGGGGAGAAGTCCGGGGAGGGAGCTGTGGGCAGGCGGCCGGCGGGAAAGCGGCCGGCCACCGCGCCTCCTTAAAGCGCCGGCGCAGACTCCGGCAACACTCGTTTGCCGGAGTCTTAGTTGCGGCTGCCACTGGCGAGGCGGCCGCAACTGAATTTCGGCTTGGGGCCGGGTTACCACGGCAACCGGGACGCTGCGCACACTGATGACGTCATCGGTGCCGGCGCAGCGCTACCGGTCTACCGCCGCGGAAGGGCCCCAGGCAATTTAGGAACCGGCGCCAATTGCAGCGCTAGGCCCTCTAGCGCCGCAAAATCGGTGCTAAGGGCACTGAATTTCTAGGCCCCGGTACTTCTAAAATTTAAGTATCCTGGAATAGTTAGTACCCCACCTTGTTGACTTTGCAACCATGTCTCCGTAATCAAACCTATTCATTTCTATCTCTGCTATTAATTCATCTATTTTGTTGAGAATGCTTCGCGCATTCAGATATAGTGGGGTCGATTTTCCAAACCCCGAGGAGGCAGGTTTGGAGGCGGGAGTGGTGGGAAAATTGCAGAATCAGGGGGCAGGAACCCATTCCGCCCCCAACCCACCTTTGTGCCAATGTCCCAGGAGGCGGGTATCCGACCTGTGCTGTGAGCCGCTTCCCCGAGACGGGAAGGGGATTAGTGCCAATTAACTGCCTGTTAACAGGTAGTTAACAGGCAGTTTTTTGCCTAATCCCTATTTTTAGCCCTGAAGTGTGGGCTTCCCGACAGCTCTGAACCACGCCAAGTTAGCGAGGCGGACCGTCGGTCTGAAGGGGTTGGAGGGGTCGAGATGTCTATTGTGCAGAGGTGAGTGATGGGTGCATGTGTGCAGAGGTAAGTGTGTGAGGTAAGTGTAAAGTGTTTTAATAAGTTTTACTTACCTTTACTTTCTCCTGCAGGCTTCCTTCCTTCAGTTCTCGGGAGTCCCTCAGCTCACCGGCACAGAAAGCAGAATGGCCGCTGAACTGTCAAAAGCTGCAGCCTCTGCTTTCTGGTCTGGAGAGCTCTCTAACTGAGTCTGAGTGGAAGGACTCAAGTTAGAAGACAGATTCAGTGTTTGACCGCTTCACAGAGCTGTCAAACGCTGATTTTTCATCTGTCAAAAGCTCTTGACAGATGAAATGTCAATCGCTGATGTCACCAGTAACTAGGTGTCCCTTAATTGGCCTGCTGAGCCCGCTGGACGGGCTTAACAAGGTCAATCAAGGGAAAATAGCGTGGGTTGGCCACAAGTCAATGGAGGCGGGACTACAACCCAAAAAGTGGGAGTCCCGCCTCCAGAAGCTCCCCATTGACAAAATCCAGCCCAGTGTCTTTAGCTTTGACTTTTTTCTATTTTTCCCTGATGTCACCTTAGTCACTGATGCCCTATTACCTTTGTTACTCTCTCTGACCCTTTCTGACCCACTCTGCTTATTTTTACCCAAAACTGCTCTGCTCTAGAGTCTTGACATTTCTCTTGCTGCTTTTAAATTTACTCTTTCTTGAATCCTCCCACCCCCCACTTCATTAGTTTAAAGGCCTGTTTACTGCCCTAGTTATTCGATTCGCCAGGACACTGGTTCCAGCCCGGTTTAAGTGGAGACCATCCCAAAGGAACAGTTCCCTCTTTCCCCAGTACTGGTGCCAGTGCCCCATGAAAGCAAAATCCCTGCCTTCCACACCACTCTTTGAGCCACGCATTTAACTTTCTAATCTGCTTATCCCTATGCCAATTGGTGCGTGGCTCAGGTAACAATCCAGAGATTATTACCTTTGAGGTTCTGCTTTTTAATTTGGACCCCAACTCCTCAATCTCTCTTAGCAGAATCACATTCCTAATTCGACCTATGTCATTGGTTCCTACATGGACCACGACAACTGGATCCTCCCCTTCCCACTCCAAGTTCTTCTCCAGCCGCAAGGAGATGTCTTTAACCCTGGCAGGCAACACAACCTTTGGAACTCCTGGCCAAGGTTGCAGAGAACAGTATCTATCCCTCTGACTATACTGCCCCCTACCACAACTACATTCCCTTTCACTCCCCCCACTTGAATGGCCTCCTGCACCATGGTACCATTGTCAGCTTGCTCATTCATTCTGCAGGCTTTTCCCTCATCCACACAGGCAGCAAGAACCTCATACCTGTTGGATAAGGACAAATGCCAAGGCACCTCCAGCACTTGACCTGGGGTTCCCTTACCTGCCTGAGTTGCAGTTACATCCTCCTGTCCCTGACCACTAACCAGACCTGTACCACTACCTAACCTAAGGTGTGTGACTGCCTCCTGGATCAAAGTGTCCAGGTAACTCTCCCCCTCCTTAATGCCCTGCAATATCTGAACCTCAGACTCCAGCTCAACAACTCTGAGCTGAAGTTCCTCAAGATGCAGGCACTTACTGCAAATGTGGTTGTCCACGATCACAATGCTCTCCACAAACTCCCACATGATGCAGTTGAGGCACACCACCTGCACTGCCATCCCTATATGACGTTGTTCTATTTAATTACATTTAAATAAATTTGTATTTAAGTAACTTAGTTTACAGTTTAATTTCTTGACTACTTAAATGATCTAGATTAAGTTATGGGTAATGAAATTAAATATCTACCTGTAACACAAAGCTCTACAAGTACTGTAGGAAAAAAGCAGCAACTCCTTCCCCCTCTTCTCTGAATTTCCAAATGAAACACTCTGTTTAAGTGCACTTTGTTTATTTCTGCTCTGTGCAGACTGCTCTGTGCTCAGTTTTGACCGCATCCTGAGAACAAATGTTTTAAAAATTGTCAGGATGCAATAAACAGTCAAGAAATGTGCACCACTTCGTATTCCCAATATTACTCCTTTGTAATCCTTAAATGGTGTTACAGCTAATGCCAGCAGTCATTTTCAGACACTGAAAATTTTTGAAGGAAAATGGCAGAGATGAAATTCTGGTTTTCAGTGCATTCTCACATCTTTCTCCACTTCATTATTGTGACTATTTCTCAACTGTTCCTTGTTTCTTTGGTCAGAGGACTTTATGTTCAGTTATTTAGGTCATGCAGATTGTTGTAATATATTTTGCTGATTCATGGTACAAGTAGATGATTTTCCTGTTGATCCTTCAGCTCCTTAGCCATCCTTTAACAAGAATCTAATTTTAGAATCTTGTTTTTATCTTCTACTAAGAACATAAGAAATAGGAGCAGCAGTAAGCCATACGGCTCCTCAAGCATACTCGAGCATGAACGATTCAATCACGACTGATCTTCTACCTCAACTCCACTTTCCCGCCCTAACCCCATAATCCCTTGATTCCCTTAGTGTACAAAAATCTATCGATCTCAATCTTGAATATACTCAACAGCTGAGCTTCCACAGCCATCTGGAGTAGAGAATTTCAAAGATTCACAACCCTTTGAGTGAAGAAATTTCTCCTCATCTCAGTCCTAAATGTCCTAGATAGACTGGGTGTAGGGAGGATGTTTCCCCTGGCTGGGGGATCTAGAACAAGGGGTCACAGTCTCAGGATACGGGGTAGGACATTTAGAACTGAGATGAGGAGAAATTTCTTCACTCAGAGGGTGGTGAACTTGTGGAATTCTCTACCACAGAAGGCTGTGGAGGCCAAGTCACTGAATATATTTAAGAAGGAGATAGATAGATTTCTAGACACAAAAGGCATCAAGTGGTATGGGGAGAGAGCGGGAATATGGTATTGAAATAGAGGATCAGCCATGATCATATTGAATGGCGGAGAAGGCTTGAAGGGCCAAATGGCCTACTCCTGCTCTTATTTTTCTATGTTTCTATGTAAATGGCCAACCCCTTATCCTGAGACTATGACCTCTTGTTCTAGATCTTCAGCCAGGGGAAACAGCCTCTCAGCATCTATCCTGTCAAGCCCTCTAAAAATTTTATATGTTTCAATTAGATCACTTCTCATTCTTCTAAACTCCAGAGAATATAGGCCCATTACTGTAACAGTAATGACAAATCAGTGTAGCTGTGAATTATCAACAAAAATAGAACTTTTTTTTTCTAACTGCCTTGTAGACCATTTCTAAAATGTCAATAAAAATGAAAGGATTGGTAATATTTTGATAATTAAAACATGAAATGTATTGACTATTGAGGGCAATACAACAAAAAATTAATATTTTATTAAATGATGTGGCAACAGAATTGGTGTCTTCGAGCCTGGTGTTTGGCAATAATATACTGGTAAGCAACTGAAGCCAAAGGGCAAAAAAAATATTTACTGCAATTTGAATTGTCTAGAAATGTTCAAATATTGCTCTCAGGATAGAGAAGAGACAAAGGGTACCATTTTCCTCTATGCATAGAAATGCATGTAAGCTCATCCATAATATGCCCACTAACACCTGCATTTTCAGCTACGATTTGCTGACAGGGTTAAGGACATCTCTTCTGGGCTGGAAATAAACTTGGAGTGGGAGGGGGAGGATCCAGTTGTCGTGGTCCATGTTGGTACAAATGACGTAGATAGAACAAGGAAGAAGGTTCTGTTAAAGGAGTATGAGCAGCTAGGGGTCAAATTAAAAAACAGAACCTCAAGGGTAATAATCTCTGGATTATTACCTGAGCCACGAGCGAATTTGGCTAGGATAAATAAAATTAAAGAGTTAAATGCGTGGCTCAAAGACTGGTGTGGGAGAAATGGGTTTTGCTTCTTGGGACACTGGCACCAGTACTGGGACAGGAGGGAGCTGTTCCGTTGGGACGGACTCCACTTGGCCAGTGCTGGGACTAGAGTCCTGGCGAATCATATAACTAGGGCTGTAGAGAGGGCTTTAAACTAATTAGTGGGGGGGAGGTTTCTAGAGAGCAAATAACAGAAATGACAACGGAGAAGGTCATAGACTTAGGTAGCAGTGGGGAAATGAAAAAACAGAACGTGTCAGGAAGGGACAGAAGGTATGGAGTAAAAGGTAAAGTAGTAAAAGGGGAAAAAACAGGAACTAAGTGTCACAAAATATATTTGAAAGTTCTTTATCTGAATGCACGTAGCATTCGTAACAAAATGAATGAGTTAACGGCACAAATAATCACATATGGGTATGATCTTGTGGCCATTACAGAAACATGGCTGCAGGGTGACCATGACTGGGAATTAAACATACCAGGTTATTTAACAATCAGGAAGGACAGGCAGGAAGGGAGGGGAGGTGGGGTGGCCATGTTAATAAAGGAAGGAATCACTGTAATGCAGAGAAATGATATTGGGTCAAAGGAGCAAGATAGTGAAACAGTTTGGGTAGAGATAATAAGGGGAAAAAAACACTAGTGGGCGTAGTCTATAGGCCTCCGAACAGTTGCAACTCTGTTGGACGGAGTATTAATCAGGAAATAGTTGAGGCTTGTAATAAGGGAACAGCTATAATTATGGGGGATTTTAACTATCATATTAACTGGACAAATCAAATTGGGCAGGGCAGCCTTGAGGATGAGTTCATTGAGTGTATTAGGGATGGGTTTCTTGAGCAGTATGTAAATGAACCGACCAGGGGGCAAGCAACCTTAGGTTTGGTCCTGTGTAATGAGACAGGATTAATTAAAAATGTCCTAGTAAAGGGTCCCCTTGGAATGAGTGACCATAACATGGTTGAATTCCATATTCAATTAGAGGGTGAGACGGTTGGATCTCAAACAAGCATGCTGAGCTTGAATAAAGGAGTCTATGAAGGTATGAGAGTGGAATTGATTAGAGTGGACTGGGAAAATAGATTAAAGGGTAAGACGGTACATGATCAGTGGTGTACATTTAAGGAGTTATTTTACAACTTCCAAAAAATATATATTCCACTGAGGAAAAAAGGGTGTAAAAGAAAAGATAGCCATCCGTGGCTAAGTAAAGTAATTAAGGATAGTATCCGACTAAAAACAAGGGCATATAAGGTAGCCAAATCTAGTGGGAGGACAGAAGATTGGGAAGTCTTTAAAAGACAGCAAAAAATAACGAAAAGATTGATTAAGAAAGGGAAGATAGATTATGAAAGTAAATTAGCAAAAAATATAAAAACAGATAGCAAAAGTTTCTATAGTTATATAAAAAGAAAAAGGGTGGCTAAAGTAAATGTTGGTCCCTTAGAGGATGAGACAGGGAAATTAATGGTGGGAAACATGGAGATGGCAAAAACACTGAATGAATATTTTGTATCAGTCTTTATGGTAGAGGACACTAAGAATATCCCAACACTGGACAAACAGGGGGCTCTAGGGGGAGAGGAGCTAAATATGATTAAAATCACTAAGGAAGTGGTACTTGGTAAAATAATGGGACTTAAGCCGGATAAATCCCCTGGACCTGATGGCTTACATCCTAGGGTCTTGAGGGAAGTGGCGGTAGGGATTGTGGATGCATTGGTAATAATTTTCCAAAACTCCCTGGACTCAGCAAAGGTCCCGGCAGATTGGAAAACTGCTAATGTAACACCCTTATTTGAAAAGGGTAGTAGGCAGAAGGCTGGAAACTATAGACCTGTTAGCCTAACATCTGTGGTTGGTAAAATGTTAGAGTCCATTATTAAGGAGACAGTAACGGGACATTTGGATAAACATAATTTAATAGGACAAACTCAGCATGGTTTCATGAAGGGGAAGTCATGTTTGACAAATTTGCTTGAGTTCTTTGAAGAAGTAACATATAGGGTGGATAAAGGAGAACCAGTGGACGTAGTGTAGTTAGACTTCCAAAAGGCATTTGACAAGGTGCCACACAAAAGATTATTGCTCAAGATAAAAAATCACGGGATTGGGGGTAATATTCTGGCGTGGGTGGAGAATTGGCTCTCCAACAGAAAGCAGACAGTTGGGATAAATGGTTCATTCTCAGACTGGCAATCAGTAACTAGTGGTGTTCCGCAAAGGTCAGTGCTGGGTCCCCAACTCTTTACAATCTATATTAACGATTTGGAGGAGGGGACCGAGTGTAACATATCAAAGTTTGCAGATGATACAAAGATGGGAGGGAAAGTAGTGAGTGAGGAGGACATAAAAAACCTGCAAAGTGACATAGACAGGCTAAGTAAGTGGGCAGAGATTTGGCAGATGGAATACAATACTGGAAAGTGTGAGGTTATGCACTTTGGCAGGAAAAATCATGGAGCAAGTTATTATCTTAATGGCAAGAAACTGGAAAGTACTGTAGTACAAAGGGATCTGGGGGTCCTGGTGCACGAAACTCAAAAAGTTAGTATGCAGGTGCAGCAAGTGATCAAGAAGGGCAATGGAATGTTGGCTTTTATTGCTAGGGGGATAGAATATAAAAACAGGGAGGTATTGCTGCAGTTATACAAGGTATTGGTGAGACCGCACCTGGAATACTGCATACAGTTTTGGTGTCCATACTTAAGAAAAGACATACTTGCTCTCGAGTCAGTACAAAGAAGGTTCACTCGGTTAATCCCGGGGATGAGGGGGTGGTCATATGAGGAGAGGTTGAGTAGATTGCGACTCTACTCATTGGAGTTCAGAAGAATGAGAGGCAATCTTATTGAAACATATAAGATTGTGAAGGGGCTTGATCGGGTGGATGCGGTGAGGATGTTCCCAATGATGGGTGAAACTAGAACTAGGGGGCATAATCTTAAAATAAGGGGCTGCTCTTGCAAAACTGAGATGAGGAGAAACTTCTTCACTCAGAGGGTGGTAGGTTTGTGGAATTTGCTGCCCCAGAAAGCTGTGGAAGCTACATCATTAAATAAATTTAAAACAGAAATAGATAGTTTCCTAGAAGTAAAGGGAATTAAGGGTTACGGGGAGTGGGCAGGAAATTGGACATGAGTCTAGGTTCGGAATGGTCATGGCCCTGTGGGTAGTGGAGCGGGCCCAGGGGCCGTGTAGCCTGGTTCTGCTCCTACTTCTTGTGTTCTAATTCTGTGTTAGATTTCAGGAGATGGTTTATTCCTGTTCCTGGCTGGGGTGGAGATTGCCTTTACAGAAGGTAAGTACTGTAGAAAATATAGGGACAGAGTGATCTCCTGGAAGAGTTTCGATCGCCTAGATGGGTCGGAGAGGAATTTCCCAGATTTTTTTCTCCCAAATTGGCCATTGGGTTTTTTATCTGGTTTTTCGCCTCTCCCGGGAGATCACATGGGTTCGGGTGGGATGGAGAGTGATAGAAGATTTGAGGTTAGGATCAGATCAGCCATGATCTTATTGAATGGTGGAGCAGGCTCGAGGGGCCGATTGGCCTACTCCTGCTCCTATTTCTTATGTTCTTATGACATATTAATTTTATGACCCACAATAAGCCCATATGCATTGGAAATGTGCTGAAACCTCATCAATTATAGAAAATTTATTGAGTTTGCCCTCTGTGACCCACTTTTCCTCAGAGGACAGTGGACATTATGTGAGTGTTTCTATACTATCTGTGCCAGCAAATAAACAAATTAATTTATTTACAGTAAAATAATGTAATTAATCATGGAGCCATTTGATTGCAACCACTGATTGCAATGTCAACTGGAAAAAAGACTAACATTTAACATGGCACCAATGAAGAACATTTCCATGCCATGAATATTCTATCATTTTATATGCATATAACATTAATGCCACGTCTGTGGCTAAACCATGCATGATATTAATTTGAATATGTTAATGAATGCACGGATAATGTGTAGTATGAGCGGACGAACATAAGAATTATGCACACAGTCTAACAATAGTATATTTTTCACTGATTATGGTGGAACAATTTGGCTCTTATGGCTCAATAATAATTGATAATCTGTTAAATGAACCATATACTGTATAGATTGAAATTTACTGTGGTATATATATAAAACATTTTCTTGCCCCGTGTCTGGAAGTTGTACATTTTTGTAAAATTAATTTTGTTAGATTAAATTTAAAACATAATTTTTATACTGCAATCCTAAATCACTGGGCCAAATTCGTTGGCAATTGATCAGGGTCAGATACAAGGACAGCTGTGGTAGTGAGCCTATTGCAACTGCACACTGCCAGGTTAATGGAAATAGATCAAGCTGGCTGGAAGATGTAGCTACAGCTTTCTCAATTGGTACAATTCCAAATATTGTTCCTGGATATTGTTCCACAGCTTTATTAAAGGAATATATTTTTAAAAGCTATTAGGTAAAATTCTTAATTTAAAAGCCGAAGCAAAATGATATTATTCGCAATTAAACTACTACAAGCTCAACCTTGGAAGAACAGTTCCTTTAATAGGCTGCAAATAATTCACCTTTGTAACATTTTGCTGTCTGGTCCTATGTGAGATAGGTCAAATGCTTGTGTCATGTTTCAGGATTTCTATTTTGCCATCTATTTTGGAATGACTTACATTAAAATGTTATGTTTAAGTTAAATTTTAGTCTAAAGGAGTTAAGTGCTTTGAACAGAATGGTGTGCATTAAAGCTGGATGAACATGTTTGTTAAGCAGTGCTACTTCCATACAATTTCAGCCCGAGACAATAAGCAGATAGTTTCTAGAAGGCCTCCATTTGGGGAGGATAGCTGGTTTAACTAACAGTTCCTACTGGCCAGATAGGAAGAGAGTCAAAGTCTTCCTTACGAATAGAACCAACCAAGCCCAGAGTAAGCATTGGTAAAAAAGGGAAACTTAGCCCACTAACAGGGACATATTTTAGTTGTTATGAGCAGTGACACAGAATCAAGTCAAAATGCATTGAGATTTAGAGTCATAGGGGGAGAAATTGGGTGAGTAGCGCCACCTGTTAGCGCCTAAAGAGGCAGCCAGTGGCTGTAGCGCCACTGGCTGCGCCTCCCGCGATATTCAACAGGGGCGCTAATGGTGGCGTTAGCCTGTTGCGCTGCGCCGCCACCGATGACGTCATTGGTGTGCGCAGTGCCCCATTCGCGCCCCGATCGCGATATTTGGTAGCGAACGCCGCTGTTAAGGCGCAAGTTAAGGTGGAGGTGCGGGGCGGCCGGTTTTTTCGGCGGCCGCCTGCCAGCACCTCCGTCCCTGGCCTCCAGATACCCCCCTCCCCCCCGCGGCATTGCTGGCTGTTTCCCGAGAGCCCGGCACTTCTCCACGGTGCCGGGCTCTTTTGCTGGCACTCGCGATCGGGGTTCGCGCTGCTGCAGGCCCCTCCCCCTTAACAATGGGAGGAAGGCCTGCAGTACCGCAGCGTGCCGTGCCGCAGCGTGTGGCGCTGCGGCACGTTGCGCTGCGAAATTCACTTTCAGCGCCCTAAGAGGGACGCGGAGCGCCTCGAGCCGTGCCCCGTCTCCCTCTAGGGGCACTGAGGCTGAATATCTGACGATCGCTACTGCTCCGAACGCTGCACAAAAATCTGCGCCCAAGCGAACTTGGCGCCAGTTTGGTGCCTCACCCCAATTTCTAGGCCATAGAGTCATAGGGCTAGAAATTCAGTAGGCTTTGCGCCCAGTTTTCGCCCAAAGAGGGCTTTTGCGCCACTTGCTGAGATTGCGCCGATATTCAGCGCTGCGGTAATGGCGGCGTTAGCCAGTGGCGCTGCGCCGCCACCGATGACGTCATCGGTGTGCGCAGTGCCCCGCTACCGGCCCGATCGCCATATTTAGTTGCGGCCGCCTCTTCCGCAGCGGCCGCAAACAGCGATCTGAAAACAGGGCCGTCCTGCAGCCTTAGTGGGGTGAGTTAAGGCGGAGGTGCGGCCGGCCGCTTTTTCGGCGGCCGCCTGCCCACACCTCCTTCCCCAGCCTCCTCCACCACCACCCCCCGCGGCATTGCCGGCTGTTTTCCTGGAGCCCGGCACTTCTCCGTGGTGCCGGGCTCATTTGCCGGCACTAGCGAGCGGCGATCTCGCTGTTGCAGGCACCTCCCCCTTAAGAGAGGGAGGAAGGCCTGCAGTACCGCAGCCTGCTGCTCCGCAGCGGGTGGCGCTGCGGCACCTAGCGCGCCGAAATTCAGTTTCAGCGCCCCAAGCGGGGGCGGCCACACCCTTGAATAGCGGCCAGCTTCGACTTGGGGCGCTGAAACTGAATTTCCGGCGGGCGCAAGTGGCTCCGCGCGCAGCGGTAACTTCTGGGCGCAAGCGAGCTGGCGGGCCCAAACTGAATTTCTAGGCCATAGAGTCATAGGGCTAGAAATTCAGTAGGCGTTGCGCCCAGTTTTCGCCCAAAGAGGGCTTTTGCGCCACTTGATGAGGTTGCGCCGATATTCAGCGCTGCGGTAATGGCGGCGTTAGCCAGTGGCGCTGCGCCGCCGCCGATGACGTAATCGGCGTGCGCAGTGCCCCGCTACCGCCCCGATACCAGCCCGACCGGCATATTGAGTAGCGGCCGCCTCTTCCGTAGCAGCCGCAAACAACGTTCAGAGACCGGGGCCGTACTGCAGCCTTAGTGGGGCGAGTTAAGGTGGAGGTGCGGCCGGCCGCTTTTTCGGCGGCAGCCTGCCCGCACCTCCTTCCCCGGCCTCCTCCACCGCCCCCCCCCGTGGCATTGCCAGCTGTTTTCCGGGAGCCCGGCACTTCTCCGTAGTGCCGGGCTCATTTGCCGGCACTAGCGAGCGGCGATCTCGCTGCTGCATGCACCTCCCCCTTAAGAGAGGGAGGAAGGCCTGCAGTACCGCAGCCTGCTGCTCCGCAGCGGGTGGCGCTGCGGCAACTAGCGCGCCGAAATTCAGTTTCAGCGCCCCAAGCGGGGGCGGCCACACCCTTGAACAGCGGCCGTCTTCGACTTGGGGCGCTGAAACTGAATATCCGACGGGCGCGAGTGGCTCCGTGCCCAGCGGTAACTTCTGGGCGCAAGCGAGCTGGCGGGGCCTAACTGAATTTCTGGCCCATAGAGTTATACAACACAGAGAGAGGCCCTTCGGTCCATCGCGTCCGCACCGGCCATCAACCCCTGTCTAATCTAATCCCATTTTCCAGCATTTGGTCCGTAGCCTTGTATGCTATGGCCTTTCAAGTGCTCATCCAAATGCTTCTTGAATGTTGTGAGGGTTCCTGCCTCTACCACCCTTTCAGGAAGTGAGTTCCAGATTCCAACCACCCTCTGGGTGAAAAGGTTTTTCCTCAAATCCCCTCTAAACCTCCTGCCCCTTACCTTGAATCTATGCCCCCTTGTTATTGACCCCTCTACTAAGGGAAAAAGTTCCTTTCTATCTACCCTATCTATGCCTCTCATAATTTTGTACACCTCAATCAAGTCCCCTCTCAGCCTTCTCTGCTCCAAGGAAAACAACCCCAGCCTGTCCAGTCTTTCTTCATAGCTGAAGCGCTCCAGCCCAGGTAACATCCTGGTAAATCTCCTCTGCACCCTCTCCAAAGCAATCACATCCTTCCTATAGTGTGGTGACCAGAACTGCACACAGTACTCCAGCTGTGGCCTTACCAGCGTTTTGTACAGCTCCATCATAACCTCCCTGCTCTTATATTCTATGCCTCGGTTAATGAAGGCAAGTATCCCATATGCCTTTTTAACCACCTTATCCACCTGTTCTGCTGCCTTCAGGGATCTATGTACATGCACACCAAGGTCCCTCTGATCCTCTGTCTTTCCTAGGGTCTTACCATTCATTGTGTATTCCCTTGCCTTGTTAGTCTATCCAAAATGCATCACCTCACACTTTTCAGGGTTAAATTCCATTTGCCACTGTTCCGCCCATCTGACCAACCCATCTATATCGTCCTGTAGCCTGAGGCTTCCCTCCTCGCTATTTACCACCCCACCAATTTTCGTGTCATCTGCGAACTTACTGATCATACCTTTTACATTCACATCCAAATCATTAATGTAGACCACAAACAGCAAGGGACCCAGCAACGATCCCTGCGGTACCCCACTGGACACAGGCTTCCAGTCACAAAAACAACCTTCCACCATCACCCTCTGCCTTCTGCCACTAAGCCAGTTTTGGATCCAATGTGCCAAGGCACCCTGGATCCCATGGGCTCTTACCTTCCTGACCAGTCTCCTATGCGGGACTTTATCAAAAGTCTTACTGAAATCCATGTAAACCACATCCACTGCACTACCCTCATCCACACACCTAGTCACCCCCTCGAAAAATTCAATCAAATTGGTCCGACATGATCTTCCCTTGACAAAGCCATGCTGGCTATCCCTAATTAATCCTTGCCTCTCCAAGTGGAGACTAATTCTGTCCCTCAGAATTTTTTCCAATAATTTCCCTACCACTGATGTTAGGCTCACTGGCCTGTAATTCCCTGGTTTATCCCTACTACCCTTCTTGAATAATGGAACTACGTTAGCTGTTCTCCAGTCCTCTGGCACATCCCCTGTGGCCAGAGAGGTTCTGAAAATTTGTGTCAGAGCCCCAACAATCTCCTCCTTTGCCTCACATAGTAGCCTGGGATACATCTCGTCCGGGCCTGGGGATTTATTCACTTTTAAGCCTGCTAAAACCGCTAGTACCTCCTCTCTCTCGATGCTAATATGTTCAAGTATATCACAGTTCCCCTGCCCGATTTCTATGTCCACATCGTCCTTCTCCATAGTGAACACAGATGCAAAAAATTCATTTAAAACCCCACCTACATCTTCTGGCTCCACACACAGATTGCCACTTTGGTCCCTAATGGGCCCTACTCTTTCCCTAGTTATCCTCTTGCCCTTAATATACTTATAAAACACCTTAGGATTTTCCTTTATTTTGCTCGCCAGTGTTATTTCATGGCCCCTCCTCGCTCTCCTAATTTCTTTTTTAAGTATCCCCCTGCACTTTTTATACTCCTCTAGGGCTTCCTCTGTCTTTAGTCCTTTGTATCTGCCAAAAGCCCCCTTTTTTTCCGAATCCATTCTCGTATATCCCTTGACATCCAAGGTTCCCTGGGCTTGTTGGTCCCACCCTTGACTTTTACGGGAACATGTTGCCATTGTACTCTCTCAATTTCCTTTCTGAAAGACTCCCATTGCTCCGATGTGGATTTTCCTTCAAGTAGCTGATCCCAGTCCACATTGGCCAGATCCTGCCTTATCATATTAAAATCGGCCTTCCCCCAATTTAGAACCTTTATTTCCGGTCCATCCTTGTCCTTTTCCATGACTACCTTAAATCTCACCGAATTATGGTCACTGTCACCAAAGTGCTCACCTACTAACACTTCTACCACTTGCCCGGCCACATTCCCTAGAATTAGGTCCAGTACCGCCCCCTCTCTTGTAGGACTTTCTACATGCTGGCTCAAAAAGCTCTCCTGGATGCACTTTAAGAATTCTGCACCCTCTAAGCCTTTTACACTCGGACTATCCCAGTTAATATTGGGGAAGTTGATTCTCTGCTCGTTCACTTAGAAAATGCAAAAGAAATTTACTTGTTGATTTGTATTTGGCTTCACCTCATTAATGTATGAGTCAGTCTTCCTTGTGGAATATTGAAGAAGCACACGTGAAATCCTGTGCGAGATTATAACGCCTGGTTAATTTGACATGGGTTTTTTATTGTTACAGTCTCGGTTCATACTATCATATGACTAGATATTCGGCAGTAAAGCTAAACTTTTCTTAATGGATAAAGTATCCACTGTTGGCACTTATCCCAAGGGAATTGCAACAGCAGACCTGAAATCTAAAAAATATATTTATCTCTTTTAAAATAAAGTAAAGTAAATTTTAGTAAAGACACTGTTCATGACACATGATGCACATACAAGGTAAAATCTTAGAAAATCTGGTTTACAAATAAATAAAAATCAGCTCCAAAAGCATACATCACCAGGTACTAATATCTAAAGTATCACTAATTAAAAAAAGCAGTATGTTTTTATTGGATTTTTGGGGGGTTTTTGTGTCTAGTAAATACAAATTTCACTGAACAAGGCTACTTAGTTTTGCCTGGGAGACCCAACAAGTGCATAGTATGCACGAATGTAACTATAGGTTAGCATTTCTGACTGACTCGGGGCACACATTAGTGCTGTGAATGTAGTTGTACATGTTGCTAGCATGGTAACACATTAATGAAGTCTCTGATCATGAGGTCAATAATTTTACTGGTGTGTTCCTGTAAATTTTACAGTCATTTTTAGCAGATTGATTTTACAAGCCCTTCCGATTTACATGGAATCCATGATACCCACAGAGTTAAGTAGCCGTAACAATAAGGAAAGTAAGTGAAATATTTATGACAATAACATTCTTGGCCACATCTGCAAAGCCTGGAGCATTTTTTTTCATGCCACTTCTCTCCAGAAGCCATGAAGCTTTCTAGTAATATCTCCATTGAAGTTCCTTGTTGCCAGCAACATTTACATCACGGGAAATAGTGAAAACTAGGTCACGTCACCTGTTTTAGTGAATCAGCTGCAACATTCTATATTTAGCATTTACACCTCAGAAGTCATATCATGATATCTTAAAAATCACTAGATTCAGACCGAGTCAGACTTTTTTCTTTGCCTATTACTGATTAATGAAAAATAAGTAGACCAGGCGGACTGGAAAGTGCGATCATACATCATGCTCTTGATAGAAATAGAATATCAATCAACAAAAGGGCCAGAAATGGCAGCTTCACCAGCATGATGGGTGTTATAAAGCTTATTGATTATTCACACACAAGTACACTATATTAAACGCACAGTAGCTCTGGGTAATTTTTTTTATGTTTTCAAAGTGAATTTTCATGATATGCTCTGTTGTCTGCATTTGCCTTTTATTTTTCATAAAGCTTTCATTCAGCAGTCATAGTACAAAATCTATAAGATTTAGTTAAAACTGCAAAGGACCTCTCCACTATCTGAGATGATACCTTAAGCTGCACAGTCTCCATTTTTATATCATTTAAAAATGTTATTTCCCCCCTCTTCTCCTTATATCTTCATATGTTATGCACCATCCTTAGCTGAGATGGCAGATGGGCAGCCAGCCAGCCAACTCAGGCCTCTGATTATACCCTTGTTAAACCAGTTGCTGGAAGGGAGCACAAGCACAGCCAGAGAGAAAAGTAAAGCCAGACTCCCTCCTTTTGAAGAAGCACCTGGACTCTCTCAGTGTTTTCCCTAATATTATGGACAAGATAAGAACCATCTCTAACAGGAATCATGGGCACTCACTTCTACCACTACTCAGCATAGAACTTTATATTCCACTATGTTGTATCATTTTGAATGAAACCACATTACATGGATGCTGGATAAGCATTTTACTAGATTACTATCCCCATGCATTCTCCCATATCTAACTTTGTTTTACTATTTTTAGTACCAATTAACTATTTTTACAACAGAAAATAAGAACCTTCCTTTTGTTTTTATTCGTTCATGGGGTCTGGGCTTCACTGGCGAGGCCAGCATTTATTGCCCATTCCTAGTTGCCCTTGAGAAGGTGGTGGTGAGCCACATTCTTGAACCGCTGCAGTCCGTGTGGTTAAGGTACTCCCATAGTGCTGTCAGGTGGGGAGTTCCAGGATTTTGACCCAGCAACGATGAAGGAACGGCGATATACTTCCAAGTCAGGATGGTGTGGTGGTGTTCCCATGAACCTGCTGCCCTTGTTCTTCTATGTGATAAAGTTGAATCATATAAATATTCTGGAACAAAATAGTTTTCAAACATTTTTGATTGTGGGTTCCTTTTGGAAATAACGTGCTAGTAAATCAAATGAATACAGAAAAAATATAGAACACAGAATTCTCAAAATATGTAATGACAGCAGCTGGTATGCCTCAAACAGAAATCTGATAACTTGGGGATCAACTAGGGTTCTGTCATGTACCTGGACCCCATATACTGTGACATTACATCACTATCACCCAGAATGGATGTCCTTGTGCATCGGTTATCTGGACCCCACTGGTTACCAGTTTAAAGGTTTTTTTTAATTCATTCATGGGATGTGGGCGTCGCTAGCAAGGCCAGCATTTATTGCCTAAGTATAAGCTAAAACTGATAACAATGGATTAATTGAACACCACGTTTATGAGCGATTTTAAGGTTGTTATTTCATCTCGGGGTTTAGGTTAAACCATTGAGCTTTGCCTTTGTGGTCCATAACTTCACCTAGATTCTGTAACAAGCTTACTGCCTTGAGGCAGTCTGGGTCATTTTTATTTTTCTGAAGAATTAGAAACCCACTCCCACTTCCACGATCTAAACAAGGCTGGCAACTCGAATGTGGGTAGGCTGAGTAGACTGCAGCTGTGAGTTCTTACACCTTCATCCTGCACCCTTACACCCTAAGCAGCATGTGATACAGCAATAAACCTTACAACTTTATAAACTTAACAACCTAAAAATTTGGTGCATTCCTGACATTGGTTCAAAGACTAACCCAAAAGGTACTGCATTCCATCTTCTGTAGGTTGTTAGCCTGGCCTATACACCTCACTGAAAGTGCCTGTGATTCTCCAGCAGTTTCCTGCAGCTGGACTGCAATGATCACCATTAATAAGTGCATTTAAGTGAATCAGTCAGGGTACTTGAAGACTAAGCATTTCTTGGCTGAAGTTACCATATTCAATCGATAAATGAGACACCTTCCAGAGACATTAATATGCTAAACAATATAGTTGTTCCTCAGATTATCAAATGATAGTGGTAATTTTACTACAATATCAGCATTGTTATATTGAGTTACATGACAAGTGAGCAGAATATTGTAATTTTTTTAACGTAAATAAAGTTTCACTATAACCAAATTCTGCTGTGCATATGTGTGCAATTTTTGATCAATAATTTGATGAGTGATGTTAGTTTTTGGTGCTATGCCATTCTGAAATTTTCCTTACAGCTGCACTGAATGTGCTTAAAATTATGCAGTTTCAGCCTATTTCTGCAGAATTGTTATAATGAACCTATGTTCAAGAGATGGTTTCATATTGATTTTGCTCTGTGATAGATGTAATATAGGCACAGCTGGCATGAGTCCACTTTCATTCCATTTTAAAAAATGTTCAGTGGTACAAGAAACTGTCTTTTGCTTTTTTTTAACTGACAGAAAAAAACATTGTCTGTTAGCTCTTTCCTGTCAGTAGAAAATACACTTGTTGCAGGAGGTTGACGAATCACATACCATGCCTGTGTTTTTAGAGTGTATGGGAGAGAAATTGGCTAACCCCCGAAAATCGGCGTGGGGATCGCGGTATGCAATTAACCCACGCCCGTTCATTACGTTGCAGGCAGCACATTAAATTGGTGCTGTTTTAAACGAGTGTTGCATGCAGCCAGCACTGTCCGCACTGTTCATTGGCTGCACGCATCAGCAGGGGGCCCAATATCGCAAGTGGTTAGTGCTACTTAAAGGCAGCCTGCACCTCCTAAAGGGGAAGTGCATTGTGGCTGCTTGAAGTAGTGGGAGTTTTTTCAAAAGTCAATCTGGGCTGTGCTACTTTGAGCAATAGCTAAACATGCGAGAAAGCGAGTAGCAAGGTTTCAGACAATGGATGTCTTGGTGGGAGAGGTGAAAAGAAGATAAGTCCTGTATCTGTATGGGGGAGGGGATGCAGGAGGCCCTCCAGGCATATGCTCAGGAGGCAGTGGGAACAAATAGTGGCGGAGGTCAATGTCAGGAATGTTGTCCAAGAACATGGATGCAGAGCAGGAAGAAGTTTAACTATCTGACACGAGTTGTCAAGGTGAGTGAGTTCACCTTCAAATGGCATACCTTTACCAACTGCACCACTAACCTCAGACACTCCTCAATTCACCACACCCCCATCACCCACCTACTAACAATCTCTATTAATCAGTACTCAACCCTAAAATTCATATGCTTTACCTCACCCTCACACATTTAGCACTGTTGCAAGTCTTGCACTCACAACTCACAGTCACACAGCTATTCAATCATGACAGCCACACAACCCAAACATATTGAAGGACACTCACTGACACATTTCCTTCTTTCTTGTAGGAGAAGGAGGCGCATAACAGTAGGCAGCAGGAAAGAACTGGAAGAGGACAAGCACTCCTGCATGTTTCAACCCTCATGGAGGAGGCAGTGCTGGCCATCAGGGGCATCACTGAGACTGTGACCACCGGTGGAGTTGGAGGGATTGATGATGAGGGTATGTGCATACCTAACCCTCCTTCTCTCAACCCACTTCTCTCTTGTCCCACAATCTCTTCTGACTCACAAACTGCAGGTGGTGTAAGCATGCACTTCTTACATTCTCCTCTCTCCTCACCACAACCCAACCCTTGTCCCTTTTTCATTTCAGATACCCAAGAACTGGAACCTTTCCAGTCAGTGGAGGAAGAGGAAGAAGACAGTGAAAATGAAGAGATACCGTTACTTGATATTACACTCACAGCCAGCAGGTGAGACTCTGGGCACAGGTGTGCAGGAGCCAGGGCGGGGGGAAAGGATAGCACAGGCGCCAGCTTGTCTGTGGGCAAGGTCGCACATTAGTCCTGCTGCAGAGGAGTCAGATGAGGACTTCAATGGGCCATGCTAGGCTGATGGGTGTACATACGGTGCACTAGAAAGCCTGCGCTCAATGTAAGGAGCAGGGAGGAGTCCAACACCAACTTGGCACAGGGTTTTGCACAGAGCTTGGAGCCCATCCTTTCCAACATGGAATAGGTGGTTATCTCTATCAGCACAACTGTGGAACCCACCATGATGCAGTATCTGATGGCTCGTGTCACAGCTTCCATTGCAGCACATAGAGCTTTCATCAAAGGTGTGAGGGCTGCACTCATTTTCTGGTGGTTTTTATTTTTATGTTGTTGGAAGGAAGATGATGTGATGGTCAGTGATAGAGGAAAGGTAAGTAGCGTGGGACTGTTGGTGATTGGGGAGGTGTGGTTAAGGTTACTTGTATTGCTTATGATTTATTTGATCATGTAGAGATGGGCATAAAGCAGCTGTATACATTGTAGCCTCATATTTTGTGTTCCTTCACTTCCTGTTGCAGTTCTTTCTCCTCCTCCTCCTTCTCTTCCTCATGCTCCTGCTCCACAGCTTCTCACCTGATAGATGGTGGCAAAGGCTGTTCCCTCATAATGGCGAGGCGGTGCAGCATGCAGCATACCACCACAAATCTTGATACCCACTCAGCTGAGTACCACAGGGCTCCTCCAGGGCAGTTCAGGCAGCTTGAGGACACCGATGGTGTGCTCTAGAATATTCCTTGTGGCAGCATGGCTCTCATTGTATGTCTGCTGTGCAGTTCAGGAAAATGGCTGAGTTCACATGAGGCACACGATGTGCATGGAGTCAATGGCACCAGTGGAGTCATGGGGAAGCCTGCAATCTGTGCAAACCCTCATGCTCGCTCTGCTTCCTTGTCTCTGGCAAGAGGGAATGAGATGAAGCTGTCTCTCTGTGTACAGAGAGCCTCAGTGACCTCCGTTATGCAGCAGTGTAGTGCAAATTGCGTGAAGTTGCTTATATCTGCAGAAGCAGCCTGGAAGGAGCCAGATGCATAATAGTTAAGAGCCACGGTCATCATGACAGCTACTGACAATGTTGTGCCTACCCTTCTTTGAGGTTGCAGTTGTGGTTGCAAGATTTGGCAAATTTCAGTCACAACTTTTTTTTGTGAAGTGAAGACGTACCGGGCCATATATTCCGCTCAGAGGCTTCCCGTGGACGGAAGCCCCCGAACTGCAAAAAAGAACCGCACCGACCTTAATGCTCTGGGCCCACGTAAACTTCCGATTTAATCCTGAGGACTCCTGGGCAGCATATGACATCACGCCGCCCAGGAGCGCAGCGTGCGTGGAGCCTAGGGCTTCGAGCGTAGGGGAGACCCGCCCACAAAAGTTATATTTTCATAAGCCACGCCCCCGATTTTTTTCAACTCTTCAGAAGCATTGGAAATTGAAAGTAACTGCAAAACTCAATGGTAAGTTGTTTCTTTATAGTTTTTTGAATCTTTTGTAAACTTTTAGAAACTTTTAAAGACTTTTGCATGGATTTGAAGAATCTTAAATAGTTTTAAAGAGATTTGAAGCAATTTAAAGAGTTTTAAAAGCCCTGAAAACATTTTTTTCATTCATTTTAATGAATCAGCAAAGTGAAATGGAAGGACTGAGCACAATTCGCATGATTAAGAGAGCTCAGAATTTCAGTGACGATGACATCAGTACACTCCTCAATGTGGTTGAGGCAAAGCACCCACGGATCCTTGGGAATGAGAAGTCCAGGGCGCCACACAAAGGACAGATGACAGCTTGGTCAGAAGTTGCCCAGGCTGTCAGCGCAAACTCCACCATTCCACAGACAGCGGAACAATGCCATTACTTTGACTCCTGCAGAACCGCCCTTACCTGCTCCCAGCACAGAAACAGTGCAGGCCCATGAGGCAGCAGCTCCGCCAGTCCTGATGCAAGCAAACGTTGCTTTTCAGCAGCAGCGGCAGCAGCAGCAACCCTGTCACGAGGCAATTGCTGAAGGGCAAGAGATGGCACACAGGGGCCTTTCAATTGGCAGCAGAGGGCTCCGGTCACAGAGATGGGGAAAGCGCAGGAGACAGTAGGCTGTCACCTTTTGCACAATCCACCTCCTTTGACTCACAGGCACAGATGCGAGGGGGCAAATCGTTCAATTCTTTAATGTTTTGTTTTATTTAAATGTTAAATGTTGTCATTGCTTTTTTTATTGAAATATATATTTGTGACTGAAAGTGTATGTAACCGTTTCATTTAAAAAGTACAGCCTCTAGTCACTTTGAAAAAAATTTCAACTTTTTTATTTGCAAAAATATTTAAAATGACAACTGTTTGAAAATTAGAAAATAGCTAGTTTCCATCTTGAATGTCTTTATTGCACTAAAAAAACAAAAATGTCACTTTAAACTGTTTACAAATTTTATTCAAAAGAATTATGTTTGCGAATGTTTGAAAAGTAGAAAATAGCTAGTTAACATTTAAAAGTTAAAAACTAAGAACATCAAAACAGAACCTCAAAAGTCTTTGATGCTGCAATAAAAGTTGACTGTTTCATTTTAAATTGTGTCTGTTCCTTTCTTTGCCTTGCTGGGGGAGGGGGAGTTACAAGTCGACACTATCATCACCTCGTGAAGGCGTTGGCTACTAGTAGTTCCCGAGCAGCTTTACTTTTGGCAGCACTTGGCTCCTCCCCATCAGGCCTGGCCTCAGGCACATTGGCATCATCCATGTTCTCCATTTCAGAAGGGAGCTCCTCTGCAGGGTTAAGGGTCAGTCCTTCCCTCAGGACAAAGTTATGCAAAGCACAAGAGGCCACCACAATCCTTGCCACTTTCAGAGGAGAATACTGCAAGGTCCCCCCTGACCTGTCCAGGCACCGGAAGCGTGATTTCAGAACTTCGATTGTCCTCTCCACCACTTGCCGTGTGGACACGTGTGCCTGGTTGTATCTCTCCTGAGCCTCATTATTGGTCTTGCGGTAGGGAGTCATCAGCCATGGTCTTAGCGGGTAGCCCTTGTCGCCCAATATCCATGAGGATCCTGGAGGCAATGTGCTGAGGGTGTCATATAAGTCCGAGTTACGGAGGATGAAGGAGTCATGAGCACTTCCCTGGTGATCTGCATTCACGTTTAAGATCCTGAGGTACGCATCACAGACTATTATGACATACAATGAATGAAACCCCTTCCTGTTGATGTATGTCACAGGTGCATCCAGTGGTACCTTCAATGCAACCTGGGTTCCATTGATGGCCCCAATCACTTTGGGGAATCCAGCAATGCTATAAAATGCAAAGGCCATCTCCTTTTGATGGCAAGTGGACAAGTTAAAGTCTATGAACTCTGAAGCCCTACGGAAAATGGCATCTGTGACCTGGTGAATGCAGGCCAACGCAGCACTCTGGGAGATGTTGGAAATGTCACCGGTGCCTGCCTGAAATGACCCAC
Source organism: Somniosus microcephalus (assembly GCF_052327205.1). Taxonomy (NCBI): domain Eukaryota; kingdom Metazoa; phylum Chordata; class Chondrichthyes; order Squaliformes; family Somniosidae; genus Somniosus; species Somniosus microcephalus. The sequence goes on along the minus strand of NC_140987.1, from coordinate 110,771,244 downwards.
TTGCAAAGACGTTCAATGCTGTGGTTACCTTCATGTTCACTGATAAGGCAGTGCAGTTCTTCGAGTGTGTTTGAAGGTCCTCCATTAACATGTCACATAGTCGGCCGATTGCCTCTTTACTGAAGCGCAGCCTCCTCGCACACAACTCCTCCGACAGCATCTCAAATGACAGCCTCTCCCTGTACACTCTCTGGGGTGGGTAGTAGTTCCTCCTGATCAGGAGACGATGATGGTTCCTCAGTCTTCTTTGTTGTTCCCTGGCGTTTCCAATTCTCTGATGCACAATCGCACCGAAGATCAGGGCAACATCATTATGTTTCTCCCTCACAGGCTTCCTCTTTAAACAGATGAAGTACTTGTAAGGAAAAAATGGAAAGAGTTGTAAAAGTAATTTTAATAAAGTTAATGGCTAGAAAATCACATTGGGCTATGGTGGTGTAAGAATTCGCAATAATTTACAGTTCTGAAGATCAATTATTTTTGATTAAAGAATCCCTGGGCGTTGTGCTTTTAAATTTCCAGGGATAAAAATGGCTGTCGCACCACATGGCCGAAGACAAAGGACTTGGAAAGTAGTTTTCTGTGTCTGGAAGTAAGGTTCAATGGAGCTGCAAATAAAAGGGGTGTCCCCACCCCCCCCTGCAGCAGGACAATCGATGCCTGTACCACAGGACAATGCTTTGTTTACAAAGCAATTGAATGCTATTAGCATTTGTTTGTATATCGAGTGGATACATCTAAACTGCAGAAGAGACTTTTGTACCTTGAATGGGAAACGTTTAACAATTGAATGGGTCTAAATCACCTAGCATTCTGGACAACAGAGCAGTTGTATTTCCCTTTTGTTTCAGCCCAGGGAGCTCCGGAAGACACATTAACCCAGTCTAACCACTTTGAGTTAGCCAATCACAGCTTTCTCTTGTGTATTGGACCCTTTGGGCGGGGAATTTTGCACACAGCCCTTGCAGGGCAGAACGGCAGGACCTGACCAGGTATAAAGATAGCTGCTGAGAAGCTATCGCTCTCTCTTACTTCGTTGGACCACAGGTGAGCAGAGTGTTCTGACTCCTCAACAAGGCAACCTAGCAGGAGTTAAGGGGTGGTGATTTAAGGGAATATCTAAGATTGTTTAAATAACATTGTAGCCATTGTATCCCTCGTTTTCGCCATCTGTAACCCCCTGTTATATAGTTTTACTGTAATTACTGTGTTCGTGTGGTATAGTTTATTCTTTTGATTGTAGTTTATTTAGGTAATAAAACTTGATTTTTTTTCTCTCATCCAAACCACTTGTTCCATTTTAATATCATTAATTATAAGTTCCTCCACTCAGAACTAAAGGAGGGGTAGCGATTCGGACCCGCTGTTTTAAAATTGGTTTTATTGGAATTGGTCTGAGTGCAGGCAAAGGCTGCAAGACCAGGAAAATGACTTTAAACCAGTTTAAAGAAGCCCCCAACCCTTACAATGGTGAGTCAGGCAGGAGTGGAGGCAGTTTTTGATTTAATAGGTGGTCTGGATCTGGAGAAAGCATCAGCTCTTGTTTCTCTCGTTGTTTTCAGTATGTGGGTAGCCCTGCGGATGTTAGCAGCAGCGTGTAGGCTGACCTATCGGGGTATAGGTGGCTGGGTTAGGAAGGGTGTGAAGAGAGAGCAGGAGGAAAGGTTTAGGGAAGCAAAGGCAGCTTATAAGCTGGCCTGCGCCCTAAGGTTTGAGGAAGCAGATCATGGCCCCTGTAGGGCAGAGATAGAAAGCCTTAACATGGCTTTAAATGCATCAAAGGGGATGATTTGTCTGATCAGCCCAAAGGCAGGTCAGCTGGACTTTACTGGCAGCCCAAGTAGAACCATCCCACAGGCAGCACCCAGAACAGTGCTGGATTGGGAATTAGAAACCCCAAGACCGCAGCCCACAGCTCCGAGTCTTGAGGAGCTCTGGCAGCGAGGAGGGGTGGACAATGGGGTGGTAGAAGAACACCAGCAGGTCCCGCTAGGCAGGCGGGGACTAGGACCAGTGTACCCCCTCCAACAACGGAGGTACGGTCTGCCCGTGAGGAGTGAGCCTGAGAATAGGAATCCTCAGCCCACAGCAAGTTCGAGTTCACAGGCAAGCACTGTGGCTTGTGTGGGGGGAGGAGCCATTCATGTTCAGAGTAAGCTGTTTAAGCAGGGGAACAGGGAAGGAGAGTTCTGGGACCCCTGTAGAGCAGGCCCAGTAGCAGAAATCCAGGACAAGGGAGGCACACAGGGGATAGTTTTGGCCCCAGAAAAAAGGCAGGTCCAAAATTCCCCAGTTAAAGCCACCTGGGTGAGGGAACATGAGTTTGCTGACCATGCAAGTTTAAGTTCACCGCCTGTAAAGACAGGCACTGTGGCCTGTTTAAAGGGACCAGCTTCCCAGCCAGCCTCTAGAATGGTTCCCCCCATGATGTGGGGCCCTGGGGGGGGTGGTGCAGGGATAGCAATTCCTCTTGCAGGGGAGCTGGTGACAGGTTTTGGACATGTGGGAGAAGGTTCCCAGCCAGCAGCAATCTGCGACAGTGCCAGAGATTAGCCTGGTCGTCCGGAGACGGGCGGCATCTGTATTATAGCTATGTGTGTGAATATAGCGTGCTTTTAAGGTGTATTTTAAGTTTTGTTGATATAACTAGTTTTAAGTTTAAGTTTGAAGAGTTTAAGTTTACATGTGTGCCGAATGTTTGTATTTTTGGTCCGAGGTCGAGGGACCCGACCATGTCTCCACCTAAGGCAGCAGGTCAGTGAGACCTGGCTGCATGTCCCTTTTAAGTTTTTGCAGGAGATTGGAAAATGAAGCAGCAATGTTCGCCCAGCCCGAGCTGGGCATCGAATGAAGATACGGATATGGAATGTTGGGGATCACCTCGCCACTGGACGAATCCAGGAGGCCCTGCAGCGATATTCGGGAAAAAACGGACAGGATCCGGAGGAACTTGCCTACTCCTCCTACGGGGAGGAGATGGCCCCAGCTGGGTGGGGCACGGCCCCCAACCCAGCACTATCCTGACCGAAGTTCACTTGCGGGAGACCTCGCTGTTGAGGAGTCACGATGGGGAAGCGCGGGCGCCTTGTGATAGGGACGCATTCCCCGGGGGTGGGTGGTGATGACCCGGGAAAAATCGTATAGAGGAGGGGGAGACCCAAGAGTCGCGTGGGTGCGGTCGGGGGAGGGAGGATCTCACCCGGGGGCCCACGGGCAAAGAGGATAAGTGTGGCTGGGAAGGATGAGTGGGTGGCCGGATCAGTGTGGGGCCAGGGAGAGCCGCCACACAGGCACCCATCATTTTCTGCAGCCAGTCGAGGGAAGACGGGAGGGGGAGGGACTGGGAGTCATGAGATCCCATACTCCCCGGTCTCGGTCTGTGCCAAGGTAATTTTAAATGTGAGGGGTACCCCGCCTCCACAAAGGGACAAGGGAACGGTTCGGGGCTGGCGGAGCAGGCTGGTCGGTAAATCCATTCTGCCTGTTTTAAAGTTTAAGACGATCAAATGGGGGTGGAAGGTACTTTTACTGCCCGAGTGGGAGGAGCAATGCCCACTCGAATTTCGTGACCCATCATCGGCACGTAATGATCAGGGTTCATTTAAGCATGTTGTTTAATGATTTTTTGTATTTCGTGTTGCAGCCCCAAGTTGAGCAGTGGCGTTGGATCCTCTCCGTGCTTGGGACCAGTTTGTGACAACTCCAAGTTGAGCAGAGGCGTAGGACCCTCTCCGTGCTTGGGATCACTTTGATTACATTGTGTAACTAAGATTGCAAGATTTTGTAATAAGTTATGATGTAAAAAAAAGTGATTGTAAATTTGATTTACATTGTATAATTTTACAAGCGTGTAGGGGTATGAGACCCCTTATTGAAAACTGAAGTATCTGTAAGATGCCTACCGTACCATGGTTTTTTTCTTGAATTTAAGGGGAATAGATGGGATGGGGATCAGTGGCAGATAGCTATTAGGTAAATACAGGGGATGGTTGTTTGTGAGGGGTCAGAAATTATTGCTCATTTCTTCAAGAGGATACTACAAGTAAGCTGGAAGTATCCAAGGGCCGACTGTAAGAATTCGCAATAATTTACAGTTCTGAAGATCAATTATTTTTGATTAAAGAATCCCTGGGCGTTGTGCTTTTAAATTTCCAGGGATAAAAATGGCTGTCGCACCACATGGCCGAAGACAAAGGACTTGGAAAGTAGTTTTCTGTGTCTGGAAGTAAGGTTCAATGGAGCTGCAAATAAAAGGGGTGTCCCCACCCCCCCTGCAGCAGAACAATCGATGCCTGTACCACAGGACAATGCTTTATTTACAAAGCAATTGAATGCTATTAGCATTTGTTTGTATAGCGAGTGGATACATCTAAACTGCAGAAGAGACTTTTGTACCTTGAATGGGAAATGTTTAACAATTGAATGGGTTTAAATCACCTAGCATTCTGGACAATAGAGCAGTTGTATTTCCCTTTTGTTTCAGCCCAGGGAGCTCCGGAAGACACATTAACCCAGTCTAACCACTCTGAGTTAGCCAATCACAGCTTTCTCTTGTGTATTGGACCCTTTGGGCGGGGAATTTTGCACACAGCCCTTGCAGGGCAGAACAGCAGGACCTGACCAGGTATAAAGATAGCTGCTGAGAAGCTATCTCTCTCTCTTACTTCGCTGGACCACAGGTGAGCAGAGTGTTCTGACTCCTCAACAAGGCAACCTAACAGGAGTTAAGGGGTGGTGATTTAAGGGTATTGCTAAGATTGTTTAAATAACATTGTAGCCATTGTATCCCTCATTTTCACCGTCTGTAACCCCCTGTTATATAGTTTTACTGTAATTACTGTGTTCGTGTGGTATAGTTTATTCTTTTGATTGTAGTTTATTTAGGTAATAAAACTTGATTTTTTTCTCTCATCCAAACCACTTGTTCCGTTTTAATATCATTAATTATAAGTTCCTCCACTCAGAACTAAAGGAGGGGTAGCGATTCGGAACCACTGTTTTAAAATTGGTTTTATTGGAATTGGTCTGAGTGCAGGCAAAGGCTGCAAGACCAGGAAAATTACTTTAAACCAGCTTAAAGAAGCCCCCAACCCTTACAGTGGGAAACCTGCGGTATCGGATTGGGAACACGTCATACCCGCCTGATGAATAGCACGGCCCGAGATGATTTTCTAAGAACTTTAACATTTTCACAAAATCATACATCCAATTTTTAAAGGGCGTGGAAAAGTTGACATATAACTAATTGATATTTTCTGGCATCATTTTTAAAAACTTTAGTAAATGTTAAATAATTCATTTTTAAACAGTCATTTTCACATTTAAGAAAATGAAATCTAATTCAATAGAATGATTACCTTGTGTGGTGTATGTGCCTTTAAGAGCCCCAGGTGTGCTGTAATGCCGGTAATTGCCACTTGGGCTATATAAGCCTGTATATTGTGTATATCCATTAGAACCCCCCCCAAAACTTTGCTTAGTAAATACCTATGAACCAACTCCTGTCTTCAGTGTCTTCATCAACACACGGACACTACAGTGGCGATGAAGTGGAAACGGGCTTACCTGCAATTCGGCAGTACCTGAAGGACATCGATTCCTCGGGCGTCCAGAAGACTCAAGGAAGTGAGAGAAGCTGTGGTTTCACCAGCTGGCCAAGCTGGTGGCAGGTACTGCGCTAATCCTTCCTGGGCGTCAGGCTGGGGCTCCAGCGGCTGGCTCTACAGCTGAGACAGGCAGCAAAATCGGAGGCAATCAATAACGGACTGGGAGGGAGCACTCGGGAGACGGCCGGCGCGGCAAGCAGGTCAGCGTTCAGACTTCCGGCGGGAACGAGTCTCCAACAGTAAATAAAAAAAAAGAGAACGGAAACCGCAGTAAACAGCGTTGTTATCGGCAGCAGCGGCGGGAAGCGCCATATCTTTGCTACAGAAAAGAAAAAAAAAGCGCGGGAAGCACCATATCTTTTCTGAAATGCCTAAGTCTGGCAATATTGATGCTTTTGATAGCGAAATAGAGGATTGGACCACATACGTGGAAAGAGTAGAGGTATATTGCACTGCAAATGGAATAGAAGATGAAAAAAAAGCTTCAGTACTTCTGAACTTAATGGGCGCAAAGACATACGGGCTGTTACGAAATTTAATCACTCCAGCCAAACCAAAGGACAAGAATTTTAAAGAAATTGTTGATACCCTGCATGAGCACTTAAACCCAACACTGCTGCTGATAGTGGAATGATTCAAGTTCTTCAAGAGAAATCAACACAAGAATGAAAGTAACGCTGATTACCTAACCGAATTAAGAAAGCTATCAAAGTACTGCCGATTCGAGGCAGGACTATCAGATTATCTTCGAGACAAATTAGTTTGCGGTCTCTTAAGTGAAGGAACACAAAAAAGACTGCTTTCTGAAAAAGATTTAACATTGGACAAAGCTTTCAGTGTGGCTGTATCATACGAAGCAGCAGCAAAAGGAGCTGCAGAGATAAAACAAAAGACACAGGACTTCGGCACCCATGAAATGACACAGGGTTTCGAAAGATGTTATCGCTGCGGCAGATCCACCCATAACCAGAGGGACTGCTGGTTCAAGGACAAAGCATGCAGGCAATGCGGAAAGATTGGACACATTGCACGGGTATGCCGATCTGGACAAGATAAATCCACTGACAGAAAAAAAAAAATCAATAAAGAAAAGTACAGGAAGGTACAAATGATGACGGACAGTAGCTCCGAAGACCAGAAGAGCGATAGCGACTTCGAAAACAAGAGACTAAGCTGTCTCAAATTACATAATGTACTTGCCAAAGATGATTACCAAACCATTTGGGTTACCCTCACAATAGCAGGGTCCCCAGTTAAAATGGAGCTAGATACAGGATCAGCTCTAACCGTAATAAATCGACGGGATTACGAGAGGCTATTTTCGCATATACCTCTAAAAGACACATCCATTATCTTAAAAACATATACGGGGCAGAAAGTATAACCCAAAGGAAAAATAAGGGTGCCTGTTGTATACAACGGCAAAGAAATACAAAAGTTGTATTTATACATTCTACAAGATGGTGGTCCACCGTTGTTGGGACGTGAATGGATCAGGAAGATACGTTTAGACTGGCACTCCATTCAGGCACTGACGGTGGCCAGTAAGGAAAAAAACAATGATGACATCATACCTGAACGATTAAAAGACATCTTGGCCAACGCCAAAGAAGTGTTTCAAGAGAAACTAGGAACCTTGAAAGGCATCACCACCTCAATAAAAGTGGAAGATGCAGCAATTCCCCAATTTTTTAAGGCAAGACCGGTGCCATACGCAATACGTCCAGCAGTCGAGGCAGAGCTGGAGAATTTGGAAAAAGCAGGTGTATTATCCAAAATAGATTGGAGCGAATGGGCAACACCCATCGTTCCAGTCATGAAAAAAGCATTGAATAAAGGTAATTCTGAAGAACAGAGAAAAATTCGCATCTGTGGTGACTTCAAGATGACTGTAAACCCGGTCCTTCACACAGTACAGTATCCTCTTCTGAGGATAGAAGATATTTTTGCCTCACTATCCGGAGGGAAACGTTTCACCAAAATTGACTTGGCACAGGCATATCTACAGATGGAGGTTGAGGAGGCCTCTAAAAAGTATCTCACGATAAACACACACAAAGGCCTGTACCAGTACAATCGACTGGTTTTTGGAGTAGCATCAGCTCCAGCTATCTGGCAAAGAGCTATGGAGCAAGTCCTGCAAGGGATTCCGGGGACTCAATGCTACCTAGACGACATCCTTGTAACAGGAGAAAACGACAACGAGCACCTTGCCAATTTGGAGCAGGTGCTCACTAGGCTGAAAGAACGGGGCCTACGAGCAAATCGCCCCAAGTGCGAATTTTTCCAAAATCAGATATCATATTGTGGCCACATAATTAATAACGAAGGGTTGCATAAGTCACCTGAAAAAATTGAAGCGGTTATAAAAGCCCCAGCACCTGAAAATGTTTCACAATTAAGGTCGTTCCTGGGATTAATAAATTACTATCATAAATTTTTACTGAACTTATCAACTCTTCTATACCCTCTTAATGAATTTCTACAAACAGGAGTGATTTGGAAATGGAACGAAGACTGTAAACGTGCCTTCCATAAATGCAAAGACTTAATCACATCCGAAGAAGTTTTGGCTCATTACAACCCATCACTGCCAATCAGACTGGCGTGCGATGCATCCCCTTACGGCATAGGAGCAGTATTATCCCATAAATTCCCTGATGGCTCAGAACGGCCGATAGCTTTTGCGTCACGCTCATTAAACTCAGCTGAGCGTAACTATGCCCAAATCGACAGGGAAGCACTCAGCCCGGTATGGGGAGTGAAGAAATTCAACCATTACCTACACGGACAAAAATTTACCTTGTTGACTGAGCATCAACCCCTCATCTCCATATTCAACCCTAAAAAAGGTGTTCCCATTATGACAGCGCAAAGGCTACAGAGGTGGTCCCTTTTTCTAGGGGCACACCAATACAACATAGAATACAAAGGGTCAAAACAGCATGGGAATGCTGACGGTTTATCGCGCCTACCGTTGCCAATGGTAGAAGAGGCACCTACAGTAGACCCAGTAGAGATGTTCCACTCTACCATAGTGGAATGTCTACCAGTGACAAATTCTGCCATTGAAAGGGAGACGAGAAATGACCCGACTCTCTCACGGGTCTACAATTTAACAGTAAAGGGATGGCCAGCACATGGCGAACCACTGTTGCCAGCATTCTCGCAAAGAAGAGAACAGCTGTCAGTGTGCCGAGGAACCTTGATGTGTGGATCCAGAGTGGTGATTCCACCCAAACTCCAGGATAAAGTGCTAAAGGAGCTTCACGAGGGGCATCTGGGTGGAGTGAAAATGAAGAACCTAGCTAGGGCATTTGTATGGTGGCCAGGTATCGATGGAGACATCGAAGAAATGACCAAGAGCTGCCTAGGATGCCAGAAGGTCCAAAACGCTCCACCACAAGCCCCTCTACATCCATGGGAGTGGCCCTCATCTCCCTGGCAAAGGGTGCACATCGACTTTGCTGGTCCATTTATGGACTCAATGTTCTTAATCGCGGTTGATGCACACTCCAAGTGGCCGGAGGTAATAAAGATGTCCTCCACCACCACGGATAAAACCATCACAGTACTAAGGACCATATTTGCCAGGAATGGGCTGTCGGAACAGATATGTTCTGATAATGGACCGCAATTTGTGTCCAAAGAATTCAGAAAGTTCTTAAAAAACAATGGGGTTAAGCACTACACATCCGCCCCATACCATCCCGCCACCAATGGATTGGCTGAAAGGTTTGTCCAGACCTTCAAGAAGGCCATAAAGGCCATGGATAATGAAGACATAAAACTTCAGCACAAGGTGGATAACTTCTTATTTGCATACAGGAATGCAACACATATGGTTACCAACCAAACTCCCGCCATGATGTTCTTCAATAGAAACCTAAGATGCCGGCTGGATTTGGTCAAGCCCAACATCAGAAGGGACGTGGAGAACCGGCAGTTTCAAGGCATGAATGAAAGGCCAACTAGAACCTTCCAGATAGGTCAACAAGTTTTGGCCCGGGACTACCGTACCGAGAAATGGCAGCCTGGAACTATCTGCACACGACTAGGACCACTGATGTATACCGTGGACATCGGAGAAAGCATAATAAGGCGCCATGCTGACCAAATCATAAAGTCATCTGAAAAGGGACAACCTACACCACAACTCTATACATCTAACGATGAAGTAGAGATACTCATATCTACCTCCGATCCGGTGATACTGGAACCTGATGAACCCGACACTGGCATTCAAGCCGAATCAGCCTTGCCAGAAGAACCTACTACACCACCAGAAACTACTACACCCCCGAGGCGTTATCCGGCCCAAGTCAGGAAGCCTCCTGAGAGACTAACTTATAATTGATTAACTACAGCAATGTATATTATTTTGCTTATAACATGTAATTAATAATTACTTAAAATATGATGTACTGGTTAGCTAAAAGGGGAGGAATTGTGGTGTATGTGCCTTTAAGAGCCCCAGGTGTGCTGTAATGCCGGTAATTGCCACTCGGGCTATATAAGCCTGTATATTGTGTATATCCGTTAGAACCCCCCCCAGACTTTGCTTAGTAAATACCTATGAACCAACTCCTGTCTTCAGTGTCTTTATCAACACATGGACACTACACCTTGCACACAGCAAGAGTTGCTCTTTATATTAACTACACTACTCAAAACAAGATCCAAAGCCAATAAAGTTTTTAACAAATTAAAGTTGCTAAAAACTTACTTCAGGCTTTCTACAAAGAACTTTGCTCACTTTCACAATTAAAAATGTTCTGTTTCCAAGCCCACTGCTGAAAGAGTTCTTCTTCCTGCAGCTTCTTCTGGTAGAATGCAGGCTGTACGCCTGCTTTTACTAGGCGCAACTCTTTCGGACGTACCTGGACTGAAGCATTTGAGAAAAAATCGGAACTTTGAGCCGGTAGCGCTGCCTTTCCTGCGCATGTGTTTGAACTGTCAAGCGCTTTCTTGACAGATCGGAAATGCCAGTTTCCAGCGCATGCACTGTGCATGCCTGAAACCGGCATTTCCGATGTCCCTATGGGTGAGTACACAGCGCGTACCCACCCATACGGATCGTAATATCTGGGCCATCAAGTATTGGTCTTTGGTGAAGTTGAGGTAAGAGAATTTTTCCCTAAACCCTTGGCAGATATGGCCTCCGGCTGAGAACCCTTCATCCTCCCACTTCTAGCAGCTTGTCCTGCTCTGCTTGGCCTCTCTTCATTCTCCCAGTCATGCTCAATTCCCAGAGGAAGTCCTACCATTTCTGGAAGCAACTTGTTTTAGCACAAGCTTTTAAATCAACAAAAAGTACCTCAGCACCAGCCAGACCACTCCCTGCAGACTATTCAAACTTTAGCCAAGTATAGAAAAGCTCCAGAAATGCATACAATTGCACTAGCAGCCAGAAGAAATAATCCAACAACTAACCTGTAAGTAGTTCATGATCCCTGTAAATTGCACTGGTGTGGCATCCTGCATTTTGTTTAACGCATGTTCAGCTGTGCGAGGTTAAGGTAGGGTGTAGGCTGGAGCGTGGAATTCGAAAATGGCAGTGCTGGTGCCAAATCAGCATTGCACACTGATTGATGTCATAATCTGCCTAATCTGCATGCTGCCGGTGATTGTTAGATGTGCGCGAACAAATCCCTGTAACAAGATGGTGTCCGGCGCACTTCCCATCGGAAATGTGCACGTATCTCGGACCCCATTTTTGAGTGTTAGGAGGCTGCGTAGCACCTAAAAAATGGGTGCTACACAGCCCAATAGCTCCCCCTATGTGTGGAGCTCTGCTACCCCTCCAATAGCAAAATACCATTTTGGCATCGTTGGTACAATGGCAACACAGGTGCAACTGTTCATTTAATATTAAATTGTAGGTGGCTTTGCACTATGGCCACTATGAACTAGATTGAGTTTGCCCAAACACAATTTATTCAAGAATCTTACAGTGACAAGCCAAGGATACTTTCATTCCATCAATCTGCCCGGGATTATAATCCACATCGTAATGATAGATTGTTCTCACTTTCTTTACCACCCCAGTTCCTTACATTTCTATATTCTAATAGTGTTGTTAAATTAAAAAATTATCTATGAGGCACTTTTCAGAAACTTTTACTCATGAAACAGAAATGCACAAACAAAGTACCTGTCTAAAATGTCTTTTGCAATAAATTTGACCATGTCTATAGATGATCATAAAAATGTTTTAGGGTTATGATACATAAAATAATTGTCTTATTGCTCATGAGACAAGTTTCTCTCTCAGGGCCATACAGACCAAGGAAGTCATAAAGTCAAATGAGGTGGGATTGGGCTGTGTATGAAGCACAACATGTTCTGGAATATAATTATGCTGAGTAAGATTGTAGGTGCTAAAAGAAGCGGTGTTTAATTCTGTAATTTTATATGGTGAATTCCAAATGGAAAGCTTTACCAGCTTTGTGGAGGAAATAATATAACTAAGGAAAACAAAATTAAAATCCAGTCGAATGGTAAACAATCACGTGGGAATTTTTCCAGCCCTGGGGAGGCGGGTATGGAGGCGGGACTGCCGGGAAAATGGCAGAAACTGGGAGCGGGTACCCGCCTCCATGCCATCTTCCTGGGATGCGGGTCCTCAACTTGCACAGGGACCCATCTCCTCGAGGTGGGAAGGGGATTAGAGCCAATTAACTGCCTGTCCACTGTGGAGGCGAGTGATGGGTGCAAGTGTGGAGAGGTAAGTATGAAAGGTGAGTGTAAAGTGTTAGAAAAAGTTTACTGCAAGCTTCAAACTGTGGAGAGCCAGAGGTGCCTCATCTCAACGACAGAGATGACAGAATGGCTGCTGCATTCTCAGATTTTCGACAGATGAAACATCATATGCTGACGTCCTCTGTCACTGGCTTTCCCTTAATTGGCCAGCTAAGCCCGCAGGGCGGGCTTAACAAGGTCAATCAAGGGAAAATAGCATGGGTTGGCCGGACATCATTGGGGGGCGGGACTGAAACCTGACAACCAGCAGACCCGCTCCCAACGATGTCTGGATTTGTATGGATCATGGGTTAATGTGTAAAATAGCACCTCAGTTGTAAGCAACTACATCTAAAGTCCCAAATTTTCCTAAAGTTGTTGACTTCTTTAAAGGATTCCATGGGGGACAATTACCTTCTAGTACCTTGCTCATGAAACTGTTGCCTTAACCTTGTCATTGATTGTTAGTGGGCTATCTAATTGTGGAACACATCACATTCATGCATTATTTTGTCTTTACCTAGCATCCACACAGATTGAGTTATAGTAGAGGTTGCTGCACCGTGATAAGGAGTGGGAACCCTGGTCAATTTTCTTTAACCTAGAGCAACTAGTTTTAATGCCCAAACCAGTGTCCTGGATGAATCTCAGCACAGCCCAGTAATCAAACCTACAACTTTCATAACTCATACTATTCAATTCTGACCAGTTCTATTCCACAGATGATACAGAATCACAGCAACCATTGTGTTCTGTACAGTATTTGATCATCTATATCTGCCCTTATTCTTGTAATATGTTCTTAAGCTGGTATTTATTCAGCTCTTTTTTCAAAGGAATTCATCAATATAACATTAAAAATAACTTGCATTTATATCACGTCCTTAGGACATCCCGAAGTGCTGAACAACCAATGAATTACTTTTGAATTGCAATCAGTGTTGTTCTGTAAGCAAACACATCAGCCAATTTCCCATGAAATGATTGACCAGTTAATCCTTTTTTTAGTGGTGTGGGCAGAGGGAGGAATGTTGCCCAGGAGAATTTGAATAGTGCAATGATTCACCTGAATAGATAGGTGGGGCCTTGATTTAACATTTCATCTGAAATACAAAACCTCCAACAATGTTGCACTCTCTCAGCACAGCACTGAAGTATCAGCCTAGATTATGTTAAGTCCAAGAGTAGGGTTTGAATTCACAACTCCAAAGGTGAGAGTGGTACCACTGAACCAAGCTAACAGTGAACATCTTTTATTGGGTGTTTTTTAATTAATTATCGGGATGTGGTCATTGCTTGCAAGGCCGGCATTTATTCCTCATCACAAGTTGCCCTGAGAAGGTGGTGGTGCTGCATCTTTTCCTTTAACGGTTATGACAGTTTGATACAAATGAATGATTTGCTAGGCCAGTTCAGAGGGCAGTTAAGAGTCAGCCATGTTGGTGTGGGACTGGAGTGACATGTAGGACAGATTGGGTAAGGCCAGCAGGTTTCTTTCCCTAAAGGATATATTATACAATATAGAAACAGGCCATTTGGCCCAACAAGTCTGTGCTCCACACGAGCCTCCTCCCACTTTACTTCATCTAACCTTATCAACATAACCTCCTATTCCTTTCTCCCTCGTGTACTGATCTAACTTCCCCTTAAATGAATCTATGCTATTTGCCTCAAGTATTCCACATGATAATGAGTTCCACATTCTCACCACTCTCTGAGGAAAGAAGTTGTTCATGGATTTATTAGTGACTATTTTTAGTTTTGTACTCCCCACAAGTGGAAACGTCTTCTCTACGGCTACCCTATCAAACTCTTTCGTCATCTTAAAGACCTCTATCAGGCCACCCCTTAGCCTTCTCTTTTCTAGAGAAAAGAGCCCCAGCCTGTTCAATCTTTCCTGATAGGTATAACCTCTCAGTTCTGGTGTCATCCTTGTAAATCTTTTTTACACCTTCTCCAGTGCCTCTATATCCTTTTTATAATATAGAGACTGGATTTCTGCACAGTACTCTAAGTATGGTCTAACTAAGGTTCTAGGCAAGTTTAACATAACTTCTCTGCTTTTCAATTCTATCATTCTAGTATTGGACCCCAGTGCTTTGTTCACATTTTTAATGGCCTTATTAACCTGTGTCGCTACTTTTAATGATTTGTGTATCTGTACCCCTGGATCCCTCTGCTCCTCTACCCCATTTAGACTATTATTCTTCCTTTCAACATGCACCACCTCACGCGTATCTATATTGAAATTCATTTGCCAATTACATATGTATATTACATCCGCATGATTACCCTTGTCTGCTATTTCTGTTACTTCTTCAAAGAATTCAATAAGGTTGGTCAAGCAAACCCTTCCCTTTTGAATCTATGCTGACTATTCATTGTTATATTTTCGGTTTCTAATGTTTTTCTATTTCATCTTTGAGTAAAGATTCCATTATCTTTCCTACCACCAATGTTAAGCTAACTGCTCTATAGTTCCCTGGATTTATTCTATCTCCCTTTTTGAATATAGGAATAACATTAGCTGTCTGCCAGTCCTCGAGTACTATTTCCTTTCCTGTTGAATTTTTAAAAATATAATTAAGTGCATCTGCTATCTCTTCCTTACCTTCTTTGAGTATGTGTGAATGCAATCCATCTGGACCTGTTGTTTTATCCTCTCTAAGTTTGTCTACTTTATCAATTACCTCCTTCCTATCTATCTAAAAATGTCTTGATAGCCTTTTTGATCTCTTCTTCTAATGTCATGTCCACCTTGTTCATCTCTGGTAAAATCTGAGGCAAAGTAACTATTCAGTATTTCTGCCATTTCACTGTCATTACCTGTGAGTTTATCCTATGCACCCCATAGGGCCCTATTCCTTTCTTAATTTTCCTTTTGTTTTTATGTGTCTATAGAATACTTTACTATTTATATTCTTTCATAATTTCATATCATAATCGCTCTTTGCCTTCCTAATTTTTTTGACTTATTTCCTAACCTCTTTCAATCCCCTTTTGTCATCATTTCCTTTATTGTCTATGTACTTAATGTATGTCTTTTTCTTTAGTTTCAATTTACACTTATCTCTTTATTCATCCATGCTGTCTCAATGTTGGCTAGTTTGTTCTTGGTTTTTAGTGGAATATATTTCTCCTGAACTCTATTGATCACCTTTTTAAATATTTCCCATTGCTGTTTTATCTCTTTTATACTTATAAATTATCCAATTATACAATCTCAATCAAAATTAAATAACCTTATGTTATCTAAGCCTGTCTGTTATTTTAAATACCTGGATATGTCCCTTTGTAATATTCATTTTCCAAGTGACTACAATTTCAGATCTGTGAGTTTCTCTTCATATTTTAGACCTCTTAAGTCCCAGAATAACCTTTGTCAGTTTTGTCTGAACTCTCCTCAATGCAGTAGTGTCCTTTTGAAGTATAGGATCCAAAGCTGCAAATATTTTAAACAAAATCTCACCAATGATTTATACTAGTCTAAATAACCATTTTGACTTTCACTAAATGCACTACAGATGTATTCCCATATTTGTTTGGTCTTTGTTGATAATAACTTTACATTGAGTAGATACATTCAGTGAAAATAACTACAAACAAATCTTTATTCTTTTGTTTTTCCAACCTCACTCATCGTCACCCATTTAATGTTTACATATAATTTAAGGGTTGTGTTTTCTGTGCCAATGTATATTATCTTCCATTAACCACATCAAAATACATCTGTCATTTCTTACCCCATTTGCTTAAGTTATCAGTTTTCTCTGCATGTTATCAGTCTCAGGTGTGCTAGTCATCAGGTCGCATAGCTTGACATCATCAATAAGTTATATTTTACTTGAAACACTCTCTTATATATCAGGCATAACTTTCCCAAGTTATCATCATTGCTTCTAAAGCCATGTTGATTATTCTTTGCAACCCCAACCTCTTTAGGTGAGAACTGATGGCTGAAAAATGGTTGAGTATTTTCATACTTTGCAACAGACCTATGACCTATCTCATATTTGTTATATCCTAGTAAGTCCGTGTATGTATACACCCTTGCCTATTTCCTTATTAATCCATTTCTTTCAAGACTTAGGGTGGATCTCACTTTTTCTAGGTGCCCTGTGGACAGTAAATTCCATCAGTTTGTTCGTAACGCATTCTATACTGTCCTCTATGAACGCCATAGATTCCCTCGCTTGACTGGATCTGGAATTTCTCCAATCCCAATTTAATGCATTATGCAGATCCTGATCTTGCTACTGTTTATGTGGAATGTTAAAAATGAGATCATTTTAAGTAATACAGTAATTGCCTAAAAGCATAAGTTTTAACTTTCAGAATCCTTGAACAAATAAGACCTAGACAACTCTGTGGGATGTATTATTTCACCATTGACGATTAACACAAAGAGGACTGAGGATTACAGAGATGTTACGGAGATCTGTTCGATTGACACGGGAAGAGGAAGAGAGAATGAAGATGGGGGGAAGGGGTTGCAGTTCATGGTTGAGGTGGTCGTGCACAGATTATGGAAGGAGTGAGTTTGGTGAGCTGAATGGCTATTTCTGATTCTAGGCTTTTTATGTTCTCACCTTAATTGCGAGCATGTTAAGCCTGTGAAAACAATACACAAAGCAATTCAATGAAAAGCGAACTGTTCTGTTTAGTAGAGATGATTAACGGCTATTCTAAGTGGTGGGTTCTTGCAAAAGTCTGAGAGGGGTCTATACGTTAGCATAATACATTTAATACAGCGAATATATTGCCCAGGTTTCAGTCTGTGTACAACATTTAACTGCGGTAGCGGGTGTTTGTTTACAGACTTTAAACCGGAATAAAATATCCGATTTAACTAACGTAAACCTCCCGAGACCAGATGCTTGCAAACGTCACTGATGGATCACATGAGACCGAAGTGCCAGATCTATATGAGGCATCAGTGGAGTGGTGTTGAACTGAAAAGGCGACAGTTAGAGTGTACCCCTTCCACCAGAAACCGATTGGAAATGTCGGTAAGAATAATGCAAACTATCAGATCTCCTTTTATTGTCCCATATTAGTGCGCATTTTCCCATTCCACACCTTTTAGATACAGACATAGATTAGAGTGAGAATTGCAGAAAATAATTTATTGCACCTTTGTTCTATGACAACGATGATATGGAGGCTGTGCCCGTGGTCAGTCTTAAAGGAATTCTTTAAAAACACACACGCAACTCTGATAAACTCAACTATTTTATTGTCGATTTGAAATATACAGCGTAGAACTGTAAAATATAGAAACTTGTAGGCACAGATGACTTATGTACAGGCATTTAAATAACAATAATGAAATATACTTCGATGCTTCTGAACAGAATAAATACAATTGCTTTGTTTCCATACCATAGCAAATCGCTCCAGAAAAAAACGTACATTTCGGAATGGAGCGTTTGGAACAATAAGTCTGTACAAATTAACTAACTACCCTTCCCCTCAGTCGGATCAATGTTTTACTTAAATATATTTAAACTGCTGTGAGCTTTCTTCTAACTCTCATCGAAATACATTAGATGGAATTATTTGCTGCCTTTTGTTTTTTTAATTTGAGTGTTTCCCGTGTCATAATTCCTTTCTCATGTATTGAGCGTGCAAAACGATTTAGAGAGGTACAAACTTTTCCTTTATATATATGATGAATAGAAAGCATCTTGCAGTTTAAAACCCACGTTTCTATGTATTTATTTGTTGTTGATCGACTGAGGTTATGCTAAATGAACTGGCATATACAAGATCACTGTGCTATTTCAGTAACTTTACAGTTTAATTGTTTTCCCCACACCCCCCTTTAAGAAAAATTGAGAAAAAGTGATGCTGTGATGAGAAACAAGATTGAACCTCCTGCATTGTCGGCACTGATTTTAGAATATGTTTTTATTTAAAACCTCATGCAAGGTTAATGTATTCATTATATAAATAGCTTAAATCAATAGTCTGTTATTGTGACTTTAACTATACTGATTGAAACTATTTGTCCATCGATTTTTTTTAAATCTGCCTTATATACCATATTTTGGAATATCTGCTTGCATTAATAAGGTGCTACTTGTTGTGAATACGTCCCTATGCTTTAATAAATAAAAAGAACTGTGACTGAACGCGTCAAAATGAGTGTGCTTTTATTAGTTGCTTAGTACTAGAATATAAATATCCATGTTGCATTCAGATCATTTAAAGAAGGAACTTAGCTGTTTATTTATTACGAATACACACCTCCTCCATCATAGCAACCGATAGTTCTGTAATGGGACTCTATTTTTTAAACTTAATTTTGGCTTAATGAAAAAAGACAAGTTTTATCTTTGAG
Source organism: Somniosus microcephalus (assembly GCF_052327205.1). Taxonomy (NCBI): domain Eukaryota; kingdom Metazoa; phylum Chordata; class Chondrichthyes; order Squaliformes; family Somniosidae; genus Somniosus; species Somniosus microcephalus. The sequence continues at coordinate 110,752,554 of NC_140987.1, read as the reverse complement.
ATAAACCCACGTGGTCGGCCGCTGGGTGCTTTCACCCGCGTGCCTTTCTGTGCGGAGTCTGAACGGTCTTTATTTATTTATCCGGAAGGTGTTTATTTTGTTGCTATTGGGTTGGCGACAGTTCACATAACGACACACTTCCCCTTGAGTTTCTCTGTCCTCTTTTGCTGCTTGGATTTCTTGCCGTCGATCTGCAGGCTGACGGCCCTGCGCTTCTCCAGATTCAGCAGTTCTTGGAAGAGCTCCTTGACGTTGTGGTTGGTCTTGGCCGAGGTCTCCATGAAGCCGCACTTCCAGCGCTTGGCCTGGGACTCGCCGTCGCTGGCCTGCACCTCCCTCAGGGTGTCATCGCACTTGTTGCCCACCAGCATGATGGGGATGCTCTCCACGTCCCCCTTGATCTGACACACTTGCTCGTAGATGGGCTTCAGCTCTTCCAGCGACTGCTTGCTTGTGATGGAGTAAACCAGGATGAAGGCGTGCCCCTTGGAGATGGAGAGGCGCTGCATGGCCGGGAACTGGTGGCTCCCCGTGGTGTCCGTGATCTGTAAAGTGCAGATGCTCTTGTCGCAGCTGATGACCTGGCGGTATGTGTCTTCGATCGTGGGGATGTAGCTCTCCCGGAAAGTCCCTTTGACAAACCTCAGTACCAGCGAGCTCTTGCCCACGCCCCCCGCTCCAAACACCACAACCCTGTAATCGTTGCTCTGTTCCGGCATCTTGTAGACAGGCTCAGACTATCACCTGCAGTCAAAGGGAAAGAAAATATTACACATGCTCAGGTCATTCCTCCATCGCACTTTAAAAAAAAAAAAATGCAGTGCCCATTTTATCCAACGTCAAGATTCATAGCCACAACTATTTACAAAATAACAGCTGGTATAACGGATTTGTGTAGTGCACAGTTACATTCTCCCAATCTGGCAGAGCGCGCCTGCAGAAGGGTAAAGAGAAAAGCTGTACCGGCGCAAGACCGACTGGTCGGAGCTCTGAATAATAACAGTGCCTCGTAGTCGGTGCACGTTCTCAGTTGTCAGTCTTAGCCTCCAAGCCACGGGTCACCGTAAACAGAAATCGCCGCAGATCGTGCGCCGCCCTGTTGCCCTTGTCAAAAGACCCCAATCACCCAACACACACGTACCCACCGCTCCCAACGAGACAGCCGCTGCACACTGCAAGCTATCTTTAAATAGTAAAAACACAACTACCTTACGAAACAATAACATGGACTATAATGTGCCGATCGCTGGTGTCGAGCCGCGCTGCGTTCAGTCTTGAGAACTCATCGTGGCTGAAGGTTGCACCGGATCGATTGCGAAGGAGCCGCTTTCTGCTCACTGTGAAAGGGCTGGAGGGAGTTTCTGGCTGATATTTAAGGCACCAGAGACGCGCTCTATGCAGGGATGTTATTACGTATCTGGTTTGTTTGGAGAGCTGTGTGTGATCAGGGAGACGGGGATCTGACTATCGTCATCAGTAATTTGCACTGCTACATCTTCCTGCCGGTCTTCAGAATGCTGCAACAAGGGTCGTGGCTGTGTTGAGTCTGAGCCAGGGCTGCTAATAAACGCAGCACGTTCAAATCCGCACCGTCAGCACTAAAAATAAACTCGTCCATCCAAAACTTAACGGTATGCGATACCAGAGTGTTCGGCCAACACAAATCGTTGCCTTTGTCTTCTTGGCCAAATTTTGCGAATAAAAAAAAGCTGTAATAGAAATTAAGCAATTGGGGGGGGGGGGAGGGGGCGGGGAGACTGCGTATACCGGTAATCTGAAATTAAAACAGAAAATGCTAGATATAGGCAGTCAACATCTGACTAGAGGTTAAGGTTTCCGGTTGAAACATCTGCTCCCCAATTGTTAACCTGCCCTTTCCCCTTTAGATGATGACAAACCTGCTGTCTATTTTCAGGATTCTCCGTTTTCACATTCACTGGAGGTTTCTTTACTACTTTCTCAAACCAAATGACTGGCGATCGTGCAGGTTTGACATCAAGTCCCAGTCACCTTTGCCTGTCAGCACTAACAAGGTTTTATATTTACTGTATTTGAATAACCTGCAGTTCATCCATTTCCACGGGTCATCATCGCCACCAATTACAGGGCGTCACTGCAGCTCCCCGAGGCCGGCCTATGTACAACAGCCACGGGCTGTTTAAGCTGTGTAACAGTATGAAAAATATCATTGTTACTTTGAACAGAAAAACGCCGCATGTTTGGCATGTTTAATGTTGCATCTAATCTCACGCTTCCGTAATCCTTCAGTATCCTGCGAATAACTATCTTTTTCGCCGTCTCTTTCAGTCAATCCCACCTCTTTGGGGGATCCATTAACGACCAATCCAAACCTAAATTAAACATTCGACTAATTTAAACAAGACCGCGTGGGGCCATTTTATAATCTATTTTAAATAAGCATTCATGCCAAAGAATATGATTTGCCATTGAAATCACATATGCTTTTCTTTCTACACATAGTAAGGATAATACACTATATTGCACCATTTACTGTCTTGCAGGGATACCGAAATCGCTTTGATCAGTCAACAAATTGGATACATAAGCACGGTCTAAAAATGTTAATATGAACAGTTAATGCAGGGCAGCTACCCCTCCCACAGACAATAGAACCATCACCAGTTGGCTCCTGATTACTAAAGGTAAATTATTACTCACTAACCTGCCACATTTAATCTGGATTACTTTTCAAATACAAAACCAAAGCGCAAATGAACAACATCTGCATTTATGACACTCACGGAACACGGGGGGGGGGGGGGGGGGGGGAGTGTCAAAACACTGGTTTCTTTTGTTTAGAAAGTTCGATTATTGTATTCAGTCAGATATTTCAGAAGACCAAAATGAAGACAGTGCCAAACCGAAGAATGTAAAGGAAGGACACGTCTAGAAATTCAAATACACTTTTTACATTTTTGCGTGTATCGTATATAATTTGTATACATCTAATCGCCGTCTCGATAATTAGTTGGTATTTTGGGAGAATTGTTCTAAATTACACATCCGCCCCCAAACATTGCTAGAGAAATATAAACTCCATAAATGCCAGACAGTTTAAAAACAGTACACGAATCTATAGGGAGGGATCGAGACCCGACTTTTGTAATCGCCTTTCTACGGGTAGTGTAGACAGACATGACGTTTTTTTCTTTGCCTATATTAGGTGCGCATAACGCAAAAACAGTGCCAGCTATTCATAACCCACTAGCTCAGCGTTTAAAGCAATTTTCTAGCATCGTTCTGAATACTTTTGTTGTCACGCTGATCCTGCCACAAAGGATTAGGACCCCAAATAGGGCTGATTACCCCAGCAACTTTATAGCCTCCCCCTCCCCAAGGCATTTCAGGAACAACCAAGAAATCAACCTTTTGGAATCACAAATAACAACATGATATAAATAACTCAATATTGTCAGAAATGCTGACAGAGGTCAAACGGAGGATAGTTAAATATATATTTCTATCTGATTTTAGGAGGACTAGGTTATTTACTGTTACTCATTTATCAAACATTTTAGAGAAAGTTCAGCCGTCTCTTGTGATGGGAGGCAGACGAAAAGTTGCATTCGCTTTGGGTTCCAGTTAGTTATACCTTAAATATAAAAGAGGGGGGAAACAGCTATCATTAGAACCCCAAACCACGAATGAAGACATTTGTTCCCCAAATTCTAAGTGAATCCGATTTAAGACAGAGAGAAGCGGAAAGTTGCTCACAATGAGCATCATGGTCCTGGCTCACCCTTACTTTCCTCTGATGGGAAGTGAAGGGTCCTCGCCTGGGAAGGATAGGCTGCGCTGTGTGAAGTTCGCTGGGTTATTGTAACGCGATTGCAAGTGATATTTTATGCTTTGAGCGCAATAATGCAATTTTTAAAATTAGACTTAAATCCAGGCAAATTACTGTGGATTCCATTAAATCAACTAGCCAGTACTCAGGTAATCCAGACTTGCGAGTATTTTGAAGGTTGAAAATTCTGCCAATGGCTCAGCGTGTTAAAGACAGCTCACGGCTTTAATTGACCTCCGACAATAAGATACAACACTGACAATATGGCCAATAGCGATATTCCTGTTTACAGGTCGGTGATAAATCTCAGTCACATAACGCCGATATGGACGTACAGATGTGGACGTACAAATGTTTATTAATCAATGGAATTATTTTTTTCAAACCATCCAAACGGATGGGACAGAAGTTGGAGATAGTGTCATTCCTCAGTTCATTAGCCAGTTTACTTCTCAGCACTTAGCCCTTTAATTATTTGCCCCCTTCTTTCTCCCAGCACAGCCTGAAAGGAGCAGTACCGTTTTGTACACTATTGAGTTTAGCGGGTGCAGTGACCAGGCCATAATCTCCAACCATGCAATATCTATACACACACATTTTCTTAACCGGCTATGATATCAGTAATTCTCCATACCAGGAGTTTCCAATCAATAGCCCAGTGCAGTCTATGATTGATTTAGGCTAGATCTTTAGATCCATCACTTCTCTCGAAAGTGAGATAAGAATTATAGAACGGCAGAAATGAACAGCGCAGAAGGAGGCCATTCGGTCCGCCAGGACTGCGCCGGCTCTTCATGATAACAATCTATATTTGAAATGTAGTTTTAAGGGGCGAAATTATTGCCACATTGGGACATAGTGATCATTTCCAGCATTCAACATTTCAAAGCTTTTGGCATAAGTTTCTCGTCACTAAAACCCAATATTAAAAATCTTGTATGGTGTGCACCTATTTGCTAAAAGGTGAAATTCAAGCGTTACACACTGAGCCACATTTGCAAACTAGCGGATTATTTTGGCGACAATTGAAACGCTTTTTCTGTTAGAATAAGATAATGATATATTTGATTTCATTTAAAATGAAGGTCCGATCAGCCGTCTCTTTAAAATTAAACCAAGGGCACACCCATTCCCGAGATCCAGGAAATGCTGGGACCCACTTCACCTCCTGGGTTATACAATCAAGGCGTAGTCACCGGGTGTGCTCTGAGCCGAGAGATGCGACCATCCTTTCACGGGAAGTAAGTCATCTCGAATTTATTTGAAATATAAATCCAAAATTGCGAGTCTGTTCCTTATTAAAGGCAAGGTCGATATTATGCTCATATAAATTTGAATCATTTATCTATATTCATGTGCCCGCTATTCATTTACCAAGCATGGGAACTGATGAACACTTTACCTTCGGAAGGGATCCTCTTATTAAACTGGAAAGGATGATTGGAAGGTCCACATGCCGCCGCGATGAAAAGCTCGGGTCCAGTTTTTCGAGTGGATTGCTCTCAGCAATGATGAAGGAAACCGCGTCAGTCTGTGCCGCACTGTGCGATGAGATGCCTCCTGTAAGTGTGAGCACTGGCTGTGTTGTGCGGAGGGAATGAACCGGCGCCCTGCTCTCGGCCCAGGACTCGGATTAGATCACCTCCTGTTTTTGCTGGCGACAGATGGCACGTGATTCCTTTCACAATAAGAGTCGCTGGTACTCTCATCCCACCTTTATCCCCAGCAAAATTGTACTTTCTGCTAAGTGAACAATGGAGATCTTCTGAGAAAATGTGGTTACAAGGAGTTTGGACTACTGATATTGATCCTGGCAACAGCTTGACAATTCTAAAAAATTTTTTTCCAGCAATCTTATCCCCTGCTCAATGGGCCGACTCGTGCTGGGGTACTGGTGGGCTGGCACTGGCTACAATCCAATCCTTGCACAAGCCACCATTCTTTTTGTGTGAACATTCTTAGTGATTGTTGACTTTAGAGGGCATCCAAGGCGAGCCCAATCCTGTCCCCACCCACCCGTACGCGCTGTTCAGCAGGGGGTCACTGAGTTAGTACTCGGGAGAGGGGACCCTTGCAGTTTTCCTTCATGGTTAATGCTTGATCCGCAGTCACTCTCCAGTAAAATTACAATGCAGATTTTCCAATTTAATACGACAAATCCCCGACGCATCATCCATAATTGTAATCATTTTCACAAAAGCAATAAGTATTCAAGGGTTTAAGGGATGATTGTCAGATGCACACTGTTTTATATATATATATATATATATATAAATCTGTAAGCTATGATCTTGGGATGGAGAGCATATGCAAAAAAGTGCTCCTGGTACCACCTTTCAAAAATGACAGTAGGTCCCTTATCAACATGATACATTCATTTATTTACTGATGATTTAGTTGTTATTACTACCGAGTAACCTATTGGGACCTGAGCTCTTGCCCAGAGATGTTCATACAAAAAAAAAATCACATGCACATAAGAAAAGGATAACTACAATTATAATGATCACTAATTAACACAGTTTTAGACTGCAGCTTACTCCTATCGAGTTTCCCATTGTATGACCATCTGTTGAAGGACTGTTAGAGTAGAGCTCTCTGGACATTATTGGAAAATAAGTTATGTAATGCTGTTTGTAAGTAAATGTTTTCATAATCTGCCTTTAGATTTAGCGCATAAGGGTAAATTCATCAATCCTACATTCCGAGTGGGAAGCGCTATTTGAAGGGACCACAGGTCAAAGATAGGACTGAAAAAAGCACCAATTCTCTGGTCAACACTCCCTTTGAGCGTTGCTTCCTACTGGGAGCATAGGATCAGTGACTTGATTCCGTAATATTATCCTTATTACTGTGTGAATAAGTAAAGTTTAAAATGTTATGACAGATTGTGAAGTTGGGTAACTTGGAATATAGGTTAGTGTGGGAGATTAACATTTTTAGCACAATTTAGTAACCCCAATATACTTTCAAATCAAATCTAGAATTGTTATATCAGGATTGCATTTTGCATTTCTAACTTTAAAATACTGTGAAGAATGTTTCATTTATATTCATGATCCATAATTGCATTAAAATAAATAATTTAGTATAGTAATGCACAAATGCTTCTGGTTAAAGTTTGGATGATCACCAATTCCAAATCACTAAGACTAGTGGCTCATTGTGTGACTGCTCTAAATGTTACCATCTTAATGCTGTGTTCTAAAATTAGAAAATAAATAAAAATACATATTCATTAACGTAGGCAAAATTGAAAATTGTGCTGTGTCCCCAAAAAGACTATTAGCTATTCATCAGATGTGCTTCGGATTTGGGGAGAGAAAATTAGCTTTACATTTATCTCTAACTTACCACAAAGAATACTGTAAACCTTTCATTTAAACAAGTACCACAGATATTCATTAAAATTATTTCAATGAGCATTTTGAAAACTTTTACAGCTTCAGAGCAATGGTCCATTCTAGCATTAGTGGCTATATTGATCAATTGTAAAATAGTGGTACCGTGACTTCATTGTTTATCCGCATCTGTCATTTAGTTTTATTATCTGAGATTTCGAGACTCAAAACATAGTATTACATGGAGCCAAAGGCATGAGTCTCAAAGTCTTAAAAATGCTATAAATTCCAAGTAACCTGGTTGTTTGTGTGCATCTCAGTAATTACTTTCACATTTTTGTGTCATTAATGTATTGTGATATCAAAATAACTTTTTATGGATAATAATAGCTGTCCTATAAAATAATGAAAAAACTGATGTACCTTCAGTGTGTTTTCATAAAGGAAAAGTAGCATTACAATAAATGTAATACAGTTTCATATTTTTTTTTATCTGTAAGGGGAAATCATTGATTTCACTCGTAAGCTATTCAGATCTCACTTGTCTATTATGAGATGTTGATAGCCAGTGAATAAAATGCCTAATCCACTGTTACTAAGTGTACATTCTCCATATGCAGAACAGCTCATAAGCAAATGCATTATTTACAAACACAAACCTCCATTTTAAACTGTGGTATGAACCTGATATGTTTGTCAATAACTATTGGACCATGCTGATAGTTTGTTTATGAAGGTTATGGACATTTTTAACATTCATTGTAGAATTAATGAGTGAGCTGTTGTTTTGGATGGTCGCCCATGTCTACAACTCTGTTTAGTCATCTTTCCTTCTTGGTGAATGTGATTGAATGTGATTCATTGACATTGAATGAAAAGGATATTATGGATTTTAAAGACAACAAACCTGTAGTTCATGGATTTGAATAATAGAAAAAAAGACTTGCATTTATATAGCGCCTTTCATGACCACCGGGCGTCTCAAAGCACTTTACAGCCACTGAAGGACTTTTGGAGTGTAGTCACTTTGTAATGTCGGAAATGTGGCAGCCTAATTTGCGCACAGCAAGTTCCCACAAACAGCAATGTGATAATGACCAGATAATCTGTTACTGTTATGTTGATTGAGGGATAAATACTGGCCAGGATACCAGGGATAACTCCCCTGCTCTTCTTCAAAATAGTGCCATGAGTTCTTTTACATCTACCTGAGAGAGCAGACAGGACCTTGGTTTAATGTCTCATCCAAAAGACAGCACCTCTGACAGTGCAGCACTCCACTGGAGCGTCAGCCTAGATTTTTGTGGTCAAGTCCCTGGAGTGGGATTTGAACCCACAACCTTCTAACTCAGTAAGTAGAGCGTGCTACCCACTGAGCCACAGCTGATGCTGACATTTTTTAATAATAAAAAATGGCCATTATCCCTTGTAAAATGTATTTAGTAGAACTGCAGTCATTGCCTGCCATTGCCAAATGAAGTCAGTATCTTAAATGTGTAGTCTTCATAAGATTATATTTAACTATAAATTTAAATTAATATTTCCCACAATTAAATAATATGTCTGTATTAATTAATTTTTAGAATATTAATTCGAAAAGTGTAATGTTTACATGTTGCTATTTCACATTAGCTCTTTTATGGCAGCTGATTGCTCCCACTGTGGTTAAGACTCGATTCTGTTTTGTGTGTAGTCATGCAGTTCTGTCAAGACATATATCACTTTTTCCATATTCTGTAGGGTCTGTCTGACTGCTCATGTCTATGGGACAATCAGAAATCCCTCGCTTGGTGATAGGGAGTTTCCATAAGTGCAGTGATTTCTGTGATTTGTTTATCCATTTGCTGGAGAATAAATAAGTCAATCTTTTGCTTTCCTACAAGGTAAGAAAGAACATGCATTCATATAGTGCCTTTCATAACATCCAAAAGCACTTTGCAGTCAATGAAGTACTTTTGTAGTATAGTCACTGTTGTAATGTAAGCAAATGCAGCAGAACATTTGTGTACAGCAAGGTCCCACAATTAGCAATGAGATAACTGATAACATAATCTGATGTGGTGATCTTAGTTGAGGACACCAGGAGAACTTTCCTGCTCTTCTTTGAATAATACCATAGGATCATTTAAATCTATCTGACTGGGCAGATAAGGCCTCATCTAAAAGCCAGCACATCCAACAATGCAGCACTCCCTCTGTGCTGAAGTATTAGCATAGATTATGTGCTTAAATCTCCGGAGTAGGATTTGAACCCATCATTTTGCATGGCAACAAGTTGAGCTCTGCATGACTTCAGTCTGAGCTTCCACTGCAGCACTCTACTTGTGCCGCAATGGAATCTGAGATATGGCCATCAGAAGCTGCATTATGGTTGGGTCCACAATTGCACTAATGGATTTGCCCAGCACTTCCACACTGGAAAGGATGGGCTCCAAGCTCAGCGCAAAGCCCTGTGCAAGGTTGGCGCTGGACTCCTCCATGCTCCTTGACATTGCGTTCAGGCTCTCTGGCAGGCCTGCTAATGCGGCAAACATTTCATTTTGCATTCTCATCAGCATTCTTCTGTAGGCCACCCCATCAAATCCTCATCTGAGTCCTCTGCAACAGAACTTGTGTGCAACTGCACCCTCTGGTGAGCTGGCACCTGTGCTATCCTTACCCCCTGCCCTGGCAGCAGCTCACTCATGCCCAGTGATTCACCATGTGCAGATCCCACCTCTAAAGCTACCTTCTAAACTCTGCGCAGTGCCTGTATTTGAGCCGGTGGCTGCAAGTGTGAAATTGAGTGATGGTGGTGTGTCTTCAGCATCACTGCCTTCTTCCTCTTGCAGTTCCTTCTCCTCCACCACTGCCTGGCTATGTTGGATTTCTTGGCTTTTTGAAAGGAGAAAGCCACAAGGATAGTGTTGAGGTGAGGAGAGGGCAGAAAAAGCAAGAGGTGCATGCCTACACCATCTGTAGTTTGTAAATCAGAAGAGATTGTGGGATGAGGGGATTGATGGTCACGTCAATGATCTCCAGCACTGTCTCATTCAAAAATGGGTAAGGTTATGCAGGCGCGCCTGTCTCCCTGCCAGTAGCCCCTGCTGCCTGCGGTTGTGAGCCACCTTGTCCTGCAAGAGAGAGGAAAGTGTGTCACTGAATCGGGAGCAGTGTGTTTGGATGATGTGCCTGTCATGGTTGAATAGCTGGCAGTGTGTGCAAGCTGGGAGATGTGGGTGTGAGGCAGTGCTAAGTATGTGAGGGTGAGGTGAAGCTATGCATGTAAGGTATGAGTCATGATTGATAGAGATATTTGGTAGGTGAGTGAAGCAGGTGTGATAAATTGAGCAGTGTCTGAGGCTAGTAGTTCAGTTGTAAGTACATGGTATTTGAAGATGAATTCACTGACCTTGACAACTCATGTGAGGTCATTGAACTTCTTGTGGCACAGCATTCAGGTCCTCGGGGCTACACTGCTGGCATTGACCACGATGGCTATCTGCTCCCATTGCCTTTTCCACATTTGCCTGGAGGGCCTCCTGGCCCCCTGTGGAAACAGGACTTCTCTCTTCCTGTCCACCTCCTGAACCAAGGTCTGCAGTGCTGCATCCAGGATTCTTGGAGTATACTCTCTCTCCTGTTGTGCCACTGTACTTCTTACTGCTCATACTCTATTCCCTAGCCAGTTGAATCACTTGCTGTAGTCATAATGCTCTTCCCTTTTAAGAGGTGCAGGCTGGCTTTAAGAAATGCAGGCTGACTTTAATTGGTGCTAGCCTCGCATGAACTTGGACCCCCTACTCAGCAGCGTGTTCAGTGCTGGGTGGCACACCACAATCACTGTAATTAGCAGGCAGCACGAAGTTTGAACTCCCGGGCCTCATTTCCATATCCAGGCCCCAACTCCCACCCGAAGCAGTCAAAATAGCAGATGGGGGTCCGATGACACCCTCGGAGCCCCAGCTTCATTTTTAAAGAAGACCCCACCAGCTTGGGCGGGTGTCCATGCCGCCTGCAGTTTAAAATTTCAGGTCGTCTGATCGGGGCGGGAAAGGAGTGAGTGAGTTCCAACACTCCATTTTAATTCTCCCCCGGCTGCTTTCCACCAGGTGGGGGGAGTTACAACTGGGGCTGGTGTGTCAGGTCACGTCAGATTTCCAGGCAGGTGTCAAGACTGGAATCTTTTTTGAATGCTGAAGGATGAATTGCTGTCAATGGACGTGGTGTGCTCAACCCATCTACAAGGGACAGGTATAGCCATTTATAGCTCAATTTTGGATAACAAATGGAAAGTAATATCATCCAACAACTACCTTTCGGATGGTATGACTAAAACTTCCCTGTTTTACCTATCGCACACCAATGTAAACATAGAAACATGGAACAGGAGATAGGAACAGGAGTAGTCCATTCGGCCCCTCGAGTCCGCTCCGCCATTTAATGAGATCATGGCTGATCATCCAAATTCAGTACCCTGTCCCTGCTTTCTCCCCATATCCCTTGATTCCTTTAGCCTCAAGAAATATATCTAACTCCTTCTTGAATATATTTAATGAATTGGCCTCTACTGCCTTCTGTGGTAGAGAATTCCACAGGTTCACCACTCTCTGGGTGAAGAAATTCCTCCTCAGCTCAGTCCTAAATGGCTTACCCCTTATCCTTAGACTGTGACCCCTGGTTCTGGACTCCCCCGCCATCGGGAACGTCCTTCCTGCATCTAGTCTGCCTAGTCCTGTTAGATACATTGTTACATTGTTGGCAACATGAGATTATGGACCAATATTAGAGAAGCCGCGGAGGAGTTAGCTCCCACTCGTGCTATCTGTACTTAATTCTCAGTTCAGTCATATTGGGACTATGATAGTATACAGGAGGTTATGCCCATCACAGGCATCACTATTACCCCAGCTAACCCATTTCATTGTGTCTTGGGACTTCCTGTGGAAATGCCATTAAAATCTAGAATGGGACATTTATTCAATTTTCTGTTGTTGGTAGTGTGCCTTTTCCTTCCAGTTCTCTTCGGACAGTTAGTGGTACCATCAATATGAAAGCAATGATTATGGAAGTATTTGAAGCTTGGTGAAGTCAAGCGTAGGTCCCTTGCAGTCAGAATTAGGGGAATTTATAATGGGGAACAAAGAAATGGCGGACTAATTAAATAGATACTTTGGTTCTGTCTTCACAAAGGAGGACACAAATAACCTCCCAGAGAGGAGGTAGAGAGAAAACGGGGAATTATAGACCGGTAAGCCTGACATCAGTAGTGGGGAAAATGCTAGAGTCCATTATAAAAGATGTAATAGCAGAGCACTTGGAAAACAGTGACAGGATCGGACAAAGTCAACATGGATTTACAAATGGTAAATCGTGCTTGACTAATCTACTGAAATTTTTTGAGGATGTACTGGTAGAATAGATAAGGGAGAACCAGTGGATGTGGTGTATTTGGACTTTCAGAAAGCTTTCGATAAGGTCCCGCATAAGAGATTAGAGTGTAAAGTTAAGGCACATGGGATTGGGCGCAAGGTACTGACTTGGATAGAGAACTGGTTGGCAGACAGGAAACAAAGAGTTGGAATAAACGGGTCTTTTTCCGAGTGGCAGGCAGTGACTAGTGGGGTACCGCAGGGATCGGTCCTAGGACCCCAGCTATTCACAATATATATTAATGATCTAGACGAGGGAACTAGATGTAATATCTCCAAGTTTGCAGATGACACAAAGCTGGGTGGGCGTGTGTGCTGTGAGAAGGATGCTGAGAAACTCCAGTATGATTTGGACAGGTTGGGTGATTGGGCAGATGCATGGCAGATGCAGTACAATGTGGATAAATGCAAGGTTATCCACTTTGGTGGCAAAAACAGGAAGGCAGATTATTATCTGAACAGCAATAGATTGGGAGAAGGGGAAGTGCAACGAGACCTGGGTGTCCTTGTGCACCAGTCGCTGAAGGTAAGCATGCAGGTGCAGCAGGCGGTTAAGAAGGGAAATGGTATGTTGACCTTCGTAGCGAGAGGGTTCAAGTACAAGAACAAGGATGTCTTGCTGCAGTTGTACAGGGCCTTGGTGAGACCACACCTTGAGTATTGTGTGCAGTTTTGGTCACCTTATCTGAGGAAGGATGTTCTTACCATGGAGGGAGTGCAGCGAAGATTCACCAGACTGATACCTGGGATGGCAGGAATGACGTATGAGGAGAGATTGGATCGATTGGGCTTATACTCGCTGGGGTTTAGAAGAATGAGAGGGGACCTCATTGAAACTTATAAAATTCTAACAGGACTAGACAGACTAGATGCAGGAAGGATGTTCCCGATGGCGGGGGAGTCCAGAACCAGGGGTCACAGTCTAAAGATAAAGGGGTAAGCCATTTAGGACAGAGATGAGGAGAAATTTCTTCACCCAGAGAGTGGTGAACCTGTGGAATTCTCTACCACAGAAGGCAGTATAGGTCAATTCATTAAATATATTGAAGAAGGAGTTAGATATATTTCTTAAGGCTAAAGGGATCAAGGGATATGGGGAGAAGGCAGGGACAGGGTACTGAGTTTGGATGATCAGCCATGATCTCATTGAATGGCGGAGCAGGCTCGAGGGGCCGAATGGACTACTCCTGCTCCTATCTTCTATGTTTCTATGTTTCTAAGCTGATGGGTCAGCATCATGGCTGCAGGAAGATTAGAAAATTAGATAAAATCGACGAACAGTAATATGTGACGGGAAAGAGACAAGTGCAGCTGTGTTAGTGCTAAGAAAGGCCCCATCCCCATAGAATGGTTACAGAATGGTTACAGCATGGAAGACGGTCATTCGGCCCGTCGAGCCCATGCCAGCTCTCTGCAAGAACACTTCAGCTAGCCTCACTCCCCTGTCCTTTCCCCGTAGCCCTGCAAATTTTTTTCCTTCAGGTACTTATCCCTTTTTTGAGCCAGGTCTCTGTTATTGCCACGACATCATATTCCCATGTGACTATTTGCGCCTGCAGCTTACCAACCTTGTGAGGTGATGCATTTTGGCAGAAGGGAGAGGCGATATACACTCAATGGCACAATTTTAAAGAGTGTGCAGGGACAGAGGGATCTGGGAGTTAATGTGCATAGGTCCCTGAAGGTGGCAGGGCATATTGAAAGAGTCGTTAGCAAAGCATATGTGAACTTAGACTTCATAAATAGAGGTATTGAGTACAAAAGTAGAGAAGTTATGCACTGGTTAGGCCACAACTGGAGTATTGCATCCAGTTCTGGTCACCACACTTTAGAAAGGATGTGAAGGCCCTTGAGAGAGCAGATTTACCAGAATGGTTCCGGGGATGGGGATCTTAGCTACAAAGACAGGTTGGGGAAGCTGGATTTGTTTTCATTACAGCAAAGGAGGTTGAGGGGTGATTTGATAGAGGTGTACAAGATTATGACGGGTTTGGATAGGCTAGACGGGGAAAGGCTGTTCCCACTAGTTCATGGTACAAGGACTAGGTGTCACAGGTTTAAGGTTTTGGGCAAGAGATACAGGGGGGATGTGAGGAAAACATTTTTATGTGAGGACCTGTAACTCGCTGCCGATGGAAGTGGTGGAAACGGAGACACTCAGGCCTAGAAATTCAGTATCGCCACGTTTGGAGCGTTATAGTCGAGCGTGCGCTAAATTTAGCGCCCAGCGTAAATTATCGCCACCTTCAGCAAAATTGACCTGCTTCGCCCCAAGAGGTGCTTGGAGCGCTAAAGCAGGCGCTGCACGACTGTCCTAAGGCGCTAAACCAGAGAAGCGAGGCGCTACCACTGAGGGCGGGCGCAGCGCAGGTGCGGCCAGTTAGCGATTGCAGGCAGACATGCTGGCGCCGGTCAGCTCTTAAAGGGGGAGGGTCAATTTGGATTGCAGCCACGCCCTGCACATTGGAGCCCTGATTCTCGGCCTGGACAGACCTGCTGCCATATTCTAATGCCTAGGACCATGGAGAGGGCCAGGGAGTGAGCGCAGCGGTTCAATGAGGGGGCCCTGCAGGTTCTGGTTGGCGCAGTGGAGCACAGGTGATCTATCCTGTTTCCGGACAGTGGCGGGAAGCCACTGCCCAAGGAATATCGAAAAGCTTGGAGGGAGGTGGCTCACAGAGTGACCTCCAGCAGCATGGTACCTAGGACCCCTGTGCAATGTAGGAAGAAGTTCAACGACCTCACTTGGGTTGTCAGGGTGAGTACCCTTTTCAGTATCCTCTTCATCCCTGCATGTGCACCTCACTTTATGGCCAAAGGGTCCTGAAAACCCCAATGCCCAGCCCTCATCCAACACCTATGGGCCTTTCATGAAACTCACATGCACATTCACCACTTTACACACTGTAAGGGCTATTCGACCATGGGAGGCAGTGCAGCCAAGATCAGGGCTTCACACTGTAAGAGCTATTCGACCATGGGAGGCAGTGCAGCCAAGATCAGGGCTTCACACTGTAAGGGCTATTCGACCATGGGAGGCAGTGCAGCCAAGATCAGGGCTTCACACTGTAAGGGCTATTCCACCATGGGAGGCAGTGCAGCCAAGATCAGGGCTTCACACTGTACTCAGAGCCCGTCCTTTCTCTTGCAGGGCAAGCTGGCCCACAATAGGAGGCAGCAGCAACGGACCGGGGGAGGCCGGCCTGACCTTAAAGACCTCAGTGATCTGGAGCAGTGAGTGGAGCAGATTATGGCAGGCCGGATGATTGGCCCCGTCGCCACTGGAGATGCCGACCCCATTCTGGACAGCAATGGCAAGGTCATCACCTTTTTGACCTCTCTCCTTCCACTTGTGCCTCACACCAGCATCCTTTGCTACTATTGAACCAATACAGTGCATTGCAGCACTCATGCCTCCCTCGCTGCCGCCCTGTCCTCACGCTAAAGCAACTCTTGTACCTCCCTGCTTTCAGATGCTGATTCGCCAGGTGAGGAGGCGGGCCCTCAAGCTGTCACTGTGAGTGATTCTGAAGGCGAGGAGGAAGAGGAAGCCAGACCATCAGTGTCACGCTCAGCCGAGGCAGCCCGTGGCCATACTGGGGACACGTCTTCCCTGGAGGGGAGCAGGGGGGAAGGGTCTGAGGAGGGTGAAGCTCCGGGGCCCAGTGGGCTGCAGCAACGCGGGGGGGGCGGGTAGGGAAGCTCAGCGGCCTTCTCCCTGGAGGGAGAGTCTGGCCTCCAGTCCTGCTACAGTGAGCGCAGAAGAGGTGCGGCTCCTCGCTGAAATGGGTGCCCAGGCGGAGCAGAGGCACACTGAGCTCATGGCTGCAGTGGCAAGGATGCCCAACTCCATAGAGTCACTGGCAAGGAGTGTCCAGGACTTCGGGGCAGCACAGGCAAGGAGTCTGCAGGACTTCGGTGCAGCACAGAGCACAGGCGTGTTGTATCCGTGTGTTAATGGAGACACGGAATGCAGGAGTTGGTTTACTGAACAAAGTCTGGAGGTGAACTAAAAGATACAAGACGCTATGCAGGCTTATATACCCGAGTGGTCACTACCGGTATTACAGTACACAGGGGCTCTTAAAGGTACATACACTACAATTCCTCCCCTTTTAGATAATTAGTACATAACATTTTAAGTAATCATTAATTAACATGTTTACAAGAACAATAATCTGCACATTTGCTGCAGTTAATCAATTATAAGTCAGTCTCTCTGGAGGCTTCCTGACTCGGTCCGGATAACGCCTCGGTGGTGTAGTAGTTTTCGGTGGTGTAGTAGGTTCTTTTGGCAAGGTCGATTCGGCTTGAATGCCAGTGTCGGGTTCATCTGGTTCCAGTATCACCGGATCGGAGGTAGATACTATGGGTATCTCTGCTTCATCATTAGGCGTATAGAGTTGTGGTGTAGGTTGTCCCTTTTCGGATGATTCTATGATCTGGTCAGCATGGCGCCTTATTATGCTTTCTCCAATGTCCACGGTATACATCAGTGGTCCTAGTCGTGTGCAAATAGTTCCAGGCTGCCATTTCTCGGTACGGTAGTCCCGGGCCAAAACTTGTTGACCTATCTGGAAGGTTCTAGTTGGCCTTTCATTCATGCCTTGAAATTGCCGGTTCTCTACGTCCCTTCTGATGTTTGGCTTGATCAAATCCAGCCGGCATCTTAGTCTTCTATTGAAAAACATCATGGCGGGAGTTTGGTTTGTAACCACATGTGTTGCATTCCTGTACGCAAACAAGAAGTTATCTACCTTATGTTGTAGTTTTATGTCTTCATTACCCATGGCCTTTATGGCCTTCTTGAAGGTCTGGACAAACCTTTCAGCAAATCCATTGGTGGCGGGATGGTATGGGGCGGACGTGTAGTGCTTAACCCCATTGTTTTTTAAGAACTTCCTGAATTCTTCGGACATAAATTGCGGTCCATTATCAGAACAGATCTGTTCAGGCAGCCCATTCCTGGCAAATATGGTCCTTAATACTGTGATGGTTTTTTCCGTGGTGGTGGAGGACATCTTTATTACCTCCAACAACTTGGAGTGTGCATCAACCGCGATTAAGAACATTGAGTCCATAAATGGACCAGCAAAGTCGAAATGTACCCTTTGTCATGGAGATGAGAGCCACTCCCATGGATGTAGAGGGGCTTGTGGTGGGGCGTTTTGGACCTTCTGGCATCCTAGACAGCTCTTGGTCATTTCTTCGATGTCTCCATCGATTCCTGGCCACCACACAAACGCTCTGGCTAGGTTCTTCATTTTCACTCCACCCAGATGCCCCTCGTGAAGCTCCTTTAGCACCTTATCCTGGAGTTTGGGTGGAATCACCACTCTGGATCCACACATCAAGGTTCCTCGGCACACTGACAGCTGTTCTCTTCTTTGCGAGAAGGCTGGCAACAGTGGTTCGCCATGTGCTGGCCATCCCTTCACCGTTAAATCGTAGACTCGTGAGAGAGTCGGGTCATTTCTCGTTTCCTTTTCAATGGTAGAATTTGTTACTGGTAGACATTCCGCTATGGTTGAGTGGGACATCTCCACTGGGTCCACTGTAGGTGCCTCTTCGACTGTTGGCAACGGTAGGCGTGATAAACCGTCAGCATTCCCATGCTGTTTTGATCCTTTGTATTCTATGTCATATTGGTGTGCCCCTAGGAAGAGGGACCACCTCTGTAGCCTTTGCGCTGTCATAATGGGAACGCCCTTTTTAGGGTTGAATATGGAGATGAGGGGTTGATGGTCAGTCAACAAGGTAAATTTTTGTCCGTGTAGGTAATGGTTGAATTTCTTCACTCCCCACACCAGGCTGAGTGCTTCCCTGTCGATCTGGGCATAGTTACGCTCAGCTGAATTCAATGAGCGTGACGCAAAAGCTATCGGCCGCTCCGAGCCATCAGGGAATCTATGCAATAATACCGCTCCTACACCGTAAGGGGATGCATCGCACGCCAGTCTGATTGGCAGTGATGGGTTGTAATGAGCCAACACTTCCTTGGACGTGATCAAGCCTTTGCATTTATGGAAGGCACGTTTACAGTCTTCGCTCCATTTCCAAATTACTCCCGTTTGTAGCAGTGCGTTAAGAGGGTGCAGAACAGTTGACAAGTTCGGTAAAAATTTATGATAGTAATTTATCAATCCCAGGAACGACCATAATTGTGAGACATTTTCAGATGCTGGGGCTTTTATGACCGCTTCAATTTTTTCAGGTGACTTATGCAACCCTTCTTCGTTAATTATTTGGCCACAATATGATATTTGTTCCTGGAAAAATTCGCACTTGGGGCGATTTGCTCGTAGGCCCCGTTCTCTCAGCCTAGTGAGCACCTGCTCCAAATTGGCAAGGTGCTCGTTGTCGTTTTCTCCTGTTACAAGGATGTCGTCTAGGTAGCATTGAGTCCCCGGAATCCCTTGCAGGACTTGCTCCATAGCTCTTTGCCAGATAGCTGGAGCTGATGCTACTCCGAAAACCAGTCGATTGTACTGGTACAGGCCTTTGTGTGTGTTTATCGTGAGATACTTTTTAGAGGCCTCCTCAACCTCCATCTGTAGATATGCCTGTGCCAAGTTAATTTTGGTGAAACGTTTCCCTCCGGATAGTGAGGCGAAAATATCTTCTATCCTCGGAAGAGGATACTGTACCATGTGAAGGACCGGGTTTACAGTCACCTTGAAGTCCCCACAGATGCGAATTTTTCTCTGTTCTTCAGATTTATCATTATTCAACGTTTTCTTCATGACCGGTACGATGGGTGTTGCCCACTTGCTCCAATCTACCTTGGATAACACGCCTGCCTTTTCCAAATTCTCCAGCTCTGCCTCGACTGCTGGACGAATTGTGTATGGCACCGGCCTTGCCTTAAAAAACTTGGGAATTGCCGCATCTTCCACTTTTATTGAGGCGGTGACGCCTTTCAAGGTTCCTAGTTCCTGTTGAAACACTTCTTTGGCGTTGGCCAAGATGTCTTTTAATCATTCAGGTATGACGTCATCATCATTTTTTTTCTTACTGGTCACCGTCAGTGCCTGAATGGAGTGCCAGTCTAAACGTATCTTCCTGATCCATTCACGTCCCAACAGCGGTGGACCACCATCTTGCAGAACGTATAAATACAACTTCTGTATTTCCTTGCCGTTGTATACAACAGGCACCCTTATTTTCCCTCTGGGGTATACTTTCTGCCCCGTATATGTCTTCAAGATAATGGATGTGTCTTTCAAAGCTATATGCGGAAATAGCCGCTCGTAATCCCGTCGACTTATGACGGTCAGAGCTGATCCTGTATCTAGCTCCATTTTAACTGGGGACCCCGCTATCGTGAGGGTAACCCAAATGGTCTGGTAATCTTCTTTGGCAATTATATTATGTAATTTGAGACAGCTTAGTCTCTTGTTTCCGGAGTCGCTATCGCTCTTCTGGTCTTCAGAGCTACTGTCCGTCATCATTTGTACCTTTCTGTACTTTTCCTTATTGATTTTTTTTCTGTCAGTGGATTTTTTGTTTCCAGATCGGCATACACGTGCAATGTGTCCCATCTTTCCGCATTGCCTGCATGCTTTGTCCTTGAACCAGCAGTCCCTCTGGTCATGGGTGGATCTGCCGCAGCGATAACATCTCTCGAAACCCCGTGTCATTTCATGGGTGCCGAAGTCCTGTGGCTTTTGCTGTATCTCTGCAGCTCCTCTTGCTGCTGCTTCGTATGATACAGCCACACTGAAAGCCTTGTCCAGTGTCAAATCTTTCTCAGAAAGTAGCCTTTTTTGTGTTCCTTCACTTAGGAGACCGCAGACGAATTTGTCTCATAGAGAATCTGCCAGTCCTGCCCTGAATTGGCAGTGCTTTGACAGCTTTCTTAATTCGGTGAGGTAATCAGCGTTACTTTCATTCTTGTGCTGATTCCTCCTGAAGAATTTGAATCGTTCCGCTATCAGCAGCGGTGTTGGGTTTAAGTGCTCCTGTAGGGTATCAAAAATCTCCTTAAAATTCTTGTCCATCGGTTTGGCTGGAGTGATTAAGTTTCGTAACAGCCCTTATGTCCTTGCACCCATCAGATTTAGAAGTACCGATGCCTTTTTATCATCCTCTACTTCATTCGCTGTGCAATATACCTCCACTCTTTCCACATATGTGGTCCAATCCTCTATATTACTATCGAAAGCAGTAATATTGCCAGTCTTAGGCATCCTGAAAATCAAAAATGGCGCCTCCCGCGCTTTCCTTTCTTCCCTGCCGAGAAAAAATGGCACCTCCCGCGCTTTCCCGCCGCTGTCGCTGCTGACAACGCTGTTCTCCGCGGTTTTTATTTACACAGATATTTTTAATAGTTGGAGACTCGTTCCCGCCGGACTCTCTGGGACTTTTCCCTCCCTCTGCTTGGTCCGAACGCCGACCTGCTTTGCAGCACCGGCCGTCTCCCGAGTGCTCCACCCTCCGTCTCTGTTTGCCTCCACCTTCCGACTAGCTGCTCGGCCCTGCTGCAGAGCCACCCGATCGAGCCCCAGCCCGCCGCCCAGGAAGGATTAGTGCAGTACCTGCCACCAGCCCGGCTAGCTGGTGAAACCAGTTTTTTTTTCTCGTTTTTTTTTCTTCGACCTTCGTCTGAGGAATCGATCTCCTTGAGGTGCTGCCGAATTGCAGGTAAGTCTGTTTCCAATTCGTCACCACTGTTGTATCCGTGTGTTAATGGAGACACGGAATGCAGGAGTTGGTTTAACAGGTGTTTACTGAACAAAGTCTGGAGGTGAACTAAAAGATACAAGACGCTATACAGGCTTATATACCCGAGTGGTCACTACCGGTATTACAGTACACAGGGGCTCTTAAAGGTACATACACTACAAGGCGGCTTCCACGCAAGTGCTTAGTGGTGCAATGCAGTCAGTGGCTGGTCTGATGCAGACACAGATTGAGGCCACACAAGCACTGACTGCTGCCACCCTCGCTGCATCGGGCACGAATCGCCGGGGCCTTCTCCGCGCCGCAGAAGGCCAGCAGTCTGTGTTTCAGCAGATTGCTCTGCATGCTGCAGTGCTGCCCCGTGGGAGTGCCAGTGTGTCGTCCGACCAGGGAGTGCCTGTCCTCTGTCAGGATGGCAGCATTCCTGCTGCCAACACTGTCACTCCTCCACTGCAGCTGCCACCACCCGAAGGACAGACTGCTGCCGCCCATGCAGAGTTGGAGCAGTCAGCAGCTCGGCCCTCCAGGCCCAGAGCTGGTCCAGGCCATCCCCCAAGGGGACCTGCCGACTCAGTTTCTGACACTCAGCAGCCTTCCCCCAGCCTTGCTGCATCCACTGGGGTCCCATTGCGGAGGAGCTGCAGGGTGGGAAGGGGCCAATCTCGCAAGCGAAGCAGATCACCCTCGCAGGCCAAAAAGTAGGAGGTGTGGCAAAATGCTGTTAATTTTTTTCGTGAAGGCCGAGGATCATGGTCATTTTTGGTTAACTCTTTTATTCATTGCCTCCAGGTTGTGAGAGCCAGTTATGTGTCTGACTTTTTTTGGGGGGTTTCTCTGTATTTCTTTGTCATGCGGGAAGGGCACACAGTTTGTTAAATAAATAATTGTCTTTATTCAGATTGTGCATGTTTGCTCTTTGAACTATTTGTTGCCTTGACCGGCTCAGGGTTTGCGGAACCGTTCCATTCATGTCCTTTCAATAGCACAAGCCATTCCCTCAGAGGGGGCCTAGAACCAACTTGCAATAAACCGCTGACGGACGGCCCTTGCACTTTGTGCCTCCCTCCCATCTTGGTGCTCCTCCTCCTCCTCCTCTGGTGGTGCTCCAATGTCTGCTGGCAGTGGCTGAGTCCTGAGGATAGCCAGGTTATGCAGCATGCAGCACACTACAACGAAATGGGAGACTCGCTCAGGCGAGTACTGAAGGGCTCTCCCGGAATGGTCCAGAAAGTGGAACCGTTGCTTTAACAGGCCGATTGTGTGCTCAATGATGTTCCTGGTCGCTTGATGGCTGTCATTGTATCGTTCTTCAGCAGGGGTGCTGGGCGCACAGAGTGGGGTCATCAGCCAGGGGCGCAGAGGATAGCCCTTGTCCCCGAGAAGCCAGCCTCCTGGGTGAGCCGTTGCTTCAAAAATGTCTGCCACAGAAGTCTGGCGCAGGATGAAGGCATCGTGGCTGCTGCCTGGAAAGCGGGCATTGACAGCTAGTATCAGCTGTCTGTGGTCACACACCAACTGCACGTTCAACGAATGGAACGCCTTCCAGTTGCGGTAATCCTCGGCATTCTCTTGAGGCACCCGCAAAGCCACATGCGTGCAGCCAATGGCGCCCTGGACCATGGGGAAGCCCGCTATTCTTGCAAATCCCATTGCGCGCTCTTGCTGCTTGTCCAGGGTCATGGGGAAGGAAATGTACTGACGTCTCCTTTTGAAGAGAGCATTCATGACTTGGTGGCTGCAGCAATGCACCGCAAACTGGGAGACATTGGCAAGGATTGGAAGGAGCCGGTGGCATAGAAGTTGAGAGCCACTGTCACCTTCACTGCCACCGACAGAGACATCCTGCTCCTCAGCTGAGGCTGCAGATCTGTCTGAAGCAGGTGGTAGAGCTCAGTGACCACCTCCCTGCTGAATCGAAGCCTCCGAATACACTGCTCCTCAGACATGTTGAGGTAGGCGAACTGCTGGCGGTATACCCTGGGAGGGTAAGGTCTCCTGTGCCGACGCCTGTTGGCCCTCCTCCATCTGGCCATGATTGGCACTCTCTCTCGGCGTCTCTGAGCCCTCTCAATGCAATGGAGAAACCCAACGTTTCCACCCATTGCAGCCTCCATAGTATGTGGCCACTCAAGGCTATGCCACTGAAAAATCAATCCAACTGCAAAGTTCTGGGCTGAAGCCAGAAGTACCTGTGCGAGCGCTGAGTCAATGCAGAAAGCTCTCTCCCTTTGTCTCTCTGCAAATCTCTCTCTCTCTCACACAGAAGGAGTGGTCCAAAATGGCTACCACTAAGAAGCCATGAAGAGCCCCCTTTAAATAGCGCCCCCCCCAACCCCACAGCGACTGGGAGCCATTCCAGTCAACCAGTCGCTGGGAGCGCCAGGTGAAAAGAAGGGGGGGGCGCCACTGAAATTCCGGTTCGGGGCGCAGCAAGGGCGTTGCACCATGAAATGATGTAAGGATCTGCGCGCGCAGCTGAGCGGCCGTTGCGGTTTTGCGCCGCCGCTAAATGTCCGTTCAATTTCACGAGAGGCGCAGGTCTCGCCGCGCCCGGACGCTAGCCGCTTCGCGCCCTACTTATCGCCCTCTTAAGGCACTAACGGCTGGCACTAACAACTGAATTTCTCCCCCTCATGGCATAAAAATTCAGTATTGCCTAGTCCTACGTTCGCTGATTTTAGCGCCCCGAAAAAGTTAGTGCCCCCGCGGCTGATTTTCCCAGGTAGCACCCCAAGAGGGAGGAGGGGCGCTACTGGAAGCGCCCCGCGTCCCTCTTGGGGCACTGTGAGCTAAAACCGTGGTGCTACGGCATGTTGCGCTGCGGTACTGCAGGCCTTCCTCTCCTTCTTAAAGGGGAGGGGTTTGACGCAGCACATCCCTGCGCCCTGCTGGGCCACCAGGGATTGGGAGTGACGGGAAACATGCCTCATGGAGAGCAGCTGGCACCCCACGGGGGGCTTCACGGGGACCGGGGACAGCAACGGGGGCAGGTGCTGGCAGGCGGCCAGCAACAAAAATGGCCGCCCACCACCTCCCCTTTAACTAGCACCGCCTTGGCCACAGGTAGGCTCTCCTGACCCTGTCGGACATAGCGTCCAGCGGTAAGTCGGAGGGGCATCACCCAATATTACAGCCGGGGCAAGAGCGGGGTGATGACGTCATCGCCGGTGGCGCGGAGCCGCGTGGCGCTAATGGTTAGCGCCGCCGTTAACCTCCCGCTGAATTTTGCGGGAGGCGTTAGCAGCATTGCGCCCAGGTGCTAGTTGATTTGCGCCCTGTTAGCCCCCTATGACTCTATGGGGGAAAAATTTGGTTGCTTTGTGCCTCTCATTAGCACCCTAAGAGCCTAGAGCCCGGGCTTGGCGCCGCCAACGCCTCCCGTGAAATTCAGCGGGAGGTTAGCGGTGGCACTAACCGTTAGCATCCCACGGTGCTGCACCGCCGGTGATTACATCATCGCCGTGCGCAGCACCCCGCTTGCGCCCTGGCCGCGATCTTCGGGAGCGCCCCCTGACTTACTGCCGGACGCTATGTCCGACGGGGTCAGGGGGGCCTACCTGCGGCCGGGGAGGTGCTATTTAAAGATGAGGAGCCGGGCGGCCATTTTTATTGCTGGCCACCTGCCAGCACCTGCCTCCGCCCCTGTCCCCGGCCTTCTGAGGACCCCCCTCCCGCGGAGTGCCGGCTGCGCTCCATGAGCCTGGCACTTCTCTTGAGTGCCAGGCTCTTTTGCCGGCACTCTGACTCCCGTTGGCCCAGCT
Organism: Somniosus microcephalus; assembly: GCF_052327205.1. NCBI lineage: Eukaryota > Metazoa > Chordata > Chondrichthyes > Squaliformes > Somniosidae > Somniosus > Somniosus microcephalus. The sequence goes on along the minus strand of NC_140987.1, from coordinate 110,727,551 downwards.
GGGCCCCGGGTCGCGCTGCGCAAGGCCCTTCCCCTTTAAGAAGGGGAGGAAGGCCTGCAATACCGTGGTGCCACGTGCCACGATATTCCCTCGCAGCGCCCCAAGAGGGAGGTGGGGCGCTTCCAGTAGTGCTCCGCTTCACTCTTGGGGTGCTACCAGTCAATTTCGGCCGTGGGGGGGGGCGCTAATTTTTAATTTCTTTCCTAGCGCCCTAAAATCTGCCTGCAGGACCTCATCCCTCTTTCTGCCTATGTCGTTGATACCGATATGGACCACGATCTCTGTCTGTTCACTCTCCCCCCTCAGAATGTTCTGCAGCCCCTCGGTGACATCCTTAACCCTGGCACCAGGGAGGCAACATACCATTCTGGAGTCATGTCTGCAGCCGCAGAAACGCCAGTCTGCTCCTCTAACTATCGAATCTCCTACCACTATTGCTTTCCCTATCTTCCTCCTCCCCCACTGTACAGCTGAGCCACCCATGGTGCTCTGGACTTGGCTCTGGCTGTACTCCCCAGAGGAACCATCGCCCTCACCAGTACTCAGAACAGAATACTGGTTGGAGAGCGAGATGCACTCAGGGTATTCCTGCACTACCTGCCTGGTCCTCCTTGTGTGTCTGATGGTCACCCATTCTCTCTCTGCCTGCGCTCTCCTTAGTTGCGGGGTGACCATCTCCTGAAACGTGCTATCCACAAAGCACTCAGCTTCACAGATGCACCGCAGTGACGCCAGCTGCTGCTCAAGCTCTGAAGCCCGGAGCTCGAGCTCCTCCAGCCGATGACACTTCCTGCAAACGTGGTTGTCCAGGACATGGGAACGGTCCTGGAATTCCTACATGGCACAGCATGCGCATTCTGCGGGACTGAGCTGCCCTGCCATGCCTCTATTTATTCGACTATTACAGAAACTTAAGACTAAGATGTATCTAATTCAAGTTATTAATATAATATATTATTAACAGTTACTAATTTAATATAGTATTAACAGTTACTTATCTCCAAGCTTCTGCTTTATCCCTAACTAGCTATTTAACCCCGGCCCCTAACTTGAAGAGGAGAAAAAAATGGTGTGACCTTTACCAACCAATCAGTTACCAGCTATCCTGTGACATCACGCCTTGTGGGTTTTTTTTTTGACTCTCTGCCTCTCCCTTTATGCTGCCGCCGCCTCCGCCTCCGTTGCCGCCGCTTCCGCTCAGGTCTGCGCTCTGTCTTGGGCCTTCTCCGCCTCTCCCTTTATGCTGCCGCCGCCTCCACTGCCACCGCTCCCGCTCAGGTCCGCGCTGTGTCCTGGGCCTTCTCCGCCTCTCCCTTTATGCTGCCGCCACCTCCGCCTCCGCTGCCACCGCTCCCGCTCAGGTCCGCGCTCTGTCCTCTATACAATGAAATGGGTGGGGGAGGGATAAATTCACCAAATTGGAAAGAATTGTGTATTTTTGAGTATCTCAAGCTAAATTTATGTTCATATGATCTTCCTTTCTGAATTATTGCATACAAGGAGTGTTGGTTACACCAGTCTCACTGTTCTCAGTTGACCTTTGGGTCTGCTCAAGATCTGGATTTGGTGAAACTGGGGTCTTGGTGGTGTAGTGTATGTACCCGTCTACCTTTAAGGAAACTATTGTATGTAACCGTTCACCTTTAAGAGAACTACTTTAGGTGTGGCACTACTTGTTTGGCTTCTGTATACTGTAATACCGACAGTGACCACACCAGTATATAAGTGTTGTGGCAGGATTGCTGGGGCAGATTCGCCCTGACCTTCGAATAGTAAAGACCTGTTTGTTTGTTACTCCTGAAGTCTGTGTCGTTATTAACAGTACAACCCACAGACTTTACAGTGGCGACGAGTCCGATCGTACCCTGCGGCAAGACTACCAAAGCAACTAAAGAGCGTCGAAGAGAGGCAACCGCCCTCGTCGTTATGCTGGGAGAAAACACGAGGCTGCAGCAATAGAAAGGAGGAAGACTTTAGCAACAAAAGCTTCCAGCAGCAACAGGCACTGACTACCCTTCTACCATGGTGCGGAGTGAGCCGATCAGCAGGAAACAAGGCGGCCGCGGAGACTGTGAGTAGGGGAAAGTGTAACGAAATCCGGAGGATAAGGACTGTGCACTCGACCACGGTCGAGGGGGAGCAGAGCTGGTCAGGAAGTCGGGTCCAACGGCATCGTGAGATAGCCGGACCGCGATCGGCGGGAAAAGCCGGGCAGCGACCGAAGCCACGAAGCGCTGAGACCGGGAGCAGGCACGGGAAGAGAGAAACTCAGCCGCAGCCGGGGAGGGAAGCACCGGACTGCGTGAGGGCTGGGAGGCGAATGGGAGCCGAGCGTGTGGGAGAGGCAGAGCCGACCAAAGGAGGCTGCGCGAGAGCCAGTCCAGCGGCTGAACTGTTCTCCACCAACGGGGTACCCAGCGCCGGTAGAGCCGAACGTGTGGGAGAGAGACGGAGCCGAGCAAGGGGAGAGGGACTGCGTGAGAGCCAGTCCAGCGGCTGAACTGTTCTCCACCAACGGGGTACCCAGCGCCGGTAGAGCCGAACATGTGGGAGAGAGAGACAGAGCCGAGCAAGGGGAGAGAGACTGCGTGAGAGCCAGTCCAGCGGCTGAACTGTTATCCGTGAACGGGGTGTAACCAGCGCCGGTAGAGCCGTGCGAGCGGGAGAGAGAGACAGAGCCGAGCAAGGGGAGAGAGACTGCGCGAGAGCCAGTCCAGCGGCTGAACTGTTATCCGTGAACGGGATGTACCCAGCGCCGGTAGAGCCGTGCGAGTGGGAGAGAAAGACAGAGCCGAGTAAGGGGAGCTGTGCGGAAGCCAGCCAGCGGCTGAACCTGTCCACTGTGGGGAAAGCGTACCCCTTCCACCAGGGAAGAAACGCGGGAAGCCGCCATTAGGCGGAGAAGACGACAGAAGCGGGAAACTGCCATTGAAGTGGGCGGAGAGAGAAGGAAAGAGCGGGAAACCGCCATTTTCGCGGGAAAAACCGCCATCTTAGAAATAAACAAATAAATAAGAATACTTAAAGAAATACTTGTGCTGCTCCCAAGGAAAGAAAGATGCCTAAGCGAGGGAATATTAACGATTTTAATTCTGAGATAGAAGACTGGGCCACGTACGTGGAACGCATAGAGATTTATTGTGATGCCAACAAAATAGAGGAAGACGACAAGGCGATAACATTGCTAAACTCGATGGGGGCAAAAACATACGGGCTCTTGAAACATCTAATAGCACCAGATAAACCGGCGGATCAGACTTTCGAAGAGATTGTGGCTGTGCTGAAGGACCACTTGAACCCCACACCGTTGATGCTGGCTGAACGTTTCAAATTCTATGCAAGAACGCAGAGGAAAGACGAAAGTAACGCGGAATACTTGGTCGAACTGAGTAGGCTGGCGAAATACTGCCAGTTCGGAGGGAATCTGACAGAGGCACTGCGAGACAAGTTCGTATGTGGATTGTCCAAAGAAGGGACGCAAAAGCGACTACTGGAAGAGAACGACCTCACACTAGACAGGGCTGTTCTTATAGCTGCATCGCACGAAGCCGCAGCGAAAGGAACGGCAGAAATGCAGCTGAAGGCGGCGGCACTCGGGGTGGACCAAATTACCTCGAATACAACAAAATGCTATCGTTGTGGGAAGACAACGCACGACCAGAATCAATGCTGGTTTAAGAACCAAGAATGTAGGAAATGTGGCAAACTGGGTCACATCGCAAAGGTATGCCGGTCAGGGAAGAAGACCAACAACCAAAGGAAGCCACCACAAGAAAAGTACAGCAAGGTACACAAGGTGGCTGAGAAGAGTTCAGACGAACAGAATTCAGACTCAGACCCAAACAACCAGGAGCTGGGTAGTCTGAGAATTCACAATGTGGGGAGGGAAGCTGATCTACAAACTATCTGGGTCATGCTAAGAATAGCTGGAGTCCAAGTAAGAATGGAGTTGGACACTGGATCAGCTCTATCAGTCATCAATCGAAGGGACTACCACCGGCTATTCTCTCACATACCCTTAAGGAATACCAAGTTCGTATTACAGACATACACGGGGCATAAAGTATACCCCATGGGGAAGATAAGAGTCAAGGTGAGAGAGAGGGGTAAAGAACACCCAAGAATGAACTTGTACGTATTACCTGAGGGAGGACCACCACTTCTAGGACGGGAGTGGATTAAGAAAATAGACATGGAATGGCACTATCTAAATGCCATCACGAGTGAGGACTCGGTACGAGCAATCAGTTCAGATTCTGGAACGGATGACGATAAGACTAACTCAAATATGGAAGACAAGGCTGAAATGGACTTGCCGACTATGGTGGAGAAAACGAAGACAGGCATAAAGGCTTATGCTACCGAGAAGGATAAAGCTTCAGAGCAGAACTCCAGGTTGACAAGAGAATTCTGAGCCTGTCCAAGTTAAGGACTTATCCACAACGGAAGAACACAGAGCCCGGACTCAAACGTATCGCAAAATACAACAACAATTAGAACAGTTGAGTTACCGTCTCGTACAAGAGATGAAAACAATGGAACAATTCTGGGACACCGAATGGGAGAACCTGGAAAGACAACAGAGGCAGCTAGCTCAAGCTGAGAGCGACCATAGGGCCATCATGGCTAAGTATCGATCACATCTCCCTGATGCTGTTCAAGAGTTAGAATATTTGCAGAACGAAACAAATGAAGAGGAATCTTCAGGCAGCCAGGATTTTATCTCAGTTCCTCTCTACGACTCCTTACAAGCAGAGTGTAAGAAGTTGAAAGAACAGTATGAACAGACCCAGGCTACAATTCTGGAGGGGGTTAACTCGGCAACCTCCGAAAAGCTAGTTTTAGTGAAAGCATATGAGCAACTAAAGGTTGAACATGAGCAAGAAGTCCAAAGGATGCAGGAAATGTTTGAGGAGCTCCAGGCCAAGACAGACTCATCGGTAGAGATTCCATCCATCGATGAAAAATTGGAGGTGGAAGACATGGCAGAACATGGAATCCAAGAGGTTCAAGAACTCATAAAAGTACTGAAGGAAACCCAAGACAAATATGAGGCGGAAATGACCAGGGTTCAACAACTTGAAGAACATAGTCAACTGGGAATCCGGGCAGTGGAAGGAAAGGCAACTGGAAGAGAAACAGAGACTGGAAGAATGGCCCCTGAAGTGGAGCTAGAGAGCATCAAGGCGCAACTTCTTCGAGCGCTTAAAACCCAAGCACCAGAGGGAAAGGTGGATGAAATAGAGAAGAAGCTGATCCACAGTGTCCCCGGGGAAGAGTTAACGACCAGCCAACTCCTTCACAGGCGGAGTGACAAGACTCCACAAGGGGAACACGAGCTTCAGGCTTCAAAGGGAAGGAATTCGGAGCTTCCAAAAGGGATGGAGATAGCTGAGGTGGCAACACAGCTTTTACAAGGATGCCAAAAGGATGCTGAATTACGTCAAATTGAACAGAAGAATGGGGAAACAGCTACTCCAGTAGAAGGAGAAAATAGCCGGATAACGCAATCCCCGATGGAAGGGAAGGTATTGAACTCACAAATGAGGACAGTAGTGAAGGAATGGCAGACAACCCAGGAAGAGCGTGATGAATATGAATGTATGAGGAAGTCTTTTCAAGAAAGATGTCTAGGGAAGGAACCACAGTCGGCTAACATCCAGATGGGTAAGGAGGAAGTAGAAGGCCCTCTCGCTGGCCTAACTCAGGACGACCCCGAATATTACCATGACCTGTTGAGTGACACTGAATATTACGAGGATCTGGTCTGCCCAGTTTGTGAGGAAAACTCCCAAAGTGCTGAAATCAGGATGAAACACTTAAGGTCTAAGGAACATAGAGAGTTGGTGGCGCTACAGCTGGCAGCCGAGAAAGGAGCCCCGAGAGTCTCAAAAAGGCAGAAAAGAAAAAGAAGAGGCAGAAGACAATAACTATCTAAAATATTATCACTTCTACCAGCTCAGGAGGGGACCTACGAAAGGAGCTAAATTAGTTGAAAAGTGGGAAATTATCAAGACAGCCAGTGGGTTATAAAAGTCGGCACTGCCGGTTCAACAGGACGAAAGTTCAAGCTGTTACGTCAAGGAAAAGGCTATGGAGGAGTCACACTATCCATGTGAACCGGCTACACCAAAGAGATGTTGTTCGGACCAAGTCAAGATCGGAGACTGAATCTGTGAACTGTTCCCGCAGAGACTGACTTTGTGAACTGTTTCCCACCGAGATTATATCTGTAAAGTGTTTTATATGAAGTTGAAGATATGTATGTTAATGGGACTCTGTAAGTAATAAGCTAAAAAGGGAGGATTGTAGTGTATGTACCCGTCTACCTTTAAGGAAACTATTGTATGTAACCGTTCACCTTTAAGAGAACTACTTTAGGTGTGGCACTACTTGTTTGGCTTCTGTATACTGTAATATTGACAGTGACCACACCAGTATATAAGTGTTGTGGCAGGATTGCTGGGGCAGATTCGCCCTGACCTTCGAATAGTAAAGACCTGTTTGTTTGTTACTCCTGAAGTCTGTGTCGTTATTAACAGTACAACCCACAGACTTTACAGGTGGGTGCTCTATTTTAATCTTCCCCTCCCCCATTTAATTGTATGGAAAGATATGGAGCATAAGGGAGGGTTGTACTATGCACTATCTTGGCTGCACAAGCCCCTTTCCCTCCGCATATCGTATTACCTTTTCTTCTAATGTTTATCCACCTGCAGGCATGATGACTTGTCTGCCCCAAATATTTGTTCTCCCTTATTGGACTAATCTTTTGGGGACTTGAAAATCTTGCGTAAAACCTTTCCTAGTACAAACTCTATGGGCTGGATTTTGCAACGGGGGCGGGTTGGAGGTGGGAAACCCACATTCGGGCTTGTTGTCCCGCCTCCATGGAGATGTGGCCAACCCACTGGATTTTCCTCTGATTGACCTTGTTGAGCCCGCCCTGTGGGCTCAGCAGGCCAATTAAGGGCCACCCGGCAACAGGTGACATCAGAGATTGACATTTCATCTGTCAAAAGCTTTTGGCACATGAAATATCAGTGTTTAACAGCTGTTTGAAGCTGTCAAGCACTGAAAAACTGCTAATTCAGCCTCAGTCCTTTCTCAGGATAACTTTAAAATCATTTTGCTGTAGAAACAAAGAAGCTGATTTTTTTTTAAAAATCGGAGCTTCTGTGGTTCTTGCATCCGACTCCCGACACCGGAATGCAGGACTCCTGTAAAGGTAAGTAAAAGTAAGTTAAACTTATTTAAACACTTGCAAAACACTTACCTTTGCACTCCTGCACCCCTCGCTCACCTGAACACTGGGCATCTCGACCCCTCCAAGACCTCAGACCCACGTCCCGCCTCGAAAACTTTTCGTGGTTTGGAGCTGTCGGGAAGCCCACAAACCTGCAATAAAAATCGCGAATAGGCAAAAAACTACCTGTTAACTACCTGTTAACAGGCAGTTTAATTGCCTTTAATCCCTTCCCGCCTCTGGGAGTCGGGTTCCAGCACTTGTCGGGAACCCGACTCCTATGAAATTGACATGGAGGCGGGTTGGAGGCGGGATGGGGTCGGGACCCCCGGATCTCCGATTTTTATCACCCGCACGCCTCCAACCCGACTCCAGGGGCTTAGGAAAATCCAGCCCATTATCTTCCTGGTCCTAATTACTACTACCTATACTTAGCCTGCATTGGTCTCATGATTTTCTTTGGTTTAATCTTGTTGAGACTTTCACCTGTTATCTTAATTCATGGTCTTGACTGGCTTAATAATGCCTCAAGTTTCTGACATTAGCTTATACTAAGGATCGAGATATTACTTTTATTATTGGGGCATCGAAATGGATTAATTCAGTGTTACTGATGCAAATTGTAAAAATTTGACAACAACGCTCATTCCATTTATTGTACCTATATTTAAAATGCAGTCCTTTTCTTGTAGTTGTGGGGAGTAATATTTTTCAAGTACAAGTAATCTGCCTGTAAGTGTCTGAAATGTTGTTTGAAAGAGGAAATCCAGCTGTCTGAGAAGCTACAATTTCTTTCCAAATGACATGGAGGGCTCAAAAGCAAGGCAGTCTTTACTTGACATTTGTTTTGTTTAACTGCATCAGAATTAGGTTAGTAGCCAACACTAATATCAATGAAGTGCTGAAGGATAAGTGGAGTTGACAACCAGGAATGCAGAGACTGACAGAAGACACGCAGAGCATATGCTGACTGCAGCCATGGGATGCACTGCCCCAGGGTTATATACAAATATACAAAAAAAGGACAGGAAAAGACCAAGGCCTAGAAATACGTTTGCCCCTGAAAATGGGCACGGGGATTAGCAATACTCTAGCAACCCGCGCCCATTCAGAGGAATGTAGGCAGCACGCGAACTTCAAGTTGCCTGCTCATTTCCATGATTGTGACGTTCAGCCCAGCGCTGAATGCACTGTTGAGCAGCTGAACACTCAGCAGGGGGCCCAAGTTCGTGCGAGGCTAGCACCAATTAAAGCTAGCCTGCACTACTTAAAGACAGTCTGCACCTCTTAAAGGGGAGTTGCACTCTGCCTGCAGCAGAACATTGAACTGGTTGAGGAAGACAGTGGAAGGGACTATTAACGATGGCACAACAGGAGTGAAAGCGTGCACCAAGATTTTCCGATGCACCACTGGTGGCCTTGGTGCAGGAGATCAATAGGAGGAGAGAGGTCCTCTTTCCACAGGGGGCCAGGAAACCCTCCAGGCAACAGTGCAAAGTTCAGTGGGAGCAGATAGCCACTGTGGCGAATGCTAGTAGTGCAGGCCCTAAGAGCTGGACGCAGTGCAGGAAGAAGTTTAATGACCTCACATGAGTGGTCAAGGTCAGTGAATTCATCTTCAAATGCCATATCCCACCATCTGCACCACTAGTCGTTACATTGCTCAATTCACAACACCCCCATCACTCACCTACCAACAATCTCTATCAATCACAATTCATACCTCACATTCACATGCTCCATCTCACCTTTACATACTTACCACTGCTGCAAGCTTCATCTGAGTGCTACAGTGGAAGCTCAGACTGAAGTCATGCAAGCTCAGACTGCTCTCATGAAGGCTCAGCTTGCTGCCACACAAGCTCAGACTGCTGCCATCATGGCTGAGTTTACCAGTGTAGAAAGGGGCTTACAGGGTGTCACAGCAGTCCAGCAATCTGTCCTCCAAAAGATGGCTAGGAATGCTGAGGCGCCACCCTGGGGGAGTGGCAGTGGCTCCATAGAACATGCACCTGCTGTCCTCTCTCAGGATGACAGCATTCGTCCTCCAACTACTACCACTCCACCAGTGTCCTTGCTTTTGCCTGTCAGCCAGCCAGCCCAGACTGCTGCCGCCCATGCCAAGGTGGTGCAGTCTTCAGCTGGGCTTTCTAGGCCCAGAGGTGCTCGAGGTCATCCTGCAAGGGCATCGGCAGCCTCCCCCACTGAAGGTCAGCAGCCTTCCACCAGCCATGCTGCAGCCACTGGGGTAGCACTGCATAGGAGCACTAGGCACATTGAAGACAGGTACTGAGGGAATGTACAAAGGTGATTAGATGACTTTGTTACATTATATTGGATGGATTGATGGATAAAGTTGGATTGGAATTTTTCTTTTGTGGTGGCTTTTATTTCAGCATTGTGGCCAAGAGGACACTGTGATGGTCAGTAACAGAGGGAAGGTAAGGTGTGGGACTATTGTTGAATGGGAAATTGGGGTTGCGTTTACTCGTACCGCAGTCGGATGAGTCGATCACGGACAGCCCGGGCAGAAAGTGGCTGTCTGGTATGTCTCCTCCCTTCCACTTCCTCCTCCTCCTCTTCTGCTTCCTCCTCCTCTTTCTCTTCCTCCTCCTCCTCCTCAGCTGGTCACCATATGCCGGGTGGCAAAGGCTGGGCCCTCATGATGGTGAGGTTATGGAGCAAGCAGCAGACCACAGTGAATCTTGAGACATGTTTTGGTGGGTACTGCAAGGTACCTCCAGAGTGGTCCAGGCAGCGGGGTGCCAATGGTCTGCTCTACCAGATTCTGTGTGGCAGCATGGCTCTCATTGTACGCATGCTGCCCATGTGTGGTTGGGTTGCAGAGCGGAGTCATGAGCCAGGTGGTCAGCAGATAGCCCTCCTTGCCAAGTAGCCAGCCTCTGGTTTGTCTTGGTGGCTCAAAGCCTGAGGGAACAGCGGACTGGCGCAGAATGAAAGCACCATGACTGCTGCCAGGATACAGGAAACTCTTTTTTATTTGGCACCGACAGGACAGGCGTGGTGCCGGTTGATCAAAAAGTCCGGATTACAGAGAGGTATACTTACCAAGGTACGAGAGCCCCGTACACGGCCACAGGTGCAGGAGCCCCGGTCACACAGCCCTTGTGCAGGAGTCCCGGTTACACGGCCACAGATCCAGGAGTCGCTGTTGCACGGCCACAGGTGCAGGAACCCCGGTTACACGGCCACAGATCCAGGAACCCCAGTTACACGGCCACGGATCCAGGAACCCCGGTTACACGGCCATTAATATATAGTAAAACTTACCTGAACCTACCCCTGAATTTTGCTGGTTAAAAGAGAGTTTCCTGTATAAGGCATTCACCATCAGCATGTGCTGAGCATGGTCGCACACCAACTGCACCTCCAGTTAGTAATAACCTTTGCAGTTGCAGTACATCTCAGCATTTAGATGAAGTGCCTGCAAAGCCATGTGCATGCAGTCGATGGCGCCCTGCACCATGGTGATGCCTGCTATCCTAGCAAAGCCACATGCACTCGCCATCATCTGCTTCTCTCTGGTCAGAGAGAAGACAGTGAATTCTCTCTCCTGGCATAAGGAGCATCTGTCACCTCTCATATGTGGCAGTGGATGGCGAACTGTGACATGTTACAGATGTCGTCTGCTCCAGCCTGGAAGGATCCAACGTGAAGAAATTCAGGGCCACAGTCAGCTTCACAGCCACTGGCAGTGCTGTCCTTGCCCTGGAGTGAGGGTCCTTTGCAAATCACAAACGCCTCACACACAGCTCCTGGCTCAGGTTGAGGTAAGAGAATCGCTCCCGGAAGACCTTAGTTGGATAAGCCCTCCTGCTGAGAGCCTTTCTGCCCCTCCTCTTCCTCCCTCTGCGCCACCGGTTAGCACCCAAAGAGGTCACTTAGTGGGTTTAGCGCCACTGGCCACGCCTCCTGTGAAATTTAGAGGGGCACTAATGGCGGCGTTAGCCTGTAGAGCTGCGCCGCCACCGATGACGTCATCGGTGTGCGCAGCGCCCCGCTACCGCCCCGATTGCGATATTTGGTAGTGCCCCCCGCTGTAACGATTGAGACTGGTTCAGGGGGGCCTACCTGCAGCGGTAGATGTGCTATTTAAAGGAGAGGTGCGGGGCGGCCGTTTTTTTGCTGGCCGCCTGCCAGCACCTCTCCACGCTGCCGTCCCCGGCCTTCTGAGCCCCCACCCTCCCACGTTGTGCCGGCTGTGTCCCAAGAGCCCGGCACTTCTCCTCAGTGCCGGGCTCTTTTGCCGGCACTCGCGATCTCGGATCGCACTGCAGCAGGCCCCTCCCCTTTAAGAAGGGGAGGAAGGCCTGCAGTACCGCAGCACGCCGTGCCGCAGCGTGTGGTGCTGCGGCACGTTGCACTGCGATTTTCAGTTGCAGCGCCCCAAGAGGGATGCGGGGCGCCTCGAGCAGCGTCCCGCTTCCGTTTGGGGCGCTGAAACTGAATTTCTCGCTGGCGCTCGCGGCTCCTTCTGGGGCGGTACTTCCGGCGCCCAGGCGAGACTGGCACCCCAAACAGGGCGCCACCGAATTTCTAGGCCCTAATCTTTGTTACATCCATATGCTTAAGATGTAAAGTATATGCCATGCAGAATTTTACCTTTTGTTTTCAAGGATTAATGATCCACCCACAATTTTAATCTTTCTACACTGTATGCGTTTTAGTGATGAAGCACAATGGTGAAGTACAGTGACATAAGTATTAATTATATAAGTGAAATTGTCACCATTGTGTGTTACTCCAACCCACGCAATCACTTTTAGTACAGTTCCCCATTACACTTATCACATTCCACAAGAAGCAGTCCTTGATGGATCTACTCTCATGCGTCACTCATGTACATTTACGTGATGAGTGGATGCATTTTTTTTCACCAGCCAATTTACCTGCTTTCTAAATCATCTCCAGCTTTTAAAGTGAAAAGCACTATCTATATTCATTTCATCACATTATGTCCTTGGGACCTGCTAGAATTTTTTTTAATGATTTTCTCTAATAACCACTTTGAAAAGGCCAAATTAGAGATTTTTTGGTTTAAAAGTAGATCCAGCTGACATGTCAGGAAGATTTACAATTACCTAAAGAAGAGAAAACCTGTGTCTTTCTGACTCATCTGATACTCTGTACACCTCGGCTTTAATCATCACCCCCGAAGCAGCCGGCCGCCTGATGCACGCCTCCTGCAGCTGTCGGTGCTTTCGCCCAGCGCTGCTGCAGGGAGCGGAAGTCAATTTTGAGTCTGGGGTGCTACCGGGGCGATGCACATGGCGATGACGTCACAATCTCCAGGCGAAGGAGATCGAGGCACAATGCCGTAGTGCCGTCGCAAAACTCCCACTGAATATGGCGTGAGTCAATGTCAGTGCCGTGCCCGGTCGCAAAGCCATTTGGTCCCATTAGTGCCCCCCGGGAGGCGCAAAGGCACCCAATTTCGCCCCCATGGTCTCTTTTTGTGACAATGCATTTTGAATGTTGATCTTTATATGTTACATATTTCCATATTTCCTAGTGATATGATATAGAGTGACAAAAATATGAATTATATATAATGAAATGTCCCCACTGCAGTCTATACATGTGTATATGATAGATTTTCAGCCATTCATAGTTGATGGGTAGAAAATCTAGCCCTATGAAGATTAGATTTATACTTGTGCCTGTCTCAGGTGACATTGATGCAGCACTTTTGTAATCCTTCATATTTTTAGTTTCTAGCCTTTTAGTTAGAATTTTTTGGGCCTGGAAATTGGAACACAATATTTTAGATTGTGTCTTGATTTGAATATGAGGCTATTTTGTGAAACTTCTGTTAAGCTTGATATTGGAGAAGTAATAGTGTTAATAACAAAAGGATTACATGAGGAATGATTAATTCAGGAGCTTTCTCCCTCCCTTTATTAAACACCTCAAATGCTTCTGTGCCGATTCATACTGGACTGTTTAAAGGCCCAGATGAAATGACTCGTTGGCACTTTCAGTCTTTTGCTGCTGCATAATAATACATATTTCACAATATATTATTTATGAGTCAACATGTGGAAGACCTTGAAATAAAATACACCTTTTAGTGTAAAAAGCAAAATAATGCAAACACTGCAAATCTGAAATACAGAGGAAAGGGAAACAAGGATAAAAGCAAAAGATAGGAAGGAGAAAAACAAAAGTGGCAGTCAGAGAAATCAACGGTTTAAATCAAACATGGCCACAGTAAATAATAATTCTAATAGGTCTAAGAGCATTAGAAAAACAAGCCTGACGGCTTTGTGTCTTAATGCGAGGAGCATTTGTAATAAGGTGGATGAATTGGCTGCATAAATAAAAGTAAACAAATACGATTTGGTTGGGATTACTGAAACGTGGCTCAAGGAAGGCCAGGACTGGGAACTCAACATCCAGGGGTATTCGATATTCAGGAAAGATAGGCAAAAAGGAAAGGGAGGAGGGGTAGCATTACTGGTTAAAGAAGGGATTAACACAATTGTAACGAAGGATATTAGCTCTGATGAGGTGGAATCTGTATGGGTAGAACTGAGAAATACTAAGGGGAAAAAAACATTAGTGGGAGTGGTTTATAGACCTCCAAATAGTAAGGCGGAGGTTGGGGATGGCATTAAAAGAGAAATTAAAGAAGCGTGCAATAAGGGCATAGCAGTCATCATGGGTGACTTTAATCTACATATAAATTGGGCCAACCAAATGAGTAACAATACTGTGGAGGAGGAATTCCTGGAGTGTTTACGGGATGGTTTCCTGGACCAATATGTCGAGGAGCCAACCAGAGATCAGGCCATCTTAGATTGGGTATTATGTAACGAGAAAGGATTAATTAGCAATCTTGTTGTAAGAGGCCCCTTGGGTCGGAGCGATCACAATATGATCGAATTCTTCATTAAGATGGAGAATGAAGTCGTTGACTCGGAGACAAGGGTCTTCAATTTAAATAAAGGAAACTATGATGGTCTGAGGAGCGAGTTGGGTAGGATTGATTGGGGAATGGCACTCAAAGGGTTGACGGTGGATAGGCAATGGCAAACATTCAAAGACCGAATGGATGAACTACAGAATTTGTTCATCCCAGTTTGGCATAAAAATAAAACAAAAAAGGTGACCCAACCGTGGCTAACAAGGGAAATTAGGGATAGCATAAGATCCAAGGAGAGGGCATATAAGTTGGCCAGAAAAAGCAATAATCCTGAGGATTGGGAGCAGTTTAGGATTCAACAAAGGAGGACAAAGGGATTAATTAAGAAAGGGAAAATAGAATATGAGAGTAAGCTTGCAGAGAACATAAAAACTGACTGTAAAAGCTTTTATAGATATGTGAAGAGAAAAAGATTGGTGAAGTCAAGCGTAGGTCCCTTGCTGTCAGAATCGGGGGAATTTATAATGGGGAACAAAGAAATGGCAGTCCAACTAAATACATATTTTGGTTCTGTCTTCACAAAGGAGGACACAAATAACCTCCCAGAGATGCCGGGGAACATAGGGTCTGATGAAAGGGTGGAACTGAAAGAAATCAGTATTTGTAGGGAAATGGTGTTAGGAAAATTGATGGGACTGAAGGCCGATAAATCCCCAGGGCCTGATAATCTACATCCCAGGGTACTTAAGGAAGTGGCCCTAGAAATAGTAGATGCATTGCTGGTCATCTTCCAGAACTCGATAGACTCTGGAACGGTACCCATGGATTGGCGGGTAGCTAATGTTACCCCACTATTCAAAAAAGGTGGTAGAGAAAAGGCGGGGAATTATAGACCGGTAAGCTTGACATCGGTAGTGGGGAAAATGCTGGAGTCCATTATAAAAGATGTAATAGCAGAGCACTTGGAAAGCAGTGACTGGATCGGACAAAGTCAACATGGATTTACAAAAGGTAAATCATGCTTGACTAATCTACTGGAATTTTTTGAGGATGTAACTGGTAAAATAGATAAGGGAGAACCAGTGGATGTGGTGTATTTGGACTTTCAGAAGGCTTTCGATAAGGTCCCGCATAAGAGGTTAGTGTGCAAAATTAAGGCACATGGGATTGGGGGCAAGGTATTGACTTGGATAGAGAACTGGTTGGCGGACAGAAAGCAAAGAGTTGGAATAAACGGGTCATTTTCTGAGTGGCAGGCAGTGACTAGTGGGGTACCGCAAGGATCGGTCCTAGGACCCCAGCTGTTCACAATATATATTAATGATCTGGATGAGGGAATTGGATGTAATATCTCCAAATTTGCAGACGACACAAAGCTGGGTGGGAGGGTATGCTGTGAGGAGGATGTCGTGAAACTCCAGCACGATTTGGACAGGTTGGGTGATTGGACAGAAATATGGCAAATGCACTATAATGTGGATAAATGTGAGGTTATCCACTTTGGTGGCAAAAACAGGAAGGCAAATTATTATTTGAATGGTAATAGATTGGGAGAAGGGGAAGTGCAAAGAGACCTGGGTGTTCTTGTACACCAGTCGCTGAAGGTAAGCATGCAGGTGCAGCAGGCGGTTAAGAAGGCAAATGGTATGTTGGCCTTCGTAGCAAGAGGGTTCGAGTACAAGAACAAGGATGTCTTGCTGCAGTTGTACAGGGCCTTGGTGAGACCACACCTTGAGTATTGTGTGCAGTTTTGGTCACCTTACCTGAGGAAGGACGTTCTTGCCATGGAGGGAGTGCAGCGAAGATTCACCAGGCTGATACCTGGGATGGCAGGAATGATGTATGAGGAGAGATTGTGTCGATTGGGCTTATACTCACTGGAGTTTAGAAGATTGAGAGGGGATCTCATCGAAACCTATAAAATTCTGTCAGGCCTGGACAGACTAGATGCAGGAAGGATGTTTCTGATGGCCGGGGAGTCCAGAACCAGGGGTCATAGTCTAAGGATAAGGGGTAAGCCTTTTAGGACTGAAATGAGGAGGAATTTCTTCACCCAAAGAGTGGTGAACCTGTGGAATTCTCTGCCACAGAGGGCGGTGGAGGCCAGTTCATTAAGTATATTCAAGAAAGAGTTGGATATATTTCTTAAGGCTAAAGGGATCAAGGGATATGGGGAGAAGGCAGGGACCGGGTACTGAATTTGGATGATCAGCCATAATCTCATTGAATGGCGGAGCAGGCTTGAAGGGCCGAATGGCCTACTCCTGCTCCTATCTTCTATGTTTCTATGTTTCTATGTAAAAAGCTGGAAACACACAGCAGGTCAGTTGACGTCCATGCTGAGAACAGTCTGCATTTTAGGTGCAGACCCTTCTTCGGAATTTAAAAATAAAAGATGAACAGGCATCTTAATACAATCAGCAAAACAGGGGTGGAGGGGCAGAATATACATACGTATATATAAACAAACAGACAAACAAAGAGAGAGGAAGCATCAGTGGAATGATATAATAGATCATCTCAGTAATAGACAGAAGTACTGAAGAAAAAAAAGGCATTAGAGAAGCAAAGGCCATATAAGCAGCTAAACAATGGGGTACGGTAGCCCAGTGGGTATGTCACTGGACTATTAATCCGGAGACCTGAGTTCATAATCCCACCATGGGAGCTGGGGAATTTAAATTCAAATACAGGAAACTTTGTGCTATCCGGACAAACCAGCGCTAATGTTGAAACATATGGAGATTTTGAGCTCCGTATCTGGCAACAAACCCTGTTGCTTAGCAACAGCTTCTAAACAGTCGGCCGTACCTTGCAAGAGTCTCTGTAGCATCTCTGTAGCTTAGCAACAGCTTCAGCGAGACCTTGCAGAGCTTGACTGTTGAGAAAAAGCAACGAAAAGAAAAAAAACCTAACGAAACGGCTCCTGATTTTTGCCAGTCACTTGAGCTTGCCAGACATTTAGCCTCCGGATAACACAAAGTTTCCTGTAATCAAATAAATCTGGAATGAAAGGCTTGTATCAGTAATGGAGACCATGAAACTACTGGATTGTCGTAAAAACTGGTTCACTAATGTCCTTTAGGGAAGGAAATCTGCCGTCCTTACCTGGTCTGGGCTGTATGTGACTCCAGACAGACAGCAATGTGGTTGACTCTTAACTGCCGTCTGAAATGGCCTAGCAAGCCACTCAGTTGTATAAGGTGGCTCACCACCACCTTCTCGAGGGCAATTAGGGATGGGCAATGAATGCTGGCATTTCCAGCGACGCCTACATCCCAGGAATGAATAAAAAAAATTGTGAGGTCTGACGAAAATGTGAGAAAATGAGAAAGATGAAAAATATAGAAAATCTGTGGAGTGGGGTCAGGAATGATATTAAAACATATTTGAGTTTAAATTAAATTTGAAATTTAAACAGATTTTTTGGTATACCTAAGGATTATTATTCTTTATGGAGGACTTGAAGAGATCAAAACCAAAGACTACAACTGTACATCTTTAGCACTGTAACTCCTAATCCAAATATATTAATCATTTTATAAAGTAGCAAACACATTTTATGTAAGCTTAAACAAATGGGCCGGAATTTTGCCTACCTGGGTGGGTCCAGTGCGGCTGGTGTCCATGGCGGATCACGACCCTGCTGATGACTCCATCCCGCCCTCCTGCCCTCCCGCCCTTGTAAGTGAACTTAATGTAATGGGGCCTATTAAGCCCGTCCAGTGTGTTACCCATCCCAATGAGATGGAGTGGGTCTGGTGACATCATTCATGACGCGTTTTCAGTCGGGATCCTTAAAGGGACCATGGCCACATTACATTTGAAGTTTTATCTAACATAGCGCTGTCAGTGCACTGCATCATTGGAGTGCTGCAAACACTGACAATGACTGCACAGAAGCAGAGGGCTGCACCCAAGTTCTCCGATGACTCCCTCCATATGCTTATGGAGGGAGTCAGAGCACGCAGGGAGGTCCTCTTCCCTTCCGATGGGTGGAAGAGACCTCCCCAGGAGACCAACACAGCCTGGTTGCAGATTGCAGAGCAGGTCACAAGCAGGGATGTGTTCAGGAGGACCTGGGTGCAGTACCGCATACGTTTCAATGATCTCATTAGATCAGGAAATGTTAGTACAAAGCCACACTCAACTGCATCCTGCTTTGCCTCTCATCACATCCCCATCACTCTGCCCTCCCTACCCTACTCCTGCACATCCTTACTCACACCAGCATACCTTGCTCATCCACCCATCCCTCTCTCTCTAGCTACATTATCACATCCCCATCTCACTAGCCACCCCTCACACTCACCCTCATCCTAGTGTGATCTTACCAACTAACAACACACAAGGGTCGCCACTTGGGTGTTTTATACAATGTTTATGGAAAATTTCTGTTAATGTGGTGTCAGACATAAAAATCTTTACTTTCAACACTTTGCGTTCTTGGACAGATTTTTGTGCACCTTTGGAAGTGGCTTAGTGAGTTGCAGTGAATGGTGAGACATAACGGTAACTTCGCAATGGTGATAAGTGTGAAGAGAATGGCTTGGTCATTGTAGGGATGCTTTATGGTGTTGGTGTGGGATGGTGCCAACCTGGCACATCATGTGTCAGCCATATGGGTGTACAGCGTAAAATTAACTAAATCTGGCCATGATGAGGCCATCCCTGGCCTCCTGGGTAGTAATGTGGTTAGGTGCTGATGCTCTATGTCCTGTGCAGCATCAGGCGATCGCAGAGAATGTTGGTGTTGTTGTTGGTGCTGCTGGTGTGCCTGGTGCTGCTGGTGTTGGGGCTGATCGTGGTCCAATTCTGAGGACCAAGGTAAGACAGTATAAATGGCACCCATGTTGATGGAATAGATGGCAGGTGAAGAACAGATGACAGAAGCATTCTGTCAATGGTGAGAGAGTTCTTCCAATGGGGTGACACTGGATGGAGACTTTGCTGGAAACACTTGCAGCCTGCAGAATCTGTGCTGGAAATGGACACTCTGCCTGAGGAAAGTGATCATCTGTCAGGTGGGAGCTTTCACTGAACATTTCACACTGTCAAGTAATCAGCTGGAGCAATGGCCACGGAACTCCCGCCTCAGGTTGACAGACGTGGTTCCCAAGCTGCGTGAATCTTGCAGGGAAATTGAAAAAGTAAGTGAAAAAAGGCTCTTAAGTGGCTGTAAGCTACCTGATAATCATCTCAATTGGGTCCCCCGTTGCTGTTGTTGGATCGGCTCCGTGATGACAGACGCGCCAGGGGGAAAGGCTCGTGGGAGCAAGATGACAGCGGGTCTAACAACTTTCCCACCACCAATCGTGCTCACTACCACCCCAGAAAATTCCGGCCATAATTTAACTCTCTGGAAAGCAGGTTTCCCAGCTTGAAAGGTTTGATTCTAATAGTGAATGCCAGACCATAATACATGTGCTTTGCAGAACACTTTGTGAACCATGCCTGCACATCTTCACGAGTTAGAGCAACCCAGCACTGTCCAACCTAGAGTTCAGCACACCACAGCCATTTTCTTCAAGTTTTGAAGTGGTTTTAAATGTTTTAATTTAGGTCATTTCTACCAGTGCGGATTGCAATTAATCTACAAATCAATTCACCATAACAAGGGATGAAAAGGATACATTTGAAATAGCAAAGAAACTGTAATGGATCTCTGATATTTTTTCATCTTGGAAAAGAGAAAAAGGAGAGAATAGATGAATTCCTGTAAAACTAATTTAGATGGTCAAAGCCTTAAAAGTTGTGATAAAGTTAAGACGTGTTGTCCCATTCACTGACAGAAGAAACATATGAATTCAAGCAATGGATGCAAGATAGTTCAGTGTTTATCCTACATTACCTACATTATCTTTAGGATTTCCACAAATTAACAACAAATAAGCTCATCATTAACTCAATTAACTTCTCCAAATGCAATGTCACTTACACCATCTCCTTATCCTCTGAATTTCATAAACTGTTGAAAATATCTAATAATTAAACAATAATAACTGGAGTACCAATTGACCACCCCATTCCAATCCCAATGGATCTTTTTCTCTTGGGCCTAAAGTAAGTTAGCAGGCTTTATGAAGTAGACCCCCCACCGACCCCCACCCTTTCAATCAAAACATAGATACTAAAACTTTACGATAGATTTTCCTGGCCTTGTTCCTGGAAAATGTAATCTCCCCAGGCACAAAGGTCAGGAAAAAAGGGCAGAGGCCAAACAAAACATTATCCTGGGATTTTTGGGGCTTCCGCAGGGCAAGTGGGAAGCACTGGGCCAATGGTTGCACTCAGTGTTGGCCCATCACTATGATGCTAATGAGACAGGTACGGGGCATTACTGGCCTCCTGATTCATTTCCTGGGTGCCCCAACAGGGAAACATGGTGCAGTGGCCTTCCCTGTTAACTGGAGGGTCCAAGATAGGATGAAGACAGACAAGTAGCTGTCTTTCTTTAATTTGTACCTCCCCTCAGATGTTTTAAGGCAACCAGGACCTTCTGGTTGCTGATGTCAACACACACCTGCAGGCCTGAGAGACACCCAAATGTTGTGTCCTTCCTACTAACACGAGGCCTGCCAGGGGGTGGACCTGTGCTGAGGGTGTACCTGAGCCATGTTAATGATCCAGCACAAGATATATTGGCAGTCCTTTCCAGTGCCAAGGCAGTGAGGATTCAGGAAAACTGACCTGAAAAAGTTGATTAAAACTTATCACAATTTAGTTGTACTTCCAAAGATAAAAAAAACTTTTGTTTAATGTTTCTGATCAATTTTCCCAAATGGCACACACATTATTTGTATAAAAGCAGCAGTATTTGGTGATATAACAACAGAAAATGCTGGAAACACTCAGCAGGTCAGGCAGCATCCGTGGAGAGAGAAAAACAGAGTTAACGTTTCAGGTCAATGACCCTTCGTCAGAACTAGAAAAAGTTAGAGATGTAACAAATTTTTAAGCAAGCGTAGGGGCAGGGAAAGGAAGGAGGGGAGGAAAGAACAAAAGGGAAGGTCTGTGATAAGATGGAAGGCAGGAGAGATTAAAAGACAAAAGGGGTGATGGTGCAAGGCAAAAGGAGATGGTAACGGGACAAGTTAAGAAACAAAAGATGACTCTAAATGAGGTGTAAATGGCAATGGCAGAATCATCAACAGCTGCCATGTGAAAAAATAACGAAATAAAAGTAAAAATAATAGGGGCTGAGGTTATGGTCTGGAATTGTTGAACTCGATGTTGAGTCCAGAGGCTGTAAAGTGCCTAATTGGAAGATGAGGTGCTGTTCCTTGAGCTTATGTTGGAACAGTGTAAGAGGCCGTGGATGGAGAGATCAGAGTGGGAGTGGAGCGGAGAATTAAAGTGACAGGTGACCGGAAGCTCGGGGTCATGCTTACGGACTGAACGGAGGTGTTCCGCAAAGCGGTCTCCCAATCTGCGTTTGGTCTCCCCAGTGTAGAGGAGACCGCATCGTGAGCAGCAAATACAGTATACTAAATTGCAAGAAGTACAAGTAAATCGCTGTTTCACCTGGAAGGAGTGTTTGGGACCCTGGACAGTGGGAAGGGAGGAGGTAAAAGTTCTGATGAAGGGCCACAGACCTAAAACGTTAACTCTGTTTTTCTCTCTCCACGGACGCTGCCTGACCTGCTAAGTGTTTCCAGCATTTTCTGTTGTTGTTTCAGATTTCCAGCATCCTCAGTATTTTGCTATAGTATTTGGTGATATATTTAGAAGATTGAAGCCGTTGTCTTCGGTCCCATCCACAAACTCCGTTCCCTAGCTATCGACTCAATCCCTCTTCCTAGCCACTGTCTGAGGCGGAACCAGACAGTTCGCAAACTTTCTGTTCTCTTGGTGTCCCACAAGGATTTGTGTTGGGGCCCCAACTATTCATCGTATTTATTAATGACTTGGATGATGGGATAGAAAGCCACATATCCAAGTTTGCTGATGACATAAAGAGAGGCAGCATTGTCAGCAGTGTAGATGGAAGCATAACATTACAAAGGGATATCGACAGATTAAGTGAATGGGCAAAACTATGGCAAATGGATTTCAATGTAGGCAAATGTGAGGTCATCCACTTGAGACCTAAAAGGGATAGAACAGATTACTTTCTAAATGGTGAAAAGCTAGACACAGTGGAGGTCCAAAGAGACTTGGGGATCCAGGTACATAGATCATTAAAATGTCATGAACAGGTACAGAAAATAATCAAAAAGGCTATTTGAATGCTGGCCTTTATATCTAGAGGACTAGAATACAGGGGGGCAGAAGTTATGCTACAGCTGTACAAAGCCCTGGTAAGGCCACAGCTGGAGTACTGTGAGCAGTTCTGGGCACCACACCTTAGAAAGGATATACAGTATTGGCCTTGGAGGGAGTGCGGCATAGATTTACCAGAATGATACCTGGACTCCAAGGGTTAAATTACAAGGAGAGATTACACAAACTAGGGTTGTATTCCTTGGAATTTAGAAGGTTAAGTGTTGATCGAAGTTTTCAAGATATTAAGGGGAACTGATAGGGTAGATAGAGAGAAACTATTTCTGCTGGTTGAGGAGTCTAGGACCAGGGGGCATAGTCTAAAAATTAAAGCCAGACCTTACAGGAGTGAAATTAGGAAACACTTCTACACTCAAAGGATGGCAAAAGTTTGGAACTCTCTTCCACAAATGGCAATTGATGCTAGATCAATTGTTAATTTTAAATCTGAGATTGATAGAGTTTTGTTAACCAATGGTATTAACGGATATGGGGCAAAGGGGGGGTATATGGAGTTAGGTCGCAGATCAGCCATGATCTCATTGAATGGTGGAACAGGCTTGAGGGGCTAAATGGCCTACTCCTGTTCATATGTTCCTGTTTGACCCTGAGTTGAGCTTCTGACCCCATACCCTCTCCATCACCAAGACCGCCTACTTCCATCTCCGTAACATCGTCCGTCTCCGCCACTGCCTCAGTTTATCTGCGGCTGAAACCCGCATCCGTGCCTTTGTTATCTCTAGAGTCAACTATTCCAATGCTCTCTTGGCCGGCCTCCCACCTTGCATCCACCGTAAACTTGAGTTCATCCAAAACTCTGTTGTTCGTATTCTAACTCGCACCAATTCCCATTCTTTGTGTTCACTGACCTACATTGGCTCTCAGTCCAGCAATACCTCAATTTTAAAATTCTCATCCTTGTTTTCAAATCCCTCCATGGCCTCGCTCCTCCCTATTTCTGTATCCTCCTCCAATCCTACAACCCTCCGAGATCTCAGCACTTCTCCAATTCTGGCCTCTTACACATCCCCGATTTTCATCGCTCCACTATTGGCAGATGTGCCTTCAGCTGCCAGGCCCTGATCTCTGGAATTCCCTCCCTAAACTTCTCCGCCTCTCTACCTCTTCCTCCTCCTTTAAGATGTTCCTTAAAACCTACCTCTTTGAATAACCTTTTGCTCACCAGCCCTAATATCTCCTGTGACATGATCGCCGGAATTTTCTCCACAGAGGCGGGTTGGGGGTGGGCGGGTCCGAGGCGGATGGGAAACCCGGGAGTGAATGTGAATCGTCGGATTCCCACCTGCAGCCAGCCAGCTTGAGAGGGGGGATCAGGGATCATGGCGGGGGGTGGGGGGGGATCGTGGATCGTAGATCATGTGGGGGGGGCGTCGGCCAGGGATCGGTGGGGGGACAATCGGCAGGGAGGCCGGAGGACTGGGGCCGGTCTCATCATCATCGTTGAGTTGGAAAGCCTGTGGTGGGGGGGGGGGGGGCGGTGGGGTGTGGTAGGAGGTTGGCCTCATGGTGGGGTGGGTTAGGTAGGGACCCTGGATCTAGGAGGTAGGTATAAATCCACTTACCTCCTGGATCCAGCAGTTCCCGCCTCGGTTTAACTGCCAGGTTTCAGGGATTGTGTGAAACTCGTCCACAGACAGTTAAATTCGAAATGATCGGGGAAAAAGAGGCTTCCAGCCTCATTACAATATTTAAATTGAGTTAACACTCCCTGGGAGTGGGTTGGATGCCCACCCCATCCCACCTCCGGCAAAACCAGAAGTGGGCGGGTTGGCGGCAGGATCAGGCCGGGAATCCCATTTTTAACAATTTAACTGCCCTCATGCTCCAAACACACCCGTTTTTTTAATGGGAAAATTCCGGCCAATATCTTTTATGTCCATCTCAACCACAGAATCAGGCAGTCTTCATGCAAAACAGATCTAAGTAGATTTCCTAGTTTAAGCTAGAAGATCATGGCAATAATACATGGGCCTCAGCTTCATTTTCATTACTGACTTACAAAATGTTGCATAAGAATACATTTTAGGAAACATGGAGTATATCAAAGGAAATGGCAGGTGGAGTTGATTAATATTAATTTTACATAAGTCACAATGTTAACTCAAAAAGGGTTTCTGTCACTTTAAATCAATTATCATTTCAGTCTTTTCTTGGGAGTTGGTACAATGCAACCATTTAAAAAGATACTGGAGGAGGCTTTATCCACTTATTAAATTGGAAATTCTAAAGGGGTGGCATTCTCCTTACATTAGGATCTGGAAAGTTATAAATAATTCCAGAAGACAAATGAAGAGTGTGGAGCTGCATTCCTGTGCATTCCATCTCAATTTAATTACAGCGTTTTGCTCTTTTCAGTAACATATGACATTCACTCTATGTAGCTGAAGGCTCTCAGTGCTGTATCTATTAGATGACCCAGAAGTAATTGTCTGATATATTTATAGAATCCATTTACTACCAGTAAGTGCTTTGTCTGACAGTAGAAAGTATGTAAACAAAGGTTCGCTCCATGCACTTTCTGAGTGTGTGTCAAACATTGAAATGCATGTGTTACTTCCTTTTAGATAAGTGGGACTCGAGTGGTACCACCAACTAATTTATTTTATTTTTGTGGAGATAATTAGTCCTTTTCGCCCCCACTCCAGTCTTATGCATCCAATAAAGGTACTATTAATTAAGGGTTTTGAGGTTTTCCCTTAGCAGGGCAACATGTGACTGTAGATATTTTTAAGAATTGTGTTTTCTTCATAGACAAATAATTAATTTCTATTTTGATTGTTATTAAAATGAAGGCAGAAATCCTTTCACGTTATGCCATGCTTTTTCAGTTAAACAGATGGCAAATTATTATCTGTCATGTGAATGGGGATGTACCCAGTGGTATCTTCGAGAAACATAAAGGGATGGTGCCCACACATACAATTAGAAGCACAGAGGAGAGCTTTTCAGTTGCTGAATCACCACGAGGCAATGAACAACCAGGCAACTTACAGAACAATGATATCTCCTCAACTCAGCAATGAGTGGCAGATTGTTACATTTTGCTCACAGCACAGGACTGTCGAGAATAACTGAAACAGTCTGACCGGCGTGATAAATATGCTTATCTTTTTCAACATATCCAATTTACAGGATGCTTGTTAAAACTGTGATTCTGGATATGTCAAAGTATATAATTAGAGCAACATTAAAATATCTTGTTATCTTAGCCGACAGAGTGAGAAGCAGAAAGGTAACAGCTGAAATAGCCCAAGCTGGTACTGTAGTGACACAATTGGAAAAGCATTTTAAAAGATGAAGGATTGTGTATTTTCTGCAGTCTTTAATATTAATAATGCAGTTTTGTATATATTTTAAAATTTTTATTTTCTTAGGTGAAGCTTCAATATATAAGTTGTACTTTTGAAACTCTTAAAAGACAGCGTTATGACACTTGTCGCTATGCCATCATTTTGCACTCCCCATATTAGCCCATTTGAGGATAGTCAGTAATTTACTATCATCAAAATATTCTTGATGATAGTAAATCACTAACTACCCTCAAATGTCCTCAACACCATCATCATCTGCTGAAGGACTTACTGTGCATTGCAGAGATAACAGATGCGATATGAAGGGAACATTAGCCATTATATCACATCTGTCACTTGGCATACTTGCTAGTCAGCCTGCAGTGTGCAGTTCTGTAGATTTTGCTCTGATCAATTATGACAACAACTTGCATTATATAGCACATATGATGCAACAAACATCCCAAGGTGCTTCACAGAGAAGAGAGCAAACACCAAGTTGTAAGAGAGATGATTGAAAGCACAAGTGAAAAAATAGATGGACCCTACAACGCAACCTAACTTACTAGGACCCATTGGTATCTCTAATTCCAGCCCAGGGCATTAAAGAACATAGGCTGCAACTTCCACAGACTCTTGTGAGGTGGCGGAGGTGCAGTAGAGAGGGATTACCGCCTGCTGCTTTGGAGTGCCATTGACCCTATGCAAAATCCCAAGGAAGGAGGTCATTTAAATATTTAGGGTAGGTACCTCATGCTTGCATCAGTGCAGGAGAGGCACCCACCCAACTGAATTGATGGGTGCTGCTCTAATAGGCCAGAGGAAGCTGGTAAAATAAATTAATTTTATTTCCATCAACCATCAGACCATTAGTTGAATGATAATCTATCCCTCAGGGATCGATTCCTCTTACCTTTCTGGGCCCTTGTGGGTTATAGATAGTCCCTGGGCTGGATTTTGTCAGTGTGGGCGGGCTGGGGCGTGTCAGGTGGAAATCGTGTCAGGACCCCGACTCCTAAGTGAAGTGCTGAAAAAGTGCGATTTTCCCCTAATTGGGCAATTGATTTCCTGCGTGTGGGAACCCCTGGCCCAGTGAGTCTTTTCATACAGAAAGTCGCCTCCGATGACATCATCAATGCTGCTGGATTTCAGACCTGCAAGCAGCCTTGTTTCTTCTGGAGACTGCAAAGGCTCTGCAAATTGTATGAAGGGGGAGTTGATTTCCTGACAATGTCCACGATCAAGCAAAAGAGTGCTCCTCAATTTGATGAGCCCTCCCTCCAAGCTCTGGTGCACGGAGCCAGCTGCAATAAGGAGGTGCTGTTCCCTTCCTCAGGGAGAAAAAGTTACTCCAGCAGACAAAAGCTGTGTGGCTACAAGTGGCCCAGGAGGCCAACTCCATTTCACTAAGCCGCAGAATCTGGCTGCAATGCAGGAAGAGGTTTCATGATCTTCTCCGCACAGGAAAATTGAGTATGACTTTCCCATCACCCTCAATCTGATCCCCATCGCCTCTCCTCACCAGCACTCTGCTTTGCCAACCTCTTCCTCCACATCCCACTTGACACTTACATCCCTGCACCCTTACCCATTCCCTCTCTCTCTAAGGTCACATTCACTTAACTATTCAACCATGCAGCCCTCACACTCCCTATCACTGTGATGCCATGACAACAACAACTTTCAACACACAGGGAGGGTCCTTTGTATCCTTCTAAGTATCTATGCTATGGATTCTCTACACTCACTCCTTCATTCTCACTCAAACTCCACTTGTGTCCCTCATTGCAGGAAAAGAGAGCCCACAATAAGAGGGAAAGAGCCATGACAGGAGGAGGGCCACCCGTAGTAGCCCAGATAATGCACCAGTAGCCACAAGGGTAGTAACTTGGGTGTCATGTGTTTATTTTTGAAAACTATCAGTTGCTTGTTGTGATAAAAATTTCTGCTGGCAAACTGTTGAAGTTGTGGCCTGTGTCATTTCGCAAATGGGACTTCCACATTGAGGACTTATGGTGACCTGCAATTGTCAGTATGGTGGTCAGAGTGATAGGAATCCGCAGGTTCTTGGCCATTGTCGATGCTCTGGTAAGAAGCTGTGAGGCAAAAGTGCTTGAATGGCTAGGCTAAGCAAATCTGACCAAGATGAGTGCGCCCCTTGCATCCTGGGCAGCAATGTGTTCGCATGCTGCTGCCACTGGTTGATGCACCTCTGCAAGCTGTTCGTTGTCGTTCTCTTCCTCCTCCTCCTCCTCCTCCTCCTCATCTGAGGAGGCTATGTGATGAGCCACTTGTTCCTCAGGCATCTGCAAGCCACGATGCTGTGCCATGTTGTGAAGTGCACAGCAGACCATGACCATTCTGGAGACCCTGGCTGCTGAGTACTGCAGGGCTCCACCTGATCTATCCAGGCATCTGAAGCGCATCTTCAGCAAGCTGATGGTTTGCTTGATTATGGATCTGGTGGAAATGTGGCTGGAGTTGTAGCGCTCCTCAGCTTCATTGGATGGGCCCATAACGGCGTCATTAGCCACGTCTTCAGGGGATAGCCCTTGTCTCCAAGTAGCCATCCGAAAAGCTGGTCTGGCGGACTGAAGAGCGAAGGCACACTAGACAGGTGCAGGATGAAGGAGTCATGGCAACTGCCAGGGTACTTGGCGCAAACATGCAAAATGTCCTTGTGGTCACACACCAGCTGTACGTTGAGGGAGTGGAAGCCCTTGCAGTTGACAAAAATACTTGGATTGTGATGGGGTGCCTTAAGGGCCACATGTGTGCAGTCTACTATACCCTGCACCCTTGGAAAGCCTGCCAGATTGTCAAACCCAATCGCACGTGCAGTTACACTGGCTTGATCCTTGGAGAAATTTATGTAATTGTGCGCGATGGCAAAGAGGGCATCAGTTACCTGCGTGATGCAAGTGTGTGCGGCCACCTGGGAGATGCCGCTGATGTTTGCTGTTGGTCCCTGGAAGGAGCCTGAAGCAAAAAAGTTGAGTGCGGTGGTGACTTTGACGGCCACTGGTAAGGAGTGTCCACCCGCTCCTCTGGGCTCCAGGTCTTGCTGCAGCATTGTGCAGATGTCACCCACTACCTCTCGCGAAAGTCTGAGCCTCCTTTGGCACTGCTGCTCTGCTTATCCTCTGTCTGTAGACCCTGTTTTGGGGGTATCTCCTGCGCCGACGTGCTTCCATGCGCTGGCACCTTCTGGCCTGTGCAGCTTCAGGTGGGTGAGCAGCAGCTGGGAGCTCCTACTGTTGCTCCTGCAGTTGGTGCTGCTGTTGTTCAGGGTTCTGCTACTGCCGCGGCTGGTCTTCGTCCGAATCTGATGTCCAGGAGGAAAGGAAATAAATGGTTCCCATTCTTCAGGTTTATACCTCAGTTGAGGAAGCGCTCATTCAAGGTGCAGAGAGGGGTTTCCCAGGAGGTCACACTGGAGAGGGCTGTCAGGCTCCAAACTTCCACAACAATCAGTAGGCCTGTTAAAAGTTCCCCCAGAC
This sequence comes from Somniosus microcephalus, assembly GCF_052327205.1. Classification (NCBI taxonomy): domain Eukaryota; kingdom Metazoa; phylum Chordata; class Chondrichthyes; order Squaliformes; family Somniosidae; genus Somniosus; species Somniosus microcephalus. Next base: position 110,698,346 of record NC_140987.1, on the reverse strand, counting down.
CTGAGACAACAAAGTTCTGCCACCTGCAAATGAAGATTGCTGAAATCTCCTTTTTAATAGTGGAGCTGCAGCTGTTGGTAAGCAATCCACTTGTGATGGCTCCAGAATTCACTGGCATGTTCCAGAGGAGGCGTGCAGCTCATGGGAAAAGTATTAAAATCAGAAAGGCCTCTCAAAATGGGATTATAGAGGCAATTAAGTGGTTGTTAAGGGCCTTAATGACCTATCCCGCCTCTTGGAAACAGGATGGAAAGCGGGTCAGAAAACACTTACTCGGAGGCGGGTTGGAGGTGGATCGGGCCCGCCTGCCATTTTTTGTGATTTTTACCACCTCACACGCCTCCAATCCCGCCTCCTCGGGCCTGGCAAAATCGAGCCCCATGAGTTTTCAATTTCTGCAAGCTGTGAATTATTTTCAAGAGATTGGTTTATTATTAATGACTAAGTATACCATTATAGAATCATAAAAACTTACTGCACAAAAGAATGCCATTCGGCCCACCGTGCCCATGCTGGCTCTTTGAAAGAGTAGTCATACCTAGTCCCACACCCCTGCTTTTTGTCCATAACCCTATAACTTCTTCATCCTCAATTACCTCCCAACTCCTTTTAAAATTATTTACGGAATCAGCTTCCGCCACCTTTTCAGGTAGAGCGTTCTGGATCCCGACAACTCTCTGAGCAAAAAAAATTCTCCTCATCTCCCCTCTAGGGCCTAGAAATTGGATAAGGCCCGCAAACAGGCGCGGGCTTCGCACAGTGCTATGTGTCCATGCCCGTTCAAAGTGGTGCAGGCAGCAGGCAAAATTCGCGTTGCCATGAATGCAACTTGTGCTGTTAAGTAGAATGATTATGAATACAGCAGGCAGCGCTGATCTCAGCGCTAGACTTGCTGCTGATTGCACTGAACAGGGGGGCAAATATCAGGTGTAGTCTACTGGCCAATAAAGAGGCGGTGCTTTGTTGCAGAAGCTCCTCATTGTCATTGTGGACAGAGCCATGGCCCAACAGTCAAGGGAAAGGGCAAGCAGATTTTTGAATGCAGCACTGGAGGCCTTGGTCCTGGGAATACAAAGACGCTATCAGGTCCTCTACCCGCAGGGGGGGCAGGAGGCCTTCAAGGCTTAACACCAGAAGGCTGTGGGAGGAGATCGCTCAAGCCATCACTGTGACAAGTGTTGTCCCCAGGACCTGGATCCAGTGGCACAAAAATTTAATGACCTCACATGAGTAGTCAAGGTGAGTGAATGCATCATCAAAAGCCATATCCCACCATCTGCACCACAAGCCTCACACACTGCTCAATGCACCATACCCCCATTACTCACCTACCAACAATCTCTAGCTATCAGCACTCATATCTCACAATCATAGCTTCACTTCACCCTCACACACTGCTGCAAGACTCATTTTTCATACATGATATGCAGAAACTACTGCCTTCTTCAAATAGCTACCATCAGCGTTTTTATAAACAACCAACATAAATCTAAAAGGATATGTAGAAGCGTAGGCACCATTTAGAAGCCCACGAACATTGAAAACTCCATTTACTGATCAGCTGTCTTTTTCCTCACAGTACATATGTGAATAGACAAAGCAGATAAGCACAGACAGACTCAATTGTTAAGCAGGATGATTATGAATACAGTCTTTCTTATGAATCTACTAATTAATGTCTGCTTCCATTCAGAGTTAAAGCTGTCATATTGCCAAAGCCTGGTGCTTTGTTCTTCTTCACTCTTGTGATATTTCTGTTCACATTGTCAAATTTTTCCGTTGTATTTTAAATTGTGTTGAAGAAACTTAGGAGGTTTGTTCCATTTACAGTAATTAATATAAATATAATTTAGCTAAATGTTTCAAGACATGTGGGCCGCAAAATTCCCCTCTTAGCGCTAGCATTTAATGCCGGTTTCAGCAGAAAAATGGCGGCCGCATCGCTTTGGGTGACTTCTTGTGCAGTTCATGGTGGTCGACATTTTGGGCAGATCGGTAGCGTGGCCGTTACCTGCGTTCGCCAGAAGAATGTTAATGAGGCAGATCGTGACATCAATCGGCAATGCTGATTTGACACATGACCTGCTATTTTGGATGTCGCTGCTCAACTGCATGCCCTTGCCAAAGCACACACAGCTGAATGTGCATTCAGCTGCATGAGGGACTCCCCCACCAGTGATATTTAAAGGGATAATCAGCAACTTTCAGGTAACTTGTTTTTTGATTTCTACTGGCTCTGTGTAAGTTTGTGCAAATGTTTGGAGCTTTGTAGAGTTATTTAAAGTTGATGAGGTGACGGAGTGGTGCTGCAAGTGGAGAAGGCCTTGCTTCTAAATCCAAGAGCTCTGCTCAGACCACTTGCTCCCCGTCATGGGAGCGCTACTTGCAGTCTCCCTCATGCTGCAGCATGACAGGGAGATGGAGCAGAGACAGCAAAGAAAAGGATAAGCTGCTCACAGAGAGAGGAGGAGGGGCAGGAGGGCCCTCAGCAGGAGGCCTTACCTAGGGTATTTCAAGAACACTTCTCCTACCTGCACTTAAGCCAGGAGTAATGTAATCGGAGGCTCCGCTTCAACAAGGAGGTGATCACAAAATTCTGCCACCTCTTGGAACCAGACCTGCAGCCTCAGACCAGGGCGATGATGGCGCTGCCAGTGGCCCTCAACGTGACCGTGGAGCTCAATTTTTTCGCCACCAGATCACTCCAGGCTGGAGCAGGTGACGCAGCTAACATCTCCCAGTTCACCATCCATCGCTGCACCCGGGAGGTCATAGAGGCTCTTTACTCCAGGAGAAGGGACTTCATTGTCTTCTCACTTAACAGAGAGAAGCAGGAGGAGTACGCATGTGGCTTTGCCATGATATTGGGCTTCCCCAGGTGCAAGATGCCATCGACTGCACACACATGGCTTTGCGGGCGCTGCATGTCAATCCTGAGATATACCGCAACCGCAAAGGCTACCACTCACTTAATGTACAATTGGTGTGCGACCATGCCCAGCACGTTATGATGGTGAATGCCCATTATACTGCAAGCAGTCACGATGCCTTCATCCTGCACCAGCCCAGTGTGCCAGCAATCTTCCAGCCACAATGTCGAACCCGAGGACGGCTGCTCGGAGACAAGGGCTATCCGCTCTACACCTGGCTGATGGCTCCCCTCCACAACCCCACCACACATGGCTAGCAGTCATATAATGACAGCCATGCTGCCATGACGAACTTCATCGAGCAGACCATTGGGGTGCTAAAGCAACGGTTTAGGCCACTCGGGAGGAGCCCTTCAGTACACACTGGGGCAGGTGTTCCATTTCATGGTGGGCTGCTACATCCCCCACAACTTGGCCATCATGTGGTGCATTGAGCAGTTTGTGAGGCAAGTCATAGAGTCATAGAGAGTCATAGAGTTTTACAGCACAGAAAGAGGCCCTTCAGCCCATCGTGTCTGCGCCGCCCATCCATCCCTGTCCAGTCTAATCCCATTTTCCAGCATTTGGTCCATAGCCTTGTATGCAATGGCATTCCAAGTGCTCATCCAAATGCTTCTTGAATGTTGTGAGGGTTCCTGCCTCTACCACCCTTTTGGGCATTGAGTTCCACATTCCAACCACCCTCTGGGTGAAAAAGTTCCTCCTCAAATCCCCTCTAAATCTCCTGCCCCTTACCCTGAATCTATGCCCCCTTGTTATTGACCTCCCTACTAAGGGGAAAAGTTCCTCTTTGTCTACCCTATCTATGCCCCTCATCATTTTGTATACCTCAATCAGGTCCCCCCTCAGCCTTCTTTGCTCCAAGGAAAACAACCCCAGCCTGTTTAGTCTTTCTTCATAGCTGAGGCGCTCCATCCCAGGTAACATCCTGGTGAATCTTCTCTGCACCCTCTCCAAAGCAATCACATCCTTCCTATAGTGAGGCGACCAGAACTGCACACAGTACTCCAGCTGTGGCCTCACCAGCGTTTTGTACAGCTCCATCATAACCTCCCTGCTCTTATATTCTATGCCTCGGCTAATGAAGGCAAGTATCCCATATGCCTTTTTAACCACCTTATCTACCTGTTCCGCTGCCTTCAGGGATCTATGTACATGTACACCAAGGTCCCTCTGACCCTCTGTACTTCCTAGGGTCCTACCACTCATTGTGTATTCCCTTGCCTTATTTGTCCGTCCAAAATGCATCACCTCGCACTTTTCAGGGTTAAATTCCATTTGCCACTTTTCCGCCCATCTGACCAACCCGTTTATATCGTCCTGTAGCCTGAGGCTTTCCTCCTCGCAATTGACCACCCCACCAATTTTCATGTCATCTGCGAACTTGCTGATCATACCTTTTACATTCTCATCCAAATCATTTATGTAGATCACAAACAACAAGGGACCCAGCACCGATCCCTGAGGTACCCCACTGGACACAGGCTTCCAGTCACAAAAGCAACCTTCGACCATCACCCTCTGCCTCCTGCCACTCAGCCAGTTTAGGATCCAACGCGCCAAGGCACCCTGGATCCCATGGGCTCTTACCTTCTTGACCAGTCTCCTATGCGGGACTTTGTCAAAGGCTTTACTGAAGTCCATGTAGACCACATCCACAGCATTTCCCTCATCCACCCCACTAGTCACCCCCTCGAAAAATTCAATCAGATTTGTCAGACATGATTTACCCTTGACAAAGCCATGCTGACTATCCCCGATTAATCCTTGCCTCGCCAAGTGGAGACTAATTTTGTCCCTCAGAATTTTTTCCAATAATTTCCCTACCACAGATGTTAGGCTCACTGGCCTGTAATTCCCTGGTTTATCCCTGCTACCCTTCTTGTATAATGGTACTACGTTAGCTGTTCTCCAGTCCTCTGGTACATCCCCTGTGACCAGAGAGGTTCTGAAAATTTGTGTCAGAGCCCCTGCAATCTCCTCCTTTGCCTCCCACAGCAGCCTGGGATACATCTCGTCCGGGCCTGGGGATTTATCCACTTTTTGGCCTGCTATAACCGCTAGCACCTCCTCCCTCTCGATGCTAATATGTTCAAGTATGTCACAGTCCCCTTGCCCGATTTCTATGTCTGCATCGTCTTTCTCCATAGTGAACACAGATGCAAAAAATTCATTTAAAACCCCGCCTACATCATCTGGCTCTACACACAGATTGCCACTTTGGTCCCTAATGGGCCCTACCCTTTCCCTGGTTATCCTCTTGCCCTTAATATACTTATAAAACATCTTAGGATTTTCCTTTATTTTGCTCGCCAGTGTTATTTCATGGCCCCTCCTCGCCCTCCTAATTTCTTTTTTAAGTATGCCCCTGCACTTTTTATACTCCTCTAGGGCTTCTTCTGTCTTTAGTCTTTTGTAACTGCCAAAAGCCCCCCTTTTATTTCTAATGCATTTTTGTATATCCCTTGTCATCCAAGGTTCCCTTTGCTTGTTGGTCCCACCCTTGACCTTTTCAGGAACATGTTGGCGCTGTACTCTCTCTATTTCCCTTCTGAAAGTCTCCCACTGTTTTGATGTGGATTTTCCTATAAGTAGCTGCTCCCAGTCCACTTTGGCCAGATCCTGCCTTATCATATTAAAATCGGCCTTCCCCCAATTTAGAACCCTTATTTCCGGGCCGCCTTTGTCTTTTTCCATGACCACCTTAAATCTCACCGAATTATGGTCACTGTCGCCAAAATGCTCTCCTACTGATACTTCCACCACTTACCCGGCAACATTCCCCAGAATTAGGTCCAGTACCACCCCCTCTCTTGTAGGACTTTCTACATGTTGGCTCAAAAAGCTCTCCTGGATGCACTTTAAGAATTCTGCACCCTCTAAGCCTTTCACACTCTGACTATCCCAATTTATATTGGGGAAGTTGAAATCCCCCACTATTATTACCCTATTATTTTCGCACTTCTCTGAGGTTTGCCTACATATCTGTTCCTCTATCTCCCCCTGACTGTTTGGGGGCCTATAGTACACTCCCAGCAAAGTGCTTGCCCCCTTTTTGTTTTTAAGTTCTACCCATATGGCCTCATTAGAGGACCCCGCTAATATATCATCCCTCCTTACAGCAGTAATTGACTCCTTAATTAATATTGCAACACCCCCTCCCCTTTTACACCCCCCTCTGTCTCGCCTGAAGATTCTATACCCCGGAATATTGAGCTGCCAGTCCTGACCCTCCCTCAACCATGTCTCCGTGATAGCAACAATATCGTACTCAAGTGGTGCAGTTGATGGAATATGGCATTTGAAGATGCATTCGCTCACCTTGACTACTCGTGTGAGGTCATTAAACTTCTTGCGGCACTGGATCCAGGTCCTGGGGGCAACACATGTAACACTGATGGCTTGGGCTATCTCCTGCCACTGCCTTCTGGCATTCTGCCTCGAAGGCCTCCTAGCCTCCTGCGGGTCGAGGACCTGTCTGCATCTGAGAAGCGCCTTGCCCTTTCTCTTCCCTGTTGTGACATGGCTGCATCCACAGTGACAATGAGATGCTTCTGCAACAAAGCACCTCCCCTTTAAGATGTACAGTGATCTTAGGCACAATTTTATTGGCTAGCAGACTGCACCTGATATTGCCTCCCCCTCTTGAACGCTGAGCCAACCAACAGCGAATGAGTCGCTGAGCTCAGTGCTCCAATCATTATGATGAGCAGGCAACACACATTGTGCGTGCTACCTGCCACACTTTCAACGGGCGTGGGCAGATCGCGCTCCTCAATCCCTTCGCCCATTTTAAGGCCTAATTCAATTTCACCCCTGTATACTTCTATTAGTATATAAGGGCCTAGAAATTCAGTGGGCTGTGCCACCAGTTAGCGCCCAAAGAGGGCACTCAGTGGCTTTAGTGCCACTGGCCACGCCTCCCGCGATATTTAGCGGGGCGCTAATGGCAGCGTTAGCTTGTAGCGCTGCGCCGCCACCAATGACGTCATTGGTGTGCGCAGCGCCCCGCTCCCGCCCCGATCGTGATATTTGGTCGCGCCCGCCTCTGTAACGCCGGTCGCAAATCACGACCGGTTCACAGGGCCTACCTGTGGCAATAGTGGCGCAAATTAAGGTGGAGGTGCGGGGCGGCCATTTTTTCCGGTGGCCGCCTGCCAGCACCTCCTCGCGCCGCCCTCCCCGGCTGCCTGATCCACCCCCCGGGCAGTGCCGGCTGTGTCCCAAAAGCCTGGCACTACTCCTCGGTGTCGGGCTCTTTTGCTGGCACTCGCGATCGGTGATCGCGCTGGTGCAGGCCCCTCCCCCTTAAGAAGGGGAGGAAGGCCTGCAGTACAGCAGCGCGCCGTGCCACAGCATGTGGCGCTGTGGCACGTAGCGCGGCAATATTCAGTTTGAGCGCCCCAAGCGGGACGCGGGGAGCCTCGAGCAGCGCCCCGAGTCCCTCTTGGGGCGCTCCCACTGAATATTGGGAGGGCGCAAGCGGCTCTGGCCGGAGCGCAAATTCCGGCGCCCAGGCGAGCTTGGCGCCCCAAACGCGGTGCCACCGAATTTTTAGCCCAAAGTATGGTGTGGAGATGCCGGAGTTGGACTGGGGTGGACAAATGTAAGAAGTCACACAACACCAGGTTATAGTCCAACAGCTTTATTTGAAATCACAAGCTTTCGGAGCGCTGCTCCTTCGTCAGGTGAATGAGTCGCTCCTTCACCTGACGAAGGAGCAGCGCTCCGAAAGCTTGTGATTTCAAATAAAGCTGTTGGACTATAACCTGGTGTTGTGTGACTTCTTACATATATAAAGTATAGGATCATATCATGACAAAATGGATAATTAAGATATCTAGGTTGCTAAAAGTAAAATACAGCTTTCTTCAGTTAAGGTATCAAAGGGCTACAGTCAGTTAAGTACTGTAGAAATGGCGATATATGAATAGAAAACAGCTGTGGACAGAGGGGTTTTGAAAAGTGCAACTGGGCCTGTGCCATTTTCCGGTGGGTTCTACGACAGAAGACCAGCGGAATCCCTGTTGATTTTTTGGGCCAACTTTTTCCATGTAGTGTTTCTTTTCTTCTTGCATTTCTTATCACTGCAGGTGCTGGTCTGTTACATCACACGCAAGTTCCAAAGTGATTCTTAGATTTGAGCAGTTGCAGTGCCTTGAGTATCCCTAAAGACATTTACTGGGGCAAGTAATATTACCTGGAAAGTTAAACCGGGTGGGCTTTAAAATAAAGGGCTGATTCCGATCCTGTCAGTTTCTTGCCAGGCACGTTAGGTTAAAATTACCTCCTTGGGACTTTCGGTATTTTAATAACTGCTGACCATATTCAAAAGTAACTGGTTGCCATACACATGGTCTGTGTTTTTTCAAAAGTAGCTTGGCCTCCCTGAACCTTTACAGAAACTAACAAACTATGGCCTAGAAATTCAGTATAGCCACGTTCGGGGCGCTACAGTCGGGCGGCCGCTAAAGTTTGCGCCCGGCGCAAGTTTGCGCCACCTTCGCCGATATTCAGTCGCATCGCCCGTTTGAATCTCTGAGTTCTGAGTCCTAAATTGTGTCTAGGCAGAAAGGTACCGACACAACAGAGACAACATCTCTTTCTTTTAATTTTCCACTGAAGTGTTGGTCCAGCTCTTAAAACTTCAAGGAATAGTCTTTTTGAATGCCAGTTATCTAGTTATTAACAATTGGAATTGGAACAAAATCTGCGTTAATTTAAAGTGCTTGATGTTCTAAAACAAGGAATCTGCCTTATTCGATTGAAGATCTGTCCTGCTTAATTTCTTAAGAATTTCTATACAGGTAGACTATCCTTTATCCGAACTTCCGAAAACCGAAACCCTCTAAAAACCGAAGGTTTTTTCGTTCAGCGTAAGTCGTGCGCACGACTTACGCTGAGCAGAGGGTCAGCGTAAGTCGTGCGCACGATCCCCCGCGGACCCCCCCGCGGACCCCCGCGGACCCCCGCCGGCCCCGACCCCCGCCGACCCCCCCGCGGACCCCCGCCGGCCCCGACCCCCGCCGACCCCCGCGGACCCCCGCCGGCCCCGAACCCCGTTCGGACCCCCGCCAACCCCGACCCCCGCCGACTTACGCTGAGTGTCAGCGTAAGTCGTGCGCACGACCCCCCGCCGACCCCCCCGCGGACCCCCCCGCGGACCCCCGCCGGCCCCGACCCCTGCCGACCCCCCCGCGGACCCCTGCCGACCCCGACCGTAAGTCGGCGGGGGTCGGGGTTGGCGGGGGTCCGCGGGGGGGTCGGCGGGGGTCGGGGCCGGCGGGGGTCCACGGGGGGGTCGGCGGAGGGGTCGGCGGGGGTCCGCGGGGGGGTCGGCGGGGGGTCGTGCGCACAACTTACGCTGCGCATCAGCGTAAGTCGTGCGCATGACCCCCCGCCGACCCCCCCGCGGACACCCGCCAACCCACCTTCCGAAATCCGAAATTCTCCGAAAACCGAAACACGGCTGGTCCCGAGGTTTTCGGATAAAGGATAGTCTACCTGTATTATACTTTTTTAGAGAGTGGTAGCCTTTCCAGTATTGTGACCATTTTAAATTGTTTACTGCATGCTGAGAGAGATTGTCTGCTATCTTAGTGTCTCTGCACAGGGAAGGTAAGAATACACAATAAAGCCAGCACGACAATATATATTTTATTATTACCAGACATCTGGGTATATAGTTGGCAAGTCCATCCATTAATAGAAACACTTAATATTGTTCTCCAGGCTCAATTGTTTACATCTATCCATGATCTTTGCAATTTTCCCATCAGGGAGTCCTGCAAGCAAGGCTTTCACAGTCTAGCTATATCATGAAGAAATGTGGCTTGGTGGCTCATATCTTGTCAAGCAGTCCATGTGCCATTGAAACCTATTTCTAATTGACAGTTTCATTCAATTGTGAAAGATAATCTTTTGAGCTTCCTTTTTCTTAGTTCCGACTTCAAAGTTGAGAGGAAATAGCTGTTGTATCAAGATTGCTTCAGTGAATCCCTGCTTCACCAGGCAGATAATGAGCTGGGGCCAGTGGACCACTCCATGAAAATTCAATTTCATGTATAAATTTTGGATCACAAATGTTGGTCGAAAGTTTGAGAGTTTTGAGACTTTTACCCTGGAAGAGCACATGGGTTTGGATGTGGGAGGGGGTTAAACGTGGCAAAAATGCAAGCCGTCGTGAAGCCAACCTGTCGACTTCTACGTTTAAGTCGAGCTCGTTAGGCTGCTTGCGTGCAACCCCCTCGGAAGAGGCAGGTTGCCTATTACCATATGGTAATCGCTCAATTGGAGCGATATTTCAACACAGTTTTAAGTTTAACGTGGGTTTCCTGGACTTCCTGAAACTCACCATTGAAAGCAAGGCGAGAACACAACAGTAATTGAGGGGGCTGATTAAAACTCATGGAAATACTACAATAAATACCTACACGTGGGAAAGGGTTTTGTTCACTGTACTTTTGCTGAGAGTTTACTTTCTACACTTTGGAGGTTTTCTGAATCACATCAAGATGGGTGGCTCCTTGGCTGCCTTAGATTGGACTTCAGATGAGGAGCAATATCACCAGCACTAGCAGCAGTAGCAGCAGCTTGCTGTTGAGACCTGCAACTGGACAGCAGAGAGGGGAGCAGCAGAGAAGGGAGCAGCAAAGGGGTGCAGCTCGTAGGAGGTAATACCCATGACACAGGGTGTACAGGCAGAGGCTCGGTTTCCTTGACATGTCAGAACAGCACTGTCAAGTTGTTGCATCAGGTAGTGGCAGACATCTGCAGCCTCCAGAAGACCTATTCCCTGCTGGACCTGGTGGCTACACGTTACCAGTGGCTGTCAAAGTGACCTCAATTTTTTTGCCTCCGGATCCTTCCAGGGCTCTGCCGGAGATATATCCAAGATCTCCCAGTCAGCAGCCCACAAATGCATAAGACAGGTGACTGATAGTTGTTTTCCAGGGCCAGCATTTATATGAACGTTGCCTGCGATGAAGCCAGTCAGAATAAGCAGGCACTCGGGTTTGTATCTCTGGTTGGCTTCCCACAGGTGCAGGGCGTTATTGACTGCACACAAACCCCCCCCGCCCCCCCACGTCCCCAGATCAACCAGGAGCATTTGTGAACCACTAGGTCTTCCACTCCATCAATGTGTAGCTCGTGTCCAATCACAGAAAGCTATTTCTGCAGGAGTGTGCAAGATTCTCGGGGGGCTGCTATGATGCTTTCGTCCTGCGGTAGTCCAAGCGCCCGACCTCTTTGGAACTTTAAGCACACTTAAGGGGTGGCTGCCAGGCGACAAGGGATACCCACTTCAAACTTAGCTGATGAAACCCGTCGGTATCCAGAGTGTGCATGGCCATGATCAAGGCATGTATGGACTCATTTGAATACCGTGTTTGATGTTCCATGGTTTTGGCTACTCTATTTATGCAAGAAGACCTTGTTGCAATGCCCTGTGACATCATCTCACTCATGCTTGAGGCGGACTCCTCCATTCTGTCTGCAATCGGGGTCCATGTGCTTGGAAGGCCTATCAGTAAATCGCACATTCTCTGCTGCTCCTAAATGATTCTCCGTTTCATCGACGGCTTCTAGGGTACAACATCTGTGACCAGCTGAGCAGAGCTTGGAGAGGGCTGCACCCTCTGACGCGGACTCTCTACAGCTGTTCCTGCCACCACCATCTGCCCTTGCTCACTTGTGAAGTGTGAATCACCAGGTGATAACCCAACTATCTGTCTAACTAGTCCCACCAACGTATGGAGTATCTGAGCTGGTGTATGGTAAGTATGAATCCTGTGATGTGCACACTCAGAACGAATCAGCTCCTCTGAGAATTTGTCATCCACGAGGTCGGTGGACTCCTGCTGCAAGCGTGAAGGCCCAGGCTGAGAGAAAATATATGAATTAGTACTGGCAAAGTAAGCATGTTGCAACTTATCATTATGAATATGATCATATTTCACCCGCTGCTGACATCAAGTCAATATGACTGAGTGTTGTATAACATGTGGGTCTATGATATTTAATTGTGTCACCAGGTAGCTGGAAAGTCCCCATCTCCCCATCTCCAATGGTCAGGAATGCTAAAATGCCATTGATCTCCAGTGCCACCTCCTCTGTAGTTGTTAACTGGGAAATCTGTGGAGGAACAGCTCCGGTTCTGTGCTCACTTCTCCTGCAATGGGGGAAAGAACAGACCTATGAGTGACTGAAATGGCATGTGTTCACCTGATGGATGCAGTGTACTTGGTGAGGGTGACTATCAGGGAGAAGAATCAAATTGCATAAGGATGAGGATGAATGGCAGTGGTGGGTGATAGATGGAGCTGTGAGGAGGTGCATAGAAAGAGGTGGATGGGTGCGCTCGCAAGATAAGTAGATGTGAGGAGTGATGTGATGGAGTAGGCTTGACAAGGCAGACTGAGGGGGTGGGGTGATGTGCACAGCAGGATTTACGTGAATGTGCAACTGTACACACTTTCCCTGACCTGGTTAGGTCATTAAAGCACTTCCTGAATCCAGGATCATGGCACAATGCTTCTGCTGCTGGCTTCCTGTACCACCTCCAGTCAAGCCTTCTTTGTGGCAACAGTAAGTTTCTTCCTCCCATTGCTAGGGAAGAGTATCTCTCTCCTGCTCCTCACATCAGTACATCAAGGGAGGCGTCATTGAAGTGGGGTGCAGCCTTTGAACGTCCGGAATCCATTGTCACACCTTGTCTTCTCTTGTTTGCAACTCCAAACTCTTCCAAATTCCATCTTTGGATTGGCCCTTTAAATACTGGAGTTGAGAATGCATCATGCGGGTCCTCATCACACCCGCTGCCGTGCAATTGACACCAAACCTGGAAGTAAAATGATAATGAGCAAGCTGGGTTAACATGCCACTCATAAATGCATTGAACATATTTCCGGGTTTCTCACGCAATGTTGGACTCCCCCGGCTCCCAACACGCCTCCGAATTAATATTGGGCCCATTGTTTTGCTACAGTTTCTATAATTTAAATGAGAATTACTGTGATTTATTTACTTGTTCTTTTTATCTTTCTTTCTGCTAATTTTATATCTTAATAAACCTGATTCAGAGTTGTACCTTGAGACATATGATCTGTCAGAGCAGTGTACATACTGATGGTAAACAGGGGTTTTTCAGATTACTTTGTGCAGCAGCCTTAGCTTGTAGAAAGCATGGGCTTGAATGTGGAAACAGCCATTTGGGCCGGATATAAGAAAAAGTATCTGGAGAGCATCGGAACTGTGCTGCATACCCACAAATTGGGCAAACGGAATCACAATTCCAAATAAGGTCAAACTAAAAACCGCAGTTGACCCACAGGAGGCAGCTCAGGAACTACAAAGTGAATCAGAACAAAACAATAACAAATGAAGCTTAATACAAACAAGTGTAAAAGAAAGACTTGCACTTATATAGCGCCTTTCACGACCACCAGATGTCTCAAAGTGCTTTACAGCCAATGAAGTACTTTTGAAGTGTAGTCACTGTTGAAATGTAGGAAATGCAGCAGCCAATTTGCACACAGCAAGATTCCACAAACAGCAATGTGATAATGACCAGATAATCAGTTTTTGTTATGTTGGTTGAGGGATAAATATTGGCCAGGACACCAGTGTTAACTCCCCTGCTTGTCATCGAAATAGTGCCATGGGATCTTTTACATCCACCTGAGAGAGCAGACAGGGCCTCAGTTTAATGTCTCATCTGAAAGACAGCACCTCTGACAGTGCAGCACTCCCTCAGCACTGCATTGGAGTGTCAGCGTAGACTTTATGGGGGAAAAATTCAGTTGGTAGCGCTACCCATTAGCGCCTTAAGAGGGCGCTAAGTGGGGCGCAAACCAACTAGCGCTCGGGCATGGTAATATCTGCGCCGCTCGCGAAATTGACTGGATATTTTGCGGTGGCGCTAAACACTACCGCCACGATCTCCTGCGCTGGCAGATCGTGACGTCAGTTGAGTGCGCAACGCCCCGGTAGCGCCCCGGACTGGAAGTTGAGTGGCACCCCCTGCCTTAATGCCTGCCGCTAGCAACAACAGGTTGAGGGGAGCGTTTTGCAGTCGGGAAGGGACTGGGGGAGCGCTAATTAAAGGCGACCGCTTCCTGCCTTTTTTTGTTGGTGACATTTTTGCACCATACATTCTGAGAGAGAGAGGGGGAGACTTCTGGAGAGATTCTCCACTGTGTGAAGGAGTTTTGGGTACTGAGCAGCACTTTGCAGGTTCATTTTGATTTGCCCTTCCTTGTATCTATTTAGAAGAGACTGTGTGGGCTGCACTCTGAGCTCTTTCCCTGGGTCTCTCCATTGTTCTTTCCAGCAAATTTGATGTACAGGTCTCTCCAGGCCGAGACTCAAGGCTGCAATGAACAGGATGTAGATGGAGACCAAGATAAACCCTCCCCTTTAAGATAAAAACAGAAAATGCTGGAGAAACTCAGCAGGTCAAGCAGCATCTGTGAAGAGAGAAACAGAGTTAACGTTTCAGGTCGATGACCATTCATCAGAACTCCCCTTTAAGAATTGGCCGGTGCCAGCGTGTCTGTGTTCCATTGCTGACTGACATTACATGAGCTTCGCCAGCGCTGTGAGGTAGCGCCTCGCTCCTCGGCCTTTGTGCCTTAAGACAGATGTGAAGCACCTGATTTAGCGCTCCAATCATCTCCAGGGGCGATAAAAGCCAAGTTTGCAGTCGGAGGCGATAATTAGCGCCAGGCGCTAATCTTTGCGCCCAGCCGATAATTGCGCCCCAAATGGGGCGATACCGAATTTCTCCCCCTATATGTTCAAGTCCCTGGTGTGGGACTTGAACCCTACAACCTTCTGATTCAAAGGTGAGTGTGCTACCAACTTTAAAAAAAAAATACTTTATTGAACATTAAGAACATTTACAACATCATGATCATTTCATTGTATGATACAAATCAATTCCGCCGCTCTGCACAGCCATTCCGCCACCACATTTTAACATCAAAACCTGAAGTTTAATTTGTCTCCTGTAACATATATTAATCGATTGTACTTTAAAAATTGATTGTAAAATACTGTCCTTAAATTCCTTTCTGAATAAAACATCCACAGAGCCTTATAATGATCTTTTAGCTTATATTTAAAATACTCTTTTAGATTGATTCTCCTCCCTTTAAAAAACAGAGCATTCCTTCTTTGCACAATCACGAATCTAGCCAAACTGAACATTAAATTAATTGCCGCTCCGCTAGACTCGGGCAGACTCTTCTGCAATCCCCATCTCAAAATTGAGTCCCACGGGATTCCCATTCTCGCTCTTCGGTCCCCACCCAGCAAAAAAACTTCACACAACTGTCTAACATAGTACTTAAAATCATTTAACTGCGGACATAACACCAGTAAATGGGACAGAGTTTCATCCCGTGTCCCACACATTGGGCAAGTTGCCGCATCCACTCGTCCAAACTTGCACAAGACCGTCATGGTAAAAATCCAATTATGAGCCAATTTGAAATCCAGTTCAATCCATTCTGGGCATTTAAAATTCGCCCATACTCCCTTCCAAATCCTGTTGAAGTCCAGCTGTGGGTATATACACTGCCAAAACTCCTGACCAGCAGGTGTCTTGAATCTCCATTCTCTGAATACCTCATAGAAATCTCGAGTATTACAGTTGTCGAATTGGACCAACACTCCCCCTTTCTCCAGTACAAAGCTTGGAATAGCAGGACACATTTTACTTCCTTTGAAGATTTCCGCATTTATTTCTTCCATCCAATCCTGTGGCATTGCCCTCACAATCTTCTCATACATGATTCCTATTGTTTTTCCTTCTACCTCCTGATCCTCCTCCCACACCATGTCCCTCACTATCGCTTCCAGCAACCAACCTGGAATTACCTCGTATAATACATCTTTCACAGATATAATCCCAGCTTTTATAAAAGCTTGATTAAATAAAACCTCTCCTTCGATGTTGACCCACCTGTTCAAAAATAAGGGCTGTTCTAAAAATTCCTCAGCCCCCTTGGGCATAAACTGCACACTCTATAAAAATTGGGCCCAAGTCTCTACAACCCCCTTATAAAACCTAGGGAGAAGTTTAATTGATTTCAAAAACATATTATTGTATTCCATATACAATATCCCCTGCTCTCCTATCCCACTTCGTTTTAAAAAATGCTCAAAACAACTCTTCCAAAAACTTGTATTTGACTTCTGAAGAAATCACTTCACCTATTTGATTCTAAAGGATTTCTTCTTCAAATCAATATCTGGAAAATTGAGTCCTCCCTGATTTCTCCGTCCAATTATGGTATTGTATGCCACCAAGGCTGGTTTCCCTTCCCATAAAAACCTCACACAAGCCTCTCGGATGGACTTTTCCGCCCACTCAGGAATATCCTCCACCGTCAATAAGTACCATAGCTTAGATAGTAGGAGAGCAGACACCACTGTCGCTCTTCCTTGCACTTTCAACCACCTTCTTTCCCATCTTCCCAAAATCTTTTTAATTTTCATAACCTTCGGTTCCCAATTTAATCGATCCACTTCATCCCTGTCTTTCTTGCACCCCATATGCACCCCCAGAAGTTCCAAAACCTTCACCACCTTAAAGGGACATTCACCCAACCATTCCCCCCTACCCCTCCCTACAACCAGGCATTGGGACTTACTATAATTCACTCTGGCTCCTGAAGCTCTACAATATTCCTCCACTACATCCATAGCTTTCCTCACTGACTCCCCATTTCTCAATGTTAAGGTTGTGTCATCTGCATATTGGTGTATCACCGACACCAGCCCAGAACTGGGTACTACAATCCCAACTACACCTTGTTTCTTTCGCATCATGTAACCTAATGGTTCTGCTACCAATGTGTACAACCATGGGGACAGGGGACAACCCTGTCTCACTGATCTCTGTATCGGAAAATACTTGGATAAAAAACCATTACATTTAACACAGCTAAATATGTTTGAATAAAAATCCTTATCCACTGAATGAGATTTTCCTTGAAACCAAATGCTGCCAAAACCTTCAATAAAAACTCATGAGAGACCCTATCAAAGGCTTTCTCTTGATCTATCTTTAATACATAAGCCTCCCTCCCACTCTCTTCCATGAGCTCTATCGCATCTCGGATTGAGACCACAGAGTCTGCGATGTCCCGGCCTATGACTCCATAGGACTGAGAGGGCCAAACTATCTCTGGTAACACCTCCTTCAAACGATTTGCCATAACCCTCACCAAGATCTTATAATCCACATTTAATAATGTGATGGGCCTCCAATTCTTCAGATCCCGTCTGTCCGCTTTATTTTTATAATCAGCTAAGCTTATGATACCTCTCCTCGTAGATGGGGCCAGGCTTCCCTCAATTTTAATTTCCTTAAAAACTTCTAAGAGCAATGGACTTAAAATCTCGAAAAATTCCTTATAAAATTCTGCACTTAGTCCATCGGACCCTGGGCTTTCCCCACCCCCACCTTCATTCCACTTATTGCTACTTTTATTTCCGCTAATCCTACTTCTTTGTCACACATGCTTCTCTCATCCTCCTTTCAACCCTCTTCAATAAAAGCAGTAACCTTCTCCATCGCCAAATTGGAAATGTCTTCTTTTGTATATAACTCTTGATAAAAGCTGCTAGCCGCCTCTAAAATCTCCCCACTTTCGTGAATGATCTTCTCCCAACCTTCAACTCCTCAACTAACGATAATCTCTGTCGCAGCTTCTCTTGCTCTAGAAAATATCTAGTGCATCTTTTGCCCTCCAATGCATCTCTAGTCTTTGCACGGAGAATAGCCCCTTGCATTTTTCAGCTTGCAATAATTCCCACTCTTCCTTTAGCACCCGGAACTTAGTCTCAGCTCCCTTATCCCCTCCATCAACTGCTTTACAGACATCCGTAAACCTTTTGTTTATATTCTCTTCTCGATGCCGGTTAGCTGCCGCCCTCTTTTGCCCATAACGTACCGAAAAAACTTTTACCTCATATTTGAAATTGTCCCACCAAACTCTTCTTTCTTTCAAGAACAAAGGTTCTTTCCGAGCATTCTTTATTATAATTATAATAATCCCTTCTTTATAAGCAATTTCTTTCAGGTATTGATTGTTTAAAATCCATACCCCTGAACCGATCTTAACTCTGCTGTTCCTAATTCTAAGAACCAAAGCTGAGTGATCACTAAAAAATACTTTTTTATAATAAACCTCCATCACCTCTGAACTTAACCCTTCCCGCATTAACACAAAATCTATTCGGCTCTGTTTTAAAACATCACCCACCCAACCTGCTCTGGAGAACTCCCTTTTTATGGGGTTCCGGTCCCTCCATAAGTCTCTCAAATTTAAATTTCCCATCATTTTTACAATCATCCCTCTGGAGTTATCATCCTTAAAGGTCATCTGGGCTGAAATGTCCAGCCGAGATAAAAATATATTAAAATCCCCCACTATACAAGGATTTTCCACCTCTGCCGCTTCAGTGAATAACCCCCGAAAAAACTCGCGACGCTTGCAATGGTCGTTCGGTGCATAGATATTAAAGAGATCGCAATTAAATCCCTCCATTTTTACCCTTAGCCGTAAAAATCTCCCCTCAGTGTCCTTGTCCACCAAGGCAACGTTCTCTTCTATGGACGGACTCACCAAAACAGCCACCCCTCTACGGTTATTGTTTACACAACTTGCAAACACCTCTCCCTTCCAAACTGTGATAAATCCATGTAGTGAAGCAAGAACTCGAAGAGGCGAGATATTAGAAATAACAACAGAAAATGCTGGAAAAACTCAGCAGGTCAGGCAACATCCGTGGAGAGAAATTTGAGTTGACGTTTCGGGTTGAACCCTTCTTCAAAACTGGAAAGAAAAGAAACTAGATCGAAGGCAGGGCTGCGATCGGACAAAAGAATAAAATATTAGAATTAGTCCAGGTACTTTATTAACAACTGCGTAGCAAACATACAGGCCTGCATCCTGCATCCTGGCATTCCACCTTTGCTGACCTTGACAGGAAGCAATCCCCTGACCTTAACTAGTGGCAGCACTAGCTACAGCACCACCTGGTGGATAACCTTAATCATAACATCCCAGATTACTATACAAACCTTCTGAACTCTTTCTAGAATATCCTCATCCCAAAAGGTTTCTTGCAGACACAACAAGTCCGAACCTTTAAAACCCTGCAACAACTGCTGCAATTTCTTCTCACCCCTCAGTCCGTTCACATTAATCGAGACCAATGTAATCATGGCTCCAAAGAAGGAAATTATGCCTGATAATCTCCCCATCATTTAATCTCTGGCTCTTCCCTCCTCTCATGCTCCTTCTTAACTTTTCGGGCAGCTGTTGCTTTTTCCTGCAGCCTCCGGCTCTTTTTCACCTCCTGTTTGACCCCGCCCTGCTGTTTCAGCCTCTTCTTTGCATTAAGTTTGGGCCCAGGAGCTGCCCTTTCTCCCTCCTTCTGCCCCTCACTAACCTTTCCCTTTCCACATGATGCCACCTCACCCCTGACTTCCATGTCTCTGTCCCCCTCTAATTCCTCACACTAAAGCTCTTCTGCAACCCCCTGTGCCTGCTCCCTGTCAGATACATAATCCTGCTCCCCGTCAGATATTTCATCTCCCATAGAGAGTCTTCCTGCTATCGCAGTTTTCCCTCTCTCCATGGGACAATGGCGCACCTAAATTGTTCCCTTCTGACATCTCTATCTCACCGATCCCTCCTGCTGTCCCTTTAAGGCTCCTGCCTCTTGCACCCTTTCCCCGTCCTGCCCCCTCCCGCTCACCAAGATATCCGTCTCCCCGCCTCTCCCCAGAGCACCCACATCCACCACACACCCCGCTCCCGCCACCTCTCCCCCCGCAGACACCAGACTCCCCAGGGGGAGCCAAACCGCACTAAGGTTCGAGTCTGCACTCGACCCTCGCTGCCCGCTGCTGTCTTTGTTCCCCTCCACAGCACTCGGCGTGTTTTCCGCCATCTCCATCCCGTTCTCCGCTCCGCCATCCTCTGCCTCTTCCTGTGCTCCTTTCTCCTTCATTTTACCGGCTGTGTCCTCCGACTGCACCGCTCCTCCGGCCGTTCCACTCTCATCTCCTGCTCCTTCTCCCATCTCTTCATCACTCATATCGCTCCCTTCTGCCACACACTCACAGTGGGTGGGGCCTTTGCGACACACCCCACAGCTCTCTGCCTTGCAGCTCTGAGCAATGTGTCCCAACTCACTGCAATTGTAACAATACAGGTCTGGACAGTTTCTTACGAGATGGTCATGACCAAGACAATAATAGCATACCTTTACTTGGTTATCAAGCAGCACACGAAAGTACTGCACTCCTTCCAGTGTCTCGAATTTCATACTGTATGGCAATGACCTCACCCCCTCTGGGAACCGCACCTTTACATACCGGGTTCCATCTGCTACCCGTGTTCCCGGATAATACCTCCTCTTTATTACAGAACAGATTTTAATGTCCCACGACTCCAACTTTTTGCTTAGCACTTCGTCCTCAATGTAAACTGGCAAGTTTAAAAATGAAACCAGACCTATTCTGAATATAGCAGAGTCACCTCCAAGAATTTCTCACCAACTTTCAGACTGAGTAACAGTCTTTCCACCTCCTCACGGCCACTGACCGTCACTTCGAAACCCACATTTGGCTTAGGTCAGCAGGCAAAGCAGCTTCCCTCGCCACAGTCCTCATGAACCGCCTGGATAATATCCCAAGCTCGAACCTTCTTATCTTCACACTGCACCACCACCGTGTTTTCTTTACCAAACCTCCTGAGGTCCCGGCCCAAATCTTTGGGCCTTTTCTTTTCCTTTCCCACCGCAGTTTCTTCCCTAATTAAATTCCTCTCGGGAACCTTGTCCTCTGAGGGGCCCGGCACTCCGGACCCCTCAGCAGCCATCTGGCTGTTTTTTGTGGGCCAAAAAGGCCCTAAAACCTGAAAAC
Organism: Somniosus microcephalus; assembly: GCF_052327205.1. Taxonomy (NCBI): domain Eukaryota; kingdom Metazoa; phylum Chordata; class Chondrichthyes; order Squaliformes; family Somniosidae; genus Somniosus; species Somniosus microcephalus. The sequence goes on along the minus strand of NC_140987.1, from coordinate 110,677,469 downwards.
AACACCCTAAAACCTGAAAACAACACCCCAAAACCCCCCGCCAACTTTTTACAAAGCTCCCTCCAACTCCCAGCTGCAATCAGGCAACCAGCAACACCTGGCTCACTCCTAGCCCCTCCCACCTAGAGCGTGCTACCCACTGAGCCACAGCTGACACTAGGTATGGCATACAGGAGGAAAAGTATGGGGAGCATTAGTACACCATAAATGGTGTCAAAATTGCAAAAGAATAAGCTGAAGGAAATCTAAGGATTTTAATGGAAACAGCACGCAATATGATAATCACTGCAGACCAGCAAAGCAAATGGAAAGCTGAGCGATGTAGCCAAAATACTACTGCATAAGTTAGAGGAGGCCATGTTTGTACAATGCTGTAGTCAAACCGCACCTTGAGTATTGCGTCCAGTCTGGTCACCGAGAAACAAGTGAGATATTCAAACCCTGGAGGTAGTTCAGAAAAGAGCGATTCCGAGCACCAGAAGACTGAGCTACGAGGAAAGACTGGAGCTATTTGGGGTAATTTTCACTTTTGGCGCAGGTGTAGAACTGGTGGTTGTGGATCAGCCACCCATTATACATCCTGCCCGATTTCCCATCTGCCGAGGTGTGCAATCGGCAGCCGGTTCACAGCTGCAAGTATTCCACCCACGTAAAAAGTGAAAATTACTCCCTTGGATTTTTCAGCCTTGAAAGGAGATGATTGTGAAATTACTTTGTAGAGGTAGATAAAGGAATAAATGTTAAATAGAAGTTGAATTCACCATACTATCATAGTTTAGCTTGAAATAGTCGAATAAGGGAACACAAGTTCAAACCAATAAAAAGGAAATTTAGATTTGATACCAGTAACTTCTTCACACAAAGAGCGATTAACATATGGAATGGACTTCCAGGTAGGGCAGAGGAATCAGTCAAAGAACAGTTGGATTTTGGTGATGGCGGTCTAGTGTTTTGCTGAAATGATGGGCTGAGATGAACTAAGCGGCTTTCAACAGGAAAAACCCTCCTGTCCACAAGTAACAAATACAATCACCTTCTATGAAACTGATTTCAACAACCATCTACCCTATTCTACACTATCAGAAACACCATTTCTGGACAAAGTTCAGATACACTGTAGCCAATTTATCACCATATTTTGTGTAATCTCTGAGTGGTATCAGTGAGTTTTATCATGGTTTTTCCCTTTACTGTTAGTGATTCCCCTGTGGAAGGAGTATATCTACTAAATGATGCTTACATTTATTTTATTAATGGAGCCATTAATAAATCCTTTGTAGTTAAAATCTTATTAAACATCACCAGATAAATAATTTAAAAAAACAAAATTAAATTTACAGTTAGAATTAAATCAATTGGAATTTCAGCATATAAATGCAAACAAAAGCCATTTGTAATCACACTACTCATAGTAAAATGCACACTATTAAAGCTCAGTTTAACTTATAAAGAATAGATGCTAATTCAACAGTGACAGTGGTATTATTTCACAAATATGATGGACCCATTACTCAGCAGTACTGCAGGCTTGAGAATTAAGGTAATATTCCATATTCCATAACACTGGAAGTATACTTGAAGCTTCCTGTTATCAATGAGAGTTTCTGTTTATTTCAAGGAAAAGCACAATCCATGGCAGGGGCCAACCATTAAATTCTACAACACTACCACAAACGTCAAATGATAAGCTACTTGTGGATACTGCTTTTACCTTTTTTTACACATATGGGGGAATACAAATTCATAAAGGGGGAAAAATTTGGTGGTGCCCCCCACTAACGTCACCAGTGCATTAACTTTAGCGCCCCAAAAAAGTTAGCACCACTGCGTCGTAAATTCAGTAGTAACGCCCCAAGCAGGAGGTGGGGCAGTATTGGAAGCACTCCCCCATCTCCTTTGGGCGCTACCAATGAACTTTACGGCGCTACGTGCAACAGCGCCATGCACATTGGCATGTAGCGCTGCATAATTGCAGGGCTCCTTCCCCTGATTAAAGGGGAGGGGCCTAGTGCTGCGCGCACCAGGGCCCTGCTGGACCAGCGGGGAACGGGGTGCCGGGAAAACAGCCTGGCACTCAAGAGGAGTGCTGGGCTGAGCGATCGCAGCTGCCACCCCAAGAAAAAAGCGGAGGGGGCAGATGCTGGCAGTCGGCCCAAAAAAATGGCCGCCCAACACCTGCCTTTTAAGTAGCACTGCCGCGGCTGCAAAAACCGCCACCCTGACCCTGTCGGACAGATCGTCCGGCAATAGGTCAGGGGGCACAACCCAAGGTTGTGGCTGCGGCGCGAGTGGGGTGCAGCGCATGGCAATGACGTCATTGCCAGCGGCGCAATGCCGAGTGGCGCTACCAGCTACCGCCGCTGCTAACCTCCCGCTGAATTTCGCAGGAAGCATTAGCAGCACCGCGTCTGGGCGCCAGGGGCTTTGGGCCCTATTAGCACCCCCGGGGTATCAGTAGCCACGTCTTCAGGGGATAGCCCTTGTCTTCAAGGAGCCATCCGGAAAGTTGGGTTGGTGGATTGACGAGCTGAGGCATAGTAGACTGCCGCAGGATGAACAAGTCATGGCAACTGCCAGGGAACTTGGCACACACATGCATAATGTTCTTCCTGTGGTTACACACCAGCTGGGCGTTAAGGGAGTGGAAGCCCTTGCGGTTGACAAATACAACTGGGTTGTGATGGGGTGCCCTAATGGCCACATTTGTGTAGTGTATGACTCCCTGCACCCTTGGGAAGCCTGCCATATTTGCAAAGCCAACCACACGCGCGGTTACACTTGCTTCATCCATGGAGAAGTGGATGTAATTGTGCGACTTTGCAAAGAGGGCATTAGTAACCTGCGTGATGCAAGTGTGTGCGGCCGACTGGGAGATGCTGCTGATGTCTGCTGCTGATCCCTGGAAGGACCCTGAAGCAAAAAAGTTGAGTGCAGTGGCGACTACCTCTCGCGAAAGTCTCAGCCTCCTTTGGCACTGCTGCTCATTCATGTTGAGGAAGCTCATCCTTGGCCTGTAAACCCTGTGTTGGGGGTATCTCCTGCGGCGCGGTGCAGCCCTGTGCTGATGCCCCTGCCCTGTGCAGCATCAGGTGGCTGAGGAGAAGCTTGGTGCCCTTGTTGTTGCTGCTGCTGTTGTGCCTGGTTCTGCTGCTGCCGCGACTGCTCTTCCTCCGATTCTGAGGACCAGGATGAGAGGATATAAATGGTACCCATTCCACTGGTATATATCTCAGTTGAGGAATAGATGTTATAAGCGCTCAGTCAATGTGGGGAGAGGGCTTTCCAAGGAGGTCACAGTGCATATGGATCTCAGCTTAAGCACTTACAAGTTCAATAGACCTGCAAAATGTGTTCCAACACTTCAAACCAATTTGGGAAAAATTCAGTATCGCCCCATTTGGGACGCCGTTATCGGCCATGCGCAAAGTTCAGCGCCTGGTGCAAATTATCGCCTCCCACAGCAAACTTGGCTTTTATCACTCCTGGAGGTGATTGGAGCACTAAATCAGGTGCTTCACACCTGTCTTAAGGTGCAAACGCCGAGGAGTGAGGCGCTACCTCAGAGTGCTGGCGAAGCAAGGAAGGGCAAATCAAAAGAAACCTGCAAAGTGCTGCTCAGTACTCAAAACTCCTTCACACAGCATTGAATCTCTCCAGAATTCTCTCTCTCTCTCTCTCAGACTGCGTGGTGCAAAAATGTCACCAACAAAAAAAGGCAGGAAGCGGTCGCCTTTAAATAGCACTCCCCTAGTCTCTTTCTGACAGCATAATGTTCCCCTCAACCTGTCATTGCTAGCGGCAGGCGGTAAGGCTGGGGGCGCCACTCAATAACCGGTCCAGGGCGCTAACGGGGCATTGCGCACTCGACTGACGTCACAAACTGCCGGCGCAGGAGATCATGGCGGTAGTGTTTAGCACCACTGCAAAATGTCTAGTTAATTTCGCGAGCAGCACAAACATTGCCCCGCCCGGCCTCTAGTTGCTTTGCACCCCAATTAGCACCCTCATAAGGTGCTAACGGGAGGCGCAAACAACTGAATTTTTCCCCCAAAGTTCTGGCATCTGAAAATCAGCCATGTTACAGGTCCGCTTTTATGCTGCAGGAGCAGCTGTCAAAAATTCAGGTACTTGCTGAACCGACACAATCAGCTGGCGTGTTTGTCGCACGACGGGCAACATTCTGAAAATGTAGTAAAATGGGAAGAGCCTCTTAAAATAGGATTATCCAGGCAGTTAACAAGCTGTTAACTGCCTTAAGTGCCTCTCCCGCCGTTTGGTGTCAGGTCTGATCGGGACTCGCAGGCCCGACACTTTGTAAAGTTGCGTGGAGGTGGGATTTTCACTACTGACCTGCCTCCAAACCCGCCCTCTGAGCACCGGCAAAATCGTGGCCTTAGAGTATTTCCACTGAAGCAGAGAAAGCTCAGAGGAGACTTAATGGAAGTTTTTTTAAATGATGAAAGGCTTTGATAGGGTGAGTAGGGAAAGCCTATTTCCTCTGGCTGGAGAGTTAGTAACGAGGTGTCATCAATTTAAAATTGTCACTACAATAGTGAGAGAAATGTTAGGAGAAATTCATTGGTGCAGAAAGTTGTTGGAACATAAATGATTTGTCACAGAAAATGGATGAACAGTTGAAATGGAGATACATATAGGGCTATGGGGAGAGAGAGCAGGACAGTGAGATTAGTTTTGGATTGATCAAGTGAAGACCCAGCACAGATAGCAAGCACCATCTTCTGTACTGTAAACCTCTATGGTTTTATGGTTCTAAGCAAACAGAATTGGTGGAATGAAAAGGAGTAGATTTTGTTCATACTGGACTTTCAACATCAGAGGGGCACAGAACACCCAAGAATAGAGACTTGTGAGAATGACACTTCAGTTGTAGAATCCTCCTCCAGGCTCCTCACAAAAGGATGAGATTGCCCCTCATTAAACTTGAAAAATATAGTAGTCATAAGGGCTAAGAGTTGTAGCAGATGGAATGCCTGTAGAAGGCACTGAAAATGTTTCAATGCTGTACAGCCTTAATAATTAGTCGCTGCAAGTGCATATGTTAATAAAATTCAGTACAACATAAAAGTGTCATGTGACAGAAGATTTAAGAAGAGGATGAACTTATACCATGCTATTTTTTTTAATAAAGTGGAACATGAGTAAAAGGAACTGGACTCAAAAGTGATGACAAGTCATTGTTTAATGAAGCAGCATCATTGTAATATGTTATACAAATTGGCTGGAAATAATCATTTAACCAGGCTGGCTCTTTCATCAATCTATTAGTTATACTATTCCCTTCTCTCACACTGCTCATCTCTGTTACCAGTTATAATGATATTTGTTTTGCTGTTAACCCCACCTTTGTTGTGATTATGACAAACTTATGTTTTCCACAGTGAATCAGACACTACACTGGTGTAATGAATTGCCATATCGTGACTGATATACTAATTAAATCGGGCGGGATGTATAACAGGTAATTGATGTGCGACCGCCCGTTTCATGCCCCCACCGAAGTTGACTCAATGCCCTCAGGCCAGCTAGGGACTGGTAATGAAGTCTGTCGTGTCAGTGTTGCCCATATCCTAAGATTAAATAATAAAAAGACAGATGTTTGTTTAAAAATGGTACCATTTTCATTATGAGAAAAAAGGATCTGGTTTGAGAATTGATGAAAAATATACATAAATTATGTTATTTTATACAGTATAAAAAAAGATAAGTAGTTTAACCTTTAATACTGATTGTGATCTTAGAAAGCCCCTAAATATTATTGAATATAAATTTTGAAAGGAAGCACCATTACAAAGATGATCACTTCAAACTAATCCTCTGAGTGGAATAACATGACCTTCCCAATGATCTTACCATCTTGGCAAAAGAGAACTCCAATGAGGTGTAATAATTACAAGCCCACCGACTCCCACAGCTACCTGGACTACACTTCCTCCCACCCTGCCTCCTGTAAGGACTCTATTCCATTCTCCCAGTTTCTCCGTCTCCGCCGCATCTGCTCTGATGATGCCACCTTCCATACCAGTGCTTCCGACATGTCTTCCTTTTTCCTCAGCCGAGGATTCCCCTCTACCATGGTTGACATGGCCCTCGACCATGTCCGTTCTGTCTCCCGCACTTCTGCCCTCACCCCTGCCCCTCCCTCCCAGAACCACGATAGAGTTCCCCTTGTCCTCACCTTTCATCCCACCAGCCTCCACATTCAATGGATCATCCTCCGCCATTTCTGCCACTTCCAGCGTGATCCCACCACCAAACGCACCTTCCCCTCACCTCCCCTTTCAGCATTTCGTAGGGCCTGCTCCCTCTGCGACACCCTAGTCCACTCCTCTATCACCCCCAGCACCCCTTCCCCTTCGCCTGGCACATTCCCGTGCAAGCACAGGAGATGCAACACATGCCCTTATACCTCCCCCCTTCCCACTGTCCAGGGCGCCAAACACCCCTTCCAGGTGAAACAGCGATTTACTTGTACTTCTTGCAATCTAGTATACTGTATTCGCTGCTCACGATGTGGTCTCCTCTACATTGGGGAGACCAAAAGCAGATTGGGTGACCGCTTTGCGGAACACCTCTGTTTAGTCCATAAGGGGGACCCTGAGCTTCCGGTCGCTTGTCACTTTAATTCTTCGCACCACTCCCACTCAGACCTCACCGTCCTCAGCCTCTTGCATTGTTCCATGGAAGCTCAGCGTAAGCTTGAGGAACAGCACCTCATCTTTCGATTAGGCACTTTACAGCCCTCTGGGGAGGTGGGGCCAGTACAAAATGGATGGTTTGCACCTGGGCAGGACTGGGACTGATATCCTAGGGGGAGTGTTTGCTAGTGCTGTGGGGGAGGGTTTAAAATAAAATGGCAGGGAGTTGTGAACCTGTGCAGGGAGACAGAGGAAAGGGAAAAAAGGATAGAAGCAAAAGACAGGAAGGAGAAAAGCAAAAGTGGCAGTCATAGTAATCAAGGGTTTAAATCTAACATGGCCACAGTAAATAATAATTCTAAAAGGTCTAAGAGTGTTAAAAAACAAGCCTGAAGGCGTTGTGTATTAATGCAAGGAGCATTCATAATAAGGTGGATGAATTAGATGCGCAAATAGATGTAAACGGATATGATATGATTGGGATTATAGAAACATGGCTCCAGGGTGACCAGGGCTGGGAACTCAACATCCAGGGGTATTCAATATTCAGGAAAGACAGGCAAAAAGGAAAAGGAGGTGGGGTAGCATTGCTGGTTAAAGAGGAGATCAACACAATTGTAAGGAAGGGTATTAGCTCTGATGATGTAGCATCTGTATGGGTTGAGCTGAGAAATACCAAGGGACAGAAAACGTTAGTGGGAGTTGTATACAGACCCCCAAACAGTAATGCGGAGGTTGGGGATGACATTAAACGGGAAATTAGAGATGCGTGCAATAAGGGCACAGCAGTTATCATGGGTGACTTTAATCTACATATAGATTGGGCTAACCAAATTAGTTATAATACTGTGGAGGAGGAATTCCTGGAGTGTATACGGGATGGTTTCCTGGACCAATATGTCGAGGAACCAACCAGAGATCAGGCCATCTTAGACTGGGTATTATGTAATGAGAAAGGATTAATTAGCAATCTTGATGTGCGAAGGCCCTTGGGGCGGAGCGATCATAATATGATAGAATTCTTCATTAAGATGGAGAGTGAAGCATTTGACTCAGAAACTAGGGTCCTGAATTTAAATAAAGGAAACTACAATGGTATGAGGCGCGAGTTGGGTAGGATTGATTGGGGAATGTTACTCAAAGGGTTGACAGTGGAGAGGCAATGGCAAACACTTAAAGGTCGCACGGATAAACTGCAGAATTTGTTCATCCCTGTTTGGCATAAAAATAAAACAAAAAAGGTGACTCAACGGTGGCTAACAAGGGAAATTAGGGATAGCATAAGATCCAAGGAGAGGACATATAATTTGGCCAGAAAAAGTAGCAAACCTGAGGATTGGGAGCAGTTTAGGATTCAACAAAGGAGGACAAAGGGATTAATTAAGAAGGGGGAAATAGAATATGAGAGTAAGCTTGCAGGGAAAATAAACACTGACTGTAAAAGCTTTTATAGATATGTGAAGAGAAAAAGATTGGTGAAGTCAAGCATAAGTCCTTTGTATTCAGAATCAGGGGAATTTATAATGGGGAACAAAGAAATGGCAGACCAATTAAATACATACTTTGGTTCTGTCTTCACAAAGGAGGACACAAATAACCTCCCAGAGATGTCGGGGAACATAGGGTCTAATGAGAGGGAGGAACTGATAGAAATCAGTATTTGTAGGGAAATGGTGATAGTGAAATTGACGGGATTGAAGGCCGATAAATCCTCAGGGCCTGATAATCTACATCCTAGGGTACTTATGTAAGTGGCCCTAGAAATAGTAGATGCATTGCTGGTCATCTTCCAAAATTCTATAGACTCTGGACCAGTTCCCATGGATTGGAGGGTAGCTAATGTTACCCCACTATTCAAAAAAGGTGGTAGAGAGAAAACGGTGAATTATAGACCGGTAAGCCTGACATCGGTAGTGGGGAAAATGCTAGAGTCCATTATAAAAGATGTAATAGCAGAGCACTTGGAAAACAGTGACAGGATCGGACAAAGTCAACATAGATTTACAAAAGGTAAATCGTGCTTGACTAATCTACTGGAATTTTTTGAGGATGTAACTGGTAAAATAGATAAGGGAGAACCAGTGGATGTGGTGTATTTGGACTTTCAGAAGGCTTTCGTTAAAGTTCCGCATAAGAGATTAGCGTGTAAACTTAAGGCACATGGGATTGGGGGCAAGGTACTGACTTGGATAGAGAACTGGTTGGCAGACAGGAAGCAAAGAGTTGGAATAAACGGGTCTTTTTCCGAGTGGCAGGCAGTGACTAGTGGGGTTCTGCAGGGATCGGTCCTAGGACCCCAGCTATTCACAATATATATTAATGATCTAGATGAGGGAACTAGATGTAATATCTCCAAGTTTGCAGATGACACAAAGCTGGGTGGGCATGTGTGCTGTGAGGAGGACGCTGAGAAACTCCAGTATGATTTGGACAGGTTGGGTGATTGGGCAGATGCATGGCAGATGCAGTATAATATGGATAAATGCGAGGTTATCCACTTTGGTGGCAAAAACAGGAAGACAGATTATTATCTGAACGGCAATAGATTGGGAGAAGGGGAAGTGCAACGAGGCCTGGGTGTCCTTGTGCACCAGTCGCTGAAGGTAAGCATGCAGGTGCAGCAGGCGGTTAAGAAGGCAAATGGTATGTTGGCCTTCGTAGCGAGAGGGTTTGAGTACAGGAACAAGGATGTCTTGCTGCAGTTGTACAGGGCCTTGGTGAGACCACATCTTGAGTATTGTGTGCAGTTTTGGTCGCCTTATCTGAGGAAGGATGTTCTTGCCATGGAGGGAGTGCAGCGAAGATTCACCAGACTGATAACTGGGATGGCAGGAATGATGTATGAGGAGAGATTGGGTCAATTGGGCTTATACTCGCTGGAGTTTAGAAGAATGAGAGGGGATCTCATTGAAACTTATAAAATTCTAACAGGACTAGACAGATTAAATGCAGGAAGGATGTTCCCGATGGCCAGGGAGTCCAGAACCAGGGGTCACAGTCTAAGGATAAGGGGTAAGCCATTTAGGACAGAGATGAGGAGGAATTTCTTCACCCAGAGAGTGGTGAACCTGTGGAATTCTCTACCACAGAATGCAGTTGAGGCCAATTCATTAAATATATTCAAGAAGGAGTTCGATATATTTCTTAAGGCTAAAGGGATCAAGGGATATGTGGAGAAGGCAGGGACAGGGTACTGAATTTGGATGATCAGCCATCATCTCATTGAATGGCGGAGCTGGCTCAAGGGGCCGAATGGCCTACTCCTGCTCCTATCTTCTATGTTTCTATATTTCTATGTTTCTATGTTACTTGAATGCCTCAGCATCTGCTTGCTGTTTCTCATCTGCCGCAACCGCCTTCAAGAAAAGTGAGCCACATTGCTTCGGCAGAATGATTGAATCCGTGGTCAAATAAGAGGGAGTTGGATGAGTGCATTGACTTCGTTGGTGACCTTCACCCATGCAGCTGGCAGCTATGCTTTTACTGGAGTATAGTCTTTTACCTTCTACAGCAGCTTCTACAGCAAGCGTCAAACACTTCACCTTCAGGAGGAGCAGTGTTGAGCACCCTGTGTGACTCTTACACTGACAGAGACCGAAATAGACATCAAGATGCGAATTAAAGCACATATAATTGCTTGCCTATTTCTTTCTTCAATTTCTATAAAAACCCAAAGAACTTTAACAGATTTACCAAGTATCTCATGCAAGCACTCAAAAATAGAGACAAAAGTGAAGCCCAATAAGGATGTGGTCAGCTATTGCTTAGGTTGAGCAGTAACAACAGCATTTATGCTTATCTTCTTCATGCGTACAATGACAGCTTGAAGGCTTGCTATTTTCTCAAAGAGTTGTTCCGTCCCCAGTTGAACAATCCCTCTTCAGAGAACTCAGGTCTTTACTTTCTATCAAAGAGCCTGCTTTATTTTTCTGAGCTGACATAATCACATAGGGGAAATGTTGCCTCTGTGTGCTGTGTGCAATGTATTCTTAAACTCATTCTTTATAAATGGGTTTACAGTTTTGTACTACATACATGGTGTTAGATCCATGGTTCAGTGGATAAATAATTACACGGATGCTGTACATAAACAAATAACAGGTCTTTACTGGAGGAGGGTAATCTCTAGACTGGGGTACAGAGGCATGCGCACAGCTTATATACCGGTGTGGTCACTGCCGGTACTACAGTATACAGGAGCTGTAAAAAGTAGTTCTGACTTAAAGCACATACACTACAATTCCTCCCTTTTTAGGTTAATAATACCCCCTTAATATTCAAATAACAATTACATTTTTACATGTACATTCAATAACAAAAGTCCATTTATAGATTCAGTCCTTGGGGCGGCTTCCTGACCCTTTCAGGATAGCGCCTTTCCGGAGGTTCTTGTTCTTGGTGCAGAGGCGATTCTGACCCCCTTTCATCGGGTAGTTCATCGGGTTCCACTGCTACTGGGTCTGAAGTAGATACTACTGGTATGTCGGGTTCATCCCCAGGTACTCGAGACATGGGGTTGACGCATTCCTGTGATGCTAAGATCTGATCGACGTGGCGTCTCACAATGTTCTGCCCGACATCCACTGTGTACATTAATGGCCCCTGCCTTGTACATATCGTTCCGGGTTGCCACTTCTCTGTTCGATAGTCCCGGGCCAAGACTGGTTGCCCTACATTGAAGCTCCTTGTCGGCTTCTCGTTGATGTGCTGGAATTGTTTGTCCTCAACATTTCTTCGCACATTTGGTCTGAGCAAGTCCAGGCGAGATCTCAACCTTCGGTTAAAGAACATCATGGCCGGGGTCTGGTTGGTAACTGCATGTGTCGCGTTTCGGTAGGCTAATAAGAAATTGTCCATCTTATGCTGTAGTGGAATTTCCTCGTCGCACATGGCCTTTATCGCCTTCTTAAAGGTTTGTACGAACCTCTCAGCCAATCCATTGGTGGCTGGATGATACGGGGCGGATGTGTAATGCCTTACCCCATTCCTTTTCATGAATTTTTGGAACACGTCGGACATAAACTGTGGTCCATTATCAGAGCAGATCTGCTCTGGCAACCCGTTTCTGGCAAATATGGTCCGTCGGACTGCAATCGTTTCTCTGTAGTGGTTGAAGACATCTTTATCACCTCAGGCCACTTTGAATGAGCATCCACTGCTATTAAGATCATTGAGTCCATGAATGGACCAGCGAAATCAATGTGCACCCGTTGCCATGGAGAGGAGGGCCACTCCCATGGGTGTAGAGGGGCATGTGGTGGTGCATTTTGGACCTTCTGGCATCCTAAGCAGCTCTTGGTTAGGTCTTCGATTTGTTGATCGATTCCCGGCCAACACATATAAGCCCTAGCTAGGCTTTTCATTTTCACTCCCCCCAGATGACCTTCATGTAGCTCATTTAGCACTCTCTCCCTTAACTTGTGTGGAATCACCACTCTGGATCCACACATCACTGTCCCCTGGCATACTGACAGCTGTTCTCTTCTGGATGAGAATGCTGGCAACAGTGAGTCGCCATGTGTTGGCCATCCCCTCACCGTCAATTCATATACCCGTGACAGCGTCGGATCACTGCGGGTCTCCTTCTCTATATCCACGTTTGTTACTGGCAATCGTTCAATTATCGACGAATAAAATATCTCGATAGGGTCCACTGCTGGTGCTTCCTCCACAGTAGGCAGTGGCAGGCGCGATAGCCCATCAGCGTTCCCATGCTGTCTCGTGCCTTTATATTCTATTTCATATTGATTCGCCCCTAGAAACAGGGACCATCTTTGTAACCGCTGTGCAGTCATTACTGGCACGCCCTTCTTAGGATTAAAGATGGAGATAAGTGGTTGGTGGTCAGTCAGCAAGGTTAACTTCTGTCCATGCAGATAGTGATTGAATTTTTTTTACTCCCCATACTAGGCTGAGGGCCTCCCTGTCAATCTGGGCGTAGTTGCGCTCGGCTGAGGTTAGTGACCGAGACGCAAAGGCTACTGGCCTCTCCAACCCGTCTGGGAATTTGTGCGACAGCACCGCTCCAATGCTGTAGGGTGATGCATCACATGCCAAACGAATTGGTAGTGCTGGGTTGAAATGGGCCAACACCTCTTTTGATGTGATCAATTCTTTACACTTCTGGAAAGCTCGTCTACGTTCGTCATCCCACTTCCATGGTACCCCTGTTTGCAGTAGGGTGTTCAGCGGGTGTAATACCGTAGACAAATTTGGTAAGAACTTGTGGTAATAGTTTACCAGCCCGAGGAACGACCTCAGTTGTGACACATTTTCCGGTGCTGGAGCCTTGACTACTGCCTCAATCTTGTCAGGGGACTTATGTAACCCCTCTTCATCGATGACGTGGCCGCAATACGAGATCTGTTTCTGGAAAAACTCGCACTTGTGGCGATTAGCTCGTAGCCCATATTCCTTTAATCTGGCGAGCACCTTCTCCAAGTTAGCGAGGTGATCACCGTCATTTTTGCCCGTGACCAAGATGTCATCCAAATAACACTGGGTCCCTGGAATCCCTTACAGGACCTGATCCATCGCCCTTTGCCAGATAGCCGGAGCCGAGGCTACTCCAAACACCAGCCGGTTGTATTGATAGAGACCTTTATGGGTGTTGATCGTAAGGTAATGTTTCGAAGCTTCTTCTACCTCCATTTGCAAGTACACCTGGGCTAGATCAATTTTGGTGAAGCATTTACCAGCAGATAGCGAGGCGAAAATATCCTCAATTCGTGGAAGCGGATATTGCACCGTGTGAAGGACTGGGTTCACTGTCACCTTAAAATCCCCACAGATGCGGACCTTCTTTGGTTCCCCAGGCGTATTACTCAACGATCTCTTCATTACAGGAATGATGGGTGTAGCCCACTCGCTCCAGTCCACTTTGGACAGTACTCCTGAACGTTCCAACCCTTCCAGCTCTGCTTCAACCGCTGGTCTGATCGCATAAGGCACTGGTCTGGCCTTCAGAAACTTTGGGCTTGCATTATCCTCTATTTTAATTGTTGCTGTTATTCCTTTTAGTGTTCCTAGTCCCTCCTGGAACACTTCTTTTGCGTCAGTTAGCATTTTTGACCGTCGTCCAGATGTGACGTCGTCATCCTTTTTGGCCTCCACCTTCAGTGCCTGTATGGAATGCCAATCTAAATGTATCTTCCGGATCCATTCACGTCCTAGCAGTGGTGGTCCTCCATTTGGCAATACATATATATCCATTTTAGGTATTTCCTGACCTTTATATGTCACTTTCACCCTTATTTTTCCTTTGGGGTAGACTTTTTGCCCCGTATACGTCTTCAAGACAATCTCTGTAGCTTTCAAGGGTATGTGTGAAAATAGCCGCTTGTAGTCTCTTTGATTTATGACTGTTAGAGCTGACCCTGTGTCCAATTCCATTTCCACTTGGACTCCGTCTATCTTGAGTGTAACCCAGATAGTCTGGTGATCCTCCATTTTGGTTACATTATGTAGTTGTAATGAAATCTGTTTGTCTTGATCCTGTATTCGTTTTGCACTCATGTATATTACCCTCCCCCACTGTGTATAGTTTCACTTCCTCTTTCCCGACTAACCTGGGAGGTTCCAGGTCTTGGCTCTTGGCTCCGCCCCTGACTTCTCTTACATAAAGATCCCAGGATCTGTAAGACTCATTCCTGTGAACCAGTTGGCGTGTTGAGATGTTAGCTCTGATCTTAGTGATTAAAAGCCAACTTGTTTAAGTCTATAACTTCTAGTTTTGTGGTTATTGAAGGCCCATCAATTTTAATCACTAAAGAATACTAGGATGGATCGACTCCTAAAACCAGAGCGTCTGGACTTGGATCCACATTCTGCTGAAGCATCAAATCAATTTGGACACTGGCTCAAATGCTTTGAACTCTTCGCGGGGGCATCATCCGCTAGCGAGGTAGATAAACTGAGTCTACTGACTACTCGTGTAAGTCATCGGATTTATTCGTTCATCCGGGATGCCACCTCTTACACGGAGGTCATCACTATCCTGAAGGCCCAATACCAGAGGCCGGTAAACGAAGTGCACGCCAGACATCTGCTGGCTACACGCAGGCAGCGACCAGAGGAATCAATGGACGATTTCTTACAGGGCCTAAAGGACCTGGTCCGGGACTGTAACTGCAAGGCCATGACGGCCAATGCGTACTCTGACGAATTGGTCCGCGATTCCTTCATCACGGGCCTGAAATCAAATTATATCCGGCAGAGACTGCTGGAGAAGGAGGTCCTGGACTTAAAAAAGGCAGTGGCCACTGCGCAATCGCTGGACGTGGCCCAGAAATACTCTGACTCTTATTCTTCCGGCCATGCGGCCCTCACCGCCTCGTGCGCGCCGAGGGGGCCGCCATCTTGGAATCAGCCATCTTCCCCATCCAGGTCTCAGACCAGCTCTATGCCGCCGGAGTCCCCACACAGAAGTTCACCCAGGAGTCCTACTACAGCGGCAATGTCTCGAGGCCCGAAATGCTACTTCTGCGGCCAGGCCAAGCGCCCCAGACAACGATGCCCAGCGAAGGACGCTACATGCTTCAAATGTAAGAAAAAGGGGCATTTTAGCAAAGTCTGCAGGGGGAATCCGATTTCCAACTCTGTCACCACCTCATGCGTGCCGTGCGGGCCGCCATCTTGGGATCCGCCATCTTTTCCCAACTCAACGGCCGCCCAGGGCCCAACAGTGTCTTCGATCACAGTGGATCAATCCAGGCCACACCCGTTGACAAAATCCATGATGGACATACAGGTAAACGGGAATTTAATGAAATGTTTAATTGACTGTGGGAGTACCGAGAGTTTTATCCACCCTAGCCTGGTACGGTGGCACTCATTAACGGTAACCCTACACGGAGCAGAATTGCTATGGCTGCTAAGCCCCACACTTCGGACATTTTGGGCTACTGTGTGGTAACACTGACTGTAAAAGGCACGGACTACAAGGATTTTAATCTCCTCATGATGCCAGAACTCTGTGTTAATGTAATCTTGGGCCTGGACTTCCAGTGCCACCACAAAAGTGTCACGCTAGCATATGGCGGGTCCCAGCCGCCACTCACAGTTTGTGGCCTATCAACCTTAAAAATCAGCCCGCCCTCTTTATTCGCTAATCTCGCTCCGAACTGTAGGCCCATAGCGACCAAAAGTAGACGGTACAGTCTGGAAGACAGACACTTTATCAAGGTGGAAGTGGACAGACTCCTGCGGGAAGGCATTATTGAATGCAGTACCAGCCCGTGGCGTGCCCAAGTAGTCATAGTTAAAAATAGCGAAAAGAAACGGATGGTAATTGACTACAGCCAGACTGTTAATATTTATACCCAGCTGGACGCCTACCCTTTACCCCGCATATCAGAAATGGTCAACCAGATTGCGCAATACCGAGTCTTCTCGACTATCGACCTCAAATCCGCGTATCACCAGCTCCCAATTAGAATGGAGGACCGTCCATACACTGCCTTCGAGGCGAACGGGTGCCTCTACCATTTTCTCAGAGTGCCCTTCGGGGTAACAAATGGGGTCTCGGTCTTCCAAAGTGAGATGGACCGCATGGTTGACGAGAATAAACTACAAGCTACCTACCCCTATCTGGACAATGTCACTATCTGCGGGCACAACCAGCAAGACCACGATCTAAATCTTGCAAGATTTTTAAAAACTGCCCTAAATCTGAATCTAACCTACAACGAAGACAAATGTGTCTTCAACACAACCCGTCTCTGTATCCTCGGCTGTGTGGTGGAAGATGGGGTAATTGGACCAGACCCTGACCGATTACGCCCCCTAAAGGAACTGCCCCTGCCACACAATCCCAAAGCTTTAAAAAGGTGCCTGGGATTTTTTTCGTATTATGCCCAATGTGTGCCCAATTACTCTGATAAGGCCCGACCACTCATTAAATCGACATCCTTCCCACTATCAGCTGAAGCTCGGGAGGCTTTCACCAGTATTAAACAGGACATTGAAAGGGCTGCAGTGTGTGCAGTGGACGAATGCATTCGGGAGACTACCCGATGAAGACCTACACTACAAAGAGACAGGACGCCCAGAGGTATCAATACCCAACTTTAACCTGGAGGACACTGCAGATAACCTGGAAGACACTGCGGAGGTCCGGACAGCGGAGGAACCAGAATCCACTCCCCTAGAGGCACCCCAACCGGCTTTGCGCCGATCACTGAGAACTGCAAAACCTCCTGACAGACTCACTTATACCAACTTTTAAGAAACATCACCCCGATGGACTAAATCTATAGAAGGGGTGAATGTAATGAAATCTGTTTGTCTTGATCCTGTATTCATTTTGCATGGTGATCCTCCATTTTGGTTACATTATGTAGTTGTAATGAAATCTGTTTGTCTTGATCCTGTATTCGTTTTGCACTCATGTATATTACCCTCCCCCACTGTGTATAGTTTCACTTCCTCTTTCCCGACTAACCTGGGAGGTTCCAGGACTTGGCTCTTGGCGCCGCCCCTGACTTCTCTTACATAAAGATCCCAGGATCTGTATGACTCATTCCTGTGAACCAGTCGGCATGTTGAGATGTTAGCTCTGATTTTAGTGATTAAAAGCCAAGTTTTGTGGTTATTGAAGGCCCATCAGTAGTTTCAGACAACCCAGCTCCTTGCTTCCAGAGTCTGTGTCACTTTTCTGTTTGTCTGAACTGTTGAGTCTGTGTGTCCCAGTTATGTTTAGGATCAATCACTGGACACAGACAACAAGAATAACTTTTAACAGGTCTTTACTATTCGGAGGTCAGGGCTGAACTGCCCAGCAAATCCTTACACAACACTTATATACCGGTGTGGTCACCACCGGTATTATAGTATACAGCAGCCAAGAGAAAGTAGTACATCTCTTAAAGTAGTTCTCTTAAGGTGGAACAGGTTATATACACCACAATCCTCCCTTTTTAGCTTAACAGTTATATCCCCATTTAACATAACATAATAACATATATACAACTTCATGCAAAACAGTTCAAAGATTCAGTCTCTGAGGAGGCCTCCTGATTCGAGTTGGATAACGCCTTTCAGGGGTCTCTGATTCTCATTGTTGGGGTGACTCATCTAGTTGGTCTCTTATGGATTGGACATCATCATCAGGTACATTCACTTCTGAGGTAGATGCTTCAGGTTCACTAACTTCTTCCACGGTTGTCTCTGCCGTAACCATGGGTTCGACCCTTGTTCTCGATTCTACCAGTTGGTCAGCATGACGCCGTATTACATTTTCACCAACATCTACCGTGTACATCAAGGGTCCTTGTCTGGCCCGAATTGTTCCAGATTGCCATTTCTCGTTTTTATAATCCCGGGCTAACACTGGTTGTCCTATTTCGAAACTCCGAGTGGTCTTGTTATTTATATGCTGGAACTGTTTGTTTTCAACTTCCCTCCGCACATTTGGTTTTAACAAGTCCAACCTGGACCGCAACCTCCTGTTATAGAACATCATGGCAGGACTTTGGTTTGTCACTGCATGGGTGGCGTTTCGATATGCCAGTAGGAATTTGTCCACCTTGTGTTGTAGTGGAATCTGATCTTCGCTCATGGCCTTTATCGCTTTTTTGAACGTTTGTACAAATCTCTCGGCCAACCCGTTTGTAGCCGGATGATATGGGGCAGAGGTATAATGTTTCACCCCATTCTTCTTCATGAATCTCTGGAATTCTTCTGACACGAACTGCGGTCCGTTGTCTGAACACATTTGTTCTGGCAATCCATTTCTTGCAAATATCGTTCTTAACACCGCGATCGTCTTTTCCGAGGTAGTGGTAGTCATCTTAATCACTTCTGGCCATTTAGAATGTGCGTCCACCGCAATTAAAAACATGGAGTCCATGAAAGGACCAGCAAAGTCAATATGTACACGTTGCCATGGGGTTGAAGGCCATTCCCATGGATGCAGCGGTGCAATCGGAGGTGCATTTTGCACTTTTTGGCACCCTGAGCAGCTTTTCGTCAGCTCCTCTATCTGTTGGTCGATACCCGGCCACCACACATAAGCCCTAGCAAGGCTTTTCATCTTGACTCCCCCCAGATGCCCTTCATGCAGTTCCTTTAGAACTCTCTCTCTTAACTTAGGAGGAATAATCACCCTTGTTCCATACATCAATGTTCCTTGACAGACGGACAGCTGTTCTCGTCTTGCTGAGAATGCCGGTAACAGTGGATCACCATGTGCTGGCCATCCCTTCACTGTCATTTCGTAGACCCTGGACAGTGTCGGGTCGTTCCTGGTTTCTCTTTCAATACTTGCATTGGTGACTGGTAAACATTCGATGATGGTCGAGTGAAATAATTCTACAGGGTCAACCGTCGGTGCCTCCTCCTCTGTAGGTAGTGGCAGGCGCGACAGCCCATCAGCATTACCATGCTGCTTTGTACCTTTGAATTCTATCTGATATTGATGTGCCCCTAGGAAAAGGGACCATCTCTGGAGTCTCTGTGCTGTCATCACCGAAACACCCTTCTTAGGGTTAAAAATGGATACCAACGGCTGGTGGTCTGTCAGAAGCATAAACTTTTGGCCCTGCAGGTAATGATTAAACTTCTTTACTCCCCACACAAGGCTGAGAGCCTCCCTATCTATCTGAGCATAGTTGCGCTCAGCAGAGGTCAATGATCTGGATGCGAACGCAACTGGCCTCTCCTGGCCATTTGGCAACTTGTGTGAGAGTACTGCCCCAATACCATATGGAGAAGCATCACAAGCCAAACGAATAGGCAGCGTTGGGTTGAAGTGAGCCAACACTTCCTCTGAGGTCATCAATGCCTTGCTTTCGCGAAAAGCCCTCTTACAGTCCTCGCTCCACTTCCATGGTACTCCCTTCTGCAAAAGAGCATTCAGCGGGTGCAGCACCATGGATAAATTTGGCAGAAACTTATGGTAATAGTTAATCAACCCTAGAAACGACCTCAATTGGGATACATTATCCGGAGCGGGAGCCTTCACAACAGCTTCGATCTTGTCAGGAGACTTATGAAGACCCTCCTGGCCAATGACATGACCACAGTACGAGATCCGCTTCTGAAAGAATTCACATTTCTGGCGATTAACTCGAAGACCATATTCTTTCAATCTGGTGAGCACCAGTTCCAAGTTTGCAAGGTGTTCCTCGTCATCATCTCCTGTAATCAGAATATCGTCCAGGTAACATTGTGTACCTGGAATTCCCTGTAATACCTGCTCCATGGCCCTCTGCCAAATTGCTGGAGCCGATGCCACTCCAAAAACCAGTCTATTATACCGGTACAAGCCTCTATGCATGTTGATCGTGAGATACTGGCGTGACTCTTCCTCAACTTCCATCTGTAAGTACGCCTGCGCCAGGTCTATCTTGGTGAAGTGTTTCCCGCCAGACAACGAAGCGAAGATATCCTCAATCCGCGGAAGCGGATACTGCACCGTGTGAAGCACCGGATTAACAGTGATCTTGAAATCTCCACAGATGCGAACCTTCCCCGGTTCCCCCGGCTTGTTGCTCGATGAATGCTTCATGACGGGGACAATGGGCGTGCCCCACTCACTCCAGTCTACCTTAGACAGTACTCCTGAACGTTCTAGCCCTTCCAGCTCAGCTTCCACAGCAGGTCGTATTGCATAAGGTACCGGTCTGGCTTTGAAAAATTTCGGGTTTGCATGTTCTTCAACCTTGATGTTTGCCGTAATTCCTCTCAGTGTTCCCAGTCCCTGTTGGAACACCTCTTTAGCATCGTCCAATATTCTGGACAATCGTTTAGGTTTGACATCTTTTGTACCGGAATCTACCATTAGTGCTTTTAAGGAATGCCAGTCCATATTTATTTTCCTAATCCACTCCCGTCCCAGTAGTGGTGGACCTCCCTCAGGTAGCACATATAAGTCCATTCCTCATCTTTCTTTGCCCTTGTGGACCACCTTTACCTCTATCTTCCCGATGGGGTATACTCTTTGCCCCGTGTATGTTTTCAATACAATCTCCGTATCCCGTAGGGGAATATGTGGGAATAACCTTTTGTAATCTTTCTTATTCATGACCGTCAATGCCGATCCAGTGTCCAATTCCATCTTCACTTGGACTCCTGCTATCTGAAGTGTGACCCAAATTGTTTGGAGGTCTGCTTCCTTACCAACATTGTGTACTCTTAGACTACCCAGTTCATTACTGCTGGAGTCTGAATCTGACTTCTGTTCATTCGAACTGTTCTCTGTCACCTTGTGTACCTTTCTGTACTTTTCCTGCGGTGACTTTTTGTTGCTGGTCTTCTTTCCTGACCGGCATACTTTAGCTATATGACCAAGCCTGCCACATTTTCTGCATTCCTGATTTTTGAACCAGCACTGGTTCTGATCGTGCGTTGTCTTTCCACAACGATAACATTTTACTGTACTCAAGACCATTTGATTGGTGCAGAGTTCCGGTGACCGTAGCTGCATTTCCGCAGTGCCTCTCGCTGCGACTTCTTGCGATGCTGCAATAGTGACAGCTTTATCAAGCGTAAGATCATTCTCCTCAAGCAGTCGCTTTTGTGTTCCTTCTTTTAACAATCCACACACAAATTTATCTCTCAGCGCATCTGCTAGTCCTGTTCCAAACTGACAGTACTTCGATAGCTTACGTAGTTCAATTAAAAATTCAGCATTGCTTTCGTCTTTCAACTGCGTTCTCCTGTAAAATTTAAATCATTCCACTATCATCAGCGGCTTGGGGTTTAAATGATTTTTTCAGGACAGTAACAATATTCACGAAAGTCTGATCCGCCAGTTTATTTGGTGATAGAAGGTGCTTCAATAGCCCGTATGTCTTCGCACCCATTGAGCTTAATAAGGTTAGTGCTTTCTCATCATCTGGTACCTTATTTGCTTTACAATAAACTTCCATGCGTTCTACATACGTGGTCCAATCTTCGATATCACTATCAAAGGTATTAATGCTCCCATGTTTAGGCATCCTTGCAAGTTTTTTAATTTTTTTTTTCTTTTTCTCAAAATGGCGGCTTCCCGTGCTTGTCTTCTTCCCCCGCCTACTAAAATGGCGGCTTCCCACGCTTGGCGGTCTTTCCCGCGCTCGTCTTCTTCCCCTGCCGACTACAATGGCGGATTCCCGTGTTTGCCTTCTTCCCCCGCTGGCTGCAATGGCGATTGCCTTGCTGCTGCCGTTCTCGCCTCCCCAGCGGTTCTCACTCCCCGACGCTGCTTTGCCTCGCAGCCCCGCTTGCAGCCCGGTCCTTTACACCGGCTGCATTTGAATTCTCCGCGGCTCTCGTGCCTTAAGCTTCTCAACTCCCCGACGCTGCTTTGCCTCGCAGCCCCGCTTGCAGCCTGGCCCTGTACACCGGCTGCGTTTGAGTTCTCCGCGGCTCTCGAGCCTTAAGCTGCCCCAGTTGCTGTGCCTCTCGGCCTCGATTGCAGCCCGGCCCTTTCTACCGGCCGTGGTCGAGCTCTCCGCCCTTATTCCTCCGTTTTCCCTCCCCTTCTCCACAGTCAACGCGGCTGACTTTCTGCTCGTGTCGCTGATCGGCTTACCCACCACCGTGGTAGAAGGGATGATCACTGCCTGTCGCTGATGGAGGTATTCGTGGTCAGAATTCTTTTTCTTTTTAACCCGGGTTCTCGATGCCTCCCGTGCGATGGTGCTCAGCAGGATGATGAGGGCGGATGCCTCTTCTCGACGCCCGTTTTGAGGACGAAGCTGCCTTGGATGTAAAATTGCCGCAGGGTAAGATTGGACTCGTCGCCACTGTTGAGTCTGTGTGTCCCAGTTATGTTTAGGATCAATCACTGGACACAGACAACAAGAATAACTTTTAACAGGCCTTTACTATTCGGAGGTCAGGGCTGAACTGCCCAGCAAATCCTTACACAACACTTATATACCGGTGTGGTCACCACCGGTATTACAGTATACAGCAGCCAAGAGAAAGTAGTAAATCTCTTAAAGTAGTTCTCTTAAGGTGGAACAGGTTACATACACCACATGAACCACTGTCCATCACCTGGTGTACCTTTTTGTACTTCTCCTGTGGAGATTTCTTACTGTTGGTTTTCTTCCCAGACCTGCAGACTCTTGCTATGTGTCCTGCTTTCCCACACTGTCTGCACACTTGGTCCTTGAACCAACAATCTTTCTGGTCATGTGTTGTTCTGCCGCAGTGATAGCACTTCCCTGTTCCATAGGTCATTTCGTTGGTGCCATATTCTTGCGGTCTCCGTTGTATCTCTGCAGCGCCCCTTGCGGCTGCTTCGTGCGATACTGCCATACTGAAAGCTTTGTCCAACGTAAGGTCCTTTTCTGATAGAAGACGTTTCTGGGTTCCTTCACTTTGTAGCCCACACACAAACTTGTCCCTTAACGTGTCTGCTAGTCCCGCTCCAAACTGGCAGTATTTCGATAGCTTGCGCAGTTCCGTTAGGTACTCAGCATTGCTTTTGTCTGTGTGTTGGTTCCTTTTATGGAACTTAAATCATTCTGCTATCAGCAGTGGTGTGGGGTTTAAGTGGTCCTGTAGGATTTCTACTATGCTTTCAAAATTCTTGTTTACCGGCTTCTCTGGGGTTATTAGATTTCGCAGTAACCCATAAGTTTTTGCACCCATGGAATTTAACAGAACCAGTGCTTTATTAGCATCTGGCACTTCATTCGCCCTGCAGTACACCTCAATACGTTCCACATATGTCGCCCAATCTTCGACTTCATTGTCGAACGTAGAGATACTGCCACTCTTCGGCATCCTTGGTTGTGCATTAACTATCACCAATGGCACCTCCCGTGCTTCCCCTTCTTCTCCGCTGGCACAAAATGGCATCTCCCGCGCTTTCCTTCCTTCCCGCGCTCGCCCGTCTTCTCCGCTGCGGCTTCGCAAAATGGCGTCTCCCGCGCTCTTCCTTCTTCTCTGCGGCTCAATGGCGCCTCCCGCGCTCTCCCTGCTTCTCCGCGGCTCAATGGCGTCTCCCGCGCTCTCCCTGCTTCTCCGCGGCTCAATGGCGTCTCCCCTTGCTTCGCCCCGCGGACCCTGATCAGCCCGTGATCCCTGGCTGTGCTCTGCGTGTTCTTCTCTTGATATTTGTCGACGCCACTCAGTCTAGAACCCGGCTGTTTCTTACCCTCTCTCTCTCCGGTTTGCAGTATTTTTCCTCGACGCGGCTCGGTGATCAACCCCCTGCTGCGCCCTGCTCTCTTCACCCTCTTTCTTACCCCATCGACGCTGCCCGGCTCTCTCTCTCTCTGCCGTCGGTCGGCTCCAGCCGCCGCTGCTCGGGAAGGGTCTGCTTTGGACCTGTCGTCGGTCTCTTACTGCTCGTTGTGGCTGGGGAACCAAGCCCGGCTCTCCACAGCCTTTCCAGCAAAGTTGGATCTCTGCCTGACTGCTGGGCGGTTGCTCGCGGTCGACGCCCGTGTTCCTGGACTCGACTATTTTTTATTTTTTATTTTTATGTTGCAGGTAGATTCGCATCAACACTCGTCGCCACTGTTAGATCCGTGGTTCAGTGGATAAATAATTACACGGATGCTGCACATAAACAAATAACAGGTCTTTACTGGAGGAGGGTAATCTCTAGACTGGGGTACAGAGGCATGCGCACAGTTTATATACCGGTGTGGTCACTGCCGGTACTACAGTATACAGGAGCTGTAAAAAGTAGTTCTGATTTAAAGCACATACACTACACACGGGGTAAATTTTCATTCTGTCAGATCTTTGTATGCTGGAAGCACATATCAGAAAAGTGGCGCATGCTACCCATGATTTTGCTTCTGTTCATTTTAATGGATGGAAAGATTTGGGCAGTTTGTACCCAATTTTACAATATTTGCACATGGAGCTGAATTGGAAAATGCATCCATATTATATAGAAGAAATCTTTCTCCATTGAATGTAAAGCAGAAATATCCAAATAGTTCATATCATAGAATCATCGAAATATATGGCACAGAAGGAGGCCATTCGGCCCATCATGTCTGTGCCTGCCGGAAAAAAGTTATGCAGCCTAATCCCACTTTCCAGCTCTTGGTCCGTAGCCTTGTAAGTTACGGCACCTCAAGTGCATATCCAAGTACTTTTTAAATGAGATGAGGGTTTCTGCCTCTACCACCCTTTTAAGCAGTGAGTTCCAGGCCCCCACCACCCTCTGGGTGAAGAAAGTTCTCCTCAACACCTCTCTAATCCTTCTACCAATTACTTTAAATCTATGCCCCCTGATTATTGACCTCTCTGCTAGGGGAAATATTTCCTTCCTGTCCACTCTATCTAGGCCCCTCATAATTTTATACACCTCAATCAAGTCTCCCCTCAGCCTCCTCTGTTCCAAAGAAAACAACCCCAGCCTATACAATCTTTCCTCATAGCTAAAATTCTGGCAGCATCCTTGTAAATCTCCTCTGTACCCTCTCTAGTGCAATCACATCTTTCCTGCAATGTGGTGACCAGAACTGTATGCAATACTCTAGCTATGGCCTAACTAGTGTTTTATACAGTTCAAGCATAACTTCCCTGCTCTTATATTCTATGTCTTGGCTAATAAAGGAAAGTATCCCGTATGCCTTCTTAACCACCTTAGCTACCTTTCCTGCTACCTTCAGGGATCTGTGGACATGCACTTCAATGTCCCTCTGTTCCTCTACACTTCTCAGTATCCTACCATTTATTGTGTATTCCCTTGCCTACCTGACCACCTTTTTGCCCACTTGACTAGTCCATTGATATCTTCCTGCAGTTTACAGCTTTCTACCTCACTATCAACCACACGGCCATCTTTTGTATCATCTGCAAACTTCTTAATCATGCTCCCTACAATGCAGTCTAAATCATTGATATATACCACAAAAAGCAAGGGACCTAGTACTAAGCCCTGCGGAACCCCACTTGAAACAGCTTTCCAGTCACAAAAGCACCTCTAAACCATTACTCTTTGCTTCCTGCCACTGAGCCAATTTTGGATCCAACTTGCCGCTTTCCCTTGGATCCCGTGGGCTTTTACTTTTCTGACTCATCTGCCATGTGAAACCTTGTCAAAAGCCTTGCTAAAATCCATGTAGACTACATCAACCCTCCTTGTTACCTCCTCAAAAAATTCAATCAAGTTAGCCAGACATGACCTTCCCTTAACAAATCCATGCTGACTGTCCCTGATTAATCTGTGCTTTTCTAAATGACGATTAATATTGTCCCTCAGAATTTTTTCCAGTAATTTGCCCACCACCGAGGTTAGGCTGACTGGCCTGTAATTGCTCGGTCTATCCCTTTCTCCCTTTTTAAACAATGTTAGCAGTCCTCCAGTCCTCCAGCACCACACCTGTAGCCAGAGAGGATTGGAAAATGATGGTCAGAGCCTCCGCTATTTCCTCCCTTGCTTCTTTTAACAGCCTGGGATACATTTCATCCGGGCCTGGTGATTTATCTACTTTCAAAGATGCTAAACTTTTTAATATTTCCTCTCTCACTATGTTTATCTCATCTAATATTTCACACTCCTCCTCCTTAACTACAATGTCTACATCATCCCTCTTTTTTGTGAAGACAGACCCAAAGTATTTATTAAGAACAATACCCACGTCTTCCGCCTCCACACACAGGTTACCTTTTTGGTCTCTAATAGGTTCTACTCTTTCTTTAGTTATCCTCTTGCTCTTTATGTACTTATAAAACATCTTTGGGTTTTCCTTGATTTTACTTGCCAATGTTTTGCCAATATTTTTTCATGCCCTCTCCTTGCTTTCCTAATTTAAAAAAAAATGCCATTCCTGCACAGAGGCCAGTGTCGGGAGGAGCAGAGAGCGATGGTACAGTGAGAACTTAAACTCACTTTTGCGGGCTTTTTTGAAGAGGCCAGTGTCGGGAGGAGCACAGAGCGGCTGGGAATTCAACATCCAGGGGTATTCAATATTCAGGAAGGATAGGCAAAAAGGAAAAGGAGGTAGGGTAGCATTGCTGGTTAAAGAGCAGATTAACACAATAGTAAGGAAGGATGTTGGCTCCGATGATGTGGACTCTGTATGGGTAGAGCTGAGAAATACCAAGGGGCTGAAAACGTTAGTGGGAGTTGTATACCGACCCCCAAACAGTAATGCTGAGGTAGGGGATGGCATTAAACGGGAAATTAGAGACGCGTGCAATAAGGGCACAGCAGTTATCATGGGTAACGTTAATTCATTAAATATATTCAAGAAGGAGTTGGATATATTTCTTGAGACTAAAGGGATCAAGGGATATGGGGAGAAAGCAGGGGCAGGGTACTGAATTTGGATGATCAGCCATGATCTCATTAAATGGCGGAGTGGGCTTGAGGGGCCAAATGGCCTAATCATGCTCCTCTCTTCTATGTTTTTATGTTTCTATATAGATTGGGCTAACCAAATTAGTATCAATACCGTGGAGGAGGAATTCCTAGAGTGTATACGGGATGGTTTCCTGGACCAATATGTCGAGGAACCAACTAGAGATCAGGCCATCTTAGACTGGGTATTATGTAGTGAGAAAGGATTAATTAGCAATGTTGCTGTGCAAGGCCCCTTGGGGAGGAGCGATCATAATATGATAGAATTCTTCATTAAGATGGAGAGTGAAGTAGTTGACTCAGAGACTAGGGTCCTGAATTTAAATAAAGGAAACTATGATTGTACAGGTAGACTATCCTTTATCCGAACTTCTGAAAACCGAAAACCTCTGAAAACTGAAAGTTTTTTCGTTCAGCATAAGTCGTGCGCACGACATGACCCGAGTGGCGCAAAACATGACAGGAGTGGTCCTCCGGGGCCCAGAACAAGAATTCCTGCAGATTGTCGACACACCGGCCTTCGCTCTCGATGTTAAGTGTGACTGATGGAGCTCTGCCTTTCCCTGTGAGCAGGGCAGAGGGTCACAGAGTTCCCTCCTGGGTAGGAGATTGCAGGCTGAGCCGGGCAGTGTGAACGAGGTACCGGGAGAGTGAACCCAAAAATACAGCGGCCTGTCCGATAGCTGCAGTGGCCCATCCGATATTCTTTTCTCCACCCCCCCCCGCCAACCGACCTGATTTGCGGGCCAGCTTAGCGTAGGAGTCAGCCGATATCCGGCTTTCCCACAACTGGCAGTGGCAGTCAAGCCCCAGACCCCCGCTAAGTAAAGGAATTCAGATACGGAGCAGGGGGAGCTGTAAACAGGCTGGGAGCGGCAGCATAGAGAAGCAGGAAGGGGAATGAGACACGGAACAGTCGCAAGAGGTAGCCTGAACTTTTAAAATTTATATTAAATACAAATACTAATTACCAAATTAATTTAATGTTCAGAGTTTCCCAGTCTGAAATAATACCTTCTGAAATCCGAAAATTTCCAAAAACCGAAACACAGCTGGTCCCAAGGTTTTCAGATAAGGGATAGTCAACCTGTATGAGGCGCAATTTGGCTAGGATGCATTGGGGAATGTTATTTAAAGGGTTGACGGTGGATAGGCAATGGAAAACATTTAAAGAGCACATGGATGAACTACAGAATTTGTTCATCCCTGTTTGGCATAAAAATAAAACAAAAAAGGTGACTCAACCACGGCTACCAAGGGAAATTAGGGATAGCATAAGATCCAAGGAGAGGACATATAAATTGGCCAGAAAAAGCAGCAAACCTGAGGATTGGGAACAGTTTAGGATTCAGAAAAGGAGGACAAAGGGATTAATTAAGAGGGGGAAAATAGAATATGAAACTAAGCTAGCAGAGAACATAAAAACCGACTGTAACAGCTTCTATAGATATGTAAAGAGAAAAAGATTGGTGAAGTCAAGTGTAGGTCCCTTCCAGTCAGAATCAGGGGAATTTATAATAGGGAACAAAGAAATGGCAGACCAATTAAATACATACTTTGGTTCTGTCTTCACAAAGGAGGACACAAATAACCTCCCAGAGATGTCGGGGAACATAGGGTCTAATGAGAGGGAGGAATTGAATGAAATCAGTATTTGTAGGGAAATGGTGTTAGGGAAATTGATGGCATTGAAGGCCAATAAATCCCCAGGGCCTGATAATCTACATCCTAGGGTGCTTATGGGAGTAACCCTAGAAATAGTAGATGCATTGCTGGTCATATTCAAAAATTCTATAGACCCTGGAATTATTCCCATGGATTGGAGGGTAGCTAATGTAACCCCACTATTTAAAAAAGGTGGTAGAGAGAAAACAGGGAATTATAGACTGGTAAGCCTGACATCGGTAGTGGGGAAAATGCTAGTGTCCATTATAAAAGATGTAATAGCAGAGCACTTGGAAAACAGTGACAGGATCGGACAAAGTCAACATGGATTTACAAAAGCTAAATCATGCTTGACTAATCTACTGGAATTTTTTGAGGATGTAACTGATAGAATAGATAAGGGAGAACCAGTGGATGTGGTGTATTGGACTTTCAGAAGGCTTTCGATAAGGTCCCGCATAAGAGATTGGCGTGCAAAGTTAAAGCACATGGAATTGGGGGTAAGGTACTGACTTGGATAGAGAACTGGTTGGCAGAGAGGAAGCAAAGAGTTGGAATAAACGAGTCTTTTTCCGAGTGGCAAGCAGTGACTAGTGGGGTACCGCAGGGATCGGAGCTAGGGCCCCAGCTATTCACAATATATATTAATTGGTTGCGCGCGCAGCCTGCCGTTTGCAGCCAGTTTTGAGCACGTGGAGCTGGAAGCAGCTGAGTGAGTTTTGGGAGGGGAGAAGGGGTTCTTGAGACTGGGATCTGTGGTCACTCTGGGAGAGAAAGATGCTTTCAGCAAAATTAACTAGAGAAAGAAAATGAACGACGTGTTGCTTCTGAAGTGAAGCAATGCCTTCAAGCTATTGAAGTCGGATCATTGGTTGAGGGGGTTGGAGTCAAATGTTTGGGAGTGGTTACAACATGTGGAAGGAAAGGTAACTTTAAAATTGTCAGAAAATTGGGTTCATTTTAGCAACCAATATCAGTAGTTTCTGAGCATCTTTTGACCAAAGTAAAATTAAAAAGTGTGATTTAGCTAGAAGAAAACATAAGAATAGAGGTTGGCTGCCTTGTTAGTCATCCAGATCCCAAAGTTTGAATTACTGCCTCAAATTCTCTACCGTGTATCTGTTTTTAAAAATATATTAGACGAGCTATTCAGCTGTGGTTTTGCTCAGGGTGAGGTGGACGATGCCTTTTTTAAGGAAAGGATGTCTATGATGTGTTGCATGATGTATTATGTTGCTGTATATTTGGGTAAGTTAGGAACATAATGGCTCAAGGAAGGCCAAGGCTGGGAACTCAACATCCAGGGGTATTTGATATTCAGGAAAGATAGGCAAAAAGGAAAGGGAGGTGGGGTAGCATTGCTGGTTAAAGAAGGGATTAACACAATTGTAAGGAAGGATATTAGCTCTGATGATGTGGAATCTGTATGGGTAGAATTGAAAAATACTAAGGGGCAGAAAACGTTAGTGAGAGTGATATATAGACCCCCAAACAGTAAGGCGGAGGTTGGAGATGGCATTAAAAGGGAAATTAAAGAAGTGTGCAATAAGGGCACAGCAGTCATCATGGGTGACTTTAATCTACATATATATTGGGCTAACCAAATTAGTAACAATACTGTGGAGGAGGAATTCCTGGAGTGTTTATGGGATGGTTTCCTGGACCAATATGTCGAGGAACCAACCAGAGATCAGGCCATCTTAGACTGGGTATTATGTAACGAGAAAGGATTAATTAGCAATCTTGTTGTACGAGGCCCCTTGGGTCGGAGCGATCATAATATGATTGAATTCTTCATTAAGATGGAGAATGAAGTAGTTGACTCGAAGACTAGGGTCCTAAATTTAAATAAAGGAAACTACGATGGTCTGAGGAGCGAGTTGGGTAGGATTGATTGGGGAATGTTACTCAAAGGGTTGACGGTGGATAGGCAATGGCAAACATTCAAAGACCGAATGGATGAACTACAGAATATGTTCATCCCAGTTTGGCGTAAAAATAAAACAAAAAAGGTGACTCAACCATGGCTAACAAGGGAAATTAGGGATAGCATAAGATCCAAGGAGAGGACATATAAATTGGCCAGAAAAAGCACTAATCCTGAGGATTGGGAGCAGTTTAGGATTCAACAAAGGAGGACAAAGGGATTAATTAAGAAGGGGAAAATAGAGTATGAGAGTCAGCTTGCAGGGAACATAAAACTGACTGTAAAAGCTTTTATAGATATGTGAAGAGAAAAAGATTGGTGAAGTCAAGCGTAGGTCCCTTGCAGTCAGAATCAGGGGAATTTATAATGGTGAACAAAGAAATGGCTAACCAATTAAATACATATTTTGGTTCTGTCTTCACAAAGGAGGACACAAATAACCTCCCAGAGATGCCGGGGAACATAGGGTCTGATGAAAGGGTGGAACTGAAAGAAATCAGTATTTGTAGGGAAATGGTGTTAGGAAAATTGATGGGACTGAAGGCCGATAAATCCCCAGGGCCTGATAATCTACATCCTAGGGTACTTAATGAAGTGGCCCTAAAAATAGTAGATGCATTGCTGGTCATCTTCCAGAACTCGATAGACTCTGGAACAGTACCCATGGATTGGAGGGTAGCTAATGTTACCCCACTATTCAAAAAAGGTGGTAGAGAAAAAGCGGGGAATTATAGACCCGGTAAGCCTGACATCGGTAGTGGGGAAAATGCTAGAGTCTATTATAAAAGATGTAAAAGCAGAGCAATTGCAAAGCAGCGACAGCATCGGACAAAGTCAACATGGATTTACAAAAGGTAAATCGTGCTTGACTAATCTTCTGCAATTTTTTGAGGATGTAACTGGTAAAATAGATAAAGGAGAACCAGTGGATGTGGTGTATTTGGACTTTCAGAAGGCTTTCGATAAGGCCCCGCATAAGAGATTAGCGTGCAAAATTAAGGCACATGGGATTGGGGGCAAGGTATTGACTTGGATAGAGAACTGGTTGGCGGATAGAAAGCAGAGAGTTGGAATAAACGGGTCGTTATCCGAGTGGCAGGCAGTGACTAGTGGGGTACCGCAAGGATCAGTCCTAGGACCCCAGCTGTTCACAATATACATTAATGATCTGGACGAGGGAATTGGATATAATATCTCCAAATTTGCAGACGACACAAAGCTGGGTGGGAGTGTGTGCTGTGAGGAGGATGTCGTGAAACTCCAGTACGATTTGGACAGGTTGGGTGATTGGGCAGAAACATGGGAAATGCACTATAATGTGGATAAATGTGAGGTTATCCACTTTGGTGGCAAAAACAGGAAGGCAGATTATTATTTGAATGGCAATAGATTGGGAGAAGGGGAAGTGCAAAGAGACCTGGGTGTCCTTGTGCACCAGTCGCTGAAGGTAAGCATGCAGGTGCAGCAGGCGGTTAAGAAGGCAAATGGTATGTTGGCCTTCGTAGCAAGAGGGTTCGAGTACAGGAACAAGGATGTCTTGCTGCAGTTGTACAGGGCCTTGGTGAGACCGCACCTTGAGTATTGTGTGCAGTTTTGGTCGCTTTACCTGAGGAAGGATGTTCTTGCCAAGGAAGGAGTGCAGCGAAGATTCACCAGGCTGATACCTGGGATGGCAGGAATGACATATGAGGAGAGATTGTGTCGATTGGGCTTATACTCACTGGAGTTTAGAAGATTGAGAGGGGATCTCATTGAAATTTATAAATTTCTGTCAGGCCTGGACAGACTAGATGCAGGAAGGATGTTTCCGATGGCCGGGGAGTCCAGAACCAGGGGTCATAGTCTAATGATAAGGGGTAAGCCATTTAGGACTGAAATGAGGAGGAATTTCTTCACCCAGAGAGTGGTGAACCTGTGGAATTCCCTGCCACAAAGGGCAGTGGAGGCCAGTTCATTAAATATATTCAAGAAGGAGTTGGATATATTTCTTAAGGCTAGAGGGATATGGGGAGAAGGCAGGGACAGGGTACTGAATTTGAATGATCAGCCATGATCTCATTGAATGGCGGAGCAGGCTCGAAAGGCCGAATGGCCTATTCCTGCTCCTATCTTCTATGTTTCTATGTTTCTAATGATCTAGACGAGGGAACTAGATGTATTTTCTCCAAGTTTGCAGATGACACAAAGCTGGGTGGGCGTGTGTGCTGTGAGGAGGATGCAGAGAAACTCCAGTATGATTTGGACAGGTTGGGTATTTGGGCAGATGCATGGCAGATGCAGTATAATATGGATAAATGCGAGGTTATCCACTTTGGTGGGAAAAACAGGAAGACAGATTATTATCTGAATGGCAATAGTTTGGCAGAAAGGGAAGTGCAACGAGACCTGGGTGTCCTTGTGCACCAGTCGCTGAAGGTAAGCATGCAGGAGCAGCAGGCGGTTAAGACGGCAAATGGTATGTTGGCCTTCATAGCGAGAGGATTAGAGTACAGGAGCAAGGATGTCTTGCCGCAATTGTACAGGGCCTTGGTGCGACCACACCTTGAGTATTGTGTGCAGTTTTGCTCGCCTTATCTGAGGAAGGATGTTCTTGCCAT
This sequence comes from Somniosus microcephalus, assembly GCF_052327205.1. Lineage (NCBI taxonomy): Eukaryota > Metazoa > Chordata > Chondrichthyes > Squaliformes > Somniosidae > Somniosus > Somniosus microcephalus. The sequence continues at coordinate 110,644,361 of NC_140987.1, read as the reverse complement.
GGAGGGAGTGCAGCGAAGATTTACCAGACTGATACCTGGGGTGGCAGGAATGACGTGTGAAGAGATATTGGGTCGGTTAGGCTTATATTCGCTGGAGTTTAGAAGAATGAGAGGGGATCTCATTGAAACTTATAAAATTCTAACAGGACTGGACAGACTAGATGCAGGATGGATTTTCCCAATGGCGGGGGAGTCCAGAACCAGGGGCCACAGTCTAAGGATAAGGGTTAAGCCATTTAGGACTGAGATGAGGAGGAATTTCTTCACCCAGAGAGTGGTGACCCTGTGGAATTCTCTACCACAGAAGGCCTGTAACATTTGCATATTGATTTATCATTGGCCTGCAGGCATCTGTAAGGACTGCTATTGTTTTGGAAGACCCAGTGTCCTGACTCCATCTTGTCCACACGGTGCTGTACTGCTGTGAGTCAGATCACAGACCTGATGCTTCATTAAAAGAGTTTAAACTGTAATACTCCGTTGTCCTGCAATTTATTATTTTTGTACAAAGTGTGCAAAACAAGACATGGTGTCAGAACAGGGATTTGAAATGGACATCGTTTGAGCTCCCGTACCTCGAATGAATTGGGAATCTTTGAACTTACCTAGAGAAGCCATGGTGTGGAGATGCCGGAGTTGGACTGGGGTGGACAAATGTAAGAAGTCACAGAACACCAGGTTATAGTCCAACAGCTTTATTTGAAGTCACAAGCTTTCGGAGCGCTGCTCCTTCGTCACCTGGAGCGCTCCGAAAGCTTGTGACTTCAAATAAAGCTGTTGGACTATAACCTGGTGTTCTGTGACTTCTTACATTTACCTAGAGAATGGAGCAAGTTCAAGCAACACGTGGAGTTAATGTTCTCTGGTCCGTTGAAAAGAAAAGGAGAGGAAGAAAAATGCAGCTATCTACTACTGTGGATCGAAGAAAAAGGGAGAGACATTTTTAACACATGGTCTCTCACCGCAGATGAAGCAAAGGTACTGAAAAGTTATTTTGACCGTTTTGAAGCATATGTGATGCCCAAGACAAATACGATATTCGCTAGGTACAAGTTTCAGGAGAAAGTACAACGAGCTAGTGAGTCGTTTGAGCAGTTCGTGACTGAGTTAAAACTGCTGGTAAAAGTCTGTGAATATGCAGATAAAGATGAGATGGTCAGAGACCGCATCGTGTTTGGAATACATTCAGCTAAAGTGAGAGAGAAACTTTTGAATGTTGGGTCCGGGCTAATGCTGGACAAAGCTATAGACATAGCTAGATCACACGAGATAGCCCAAGCACAGTTGAAAACCATAACCGGTGCCACGAGCAGCTCGAGTGAGCAGCACACAGTTAATAGATACACACCAAAGAACACTGCCCAGAGAGCGTGTTTCAGAACAGAAAGAACAGTGAGAGTTCAAAAAATGGGCGACACAGATATAAAATGCTTCAAAAACTGTGGATATTGTGGAAACAACTGGCATGGAGAAAAGGAGTACTGTCCTGCCAAAGGAAGGCAATGTACTAAATGTGGTAAACGGAACCACTTTGCTAAAGTTTGCAGGACTGTTTTCGGAAAGCAGTACACACAGTGAGTGACAGCCAAATGCCAGATAGAGAGCCAAATGCAGAGGAACTGTTTATTGATTCTGTGTCACAGAAAAAACAGATTTCAGAGACTGAGCAAGCTTTTGCCGATATTGAGATAGGAAAACAGGGCAAAGAGCTTAAGTTTAAACTAGACACTGGATCTCAGGTTAATGTAATTACTCTGAGTGAGTATTACAGCTTGAAGGAAAAGTGTGAGCTACAGCCCACCTCATGCAGACTGACCGGCTATGGGGGTTAGCAGCTCATTGTAAAAGGCACATGCGTGATGAAATGCAAGTACAAAGAAAGCAACATGATGCTGGACTTTTACATTATTGACACTCAAGCACCTCCAGTGCTAGGTCTAAAGGCACGTTTAGACATGGACCTCGTGAAGCTAGTGCTATCATTGACAGCACCAGTTGATAAGCAGACAGCCATGGAGGAGTTTGCTGGCGTTTTCAAAGGGATCGGACTATTCCCAGGTGAATGCACTATTCACCTTGACATAGAAACATAGAGATAGGAACAGGAGTAGGCCATTCGGCCCTTCGAGCCTGCTCCGCCATTCAATGAGATCATGGCTGATCTTCGTCTGAGATCATAGCTGATCTTACCAGTTCAGTACCCCGTCCCCGCCTTTTCTCCGTAACCCTTAATCCCCTTAGCCTTCAGAAATATATCCAATTCTCTCTTGAAAATATTTATTGAATTAGCCTTCACAGCCCTCTGTGGCAGGGAATTCCACAGGCTCACCACTCTTTGAGTGAAGAAATTCTTCCTCATCTCTGTTTTAAATGATTTGCCCGCTATTTTTAGACTGTGGCCCCTGGTTCTGTGCTCCCCGGCCATTGGAAACATTCTCTCTGAATTCAGCCTGTCCAGGCCTGCCATAATTTTATATGTTTCGATGAGATCCCCTCTCAATCTTCTAAACTCCAGTGAGTACAAGCCCAAACTATTTAATCTCTCTTCGTAGGTCATTCCCGCCATTCCAGGTATCAGCCTGGTGAATCGCCGTTGCACTCTTTCCATGGCAAGAACATCCTTCCGCAGATGGGGCGACCAAAACTGTACACAATACTCCAGATGCGGTCTCACCAGCACCTTGTACAGCTGTAGTAAGGTATCCCTATTCCTATACTCGAACCCCCTTGATATGAAGGCCAACATACCATTTGCCTTCTTGATCGCCTGTTGCACCTGCATGCTCTCCTTCAGTGACTGGTGCACAAGAACACCCAGGTCCCTCTGCACTTCCCCATCTCCCAATCTATTGCCATTTAGATAATAATCTACCCTCCTGTTTTTACCCCCAAAGTGGATAACCTCGCATTTATCCACATTATAGTGCATCTGCCACGTATCCGCCCATTCCCCCAACCTGTCCAAATCGCACTGTAGCCTCCTGACATCCTCATCAGAGCCCACCCCTCCTCCTAGTTTAGTGTCGTCAGCGAATTTGGAAATATTGCATCCAATTCCCTGATCCAGATCATTTATATATATTGTGAACAGCTGGGGTCCCAGGACAGATCCTTGCGGCACCCCGCTGGTCACTGCCTGCCACTCCGAAAACGAGCCGTTTATTCCAACTCTCTGTTTTCTATCCGCCAGCCAGTTCTCTATCCACGTTAATACTTTGCCCCCAATCCCATGAGCCTTAATTTTGCATGATAATCTTTTGTGTGGAACCTTATCGAAGGCTTTCTGGAAGTCAAGGTACACCACATCCACTGGCTCTCCCCCATCTATTTTACCAGTTACTTCCTCAAAAAATTCCAGCAGATTAGTCAAACACGATTTACCCTTTGTAAATCCATGTTGACTCTGTCCGATCCTTTCCCCATTTGTCAAGTGCTCCGCTATTTTATCCTTAATAATGGACTCTAGCATTTTGCCCACAACCGATGTAAGGCTTACTGGTCTATAATTCCCTGCTTTCTCTCTACCCCCCTTTTTAAATATTGGGGTAACATTAGCTACCCTCCAATCCACGGGTACTGTTCCCGAGTCAATGGAGTTCCGGAAGATGATCCTTAGAGCATCTGCTATCTGCAGGGCCACCTCCTTAAGTACCCTAGGATGTAGTTTATCAGGCCCCGGGGATTTGTCGGCCTTCAGTCCCCTCAACTTACCCAACACCATATCCCTAGAGATACTAATTTCTGTCAGCTCCTCCCTCTCATTAGTCCCTATGTTTGCCGATATTCCTGGGAGGTTATTTGTGTCCTCCTTTGTGAATACAGAACCAAAGTATGAGTTTAATTGGTCTGCCATTTCCTTATTCTCCATTATATATTCTCCCGAATCGGACTGCAAGGGACCGACTTGGGATTTTACCAGTCTTTTCCTCCTGATATACCGATAAAAGCTTTTGCAGTCTGTCTTTATGTTTGCTGCAAGTTTACTTTCGTATTCTATTTTCCCCTTCCTGATTAATCCCTTTGTCCTCTTTTGCTGTATCCTGTACTGCCCCCAATCTTCCGGTCTGGTGCTTTTTTTTGCCAGTTGATATGCCCTTTTTTTTGATTTTATGCTGTCCCTAATTTCCCTCGTTATCCACGGTTGAGTCACCTTTTTAGGTTTATTTTTATGCCAAACCGGTATAAACATGTTCTGGAATTCTTCCATTCTATCTTTGAATGCTTGCCATTGTCTCTCCACTGTCAATCCCCCCAGAAACACCACCCAATCAATCTTACCCAATTCCCGTCTCATACCCTCGTAATTCCCTTTATTTAAGTTCTGGACCTTAGTCTCTGATTCAATTTCCTCACTCTCCATCTCGACTGAGAGCTCGATCATATTATGATCGCTCTGACCCAAGGGGCCTCGTACAAGAAGATTGCCGATAAGTCCCTTCTCATTGCACAATACCCAGTCTAAAATGGCCTGATCTCGAGTCGGCTCCTCGACATATTGGTCCAGATAACCGTCCCGAAAACATTGACCCAGCAGCAACCTCTGTGGTTTGCCCACCGATAAGGATACCCCTTGCTCTATGTAGTCGCCTGAAGGAGGAGCTGCAGAGCATGGAGAATACAGAAATCATCGTCCGGGAAACAGAACCGACAGAGTGGGTCAACGCATTAGTAGTGGTCGAGAAACCACGTACAGGCAAGCTCAGAGTCTGTCTCAACCCCAGAGATTTGAACAAGGCTATCAAGCGCCCTCACTACCCTCTACCAACGCTAGATGACATCACACCCAAGCTAGTGGGAGCACGTTACTTCAGTGTAATGGACGCACGATCAGGATACTAGACTATCAAGCTCATGGAAGAGTCATCTAAGTTAACAACGTTCAACATACCATTTGGACGCTACCGATTTCTACATTTACCATTTGGTCTTATCTCAGCTCAGGATGAATTCCAGCGGAAGATCGACGAAACCTATGAAGGCCTCGATGGAGTAGTCACAATCGTAGACGACATCCTCCATCTATGGCAGGAACAGAGAGGAACATGACAGGAACCTTTGTGCGATACTACAAAGATCATAGGAGAAAGGTATCCGGCTCAAGCCCGAGAAAAGCATAATCGGATCCACCGAGATCAGTTATTTCGGGCATCGCCTCTCAACTGATGGCATTAAGCCGGATCCAGAGAAAATCTCCTCCATCAAGAAGATGGAGCCACCGAAGAACCGCACAGAGCTAGAGACAGTACAAGGCATGGTTAACTACTTAGCCAAGTTTGCTCTGAGCTTCTCCGATATCAACGCACCCATGCGTCAGTTGCTCAAACAATCCAATGAATTCCTGTGGGACAAGCAACACGACACAACATTTCAGAAAATGAAAGACCTAATCACCAGAGAACCAGGACCAGTTCTTGTCTACTTCGACCCCAACAAAGAGCTCAGACTACAAGTGGACGCATCAAAGTATGGGCTAGGTGCAGTATTACTGCAAGAAGGAAAGCCCATTGGCTACACTTCCAGATCTCTCACAGACAGTGAAATCAACTATGCTCAAATCGAGAAAGAGCTATATGCAATTCTATTTGGATGTAAGCGTTTCCACCAATACGTCTATGGCCGACAAGTCATTGTGGAATCCGACCACAAGCCCCTCAAGTCAATCATGAAGAAACCACTAGCTGCAGCCCCACCAAGGCTACAGAGAATGATCCTTCAGCTACAGAAGTATGACTTCACAATCATTCACCATCCAGGCAAAGATATTCCTGTCGCAGACACACTCTCCAGAAAGACTCTTAGCTACCAGGACAGCAGCCTCAGTGAAGGCATGGATGTGCAGGTGCACATGGTGTACAACAGCTTACCTGTGAGTGACTCAAAACTGAAGGAGATCCGAGCAGCAACAGAGAAAGATGCACAAATCACACTGCTGAGCAAAGTCATACATGAAGGATGGCCTGAGGAAAGGAGGAAATGCCCTCAGAGCATATCTGAATTCTGGAACTGTTACGTTCGTGTATAATAAGAAACGGACTGTGGAGAACGGTACAACAGGTGTTTACTCAACGTGGTTCAAACTGCAACTGAACTGTACAGATCACTACTCAGCGTTATATACAGGTGTGGTCACTGCCGGTACTACAGTATACATGAGCTGTACAAAGTAGTTCCCCCCTTAAAGGTACATACATTACAATTCCTCCCCTTTTAGATTAACAGTACCATAACACTCATTTAACAATTAAATATCAAACTAATTACAATTAACACTTTTAACATGCAACATTAGCTGAAAATAGTCTATTTATAAATTCAGTCTTTGGGGAGGCTTCCTGATCCTTTCTGGATAGCGCCTTTCCCGAGTGTCTCGCTCTTGGTGCGGAGGCGATTCTGGCCCCCTGTCGTCGGTTGGTTCATCAGCTTCCGATGCTACTGTTTCTGGGGTAGATGCGACCTGTACGTTGGGTTCATCACCAGGTACGTATGGGCGAGGCATGTGGTTGACTTGTTCCTGTGGCTCTAGGAATTGGTCAGCATGGTGTCTCACGATGCTCTCCCCAACGTCCACTGTGTACATTAGTGGGCCCTGCCGTGTGCATATCTTTCCTGGCTGCCATTTTTCTGTTCGGTAGTCGCGGGCCAAGACTTGTTGCCCTACATTGAAGCTCCTTGTTGGCTTCTCATGGATGTGCTGGAATTGCTTACTCTCAACATCTCTTCGTACGTTTGGTCTGAGCAAATCCAGGCGGGATCTTAACCTTCGGTTAAAGAACATCATGGCTGGGGCCTGGTTGGTGACTGCATGTGTCGCATTCCGGTAGGCGAACAGGAAATTGTCCACCTTGTGCTGCAGCGGAATGTTGTCATTGTACATAACCTTTATTGCCTTCTTAAAGGTTTGTATGAACCTCTCAGCCAATCCATTTGTGGCTGGATGATACGGGGCGGATGTGTAATGCCTTACCCCATTCTTTTTCAAGAACCTCCGGAACTCTTCGGACACAAACTGTGGTCCGTTGTCAGAGCAAATCTGTTCTGGCAAGCCATTCCTGGCAAAAGGTCCGTAGGACTGCAATAGATTTCTCCGTGGTGGTGGAGGACATTTTGATGACCTCAGGCCATTTCGAGTGCGCATCCACGGCTATTATAAACATTGAGTCCATGAATGGACCAGCAAAATCAATATGCACCCGTTGCCATGGAGATGAGGGCCACTCCCATTGGTGTAGAGGGGCCTGTGGTGGTGCATTTTGGACTTTCTGGCATCCTGAGCAGCTCTTGGTCAGGTCCACGATTTGTTTATCGATTCCCGGCCACCACACATAAGCCCTGGCTAGGCTTTTCATTTTTATCCCTCCCAGATGACGCTCATGAAGCTCATTGAGCACTCTATCCCTTAACTTGGGTGGAATTACCACTTGGGATCCACACATCAAGGTCCCCCGGCACACTGACAGCTTTTCTCTCCTTGTCGAGAATGCTGGCAACAGTGAGTCGCCATGTGCTGGCCATCCCTTCACCGTCAAATCATATACCCGAGACAGTGTCGGGTCATTTCGGGTTTCCTTTTCGATACAAGCGTTAGTTACCGGTAGGTATTCAACTATAGTCGAATGGAATATTTCGACAGGATCCACTGCTGGTGCTTCCTCCGCAGTAGGCAGTGGCAGGCGTGATAGCCCATCAGCATTTCCATGCTGTTTCGTGCCCTTATATTCAATCTCATAGTGGTGCGCCCCTAGAAAAAGTGACCATCTTTGGAGTTGTTGCGCAGTCATCACCGGAACGCCCTTCTTCGGATTAAAAATGGAGACAAGAGGCTGGTGATCAGACAGCAAGGTGAATTTCTGCCCGTGCAGATAGTGATTGAACTTTTTCACTCCCCACACTAGGCTGAGGGCCTCCCTGTCAATCTGGGCATAGTTACGCTCGGCTGAGGTTAGTGATCGTGACGCAAAGGCTATTGGCCTCTCTGAGCCGTCCGAGAATTTGTGCGACAGCACCGCTCCAATGCCATAGGGTGACGCATCACATGCCAACCGAATTGGTAATGCTGGGTTGTAATGGGCCAATACCTCTTTCGATGTGATTAGTGTTTTGCTCTTCTGGAAAGCTCGTCTACATTCGTCACTCCACTTCCATGGCACCCCAGTTTGCAGTGGGGTGTTCAGTGGGTGTAGTATTGTAGACAAATTTGGCAAGAACTTATGGTAGTAGTTTACCAGCCCGAGGAACGACCTCAGTTGTGATACATTTTCCGGTGCTGGAGCCTTGACTACTGCCTCAATCTTCTCTGGGGACTTATGTAACCCTTCTTTATCGATAACGTGGCCACAATACGAGATCTGTTTCCTAAAAAACTCGCATTTGGGGCGGTTAGCTCGGAGCCCATATTCCTGCAATCTAGTGAGCACCTGCTCCAGGTTGGCAAGGTGATCACTGTCATTTTCGCCCGTGACCAGGATGTCGTCCAAATAACACTGGGTCCCTGGGATCCCTTGCAGGACTTGTTCCATTGCCCTCTGCCAAATAGCCGGAGCTGATGCTACCCCGAATACCAGCCGATTGTATTGGTAGAGACCTTTATGGGTGTTGATTGTGAGGTATTTTTTTGATGCTTCTTCTACCTCCATTTGCAGATACGCCTGGGCCAGATCAATCTTAGTGAAGCGTTTCCCTCCAGATAGCGAGGCGAAAATATCTTCAATCCGCAGAAGTGGATATTGTACGGTGTGAAGGATCGGGTTCACTGTTACCTCAAAGTCCCCACAGATGCGAACCTTCCTTGGTTCCCCAGGCGTGCTGCTAAACGACTTTTTCATCACAGGGATGATGGGTGTAGCCCACTCGCTCCAGTCTACCTTGGACAGTACACCTGAACGTTCCAGACTCTCCAGCTCTCCTTCGACGGCTGGGCGGATCGCATAAGGTACCGGTCTGGCCTTAAAAAATTTTGGGCTTGCGTTTTCTTCTATTTTAATCATCGCTGTCATGCCTTTTAGTGTTCCGAATCCTTGCTGGAACACTTCTTTCGCGTCAGTTAGGATCTTTAACAGTCGCCCAGGTGTGACGTCGTCATCCTTTTTGTCAGCCACAGTCAGTGCCTGTATGGAATGTCAATCCAGTTGTATTTTCCGGATCCATTCACGTCCCAGTAATGGTGGTCCTCCATCTTGCAATACATACAGGTCTAGTTTTGGTGTTTCCTTACCGTTATAAATAACGGTCACCCTTATTTTTCCTTTGGGGTAAACTTTTTGCCCCGTGTACATCTTCAAAATAATTTTTGTGTCTCTCAAGGGTATGTGTGAGAATAGCCGCTCAAAGTCCTGTCGATTTATGACTGTTAGGGCTGATCCTGTGTCCAATTCCATCTTTACCTGGACTCCTGCTATCTTGAGAGTGACCCAAATGGTTCGGTGATCCTCCGTTGTGATCACATTATGTAGTTTCAGACAACTCAGTTCCCTGCTTTCAGAGTCGTTATCACTCTTTTGTTCATCTGAACTATTCTCCGTTATCTTATGTACCTTCTTGTACTTCCCTTTGGTCGGTTGCTTATTGCTGGTTTTCTTTCCCGACCTGCAGACTCGTGCTATGTGTCCTACTTTTCCACACTGTCTGCACACTTTGTCTTTGAACCAGCAATCATTCTGGTCGTGTGTTGTTCTTGCCGCAGTGATAGTAGCACTTCTCTGTTCCATATGACATTTCGTTTGTGCCATATTCTTGCGGTCTCTGTTGTATCTCTGCAGCACCCCGTGCTGCTGCTTCATATGATACCGCAATGCTGAAAGCCTTTTCCAGCGTAAGGTCCTTTTCAGATAAAAGCCGTTTCTGGGTTCCTTCACTTTGAAGCCCACACACAAACTTGTCCCTTAAGGTATCTGCCAGTCCCGCTCCAAACTGGCAATGTTTTGATAGTTTGCGCAGTTCTGTTAAATAATCAGCATTGCTTTCATCCTTATGCTGGTTCCGTTTGTGAAACTTGAATCTTTCTGCTATCAGCAGCGGTGTGGGGTTTAAATGTTCCTTTAGTATCGTTACTATGTATTCAAAACTCTTTTCCATTGGCTTCGTTGGGGTTACTAGATTTCGTAATAAACCATATGTCTTTGCACCCGTTAAATTTAACAATACCGATGCTTTCTTGTCATCTAACACCTCATTTGCCTTGCAGTACACCTCTGTTCATTCGACATATGTAGTCCAATCTTTGACTTCATTGTCAAATGCGGTGATACTGCCACTCTTCGGCATTTTGGCTGTGGTTTAAAATGGCATCTCCCAATGGCTTATAATGGCGTCTCCCGCACTTTCCTTCCTCCCCCGCTGCTGCCGACGCCGCTCCCGGCGGTCCTCGTGGCAATGGCGGCGCCTCGCGGGTTTCTGCGCGTCTCTCTCCCCCTCTCTCCGATGCTGCTCAGCCCCTGAACACCGGCTGTGCCCTGTGCGCTCTGCCCTCTCTCTCTCTCCCCGTCGACGCTGCTCGGCCCTTTGCTGTGCCGCTCGGTCGGGCTCTAGCCCGCCGCCGTCCGGGAAGGGTCTGCGCACTACCTGTTGCCAGCCCGTTTCGCTGGACCACCTCGACTGGAAAGCCAAGCCTGGCTCTCGACAGCCTCCCCCGCAATTCTCGAGTCTCTGCTGGATGACTGGGCGGTTGCCCATTGTCGACGCCCGAGTCTCTGGCCTTGACCTCCAAACCACTGATCTCCAGGAACGAATCCCCGAGAGGTGATGCAGAGTTGCAGGTAGGTTCGAACCTGCCTCGTCGCCAATGTTACATCCGTGTATAATAAGAAACGGACTGCGAAGAACGGTACAACAGGTGTTTACTCAACGTGGTTCAAACTGCAACTGAACTGTACAGATCACTACTCAGCGTTATATACAGATGTGGTCACTGCCGGTACTACAGTATACATGAGCTGTACAAAGTAGTTCCCCCCTTAAAGGTACATACATTACAGGAACCACAGAGACGAACTGTCACAAATCAATGGAATCGTCTTCAAAGGGGAGAAAATCATCATTCCTACCAGTCTCAGAGAAGAGATGTTGACAAAAATTCATGCTGGACATATGGGCATGGAAAAATGCAAACAAAGAGCACGTGACATTCAGTTTTGGCCTGGAATGTGCAAACACATTGAGGACATTGTCGGAAAATGTTCCATTTGTCTAGAACGCAGCCCATCAAATGTCAAAGAGCCTATGATACCTCACCGTATCCCAGACAGGCCCTGGCAGGTCGTCAGCTGCAAGCAAGTGCATGCAAAACGTGTACAGAGACAGCAACACTAAAGAGATACTATGACAGGTCAGCTAGACTACTGCCGCCGCTGCACAATGGAGAATCCATCAGAATCCAGGAGCATGGCTACTGGAAGCCTGCCATCGTCATCCAGCCAGCTGACACTGAGCGATCGTATCACATCCGCACCCCAGAAGGACAGGTGTACCGCCGCAATCGCAGGCACCTCCTGAACACCAAGGAACAACACCGTCATTCCGACGAGAGGTCAAGCTTCGAGTTATCCTTGACTTTTGAACTGCCAAAGGGTGTAGGCGGATCGCTGCCCTAAAAAAACTGTACATCGTTATTGAAACATTGAGATGTTTTCAGTGCTAGTTAAATGTTAAGTTTACTTATATGTTGATGCTACTGAGAACATTATGTAGAAGAAAGGTTCAAAAGTAATGCATAACATTTTTCTTTTAAAAGAAAGGGGATGTAACATTTGCATATTGATTTATCATTGGCCCGCAGGCATCTGCAAGGAATACCTATTATATTCACATGTGATCACATGCTGAGTTGTCATTGGCCTGCAGGCATCTGTAAGGACTGCTATTGTTTTGGAAGACCCAGTGTCCTGACTCCATCTTGTCCACACGGTGCTGTACTGCTGTGAGTCAGATCACAGACCTGATGCTTCATTAAAAGAGTTTAAACTGTAATACTCCGTTGTCCTGCAATTTATTATTTTTGTACAAAGTGTGCAAAACAAGACAAGGCCAACTTATTAAATCTATTCAAGAAGGAGTTACATATATATCTTAAGGTTAAAGGTGTAGTGTATGTAACTGTTCTACCTTTAAGAGAACTATTGTATGTAACCGTCCACCTTTAAGAGAACTATTTTAGGTGTGGCACTACTTTATCCTGGCTGCTGTATACTGTAATACCGACGGTGACCACACCGGTATATAAGTGCTGTGGCAGAATTTATTGGGCAGATTCGCCCTGACCTTCGAATAGTAAAGTCCTGTTTAAGTTACTCTTGTAGTCTGTGTATTACTTCGCTATACAACCCACAGACTTTACAAAAGGGATCAAGGGATATGGGAGAAAGCAGGGACAGGGTACTGAATTTGGATGATCAGTCATGATCTCATTAAATGGCGGAACAGGCTCGAGGGGCCGAATGGCCTACTCCTGCTCCTATCTTCTATGTTTCTATATACTCCTCTAGGCTTTTTGCAGAATTGAGCTCTTGGTATCTGACAAAAGCTTCCCTTTTTTTCCTTATCCTACCCTATATGCTCCTTGCCATCCAGGGGCCTCTAGATTTGGGAGTCCCACCCTTTTTCTTTGTGGGAACATATTTGCTCTGAACCCTCACTATCTCCTCGTTGAATTCTTCCCACTGCTCTGGCACTGATTTACCTTCAAGTAGTTGTTTCCAGTCCACTTTTGCTAAATCACATCTCAGCTCAGTAAAATTGGCCTTTCCGCAATTGAAAACTTTTACTCCTGGTCTATCCTTTTCCATAACTACGCTAAATCTAACTGAATTATGATCACTACCACCAAAATGCTCTCCCACTGATACCCCTTCCACCTGCCCAGCTTCATTCCCTAAAATTAAGCCCAGAACTGCTAGTGGCTCAGTTGGTAGTGTGATGAAATATTCCATTCATCACTGCCTGTGACTGTGGTTGGTTTCAGGTTTCAGTTCCCTTACCTCAGTTCCGTCTCCTCACCATTGTATTGTATATTGTAATGTATTGTGTGTAGGGCTCCGCCCATACCTGGCCCCTATGTAAGCAAGCTCAGTCTGGCCTCATATCCAGTACTGCAGACCTCCAGATGGAAGATACCTCTCTCCACTGCGTGTTACCTTCTAAGTTAATAAAAGCCTTGTTTTGTTTCGCTAACATCGAGTCTCGGAATTATTGAGGCACATCAGGTAGCACCCTTGCCTTTGAGTCAGAAGGTTGTGGGTCCCACTCCAGAGACTTGAGAACAAAAATCTAGGCTAACACTCCAGTGCAGTACTGAGGGAGCGTTGCACTGTTGGAGGTACCGTCTTTTGGATGAGACATTAAACCAATGCCCTATCTGTTCTTCCGGGTGGACGTAAAATATCCCATGGCGCTCTTTCAAAGAATAGCAGGGGAGGTGTCCCTGTTGTCCTGGCCAATATTTATCACTCAATCTACATCACTAAATCAGATTATCTGGGCATTATTACCTTGCTGTTTATGGGAGCTTGCTGTGTGCAAATTGGCTGCCGCATTTCCTTCATTACAGCAGTAACTACACTTCAAAAAATACTTAATTGTCGTGAGAGGCGCTATATAAATGCAAGTCTTTCTTTCTCTCTTGTTGGGCTTGCTACATGCTGGCTAAGAAGGTTCTCCTGAATGCATTTTAAGAATTCTGCACTCTCTATACCTTTTACACTGATTCTATCCCTGTTAATATTAGAGTAGTTGAAATCTCCTACTATTGCAGGGATATGGGGCAAGAGCAGGGAGGTGGGACTAACTGTATTGCTCTTCAAAAGAGCCGGTGCAGACACGATGAGCTGACTGGCCTCCTTTACTGTGCTGTACTATTCAATGGTTCTATACTGCCCTATTGTTTTTGCACTACTCAGAAATGTACCTACCTATTTGCTCTTCTATGTCCCTCTGACTGTTTGGGGGTCTATAGTACACTCCCAGGAGTGTAATTGTCCCTTTTTTGTTCTTCAGTTCAACCCATATGGCCTCATTTGATGATCCTTCTAACATGTCATCTCTCCTCACAGCGATAATTGTTTCTTTAACCAACATTGCGACCCCCCTCCTTTTTTATCCCTCTCTCTATTTTGTCTGAAAACCCTGTAACCAGGAATGTTAAGCTGCCATTCCTGCCCTTCTTTAAGCCATGTTTCAGTTATAGCTATATCATATCATGTCTATCTTTGCCCTCAGTTCATCTGCCTTATTCACTAGACTCCTTGCATTAAAGTAAATAACATTAAGCACTGCCAAACTCCTTTGTTGTCTATTTTCTAGCCTTTGTTTCCTCTGCCTTCCAAACACACTTACTAATTTACTGCCTTCCATTTCCAACTTTGCTTCTCTCCCTTCTGAATCTACGCTCAGGTTCCCATCCCCCTGTCAAGCTAGTTTAAAGCTAGTTGTGAATACCAACATTGTCAGAAAGCTAATAGAAATATGAAAGCAATCAAATTTCTTGTGCAGAACTGCAGCTTTGTGATAGAGTTCTGTATTTGTCTTCCCTGAGGGAAACACTCATTTTTTTCCCTTTTCCTCTGCTTCCCCAGTTGGGCTTTCTCATGTCATTCATCATTCATGCCTGAGAAGGTAGGCAGCCTGCTGTCAGTGCCTCTGCCAATCCCACTCTGAAACCAGACACAGTGTGAGAATTACTCTTCCTCTGAGTTTTCCTTGCTCCCTGTCAAGAACATCCTGCCAACACTTAGCACTTCTCTGCAGGCTTTGATAAACTCAGCAATGTGCAGGGATCAGCTTTCAGGGTTTTGTTTTCAGAAGACAAAATACTTGAATATTTTCAATGCTATAGTCAATCCAACATGTTGACAAATAAGGTGGTATATAATCCTCTCTAGGTTGCTAATGAGCATTGACACATAAAGCCCCAGATTTGGCATATTGGCAAAATCTGTGCCAGAAATGGCTGGTTGCTTGGCCCAAGCTAGTCCAAGGTGCAGTGAGGGGAATGTGTCAATGTTACAGGGTCAGCTCATTTGAATAGTTAGCAAGGTGACATCTGTGCTCTCATACTCCCAGTGGTGAATGGCCTTTGTAGAGAGCACAACATAAAAAATCATTGGCTGTGCACCCATGATTTCCCGCAATATGCTTCCTGCAAGTGTTGCTCCCCACTTGGAGGCCGAAGTCTCCCCAGCCCTGCGAGTGCAGGTTTGGAGGTGGGCAATCTGTTAAAATGGCCCTGATTGACAGTGGGGCAGAAATCTGCTCTGAACCCGCCTCCGTGTAAGTTTCTCAACTGTCGTGTCTGCTTGTGTATCGCAGACCCGACACCAAGCGGCGGGCCAATTAATTAAGGTACTTAACAGGTAGCTTAAAGCTATTTAAGAGGATTAAAAGCAGGCACTTAGAATTTTATCAACTTTTTCATGAGTTTTCCGTCCCTCGGGGAACACGCCAGGTAAGTGGAGTCAGGTTCTCAATTTCTGTCCATTGCTTTCAATAGGTGACAGCTGCAAAAGTGGTATAAAAGCTACCATTTTACAGCTGTTCACTTTCCAATGTCAGAAGCTGTAGCCTTCAGTGTTAGGAAGTCTTTTCAGCCTCATACACTTTGGAATTGTTTGTAGTGAACTCTATATTCACTGTAACCTTCTCTGAAAAAAATTTCTGACCAGTGACAGATTGCTTCTTTTAACTCAACTGGACCTGGTCTTATCAACAATCAAAATGGGCACAATTTATGCTCTCTCATCTTGGTCCTCCGAGTCTGATGAGGAACAGCCGCAGGAGCAGCAGAACCAGCCACACCAGCAGCAGCCACAACAAGAGTGCCAACCTTCTCCTCAACCACCTCATGCTGCACAGGGCGGAGGGCATTAGCGCAGGGATGCACCGTGCCAGAGGCGATACCCCCAGCACAGGATCTATCGGCAGATGATGAGCTCCCTAAACATGACGGAGCAGCAGTGCCGAAGGAGACTATCGCGCCAGGTGGTCACTGACCTTTGCGCATTGCTGGAGAAAGACCTGTAGCCTAGAGGAAATGGTGAACAGCCAATGGCTGTCAAAGTCACCCTTGCCCTCAACTTCTTCACCTCAGGCTCCTTCCAGGCATCTGCTGCAGACATTAGCGGCATTTCCCAGTCTGCCGCACACAGATGCATTAAACAGGTCACCGATGCCCTGTTTAACACGTCGGGCAACTGTATAAAGTTTACCACTCATCAAGCCAGTGTGACTGAGCGGACGATCGGCTTCGCTGCTCTGGCTGACTTCCCACCGGTGCAGGGAGTGATTGACTGCACACATGTGGCGATCAAGGCACCCCATTACAATCCGAGAGCTTTTGTGAACCACAAGGGTTTCCACTCAGTAAATGTTCAGCTGGTGTGCAACCACAATAAAATCATCATACATATGTGCACCAAGTTCCCTGGCACCTGCCATGATTCGTACATCCTGCGCCACTCTACCATCCCTCAGCTATTCGAACCGCCAATCAGTCTTTCAGGTTGGCTGCTTGGGGACAAGGGCTTTCCCCTCAAGACATGGCTGATGACATCCTTGAGGAGGCCAGCAAACAAGACTGATGGAAGGTACAATCAGAGCCACATCTCCATGAGAACTATCATCGAGCAAACTATAGGGTTGCTTCAAATGCGGTGCAGATGCCTGGACAAATCTGGGGGGGCCCTTCAGTATGCACCAGTGAGGGTATCCAGAATAGCCATGGTCACCTGCACCCTTCACAACATCGCTCAGGAGCGAGGACTGGCGCTAGATGAAGAAGACGGCACAGAGCGAAGAGCCTCATCGGAGGAGGAGGAGGAAGAGAAGGAGGAGCAACATGAGGTTGGCAACGCCGATGAGAAAGACCTGGAGAAGCTGGCACAGCCATTACGACCAGTGCGTGAGAATGTTGCTGATCGTAACTTCAGGGATGCCCTCATAAATGCCAGGTTCCAGTAACTTTGTGGATGTCACACATTTGCCTGGTACAGGCGTCTACATGTTGGCTAATCCCACACCAGCAACATAAACTATTCAATCAATGACTACTTCCTTCTTTTCATCATCAGCACCATTGCTGCATGTCCAATCAGCCCTGACCATACACTCTACCACCTCCATCCTATCCCACACATCTGGCTGCAACTGCAAAGTGAGGGAAATAAATGATTTAATTATGTAGCTCCATATTTTTACAACCATCATAATGATACTGATAAACACACCCGAGTGAAAATCTTTGTGATTATTTGTGTGGGATCTTTCTTTTCCGGGTGCTTCTACGTGGTGCTACCCTTGTGGCTTCAGCAGAGGTAGAGGCAGCCTCCTCACCTCCCTGCTGCAGCTGCTTAAACACCTTTGGTAGTCGTCCCCTGGGTTTTGGGACTTGTGAGGGCCCCGCCAAAGCCTGCCCCTCCTGCGACTGTGCAGGGGCAGACTCAGCCATCACTCTCCGGGGAGGCATCTGTGGCTCTGACCGAGGGCTTGGAGCGCTTGGAGCAGTGCCCCCACTTACATGTCCCCTCCCACTATCATCCCTCTCATGGGACACCCGCACTTCCCTGCTAGCAAGAAGCTGGTGAGCGCCTTGCTGCACTTCAGTGCGGACATTAGGGCCCACGTCTATACTGACATCCCTCCTAGAAAGGATGTCTATGAGCCTCTGGTTTATCTCTTCCATAGATGCCCATCTATTCTCCATAGATGCCCATCTATCCTCCACAGATGCCCATCTATCTTCCATAGATGACCATCTATTTAGAAGAGAAACCATGTTGGCATTACGCTAGCACTGTGATTCCTCCATGCATGTGGCCATCCTATCCATTGAGGAAGCTATAGATGCCAGTGACTACGCCACGGTGCTGCTCATGTTGGAGATGGACTCCTCCATTCTCTGCACACTCGTAGTCAGCGCAGTCACAAAACCAGTCAGAGCTTCCTACACTTGTTGCTGCAGCTCCAGGATCACCCTCTTCTTGGATGTCCCTGAGACTCAGCATCTGCATGCAGCTGAGCAGAGCTAGGAGACCCCTGCGTCCTGCGGCGAGGAGTTTCCATTGCTGTCCCTGTCTCCACCATCTGCTCTTGCCTACTTGTGATCTGTGAGACACCAGGTGACAACACTACTCTATCTCGTGGCGGCCCCACCAAGGTGTGCGACTCTGCGCTGGTGCTGGTTTGCGTTCTGTGAGGTGACGCTGTGCCCTCAGAGGGAGAAGGCACCCTGAGGGGTCTTGTTCCTCTTGCTCTTGGACAGTGGAGGGAGGGGGGTGTGGCTCCTTATGGACCTGTTGGAGAGCAAATACATGATTTAAATATATGACATCTTAAGTGCAGACACATACCATTTGTGGTGATTATTCTTTATGTTTAGTAAGAAGTATTGTGATTGGTTGTTTGTTTCCTGCCTTGGGATATATGCTGTAATCTCATTGGTAGTTGATGTCATGTGATTTGTGGTGGCCATCTTAAATTCAGTTCTTTCCAGCCTTTAGTTGGGACTGGGTGTTGAAGATGTGCTACAGGATTTTTAAGTTAATAAAGCCTAGATTAGAAAGGCAAATCTATTCTTTATTTCAATTTATTAACTTTATGTCAGAATGGAGCGATATCTTCAACCAGAACGATTCAATGCTGACCCTAATTCTGCAGGAGTGGATGATAAATGGAAACATTGGTATTGTACATTTAAAAACTTTTTGGGCGTGTTGGATCAAGAGTCTCTAAATAAGCTGAATATGCTGATCAACTACATTGCTCCGGATGTGTATAAGTATATTTTGGACTGTAAAACTTATGAAGTGGCTATTTCTACATTGGAAAAGATTTTTGTTAAACCAAAGAATGAGGTATTTGCACGTCACCTTCTATCTGCCCGTAGGCAGCAGGTGGGAGAATCTTTGGATACTTATTTACAAGCACTTCGGTGCCTTAGTGTTAACTGTAATTATAAGGCCGTGACGGCTGAAGAATATAAGGAAGAATCGGTACGGGATGCTTTTATTAATGGATTACTGTCTAGATCAATTCATCAGCGGTTGTTAGAAAATAAGACTTTGGATCTTAAGAGTGCTTTTGCGCAAGCTTCTACATTGGATGTGGCTCAGAGAAGTTCGGATTCTTATGCTCTTTTTAATCGGCCTGTGACTGTGGTTTCGGCAGTTCCGGATGAAAAGGAATTATGTGGACTTAATAGGAGTGGTTTACTAGATTCTGAAACAGTTTCTACTTCAGCGGCTGTTGCCTCTAGGATTCAGAAGTGTTATTTTTGTGGGAATGTCCGGCACCCTCGTCTGAAGTGTCCTGCTCGAGAGGCTGTGTGTAGTAAATGCGGCAAGAGAGGTCATTACGCACGTGTGTGTAAATCATCAGGTTCAATTACCTCCTCTGTGACTATTCAGCCTTTAGATAGGGCGTTTATTGCATCAATTTCTGCTGCATTTGCTCATGCCCTAAACAAAGCTATAGTTACGGCCCAAGTTAATGGGTTGGAAGTGAAGGCCCTTATAGATACGGGCAGTACCGAGAGTTTTATAAGTCTTCAGTTTGCAAAGGAGAAGCATTTGAAAATTTTGCCTGTTTCCTATCAGGTGTGTATGGCTCAGACGACTCTCACTTCACAAGTAGCTGGTTGTTGCCTTGTGAAATTGATTCTTCTAGGTAATACGTATACTGATATACGCCTATCTGTTTTGCCTAATCTCTGTGCGGATATTTTGATTGGTCATGATGTGCTTCAGTTACACGAGTCTCTCAGTCTTTCATTTGGCAGGACTAAGCCACCTTTATCTATTTGTGGATTAACCTCTTTATCCATTTCTCCATTATCACTTTTTTCCAATTTGCTGCCGGATTGTAAGCCAATTGCTACCAAGTCAAGAAGGTATAGCAGTCAGGATAGAGAATTTATTAATTCTGAAGTTCAACGTCTCTTATTGGAAGGAATCATTGAACCTAGTTGTTCGCCTTGGCGGGCACAGGTAGTTGTCACGACTAACGAGAGACATAAGAAACGAATGGTGATAGACTATTCCCAAACTATTAATAGGTATACTCAATTAGATGCGTACCCTTTGCCTAAGATTGATGAGCTTATCAATAAAGTATCTCAGTATAAGGTTTTTAGCACTATTGACCTAAAGAGTGCTTATCATCAGATTCCTATTGTTAAGAAGGATCAACCATATACGGCCTTTGAGGCTGGTGGAAAGCTGTATCAGTTTTGCCGAATACCATTTGGTGTTACTAATGGTGTTGCTTGTTTTCAACGGGCAATGGATGCTTTTATAAGTGATAACTCTCTCTCTGACACCTTTTCATACTTAGATGACAACACGGTGTGTGGCAAATCAAGGGTGGAGCATGATTCTAATTTAGAAAGATTCCTTCAAGCTGCAGAAAAAGTTGGTTTAACTTTCAATAAAGAGAAGTGTACCTTTTCGACCACTGAGGTAAATCTACTGGGGTACATTATCTCGGGAAACAAGATTAAACCAGACCCAGAACGTCTGCGACCATTGATTGATTTACCTTGTCCTACTAATTCTAAGGCTTTGCAACGAGTTGTTGGACTGTTTTCTTAATATTCTAATTGGATTGCAAATTTTTCACAGAAGATCCGGCCTCTTATTCGGGTTACGACATATCCTCTATCATGGGAGGCCAGGACGTGTTTTGATAATTTTAAAAAGGATATCCTTGGAGCAGTTGTGCATTCTATTGATGAGCAGGTTCCTTTTGTGATTGAGATGGACGCTTCTGATTTTGCAATTGGGGCTACTCTGAACCAAAATGGAAGACCTGTGGCATTTTTCTCACGTACCTTGAACAATAGTGAAAAAAGGCATTCTTCAATAGAGAAAGAGGCGTATGCAATAGTAGAAGCACTGCGTAAATGGAGACATTATTTATCGGGGCGACATTTTACGTTGGTAACTGATCAAAAGTCTGTGTCCTTTATGTTTGATGTCAAACATTTTGGAAAGATTAAGAATGATAAAATAATGAGGCGGAGGATTGAGTTGGCATGTTACCATTTTGATATAGTTTATCGTCCGGGGAAGGATAATGTTGCTGCTGATGCGCTGTCGAGGGCTTATTGTTCTGTGATTCACGGAGATACGCTTATTAATCTTCACAATGCCTTATGCCATCCTGGGGTTACGAGGATGATACACTTCGTACGCAGTAAGAATTTGCCCTTTTCAGTTGAAGACGTCAAGCGGATGACTTCATCATGTTCTATCTGTGCTCGGTGTAAACTGAATTTCTTTAAGCCTCAACGAGCTCATCTTATAAAGGCTACTTCTCCTTTTGAACGTTTGAGCGTCGATTTCAAGGGGCCTCTTCCTTCAACTACTCAAAACCGATATATATTTACTGTTGTGGATGAGTTTTCAAGGTTCCCTTTTGCTTTTCCTTGTGCAGATGTATCAGCTGCTACAGTTATCAAATGTCTGACTCAACTTTTTGTCATCTTTGGGATGCCTGCGTATATCCATTGGGATCAGGGACGCTCTTTTATGTCTTCCCAGTTGAAGGAATACCTCCAGAGTCGGGGAATTTCTACTAGCAGAACTACTCCGTATAATCCCCAGGGTAATGGACAGTGCGAACGATACAATGGGGTGATCTGGAAGGCAGTTATGTTGGCTTTGACATCCCGGAACCTTAAGAATACACAGTGGGAAATGGTACTGCCTGATGCCCTGCATTGCATTAGATCATTGCTTTCAACGGCTACTAATGTGACCCCCCATGAAAGGCTCTTTAACTATCCGCGGAGATCTACTACGGGATATTTGGTACCTTCATGGCTTACTATGCAGGGACCTGTGCTGCTTCGACGCCATGTTAGATTGTCAAAATATGATCCTTTAGTGGAGGAGGTGGAGCTGTTGGAGGCAAATTCCCAATATGCTCATATTTGATTCCAAGATGGGAAAGAAAGTACCGTTTCAATTAAAGACTTGGCTCCTTGTGGTGGCCAGCCCTCTTCTGAGGATATTAACAATAGTCATGATTCAGATAATGTGGATGCTGTTACAGATACTACGAATATTTCCAATCCGACTGCAGATAATTATACTTCTATTAGTCAGCCCTCGATGGATGTTCATGACCGTCCCAGTTTACCTCCTGATGGGATTTCTAATCCGGAAACCGTTGAAAACCGGGATATGGATAGCCTTCCTGCAGAAGATACTTCTGTGTCTCCTGGTGTGGGAGGGCAAGGAATTTCACCAAGGTTGAGAAGGTCGACATGAACAAGATATCCGGTCGACCGATTGAAAATGGACTTTTAAATTGTTAGTAATGTTTTAAAATTGTTGAAATATTATATTATATTGTTTTAGTTGAGAGATACTTAATACTTATGTGCAATGTTACTATTTGTTGTTGCTCACTTAGTATTGTGTCATGTTGAATAGTTTTATTTTGTCTGTGCATAGTTTTAGTTGTAAATAATTAATTATAAATTGTAAAGGTTATTTAGGTTGGAGTATATTTTAAAAGGAGGGGTGAATGGGGTGATTATTCTTTATGTTTAGTAAGAAGTATTGTGATTGGTTGTTTGTTTCCTGCCTTGGGATATATGCTGTAATCTCATTGGTAGTTGATGTCATGTGATTTGTGGTGGCCATCTTAAATTCAGTTCTTTCCAGCCTTTAGTTGGGACTGGGTGTTGAAGATGTGCTGCAGGATTTTTAAGTTAATAAAGCCTAGATTAGAAAGGCAAATCTATTCTTTATTTCACCATTATACACATCATCACCATTAATTTTCTGATCACATAACACCCCATACGAGTGACTGATGAAAGGCATACAACTGTATGGATAATAATTCTGTCACCAGCTTCTTCTATTGAGCCCCTCTCTCTGTCCCCCACTTCCGGAAACTCCACCACTCCAGCAATATCAAGTGCTGCCTCCTCCACGCTTGACAAATGAAAGATGGACTGTGGGCCTCCTCCCGTTCTCTCCCTCTCCTTCTTATTGTGGGCAATCTTTTCCTGCAAGGAGGCAAAGAAGAGAAGGTTTAAAGAGACTGATGGAATGACTGTCATTAATGGAATGGCATACAGCTTCACAGGGAGACTTTGATGGAATGGCTTGGCGATACCATGTTACCTCCTTTTGTGTTGTTACTTGCTTTAATTGCATAACGATGATGTTGAGTGTGAGGGGTGGAAATTGTACAGATAACTGTAGCTGTAGTAAAGACAGCTGCTTGATGGCAGTCGGATAAATAGGAAGCCATCTTGGCCATGTGGCAGTACTACACGAGCTGGCACTGACTCAAGACCTAATAAAGAGTACTCAACGATATCTACTCGCAAGCCTCTTAATACTACTATATAAGTTAACATTACATGGTACCAGGATTTATAAAACGCACGATATGGGCATACCACAACAATGGAAGGGATAAAACCGCCGACTAGCCTGCAACTTGAAGGAAATCTGGACGAAAATTGGCGCGAATTCAAACAACGCTTTCTTCTCTACCTCACAGCGATCGACGCCACAACTAGCTCTGGAACACGTAAGGTAGCTTTGTTGCTAACAGTGGCTGGCTCGCAGGCAATCGAGCTGTATAATACATTTACGTTCGCAGCTGAAGAGGACAAAAATGATCTGGACAAGGTGATAGATTTGTTCGATAAATACTGCACACCTAAAAAGAATGAAACGTTCGAGAGATTTGTTTTTCGCTCCCGCGGGCAAAAACAAGGAGAACCCTTTGATGTTTTTCTGACAGACTTAAAAACAAAAGCACAAACATGTAACTTTGGAGACTTGAAGGAATCGATGATATGCGATCAGGTCGTTTTCGGAATACTTGACAAGAAGGTGAGGGAGAGAATGCTTAGGGACAATGACTTAACTTTGGATGCTGCAGTAAAAATATGTCATGCTAGTGACCTCTCAGCCATGCACATGCAAAAATTCGATGGGAGAACTACAGCAACGGGCGTGAGAGCGCTGGGACTGGACAACCTACCAGTGGATGTTGTACACAGACATGAACTTAATGGACACAACTGGGTTGGCCCAGCAAATACCCGCTCAGCTACGCAGGTCACAGCGCACCAGAAAGCCTGTCGTTAGACTCGACCTGTAGACAAGGGAAAGACTGTAAACAGCTAATGGACTTCTGGGTGTGGGTAGTGTTTATATGTACCGGCAGTTATTGCAAGGTATAGTTACACTGACAGTTTTTACATGTTGTTAATAGTAATTTATAGTACTTACACTGACTGTTTTTATATGTTGTTAATATGTGTTCTATGTGTTATGTTATGTTATGGTGTTTACTGTTTTTGTCATCGTTGAGGGGGAAAGATGTACAGATAACTGTAGCTGTAGTAAAGACAGCTGCTTGACGGTAGCTGTAGTAAAGACAGCTGCTTGATGGCAGTTGGATAAATAGGAAGCCATCTTGGCCATGCGGCAGTACTACACGAGCTGGCACTGACTCAAGACCTAATAAAGAGTACTCAACGATATCTACTCGTAAGCCTCTTAATACTATGATATAAGATAACATTACAGAAATTAAGATGGGGACCTTATAATGTGAATAGTGAGAGATGGATGGATGAAGGTCTAAGGGATCTTCGGCTGAGTAACTTTGTGCAGGAGTATGGTTGGCAATGTACAGTGGTGGGGATATGATGACAGGCACAGCATCATCAAGGTAAGTGTAGGCTTATACTTACTTTTCCTGACCTTAGAAGATCATTAAACCTTTTCCTGCACTGTACCCAGGTGTGACACACTACTGAATTTGCCGTTATCTCTTCGGTTATATAAGGCCACGCTGACTTAGTCTGTTGGGGAGACCTCTTCCTGCCATCTGCAGGGAAGAGAACCTCCTTACGTGCCCTCACTCCCTCAACAAGATGCTGAAGGGACTCATCATTGAAACGAGGCACAGATCTCTGCCTTTCAGACATCATGGTACAGGCCTCCACTCACTAACACAAGCTTCACGAAAGAAAATCCAACTGTCAGAAAATGGGGCCATGGCCCCTGTAATGATATCAGCAAATAGTGATGTTATTTGCCTGTTCGATTATGATGCCTTAATAGCATGATTGCAGGTATTGATTGCTTGTGCCTGACCAGCAGAGGTCATGTGACCAGACAAGCAGGCTGAGAGTTTTTAGTTTCATTTTAGCTGCAGCTCAAGCATGGTGAGTCCTGAAAAGCTGCATGAATTCTTGAACAAACCTTAGGTTAAAAGTTATTCTCTTTTATATAAACGTCTCATCATTGAACCCACAAGGAAATCAATACATGGTGTCAGAAGTGGCTGAAAGAGATGAAGTTAAATCAGCTCTCCACAGATTAGCAAGCCAGAAGAGAAAATCGTTACTTACCTTGGAGAATAGCTAACGAAGTGAAAAATGGAAGGTTTACTCCCACCGGCGATGCTTCAGTTGTCAGGTAATGTGGCTGAAAATTGGAGAATGTTCAAACAACGTTTAGAGTTGTATTTAGCAGCAACCAGAGCTGACGAGAAAAGTGATAAACAGAAATCGTCCGTGTTCTTACATGTAGTGGGTGATGCAGCACTGGAGGTATATAATAATTTCATATTTGCCATTGATGGAGACAAAATGAAGCTAGATAAAATAATGGAACAGTTTGAGGCCTACTGCATACCTAAACGCAACGTGACCTTTGAGAGGCACAAATTTTTCACATGTGTACAGAAAATCGGCGAGACTATTGATCAGTATGTGACTGAACTGAGAAACCGAAGCAAATCGTGTGAATTTGGGGGACTCACAGACTCGCTGATAAAAGACAGACTGGTGTGTGGTATTCCAGATAATGGTCTAAGGGAAAGACTGCTAAGAGAGCAAGATCTAGACCTGGGAAAAGCCATAGCACTGTGTAGGGCTACAGAGACTGTGAAGTTGCAGGCAAAGGAGCTGTTCAGTGACAGTAGCTGCAACGTGGATGCAGTGAGAAAGAACGGGTACAAACCGTTTAACAAAGAGAGCACCAATGTGAAAAAAGAGGCGTGGCCAGCAAACGAAAATGAAAGGGACAATCGGAAGTCATGTAGTCGATGCGGTACACAGCATCCACCAAGAAAGTGTCCAGCATATGGTAAAACATGCAATAGATGCAACAAAAACAACCATTATGCCCGTTGCTGTAAGAACCAAGCGCAACAAAGCAAGGTCCATACAGTAGATGAAAGCGAGATAGAGGAATTCTATGTAGATGTGGTGTCTGAAAACAAAAAAGAAGAAAGAGACTGGATGTTGACACTAAAAGTGAACGACATACATATTCCATTTAAATTGGATACTGGAGCACAAGTTAATGTGATATCAGAGACCGATTTTAAGAGAATTAGACCCAGACCAAAGTTACATGGAATACAAGTAAAAGTGACCGGATACTCAGGTACTGATATACCAGTGAAAGGAAAATGCATTGTCAAAGTAACACACAAGGACAGAGAGCACACGCTAGCATTAATCGTGGTGCCAAAGGATGTGCAAGCCATACTAGGTTTAAAAGCCTGTGAGAGACTAAACCTGGTAAAGAGAGTCCTCGTTGTGGAAAGCGAAGGAGAGACAGTCTATGATGAACTCATGAAAGAGTACAAAGACCTATTTAAGGGTCTAGGCTGCATTCCAGGAGAACACACGATCAGAGTAGATAAAAGTATGACACCGGTCATACATCCATGCAGAAAAGTTCCGTTTGCTCTTCAAAAGCAACTGAAGGCAGAGTTGGACAGGATGGAAAGCCTGAACGTGATTCAGAAGATAGATGAGCCAACTGAGTGGGTGAGTTCCCTTGTCGTAGTGGACAAAAAGAATGGAAAGCTCAGAATTTGCCTGGATCCAAGAGATCTAAACAGAGCAATAAAGAGAGAGCACTTCAAGCTTCCTACACGTGAGGAAATCATGGCACAGTTTGCAAATGCAAAATATTTCAGCAAGTTAGATGCATCCTCAGGATTTTGGCAGATGAAGCTGAACGAAGCAAGTTCAAGACTGTGCACGTTCAACACTCTATATGGCAGATACAGATTCCTAAGGTTACCATTTGGCATTGCCTCAGCTCTTGAAGTGTATCACAAGACTATCCATATGATCTATGAGCACCTGGAGGGAGTTGATACATCAATGGATGACATCATAGTATGGGGAACCACGAGAACTGAGCATGACGAGAGACTGAAAAAAGTGCTGGAAGCAACAAGGAAAACAAACCTGAAGCTGAATAGAGAGAAATGCCAGCTCGGGGTGACAGAACTGACATTCGTGGGAGATATCCTTAGCAGTGAGGGCATCAGACCAGATCCCAGAAAGGTGTCTGCCATTGAGAATATGCCAAGGCCACAATGCAAAAAGGACATGCAGAGGTTTAATGGAATGAACCAAGATGTGAAAAATGAGGTGTCAAACTGCACAATATGCCTGAAATATCGAGCAAGCAATCCGGTAGAACCACTAAAGCCACACCCAGCACCAGACAGACCTTACCAGAAGGTAGACGCTGACCTATTCGTATGTCAAGGGAAGGACTATCTTGTCATCACAGACTATTACTCCCTGTATCCAAAGGTTTGTAGACTGTACACCACCACTGCAGAAGCTGTGATAAGAAGTATGAAAGCCATATTCTCCAGACATGGCATGGCAAGCGAGGTCTTCACAGACAACGGACCCCAGTTTAACAATGCAAATTTCCGACACTTTGCCGAAGAGTGGGACTTTGTCCACACAACGTCAAGTCCTCACTATCCACAGTCCAATGGACTAGTGGAAAAATCGGTCCAGACAGTGAAAAGACTGATGTACAAGGCAAAAGACAGTGGAACTGACTTCTACCAAAGCATGCTTGTATACCGCACAACACCGCTCGAGTGTGGTATGTCACCAGCCCAACTCCTGATGGGACGTCGGCTAAGGTCAAACCTACCCATCCCGGAGAACCTCCTGAAAACAAAAGAGGGGGAGAAAGTGAGGAAGTTCAAAGAACAACAGAAAGAAAAGCAAAAGTATTACTATGACAGAGGAACACAAAACCTACCTGAACTCCACACTGGTGACCAAGTAAGGTTGAAAGACAAAACAAACACATGGACTCAGAAGGGAACTGTCCTGAGTGAAGTTCAACCAAGATCATACACCATTCAGACAGATGAGGGTGCTGTTCTGAGAAGAAATCGTCGCGATCTTCTCATGGGACCAGCCACAGCAGGTCAAGAGACTGATACTGTTGAACAACCTGATCACACAGCTGAGAACACATCATCTGAGGCAACAACTCAGATTCAAGGACAATCAATCAGGAAATCCTCAAGACACGTGAAGCCTCCTGAGAGACTCATTGAGCAAATTTAAGGACTATTGTTATAGAAGGAAGTAATGTTATCTTATTCTTTCTTCAAGTTCTAGTGTATTGACATATTTCCTGTGAACACACAAAGCAAGGTTAAAAAACCTTGATCATGATAATGATAATGTAAGTTCATTAAGTGTTACAGTTAAAATGCAGATTAATACAAAGAAAACATGTTGTTAGTTAAAAGTAAAATACATTTGTTTTAAGAAAGGGAGATGTAATGATATCAGCAAATAGTGATGTTATTTGCCTGTTCGATTATGATGCCTTAATAGCATGATTGCAGGTATTGATTGTTTGTGCCTGACCAGCAGAGGTCATGTGACCAGACAAGCAGGCTGAGAGTTTTTAGTTTCACTTTAGCTGCAGCTCAATCATGGTGAGTCCTGAAAAGCTGTATGAATTCTTGAACAAACCTTAGATTAAAAGTTATTCTCTTTTATATAAATGTCTCATCATTGAACCCACAAGGAAATCAATACAGCCCCCTTAGATATATCGGCAAGAAGCGCGTCATCCGGTGATGTCACCGGACCCACTCCCATTAATTGGAAAGGGAAACGTGCAGGGCGGGCCTAACAAGGCCCTTAATGGTAAGATCTTATTTTTGGCCAGGATCGCCACAGGAGCGGGTTCGTCGCCTGCCGCCGCCATCTCCCGCCTTCACCCCGCCAAGGTAGGGGAAATCGCGGCCGGAGTGTGGAATTAGCCCCAGTATATTTGCCCTGTACAGCTTTGGCCTTATGCCAGTAAATAGCATAATGATAGTTGCATAAAATTAGGCCAGCAGCACAAATGTAAAGGGATGAGCACAGTTAAAGTTAAATGTCTGCACATGAGGGTAATTAAAGCCTGAGTACCCGGATGTGCCTGCTTGTGACCTCTGGTGCTGGCGCTGACTCTGACAAAGTTCGTGAGGGTCAAGGGAGGTCATGTAATTTACATAACCCAGATGAACACCCAAGCCTCCAGGGCCATCATAAATGCCAAAAATTCATGAATCCAGTTGTGTAATTTTTATGATTAAATGGTGCAACAAAATTGGGAAGATTCCAATTGACCTACAAGGTCATGTGTGTAATCAGGCATATAATAGCACACAACATTATCATGTAGTACCTGAGAGCTAGTCAAACCCTTTCTATAACAAGTGGGTACTATAGTTAAAAATCATTATTTATTCATCTGCAAGTTTGGTGCTGCTCCTCTTAAAACAGGCCTGAACTCAGCTTCATGCTGTTCTCCAAACTTCAGTCTGTGTTAACATTCCTCTTTGTATTAGTAACATTTCTTCCATTGAAGTTTGGGAGAATGTTTCTTGATGTTTCTGTAACAGAGCTTATCATCAGCTCCCAGTCATGTAACCATTGCGTCCTATAACAGCGCTTTAATTAATTTTAAATGAGGAGGAAATGAGTTCATATAGTTGAACATGATTGATGTTCACTTCTTCTAATGCTGAAGTCTTCTGTTTACTAGACTCACTAATACAAGATTTATAGGAAAATACACTTCAGGTGCAGGACTTGAAAGGACCAGTGCTGTCTATCTGGTCAGTCCCAGTGTGAAAATGTTCATTTTTCAATTTCACACTGCAGCTAAAGTAAATTGCTTGAGAACCTCATTAATGACCTTCACAGGCAAACATCTGCTTGTTTTCTCACATTTCCCAAATGTTTAATTTTCCATTTTGGAGGAGTAGGAATCGTCAGATCATTGCTAAACATGAAAAATTAGCCTGTTAGTTTTCTTTACTGAAATTAGTGGAGAACGAAAATATGACCCATAGGGGTAGAAATTGGTATGTGTGTGCCCTTTTTTCAGGAGCAAAACAGGCACAAAACATAGCAATTTAGCAGTGGGATGGTTTGCATTCAATCTGGCGAGCTGGCACCAATGGCATCCTATTGCTGTGCTCCTGCACACTTGTGGCCGGTGGTTCACCACATGAAGTCCCCCCCCCCGCCTCTACCCCCAGCCTAGCCTCTAAAGTACACATGGTGCCAATCTCTGAGTAGAGTCAGATTGCATGACACTACAAAATTTAGGAAGGCTGGCCTCCTCTTCCTGAAGTGGTAGAGGAGTGTCCGCATTTTCAGCATCTGAAATGAAAGAAAGGGATAAGGGTTAGCTTTTAGTGTGAAGCAAGGGCAGAGAGAGATTAGTGGCTGCTGAAAGCAGCTGAAGTTTGTCGTGCTGAGTGTGTAGGATGAGATAGAAATGAGAAGTGTGAGTGAATATGAGGAGAAGGAGGTAGAGTGAAGTGTGATGCATTGATTGTAGAAGAGTGAAGGGAAGTGGCAGAGGGGAGTATTGTTAATAGTGAGTGTGATGAAATATGCCATTCGTCACTCATCGGTATTCTCTGCCTGTGACTGTGGTTTGGTTTCAGTTTCATTTCCCTTACCTCAGTTCCGTTTCCTCACCATTGTATTGTATTGTGTGTAGGGCTCCGCCCATACCTGGCCCCTATGTACGCAGGCCCAGCCTGCCTCACATCCAGTACAGCAGACCTCTGGATGGAAGATACCTCTCCACTGTCATAGAGTCATAGAGTCATAGAGTTTTACAGCACAGAAAGAGGCCCTTCGGCCCATCGTGTCTGCGCCGCCCATCCATCCCTGTCCAGTCTAATCCCATTTTCCAGCATTTGGTCCATAGCCTTGTATGCAATGGCATTTCAAGTGCTCATCCAAATGCTTCTTGAATGTTGTGAGGGTTCCTGCCTCTACCACCCTTTCAGGCATTGAGTTCCACATTCCAACCACCCTCTGGGTGAAGAAGTTCCTCCTCAAATCCCCTCTAAATCTCCTTCCCCTTACCCTGAATCTATGCCCCCTTGTCATTGACCCCCCTACTAAGGGGAAAAGTTCCTCTTTATCTACCCTATCTATGCCCCTCATCATTTTGTACACCTCAATCAGGTCCCCCCTCAGCCTTCTTTGCTCCAAGGAAAACAACCCCAGCCTGTCCAGCCTCTCTTCATAGCTGAGGCGCTCCATCCCAGGTAACATCCTGGTGAATCTTCTCTGCACCCTCTCCAAAGCAATCACATCCTTCCTATAGTGAGGCGACCAGAACTGCACACAGTACTCCAGCTGTGGCCTCACCAGCGTTTTGTACAGCTCCATCATAACCTCCCTGCTCTTATATTCTATGCCTCGGCTAATGAAGGCAAGTATCCCATATGCCTTTTTAACCACCTTATCTACCTGTTCCACTGCCTTCAGGGATCTATGTACATGTACACCAAGGTCCCTCTGACCCTCTGTACTTCCTAGGGTCCTACCACTCATTGTGTATTCCCTTGCCTTATTTGTCCATCCAAAATGCATCACCTCGCACTTTTCAGGGTTAAATTCCATTTGCCACTTTTCCGCCCATCTGACCAACCCGTTTATATCGTCCTGTAGCCTGAGGCTTTCCTCCTCGCAATTTACCACCCCACCAATTTTCGTGTCATCTGCGAACTTACTGATCATACCTTTTACATTCTCATCCAAATCATTTATGTAGATCACAAACAACAAGGGACCCAGCACCGATCCCTGAGGTACCCCACTGGACACAGGCTTCCAGTCACAAAAGCAACCTTCGACCATCACCCTCTGCCTCCTGCCACTCAGCCAGTTTAGGATCCAACGCGCCAAGGCACCCTGGATCCCATGGGCTCTTACCTTCTTGACCAGCCTCCTATGCGGGACTTTGTCAAAAGCTTTACTGAAGTCCATGTAAACCACATCCACAGCATTTCCCTCATCCACCCCCCTAGTCACCCCCTCGAAAAATTCAATCAGATTTGTCAGACATGATTTACCCTTGACAAAGCCATGCTGACTATTCTCGATTAATCCTTGCCTCTCCAAGTGGAGACTAATTTTGTCCCTCAGAATTTTTTCCAATAATTTCCCTACCACAGATGTTAGGCTCACTGGCCTGTAATTCCCTGGTTTATCCCTGCTACCCTTCTTGAATAATGGTACTACGTTAGCTGTTCTCCAGTCCTCTGGTACATCCCCTGTGGCCAGAGAGGTTCTGAAAATTTGTGTCAGAGCCCCTGCAATCTCCTCCTTTGCCTCCCACAGCAGCCTGGGATACATCTCGTCCGGGCCTGGGGATTTATCCACTTTTTGGCCTGCTAAAACCGCTAGCACCTCCTCCCTCTCGATGCTAATATGTTCAAGTATGTCACAGTCCCCTTGCCCGATTTCTATGTCTGCATCGTCTTTCTCCATAGTGAACACAGATGCAAAAAATTCATTTAAAACCCCGCCTACCTCATCTGGCTCTACACACAGATTGCCACTTTGGTCCCTAATGGGCCCTACCCTTTCCCTGGTTATCCTCTTGCCCTTAATATACTTATAAAACATCTTAGGATTTTCCTTTATTTTGCTCGCCAGTGTTATTTCATGGCCCCTCCTCGCCCTCCTAATTTCTTTTTTAAGTACGCCCCTGCACTTTTTATACTCCTCTAGGGCTTCTTCTGTCTTTAGTCTTTTGTAACTGCCAAAAGCCCCCCTTTTATTCCTAATGCATTTTTGTATATCCCTTGTCATCCAAGGTTCCCTTTGCTTGTTGGTCCCACCCTTGACCTTTACAGGAACATGTTGGCGTTGTACTCTCTCTATTTCCCTTCTGAAAGTCTCCCACTGTTTTGATGTGGATTTTCCTATAAGTAGCTGCTCCCAGTCCACTTTGGCCAGATCCTGCCTTATCATATTAAAATCGGCCTTAAACTGTGTGTTACCTTCTAAGTTAATAAGAGCCTTGTTTTGTTCCGCTAACATTGAGTCTCGGATTTATTGAGGCACATCAATTTTATTAACTTACTTTTCAACACAATGGATCAACTCTTGAAACCCGAACGTTTGGATTTGGACCAGCATGCTTCGGACGCATCGGCACGCTTCGGACACTGGTTTATGTGTATGGAATTCTTCCTGGACAATTCCGCAGCCGTCACAGGCGCTACGGACGCTGCAAGTATGAAACTCGGAATTCTGCGGAATTGGGTAAGCCACCGGGTTTACCCCCTCATCCAAGACGCCGACACGTACCCGGCCGCATGCGACATCTTAAAGGCGCACTACCAGCAGCCTACGAATGATGTGTATGCTAGGCATCTGCTCGCTACTCGCGCACAGCGACCTGGGGAATCGCTGGATGAGTTCCTAGGCACCCTGAAAACGCTTGGCAAAGACTGCAAGTGCCAAGATGTAAAAGCCGCAGTGTACACTGACGAGCTTGTTCGCGATGCCTTTATCACAGGCCTCAGCTCCACTTACATCCGGCAGAGACTGCTGGACAAAACGGGATTGGACCTGAAACAGGCTGTGGACACAGTGCGATCCCTGGATGTGGCCCAGAGAAACTCGGGCGCCTACTCTTCAGCCCGCGCCATCCACGCCGCCACGTGTGCACCAAGGGCGCCGCCATCTTGGAAGGCATCTTCCCCGCCCGGCAGCCCGACACCGTCGGGGCCCCGCTCTCCCCCCAGAAGCCCTACGACAGCCGCGACGCGTCGGGGACCCAACTGCTACTTCTGCGGGCAGCCGAAGCACACCAGAAACCTGTGCCCAGCGAAAGGCACCACCTGCTTTAAGTGCGGTAAGAAGGGGCACTTCGGGAAGGTGTGCAGAGGGAACCCCGCCGGAAAACCCGCCACCGCAGCGTGTGCGCCGTGGGAGCGGCCATCTTGGACGCCATCTTGCCTGACCTCATGGGGTCCGCCATCTTGTGAGCAGACAGTGTGGACGCCATCTTGTCTCGATCAGGGCCCTGCAGTGGCATCGGTCACAGTGGACCAGACCAGGCCGCACCCGCTATCCAAATCAATGGTGGACATCGAGGTAAACGGGTGCGGGGTTAAATGTTTAATTGACAGTGGAAGCACGGAGTGTTTTATCCACCCTGAACTGGCACAACAACTCTCCCTAAAGGTGGTCCCTACTCGGGGTACCATCTCTATGGCTGATAAAACCCAGACATCGACCATTATGGGTTACTGCACGGTACAATTGTCCATTAACGGAACTGTGTACGATAATTTTAAAGTACTAATCGTGAAGAATCTATGTGCAAGCGTGATCTTGGGCCTGGATTTCCAGTGCTACCACCAAAGCATCACGCTCAATTACGGTGGGTCCCAGCCGCCCCTCACAGTGTGCGGTCTGGCTACCCTGAAGGTAAAGCCGCCTTCGCTATTCGCGAACCTTACCCCTAACTGCCGGCCAATAGCGACCAAAAGCAGGAGGTACAGCTGGGAGGACAGGCGGTTTATCGCGACCGAGGTAGACAGGCTCCTGAAGGAGCGCATTATTGAACGCAGCAGCAGCCCGTGGCGCGCCCAAGTGGTGGTGGTAAGGGGTAGCGAGAAGAAACGGATGGTGATCGACTATAGCCAAACGATCAACAGGTACACCCAACTAGGCACCTACCCGCTACCCCGCATATCAGAAATGGTGAACCAAATCGCCCAATACCAGGTGTTCTCCACCATCGACCTCAAGTCAGCGTACCACCAGCTCCCTATCAGACCAGAGGACCGCCCGTACACCGCCTTCGAGGCGAACGGACGCCTCTACCAATTCCTCAGAGTCCCCTTTGGGGTGACGAATGGGGTCTCAGTCTTCCAGAGGGAGATGGACCGCATGGTCGATGACCACCACTTGCAGGCAACCTTCCCCAACCTCGACAACGTCACCATCTGCGGTCACAACCAGCAGGATCACGACTCGAACCTCGAGAGGTTCCTGAAAACCGCACAAAACCTCAACCTCACCTACAACGAGGACAAGTGCGTTTACAACACCATGCGCCTCTGCATACTAGGCAGCGTGGTGGAGAATGGGGAAATCGGACCAGACCCCGACCGATTGCGCCCCCTACGGGAGCTGCCCCTGCCCAACACTCCCAAAGCCCTGAAAAGGTGCCTGGGGTTATTTTCTTATTATTCCCAATGGGTCCCCAACTACTCCGACAAAGCCCACCCCCTCTTGAAAGCATCCTCTTTTCCGCTCTCTGCTGAGGCCCACGCCGCCTTCAAAAGCATTAAGCGGGATATTGAGCGGGCCACGCTACAGGCAGTGGATGAGAACACTCCCTTTCAAGTGGAAAGTGATGCATCTGACTTTGCCTTGGCGGCCACCCTCAACCAGGCGGGGCGGCCTGTAGCTTTCTTCTCGAGGACCCTCCAAGGGCCCGAGATCAGACACTCCTCCGTGGAAAAGGAGGCCCAAGCCATCGTGGAGGCAGTGCGCCATTGGCGCTACTACCTAGCCAGCAAACGCTTCACCCTACTTACCGACCAGCGGTCGGTAGCGTTTATGTTCAATAATAAACAGAGGGGGAAGATTAAAAATTATAAGATTCTTAGGTGGCGGATCGAGCTCTCCACCTTCGATTATGACATCATTTACCAGCCAGGGGCCCTTAACGAATCCCCTGACGCCCTCTCACGAGGGATGTGTGCCAGCGCCACCGGGGATCGGCTACAGACCCTCCACAACGACCTCTGCCACCCAGGGGTCACGCGGATGTTCCACTTCATAAAGTCCCGCAACTTACCCTACTCGATTGAGGAAGTTCGGTCTCTGACCAGGAACTGCCGCACTTGCGCTGAGTGCAAGCCTCGGTTCTACCGCCCAGATAGAGCCCACTTAATCAAAGCTACACGGCCCTTTGAGCGGCTCAGCTTAGATTTCAAGGGCCCCCTCCCGTCCGTCGACCGCAATGTTTACTTCCTGAACATTGTGGACGAATACTCCCGTTTCCCATTCGCCTTCCCCTGCCCAGACATGACCAGCGCCACGGTCATTAAATGCCTCAACAGCCTGTTCTGCCTGTTCGGTATGCCGAGCTACATCCATACGGATAGGGGGGCGTCCTTCATGAGTGAAGAGCTACGCCAGTACATGCTGTCCAGGGGGATCGCCACAAGCCGTACCACCAGCTACAACCCCCGGGGTAACGGTCAAGTGGAGCGAGAGAACGGGACAGTATGGAAAGCAGTCACTCTAGCTCTAAGGACCAAGGGCCTCTCTATCTCCCGCTGGCAGGAAGTCCTCCCAGATGTGCTCCATTCGATACGGTCGCTATTGTGTACTGCCACTAATGCCACGCCTCATGAGCGAATGTTTGTCTTTCCCCGGAAATCCACCTCAGGCGTATCCATGCCGTCATGGCTCTCCACCCCAGGTCCGGTATTCGTGCGAATGCATGTGAGGGGCCACAAGACGGACCCTCTCGTGGAGTCAGTGCACCTACTCCACGCCAACCCCCAATACGCGTATGTCCGGCACGCCGACAGAAGGGAGGACACCGTGTCCATAAAAGACGTCGCCCCAGTCGGTAACGACAACAACCACGACAACAGCAACAACAACGATTACAGCAACTCTTACCCACCCACTACTCTTTCATCACCCCCGGAAGAACATCGACCAACGGTACCCCCACCAACTACCCCTTCAACAACCCTGGCGGCACCCCCGGCAGAGACCCAGGAGGCCACCGGGGACACCCAGCCGACACCCGTGGCACCACAACAGCCACGTCGGTCACAGAGGACTATCAAACCCCCGAACAGACTAAATCTATAGAAGGGGTGAATGTGATGAAATATGCCATTCATCACTCATCGGTATTCTCTGCCTGTGACTGTGGTTTGGTTTCAGTTTAATTTCCCTTACCTCAGTTCCGTTTCCTCACCATTGTATTGTATTGTGTGTAGGGCTCCGCCCATACCTGGCCCCTATGTAAGCAGGCCCAGCCTGCCTCACATCCAGTACAGCAGACCTCTGGATGGAAGATACCTCTCCACTGTGTGTTACCTTCTAAGTTAATAAAAGCCTTGTTTTGTTCCGCTAACATTGAGTCTCGGATTTATTGAGGCACATCAGTGAGGCTTCAGGCGGGGGAGGTGTGAGCTGAGAGTTAGGATCCTTACATTGACAAGTCTGGTGAGGGTATTGAATTTGTTTCTACATTGCAGCCATGTCCTGGGAGCTAAGATCCTGGCATTAACCTCCTTTGAAACATCTTCCCACTGATGACAGAGCTATTGTTAGGAGGGCTTTCTGCCCCCCTATGCGGGGGAAACACAATCTCCCTTCTCCTTCTGCACTACCTGGACTAGGGCCTGTAATGCAGCAACAGAAAACTGGGGGCCTGATCTTCATGTCTTGTAGCCATTTGTTTCTTCAGAAACGTTCCTTCCTGTTTGCAGCCCCTTTAAAAGATGCAGGCTGCCTTCAAGTGATGTCAGTGAAGCCTGGTTTTCTGCCCCGCTCCCCCCCACCCCCCACAAACGAGTGCGCAGCCAATGAATAGTGCAGGCAACGCGAGTTGCACGCCTGGCTCGTTATACTGAGGTGGCAGTGCCAATTCCACGTGGTCCAAGGGACCACAAATTCCTAGGCCCACATATTCACAAAGGATTATGTTATCACTCTGTCATTTTCTGAAAAGATATCCAAACATGAAGTGTTTCAAATTGATTTACAGTTTTTCTTATACACCTAAAATAGTTCAATTTGGTTAGTTCAAAGTTCTCAGTTTGGTTTGGTCTCAAATCTACAAGATAGTTCCAGACAACATATACATTGAAGTCTCTGAAGGTTGCTTATGACCACAGAAACAAACAATAGCAAACTTGTAATATTATGTTCCACTGAAAGCAAAGAAACTACATGCAGAGCAAAGAAATCACACAACAAACAGATGGCATCACTTTCACATGTGCAGGTGAACTCCTATTGTTGATGGAAAGAAAGCAACATATCACAGATGACAAAATACCTGAACATTCAAATGTAGAATTCTACTACAATGCTCTAGAATTGTAAAGATAAATAAAACATCCCTTCGTAATGAAAACACCTTTCCCTTTATTTCTTTGGTTATATGAGCATAAAGTCCTTCATCAATCAAGCCACTGGCAGGGCCAGTTTTCCTTGCCCACCCTGCCTTAGCACTGGTTAGGCACAGTGCTTCTGAAGTACCCTTCACCTGTTAAGATCTCTAGGTGCATTATAATGGTAGATTGGGCCATTAACGTGTCCTCGGCCCACTATTGGCACAGGTCTGGCCCCGGATGAGAGGCCTGCAGCTGCTGGCCTTTGGGTCTTCTGGAGAACGGCAGTTAGAAGGCTGAGATCATGAAAAAGGTAAGCCACTTATCTTGTTAATCTTCATCTGCTTGGTACCTGGCTCTCTCAGACCCTCTGATCTGGAAATGGGTGCCCCATGGATGTTACTACACGATATTGAGGCAAAAGGTGCACTGATTTCATGCAATGCAAAAGTATAAATCCTATCAAAATGCATCATTGTGTCATATACTTGAAACATTACCAAATAAATAAAATTTGCGAATCATTTTTTCTTGTAGGTACTTCCCTTTTAAGTCTCAGTAAAATTTATTTTGTTGTTCTTATAACCACCAAATAAATGTGTTTATTTCTTTGAAGGCACTGAATAGTGAAGTTAATTAGGTTTGAGCAGTACAGGACATTTACACAGGGAAATGTTATCCTCTATGCTATCATTCAAGCAGTGCCCTTGATGTCAGGAGTAAGTCAGCTCTTCACTGCCAATGACTCGGTTACCATGGTGAATAATAGTGATGAGTGGGGCAACCCTGTCTGGTATCTTGGTTGAAGATTGAAGCAGGGGCACTTAGTGTCATGAGTGAAGTGACGCTCCTGGGGAAGAGTGCCAAATGTCAGTCCATTTAATGAATATTTCCCAAGACAGAATCTGTTATGAGTGGCCCATTGCACTCTGTCAAGCACCCTTTCAGTATTAAGAAAAATATATATTACATTTTTGAGTTGTTTCTACTGTTGGTTCAAGTTGATTACTTTTTCTTTAGCTAGATTTCACAAAGAGGTCACATAAGTTGTCCTTAATTATGGTTTTTATTAATTTCTCCCCTTGCTTATCTGCAGTCTTGTAGGGGGTGGCGTGTGGCGTGTGCCCAGTCAGCTTCGCCTCTGACTGTCCTCAGGGCGGTTCAAATCGCTCCCACACCACTGGGTTCTAGACACCGGACTTAGGTACAGGCGGCGATACAGAAAATCGAGTAGACAAGTGGTTTGGTGCAAGAAAACCAACATTTTATTAAAAGGCTGAATAAAATACAATACTACTGAGAATTACTGGCATAGTTACAGGCATAAACAATTAATACACTTATATGGGAATGGGGAACACACGGCACATCGAGGGAAACAAATACATTAAAAATCCCCTTATCCTTATCCCATCCCCTATACCTAACTAGATTAAGCTATGAGGGGCCAGGAATTCATGCTCACCAATTCAAAACCTGTTGCTTTAGATGGTGGGGTTTGAGGTCCGCTCTTTCTGTCCTTTGGGGTATCCTGTCACCACGTGGTCACAGGGCGGGGCGCTGAAGTTGTTTGTGCGAGGCACCCTCCCTTTTTCTCCGTTAACGTCTTCGTCGAGTACTTCGTCGCGATGGGCCTTCTTCTCCTTCGGGCAGTCGCCGACGGTATTGCTGTGGTCGGGGGTCGGTTGGCGGTCTTTACCGTTTAATGATTTTGCTATCCATGCTTCGAACACCAGCTTATTCTTCAACTGGGCTATTACTGCCCATGTGACAAATGCCAGCTTATAACTAGGCCATTTGTCTTGATTTTTCTACCCATTCTTTGAACACCAGCATATTCTTAAATTGGGGTTTTACTGTCCATGCATGTAACACCAACTTATACACCAAACGCCAGCTTATAACTAGGCGTTTGTTCCCCAACGCGTCTTTCGCTGCCCTTCTCTGCTCTTATCGGTTTACCGTCTTCTTCGTTTCGTCTCGTCTCGTCTCGTCTGCCCGTTTGTGGCCTGTGTGTCTTATATGGTTTTGAACTCGGGTCTCGTTCTCCTCCCGCGTTTGGCCCCGGTGTAATGGGCGTCCTTGGCGTTGAGTGGCGTGGGGAGCGAGAAGAGAGCCCGCCACGAGGCCAGGGCACGAGAAAAAGCTAAGAGCAAGAGCTAAGAGCCATAAGAGACCGATCACTACCGATGGGCCTACAATTATACCCGATTCTTCATTCCTTATCTGCACGCCAAATCAGGTCAGTACTTTGTCTAACTTTTGGCGGGCTCGTTTAAACTGATTACAGCCATTTACTTTAAAGACTTCTGGAGTGGTTGCCTTTGTGTTTTAATGGTTTCGATGTCCTGGCTGTTGGTTATGTATGAAACTTAATCGGGTTTCATAAGAACATAAGAAGTAGGAGCAGGAGTAGGCCATACGGCCCCTCGGGCCTGCTCCGCCATTCAATAGGATCATGGCTGATCCGAATCTAGACTCACGTCCACTTCCCTGCCCTCTCCCTGTAACCCCTAATTCCCTTATCTGCTAGGAAACTGTCTATCTCCATTTTAAATTTATTTAATGTTGCAGCTTCCACAGCTCTCTGGGGTAGCAAATTCCATAGATTTACTACCCTCTGAGTGAAGAAGTTTCTCCTCATCTCAGTTTTGAAAGGGCAGCCCCTTATTCTAAGATTATGCCCCCTAGCTCTAGTCTCACCCATCAGTGGAAACATCCTCACCGCATCCACCCGATCAAGCCCCCTCACAATCTTATATGTTTCGATAAGATCGCCTCTCATTCTTCTGAACTCCAATGAGTAGAGTCCCAACCTACTCAACCTTTCCTCATATGTCAACCCCCTCATCTCCGGAATCAACCGAGTGAACCTTCTCTGAACCGCCTCGAGAGCAAGTATATCTTTTCTTAAATATGGAAACCAAAACTGCACGCAGTATTCCAGGTGTGGCCTCACCAATACGCTGTATAACTGCAGCAAGACTTCCCTGTTTTTATACTCCATCCCCCTTGCAATAAAAGCCAAGATTCCACTGGCCTTCCTGATCACCTGCTGCACCTGCATACTAACTTTTTGTGTTTCATGCACCAGGACCCCCAGATCCCTTTGTACTGTAGCACTTTGCAGTTTCTCTCCATTTAGATAATAACTTGCCCTTTGATTTTTTTCTGCCAAAGTGCATAACCTCACACTTTCCAACATTATATTGCATCTGCCAAATCTCTGCCCACTCACTTAGCCTGTCTATGTCCTTTTGCAGGTTTTTTATGTCCTCCTCACTCACTGCTTTCCCTCCCATCTTTGTATCGTCAGCAAACTTGGATATGTTGCACTCGGTCCCTTCCTCCAAATCGTTAATATAGATTGTAAAGAGTTGGGGCACTGACCTCTGCGGAACACCACTGGTTACTGATTGCCAGCCCAAGAACGAATCATTTATCCTAACTCTTTGTTTTCTGTTAGATACCCAATCTTCCACCTATGCCAGTATATTACCCCCAATCCCATGATTTTTTATCTTGATCAGTATTCTTTTGTGTGGAACCTTGTCAAATGCCTTTTGGAAGTCCAAATACACTACATCCACTGGTTCCCCTTTATCCACCCTGTATGTTACGTCCTCAAAGAATTCAAGCAAATTTGTCAAACATGACTTTCCCTTCATAAAACCATGCTGACTCTGTCCTATTAAATTATGTTTATCCAAATGCTCTGTTACTGTTTCCTTAATAATGGACTCCAACATTTTGCCAACCACAGATGT
The DNA here is from genome assembly GCF_052327205.1 of Somniosus microcephalus. NCBI lineage: Eukaryota > Metazoa > Chordata > Chondrichthyes > Squaliformes > Somniosidae > Somniosus > Somniosus microcephalus. Next base: position 110,602,368 of record NC_140987.1, on the reverse strand, counting down.
TAGGCTAACTGGTCTATAGTTTCCGGCTTTTTATCTACTTCCCTTCTTAAATAAGGGTGTTACATTAGCAGTTTTCCAATCTGCCGGGACCTTTCCTAAGTCCAGGGAGTTTTGGAAAATAATTACCAATGCATCCACAATCCCTACCGCCACTTCTCTCAAGACCCTAGGATGTAGGCCATCAGGTCCGGGGGATTTATCCGCCTTAAGTCCCATTATTTTACCGAGTACCATCTCCTTAGTGATTTTAATCGTGTTTAGCTCCTCCCCCCCCCCATTGCCCCCTGTTTGTCCAGTGTTGGGATATTTTTAGTGTCCTCTACTGTAAAGACTGATACAAAATATTTGTTCAGCATCTTTGCCATCTCCATGTTCCCCACCACTAGTTTCCCGGTCCCATCCTCTAAGGGACCAACGTTCACTTTAGCCACCCTTTTTCTTTTTATATAGCTGTAGAAACTCTCGCTATCTGTTTTTATATTTTTTGCTAGTTTACTTTCATAATCTATCTTCCCTTTCTTAATTAATCTTTTAGGTATTGTTTGCTGGCTTTTAAATGCTTCCCAATCTTCTACCCTCCCACTAGATTTGGCTACTTTATATGCCCTTGTTTTCAGTCGGATACTATCCTTTATTACTTTACTAAGCCACGGATGGCTGTCTTTTCTTTTACTCCCCTTTTTCCTCAGTGGAATATATTTATCTTGAATGATGTGAAATATCTCCTTGAATGTAGACCACTGCTCTTGTACCGTCTTACACTTTAATCTGTTTTCCCAGTCCACTTTAGTCAATTCTACTTTCATACCTTCATAGTCTCCTTTATTTAAGCTTAGTACACTGGTTTGAGATCCAACTCTCTCACCCTCAAACTGAATTTGGAATTCAACCATATTATGGTCACTCATTCCAAGGGGATCCTTTACTAGGACATTTTTTATTAATCCTGTCTCATTACACAGGACCAGATCTAAGATTGGCTTGATGGCTTCTGTGAGCTGTTACCGATTAAATATGCAGAAACCTAATGGCCTTGATTGAGGCCCATTCTAACCTGTTCTGTTTCAAGGCAAATGGAATGCATATTCTGTGTTTGCTTTTAGCTGTCTGGCTCCACAAAGTCTCTTCACAGATTTATGCATTTTACGTTTTGTTTCAGGTTTGAAAAAGGTGCCTGCCTGTTTGCAGAGCCTTGCTTTTAAAATCCTGTACTTTTGGCCACGAGGTTGCAGAAGCCATTTTGGGTACCCTGCCTTTTTAGCAACTTGTCCATGCAGGGTCCCTTTATTCATAGCTTTTGGGGAAAGTGGGAATTTTGAGAACACTACACTCCCCTCTGTTGATACTAAACTCGCTTTAAGTATCATCTTGATAAGGTGAGCAAAATTTCTGACCTTCCACAGTCAATCTTCCCCTGCAATTACCTATCTAAGATACCCACGACACATGCATTTCCCATTCTGTACAAATGTAGTGTACATAAGCATACATCGAATAATTACAGTTGTTTACACACATCCAAGCATGGAGGGGTCCAACACCCCTGCACCACTTGGTACACGTCCTCTTTATTACAAACAACACATTGAAAATCTTTATTAAAAACAACAAAACACAAAACAAAACAATGTTTAATCAATAATACAAACAACAAATTCAAACAGGTGTATCTCCCTCCACCTTAACATAATGTTCCTTCCACGTCCTTTGGTTTCGGAATTCTAGTATTTGACCTTTTCCCTTGCACTGAGTGCATACTAGGTACAATACTATCCCCAACTGGCAAACCACGAGAATGTGGGAAGCCAGTCTGATCCATGAAGGGACCTCTATATTATTGAAAATGTCCCACCAGGGTGGAACTACAATATCCAATATCTTAGCCCCTATCTCTACTGTTTTCTGCTCCAGAGTGTAAAAATGTTTCTGTGAAACTATTACTGCTTTGAGTATTTTGGTAAGATGTTCTGGGAGAGGGGAATTTCGTAGCCGAAATGCGCTACGTACTTTTGTAGGTTGGTGAAATTCTCTTTTACCGTGAGGTGAACAGTGGAGGGTTCAGGAATGGGGACAATTCGTTCCTGGGCCACTTGAACTTCTGCCTTGGGTTTAAAACAGAAACTGCTGTCACTTACTGGACACCAGCTATGCTGTCCATGCTGGTAGTGGGGCACTCCTGTGGTGACACAATATATCCCACCTCCTATTTATGCTACCTGCGGGAGAACATGGCCTTGTGACATTGCCTCCATGGTACAATTTATAGGTTTTGCGCCAGCAGCTCTGTACCCGCACTGTGGTTTTGAATAGGCATTCAAGTGCTGGGGACACAGGATTATGTGTGCTCCCCAGCTCCGGCACCCCAAGAGGTCAGTACCTGTCATAGCGTGCTCCCACTTTATGGCGTAAAGTGGGACCGCTGTGAAACGAATGTGTGCACCCCTTTGAATGACTCCAATGTTCTCGACCCTGTATATCAGCGCAGGTCGGGCTGTCCCACCCATGACCGGCATCCTAACTACTATACCCATGATGGTGTGGTTGGATCGTCCACAATCCACCGGGACCGGGTAGGCTTCCGAAGCTAGCCGGAGTTGACACGGGCTTAATACATTCTCAAATGGATGGAGGGCTGCGAGGTGTTTGTTGCCAATCCAGGAGGGGACTAAACCTGTTTTAAATCCTCCAGATTACTGCGGCCCTCGCCCAGCAACCACGCCCCGTACAGCACGCACACCTCGTTCTGCGCAGCCTGGTCAGAAGCATTTCTGTCCTCCCTTATGAGGGCATTTACAGTCTTTGCGTGTTTCTCCAGCTCGGCTATAATTTCTTTTAAATGGACCGTCATGGCCTGGTCCTCATGTAACTCCGAGCCCACTACTTTGTTCTCATCCATTAACATTTTCTTTAACTGAGTTTTTAAACCGTTTATCTGGGCCTGTAATTCTATGTCATCTAAACTGTTGATGACAGAGGACCCTGTGTTAAATGCAGTAAAAACATCATTCCATGCTCCCCTTCTTTGCCTCCCCGTATTACCCAAAAACTCATGGTGTGTGGTGTACAGTTCGGTTTTGTCAACATTGGCAAAATCGAACTCATAAACATTTCTGAACATCTCCTTTAATAGGGCCTGATATAACTGCTCTATCTCCTTGGGGCACCACTCTGGTAAGTGTACCTCGGTGAGGTTTAAAATCACGGAGGCTACCGCATAGTGTACCCCCTGGTACAGCACCTGATCCGTAGGCACTAGTACCAGCCCATTCCCTGGTCCCTTGGTGGTGGCAGGGCACCCTTCCCTGTGTGTCCTCGCTGCCTGTGTCGTGGGCAGGGGCTTTCGGGGGTGAGTTACAAGCTCAGTGGCATTGACTGGGATCGGGGAGTATGGGACCGCGCACACCTTCAGGCTGGTATCCTACTTCATCCCCTCCCCAGCGTCTTGCCACTGCCAGTCGAAAATGATGGATATGCCTGTGGGGCAGACCTTCTCCGACCCCCACATACAGACATAAATCCCTTGATCCGGTTCCCACCACTTGTCCCAGCACACACTCAATCCCCCGTGAGTCCCTGTAATCGTCCGGTGGGTATTGTTCCCCAACCGTTCCCACTCGACTGCGGGGTTTCCCATATTTTTGCTCAGTTTTCTGATCCACCACCACCTATCTGAAGGAATGTGTCCCTTGCATGTTAAACATACACGCTTCACTACGGTGACGCTAACCCTTGTGGTAACGACCTGTACCCTGGGGCACAGGAGGGAGGCCTCCCCGTACGTGAACCCGGTCTGGCTGGAGTACTGAGACAAATTGGACCCCAGCCACCCTGGCCACTTTCCCTTGTGGACATAGACGGCGGTCTCCTCCACGTCCCGTTCGCCACTTCCATCGGTTACTATAGGTGCTCTTTCTCCTGAGCACCCATAGATGTGGGATTCCTCCACGTCACCTCGCTTTCTGATGCTCAATCCTGTCGGGGCGAGTAGGAGTACACCCCCCTTCATCCTGAAAATATTTCTGCAAAAGATGCAAGAGCATATAGCCAGGTCCCGAGGAGATTCTCTGGCTTTGGGTGAAGCATAGTCGGGTCTCGCGACCTCGACTCAATACAAACACTCTTACAACAAATTACTACTTACTTAAAACTACCCATCACCTTGTTTAAACTTACACTAAACACTCAAACTTAAAAAAACTTAAACTGAAATTACCTAAACTATATACATCCGCCGCCCGTCTCCAGGCAGCCAGCCTAATCCCTGTTTGGGCTGCGGCACACTGCTCCCTTCAGCGTGATCGCAGTGCCCTGTACTTTCGGTCCCTCACAGCCTGTGGCTGCTGGCTGGGGACCTCTGCCCTCGGACCGATCCCTCACTTGAGGGGCAGCCCTTTTTAACTGGGGAGCCAGTTTCCTTGGCTGGGGCGTCCATGGGGACCTTCTAGGGACTTTGGCGGGTGGGGGTTATCTGGCTGGTGGGCCTTTAACGCAAGCCGCTGCCCCCTCCGGTGCGGTCTGTGGACTTACCACAACCGCCGGCTGGGGATCTTCTTCCTCAGGCTTTACCTCTCCCGAACCTGGGCTAGGGGCAGGTAACTCTTCGCAGCCTGTTGCTGCAGGCTGAGGGTCTCCACCCCCAGGTCCCAAATCTGGGTCCAGGGCGGGGTCTTCGCCCTCGGGTCCCTCCTCCTCTAAACCTGGGTCAGGGGCGGGGTCTTCGCCCTCGGGTCCCTCCCCATCTGGATCCCAGAAGAGTGGGGGAGTGTCCCAATTGGTGGGCGGGATGGCCCCTCCCCTTAAACAAGCCACAGCACCTGCCTGTGCAGTCTGTGAACTCGCTCCCGCTGCAGGCTGAGGATTTCTATCCTCAGGCACTACCCCAACTGACTGTTCTCTCTTCTCGGGTTTAAACAGTTTACACTGATTAATATGGAACCATTTGGTGCGCCGAGGCATCTTAATGGCGTATACTATGGGGCTGGCCTTGTCTACAATGCTGTAGGGCCCCATGTATAGCGGTTCTAAACTTCCTACCCGAGCGTAATTCCTCACCATGACCTGGTCTCCTACCTCCCACTCGTGGTGTTTTCGGGGTTCTAGCAGCAATCAGTTGCTCCAATGCTGCTTTCCCATGTTCCCAGCCGTCTGCCCGTGGACCTGCTTAAGGTGCTTGGAGAGGTTTTGGGCGAACCTGTCCCGGTTTACCTCCCTGAGCTGACCTTCTGTGAGCACCGGGGCTAGTACATGGGTGGGGGTCCGCATAACCCTGCCAGTCATCAGCTCGTACGGGGAGTACCCCGTGCTTTTTGACTGGCTGGCCCGGATCCCCATCAGGACCAATGGTAGGACCTCCGCCCATTTTCTAGGCGAGTCCACCGTTTCCTTCCTCAACCTTTCCTTTAGGGTCCTATTCATTCTCTCCACAATCCCTGATGACTGTGGGTTGTGGCCAACGTGCCACTTCCCCTCGATGCCTAGCAGCATAAGGGTATTCTGCATGACCTGCCCAGTGAAGTGACTCCCTTGGTCGGACTCCACATACTGCAGTAGCCCCCATCGCGAGAACACTTCCCGGATCAGGATCCTGGCCTTACCCAGAGCTGTGGCTGTTCTGCAGGGGAAGGCTTCTACCCACTTTGTGAACACATCTACCAGGACTAGGCAGTACTTATAGCCTCCCTGGGCGGTGGGTAGGAGCCCGATGTAGTTGACCTGTAACGACTGCCATGGTCCCTCTACCCTCCTGATGTGTCCCATAGGTACCTTCCTTTTGTGGGGGTCAGGGTTATTAGCAGCGCACACCAGACAGCCGGCGCAGAACTCGCGGACATCTTCCCTGAGTCCTGGCCACCATCCCACCTGTTCCACCCGCTGCCAGGTGGTCTCAGGCCCGGGATGCCCCGCTCCTGGACCCTCATGGGCCAGTTGAAGGAATTCCCTCCGGTGTTGCTGTGGCACAACCCACTGTTCCCCCCTGAATAGCATGCCCTCTTTTACGGAGAGGGCTGCTGCGCCGTAAGGGCCCTCTACCCCTTTTCCCTCAGTCACTGCACTGAAGACTACCTTAAGGACAGGGTCTTGGGCTTGGACCGTCTTAAGGTCTGGGGCTAAAGCTATCCCTGCACTCCCTTGTGTCCCATCCCTACCTCTGGCTGCTGCCATGAGTCTGGACCCATATGGGTCCCAGAAAATGCCTGTGCGGGCACCCTCCCTAGCGAGCATGTCAGCCTGCTGGTTACCCTGACTACGGGGTTCTGTGGAGGAATGGGCCTTCACCTTGTGGATGAAATCCTCCCCTTCCTCCCCCACTGCCGCTAGGATTTTCTCCAGCAGGGGTTTTACTGTGAGGGGTCTCCTGTCGGCGGAGGTGTATCCGCGGCAGGACCAGATGGCCAGGTACTCCGTACACGAATTGCACGTAAACATACTGTCCGAGCAAATCGTGTATGGGGTGGGGAAGATTTCAGGGTGTGTAACGACGTACACTGCTGTGGGCAGTTCAGCCTGCTGGGCGCTCATGGTGCTGGGGAGCTTAATCGCCAGGGCAATGTTTGCCGCTGTGTCATAAACTCCACACCCCGTGAGTCGCTCGCCAGCAAATACCATGCTGGAGCCGTCCACACAGATCTCGCGGTCCGTGGGATGTATCCCGGCCCGTAAACCTATGTCCACTTCCCAAACCCCTTCTATGGAACACCGGTGGGCTGTTCCAGGATATACCAGGTTGGCTGCGAGCTTTGGCTCGCAGAGACCCTTCACTTTAAGGTCCATCTGTGAGAGGAGCAGGGCCTAGCGAGCAATGCAGGCGCTGCTCACCATTCCATCCTTGATCCTCCCATCCAGGAGCATCTGGGTGGGTGTGTGATGGGTGAGGAGGGTGATGGGAGAGGTGCCTGTGAAGATCAGCGATCTTTTCACAGCCCAATGTGTGGCCAAGAGATGCCGCTCACAGTTGGAGTAGCTCCTCTCCACATCTGTGAGTATCCTGGAGGAGTAGACCACTGGCCGCAGCCGGCTGTGCCGCTCTTGGAGCAGCACAGCACTCAGGCTATCCCCGCTGGCTGCTACCTCCAGGAAAAACTCTTTCTCCCCATCTATGGCCCCTAGAGCTGGTGCGGTCTGCAGATCCTCCTTGAGCCTGACAAATGCTGCCTGGCAGCCCTCATCCCAAACACACTCCACTCCCTTGTGTAGGAGTCGGAGCAGAGGGGCTGCAGTGGCTGCATAGTCTTCAATGAAGTCTCTGCAGTACACGGTTAGCCCTAGAAACGACCTCACACCTGTAACTGTGTTGGGGACAGGTAACTCCTGTACCGCTTCCCTCCTAGCCTTATCTATGGCCCTTTCCCCAGCGCGTACAGTCAGGCCCAGGAATTTCACCTCCTGCTGGCCGATCTGCGCTTTCTTCGGGTTTACTTTAAAACCCTCCTGCCTGAGCAACTCCAGCAGTTCGGCCAGTAGTGGGCCATGCTCCTCTCTTGAATCGGTGAAGAGAAGCAGGTCATCAACATACTGTACCAACTGTCTGGGCTGGCTGAAACCCTTTAAACTGTTCGCCATGCACTGATGAAAAATGCTGGGGCTGTTGTGGAAGCCCTGAGGCAAACAGTTCCACGTGTACTGTTGCCCTTTAAACGTAAAGGCAAACTTGTACTGATCCTCCCTCCTCAAAGGGATGGACCAAAACCCGTTGGAAATATCCAGAACCGTGAAAGTGGTCGCGGATGCTGGGATACTTCCTATCAGGTCGGCAACTGCTGCTACCGTGGGTGCGCAGGCAGGGATGTTGCTGTTGAGCACCCAATAGTCCACCATGGCCCTCCAGGAATTGTCCAGCTTTCTAACTGGCCACAGTGGAGAGTTTACGTGGGTGGCTATCGGTCTCAGAACCCCCTGCTGTACTAAGGAGGACATGGCTGCTTCCATGTCTGGCTCCGCTTTCCTGGGGAAGTTATACTGTTTCTGCGGTCGGGCCATGGGGTCCTCGTCTACGCTGACCTCAAACCCATTGACCCTCCCGCAGTCGTGTTTGTGCATGGCAAATGTGGCTAGGTGGGCGCGCACAAATGCCTGGAACTCTTTTGGGGTGTTACTGACCATGAGCTCGAGGTTATAACCCTCTTTGTGCTTCATGGTGCACAGGGTCCCCTTCCCTTCTTTCCCTGGGATGACTACTACTTCGCCGTCCTTTCCTGTACTTGCCCCCCATAGGCAATGGTTTCTTAAATCTACCAGGATCCCGTGGCCTACAATAAAGTCAGCTCCCAGGACCCCTCTTCCACCCTCCACTTCCCATCTCATCAGGACACAGGTCCACTTGGGGCGGAGTGGTCCTAACCGGATGGCGAGTGGGATGGAAAACGAGCCGGCCTGTTCTTTGCCTGTGAATCCCGACAGACTGTATAGGACCCCATTAGATAGAGGTGAGGTGGTGGGATTAGCTGAATGAACCACGGTGCATGATGCCCCCGTGTCCAACAGATAGGCCCCCTTCACCCTTTCTACCTCCATCTCCACAAGGGGTCTCTTCCACGCATCGTACCGCAGGGAACACAGGTAAACAGGCTGCGCTGGCTCTAGTCAGGGCTGTGGGTTGGATGGGGCTGATGGGGTCAGAGCACCGGTAGCGGCTGCCACTCTCCCGTGGCCAGTCAATAAGGACCTCATGGTGTCCAAAAATGACTCGACCGCGGCGGGAGGGATTCCTGCCTCTGCCTTTTGGGCTGGGGCTGTGGAATTCTTCCCCTTGTTATCTTTCCAAGGGTTTTTGCACTCCTTCCTCCAGTGGCCGTCCTTCCCACACCCGTAACAATTCATCTTTGTGTTGGGGGGGTTATTCCCTTCCTGATGCCACTCCTTCCTACCCTGCCCGGGTTTTACCTCGTGCACCTTTCCCTTAGGTGGGTGTGCATCGGCTCCCCTACCGTTCTTATAGGCTAGGGTCAACTGTCTGATCACCGTAAGTTCAGTGGTCTGGGGATTCTTGGGGTCGAACCAGACTTCCGCCTTGGCCCGGACCTGTGGCAAGCTGTTTGCCACCAGACAACGGAGCCAATGGGCCATCTGATCCCGGTTCAGGAATGTCAGGTTAGGTGCCCCAGGACAGGCGCTCCTATAATCCGGCCATAACCTGCCCGCGAAAGCCTGCGGGGTTTCCCCTGTGAGCTGGACGGTCTTCTCCACATGGGAGAAAGGACTTCCCTCATTCATCCCCATGGCCTCCAGAACCTCATCCCTGAGCTTCTTATACCCGTTCTGCCCCTTCTTACACTCGTCAGAGAGGGATTGGAGGCGACTATTCTCCAGGAAGAATAGCAGCATTTTGGCCTGCTCAGCACCATCGCAGTCGTTGATGCTGGCTACCTGCTCTACTTCCCTGAAGTGGACCGAGGGGTCCCCTTTTTCGGAGAGCTTAGGGATATGGCTCACCATAGCCCTAAGCTGTTGGGTGCAAGAGGGTAATACGAACTGGTTTTGGAGGGGTCCCTCATCGCCGCCATTGACGGGTGGGCCGTACCTCTGATGCCAGGCTGGGCACATTGGTCTTGGCTCCGACCTCTCTGGCGGGGGTTGCTCCACCTCCGCCTCCACCATGCCTTGCTGCCAGACCTCGCTAAAACCTGGCGCTACGGGTGGTGGTCGTGAGACCTCCTGTTCCTCAACCGGGTCATCCCTGGGCACTACCAGTGATATGTGAACCGTTCTCCCCTCGTTCCCTGTAAAATCCGCCTGGCCTGCCCTCAGGCTTATGAGGCACACCATGCCCTTTGCCTTCCTTAGGGCCAGGCTCAGATTCTCTATCTGTTCCTTGCAGGGGCCATGATCTGCGTCTTCAAACCCCTGTTCGCTCGCTAACTTGTAAGCTGCCCTTACTTCCTTTACTTTCTCCTCCTGTTCCCTTGTCTCGCTAGGCAGGCATTCTTTTCCTGCAACCTCAACTCGTTACCCTTGGCTTCGGTGACCTGGCACTGTAGGTATTCCAACCTGGCCTTATGTTCTCCCATTAACTGAACCCTTTCCTGATTCAGGGCCTGCAATGCTACCAGTAACTTCTCCCCTGCTAGAGCCTTGTCCTGGATCTCCAGGGTTGACTCCTTTAACTCGGCTGCCTGTGCTGCAACGAGCCTGTCCAGAAGCTGGACCTGCTTATTGAAACACATCAGCCAGACTGCCTTCTCTAGGGATTTCTTGTGCTCCTTCCCTTCTGTCCACTTAGCTGCAGCATCTACCGGACGCCCAGCCTTTAACAGAGTGGTGATCCACTTCTTTGTGATATTCACCTTACTAACCACATAATCAGAAATCCTTTCCTCCATCATGGTTTGCTCTTCCGAACCATTGTCTACTGTATCGCACCCCTGTTGCCGGAGTCCTGCCACGGTTGCCATTTCTGTAGGGGGTGGCGTGTGGCATGTGCCCAGTCAGCTTCACCTCTGACTGTCTCTGAGCGGCTCGAATCGCTCCCACACCCCTGGGTTCTAGACACCGGACTTAGGTACAGGCGGCGATACAGAAAATTGAGTAGACAAGTGGTTTGGTGCAAGAAAACCAAAATGTTATTAAAAGGCTGAATACAACAGAATACTACTGAGAATTACTGGTATAGTTACAGGCATAAACAATTAATACACTTATATGGGAATGGGGAACACACGGCACATCGAGGGAAACAGATACATTAAAAATCCCCTTATCCTTATCCCACCCCCTATACCTAACTAGATTAAGCTATGAGGGGCCAGGAATTCATGCTCACCAATTCAAAACCTGTTGCTTTAGATGGTGGGATACCCCTGTCTTTTGGGGTATCCCGTCACCACGTGGTCACAGGGCGTGGCGCTGAAGTTGTTTGTGCGAGGCACCCTCCCTTTTTCTCCGTTAACGTCTTCGTCGAGTACTTCGTCGCGATGGGCCTTCTTCTCCTTCAGGCAGTCGCCGACGGTATTGCTGTGGTCGGGGCTCGGTTGGCGGTCTTTACCATTTAATGATTTTGCTATCCATGCTTCGAACACCAGCTTATTCTTCAACTGGGCTATTACTGCCCATGTGACAAATGCCAGCTTATAACTAGGCCGTTTGTCTTGATTTTTCTACCCATTCTTTGAACGCCAGCATATTCTTAAATTGGGGTTTTACTGTCCATGCATGTAACACCAACTTATACACCAAACGCCAGCTTATAACTAGGCGTTTGTTCCCCAACGCGTCTTTCGCTGCCCTTCTCTGCTCTTATCGGTTTACCATCTTCTTCGTCTCGTCTCGTCTGCCCGTTTGTGGCCTGTGTGTCCTATGTGGTTTTGAACTCGGGTCTCATTCTCCTCCCATGTTTGGCCCCGGTGTAATGGGCGTCCTTGGCGTTGAGCGGCGCAGGGAGCAAGAAGAGAGCCCGCCACAAGGCCAGGGCACGAGAAAGAGCTAAGAGCCATAAGAGACCGATCACTACCGATGGGCCGACAATTATACCCGATTCTTCATTCCTTATCTGCGCGCCAAATCAGGTCAGTCCTTTGTCTAACTTTTGGCGGGCTCGTTTAAACTGATTACAGCCATTTACTTTAACGACTTCTGGCGTGGTTGTCTCTGTGTTTTAATGGTTTCGATGTCCTGGCTGTTGGTTATGTATGAAACTTAATCGGGTTTCCTGCCTTGATGGCTTCTGTGAGCTGTTACTGATTAAATATGCAGAAACCTAATGGCCTTGATTGAGGCCCATTCTAACCTGATCTGTTTCAAGGCGAATGGAATGCATATTCTGTGTTTGCTTTTAGCTGTCTGGCTCCACAATGTCTCTTCACAGATTTGTGCAGTTTACGTTTCGTTTCAGGTTTGAAAAAGGTGCCTGCCTGTTTGCAGAGCCTTGCTTTTAAAATCCTGTACTTTTGGTCACGAGGTTGCAGAAGCCATTTTGGGTACCCTGCCTTTTTAGCAACTTGTCCATGCAGGGTCCCTTTATCCATAGCTTTTGGGGAATGTGGGAATTTTGAGAATCCTACAGTCTGCCCGCATCTTGTGTCATCCTCAGCTGAGGGGGCAGATAGGCAACTTGCTCTTAAGCATTTTGTGCTGAGAATCAGCGTTTACAGAATTGTGTTTGCATGCCAGTTGTTATTGACAAACATCAGTGCTTCCCACGCTGCCTCTGGCCTCTCTTCTGAGGTTGCCCCTGAGCTCTTATGCGCATGCGGGGAGCTTATGTAGACGGGGATTCCATTGTGGTACACAGTCAGTCACCTAGCTGCAGGTAAGAAAAATCAAAAATAATTGCTTGTACGCCATGGCAACTATCAACATTTCACGCTGACAGTCAGCATTTGCAGATTTGAGTCCGTATGTAATTGCTTGCTGAAAAAAAATCAGTGTTTCCCACCCCTCCTCTGAGCTCAACCCAGATGCAATTCTCTTCTGCAAATGCACGTGGCTCCAACGCTGACTTGTGATAAAATGGCACCAGTTGGCGTGTAACTACTTCAAACCTTCAGGGACGGAGGGTGGGGTGGGGCGGAGATAGATAGACTGCAGAGACTGTTCATGTAAATTGCACCAAATGTATCTGAGGGAGATATGCAGCATAGACTGATTTAAAATATAGTGATGAGAGTAATGCAAAATGTACAATTAGCGAGATGATGAACAGACTCCAACCATCAGCATTTCACTACTGCCCCATTGAGGTGGGGGGGAAATAGCAACGATCTTAGAGAACAGTGCCAGGAACCATCAACTTGCCTTGCAGCTACCATTCTGACTCAATGGGCCAGAAATTCGCGGCCAGAAGCGTGAGTACGGTCGGGGTACTCACGCATCTGGCCGTTGGAAATGCCGGCGTTCAGCAGGAACAGCGCATGCGGGGAACGCCGGCATTTCCAGACCCGAGGTCTATTCACAGCGCATGCGACTGCACAGGCAGTGCTTGCGCAGTGAACTTTGTGGATTTCAATGATGGATTCAGTGAGGGTAAGTCCTTAGAAGTTACACTTGAAAAAAGCAAGTGTAAAGTTGTTCATTGGCTGCGGAGGAAGATATATTTTATCGTAGAGCTTCTGAAATGCAATATTTTTGTTTGGGAAAGGGAGGGAAGTTATTTTAAGAAATTTTAAGTAAGTTTTAAAGTTTAAATTTTTTTTTTTTAAAGGGTTTTCAGAACGGTAGGTAGAAGGAGCAATTGTGGCTGTGTGAATGGAATGTGAGAATGAGTTATGTATGTATGTCCACATATATTCCTTTACGTATATGTATGTATGTTTTATATTCCTTTACTAATGTGTATGAATGTATGTTTTTAATTATGATTTTCCAATAAGTTACTTTCTCTGAAAGTCATAATTAAATAATACATTCATACACATAAGTAAAGGAATATATACATAACACGCAAAGGAATATATACAGACATACATACTTTCAGAAGCTCCACGATAATAAATATCTTCCTCCGCAGCCTCTGCAGCAACTGTACCCATACTTTTTTCATGTGTAAGTTGTAATGACTTGACCTCACTGAAAGCATTAATGAAAGCGGCGAATTATACTGCGCACGCGCTGCCTGTGCAGTCGCACGCGTTCTGCCTCTGAACCCCTTCGTTCAGAGGACAGGAAATGCCGGTTTTCCCCACATGCACTGTGCATGCTGAAAACCGGCATTTCATCCGGCCAGATGCGTAAGTACCCCGACCGTACTCGCGCATTTGGAAGGGAATTACTGGGCCAACATTTTACATGTCAATAAAATGAAAAATTTAACAATTGCACGACTTGCCCCCTCGCATCTGCGACTGAGGGCCCAAGGAGGTGCATTGCGCAAGAGGTCATCATCGTACGTATCCTCACACTGTTCCCTTTGGGGAACTGTATGAAGTGGTGGAAGGATTTATGGCCGTGATTAACGCTCATTCCGTGACCGTAACCATCTTTGAACCAGCCATTAGGGTGGTTAGTCCTATGGCGGGAGGATTTTACGGGCTCCCACAACCCATCTGGGGGGGGGGCCACCAACACCCACGGACGCAAGTATCCCGCTGGATGTCCACCCAGAATTTAAAGTTGGAGCTCCGACTCCACTTGCCGGGACTGTCTGGAGTGGGGTTCAAAACCCTACTCCTTCTGGCCCAGCGGCGGGGATGCTTACTGCTACGCAAAAGGCCCACTCCGCACAAAAGGTGACACCCATACGTTTCCTGCGCCTTTTCCCTCCCCGTGACTGGAGCCCTATGCTGCCATTTCACGTTGCTAATCGGATTGGGCCTTTGTCATAGCGGTAGGATCCCCGCCGCTGGGCCAGATCAGGGTAGGGTTTCGAACCCCGCTCCAGACAGTCCCGGCAAGTGGAGTCGGAGCTCCGGCTCTAAATTCTGGGTTGACATCCAGTGGGATATTTGCGTCCGTGGGTGTGGGTGGCCCCCCCTCCTTGTATAGCTTGTGGGAGCCCGTAAAACCCTCCCGCCATAGGACTAACCGCCCTAATGGCTGGTTCAAAGATGGTTACGGTCACGGAATGAGCATTAATCATGGCCATAAATCCTTCCACCACTTCATACAGTTCCCCAAAGGGAACAGTGTGAAGACACGTATGACGACGACATTGCTAAATAAATAAATGGAATTTAAAAAATTCTTTTAGGGCTTTTAAAAGTCTTTAAATTGCTTTAATTCTCTTTAAAACTACTTCAGATTACTCAAAATAATGTAAACATTTTAAAAAGTTTATAAAAGTTACCAAAATCTTCAAAAAACTTCCAAAAACCTATTTAAACTGCTGCTTTGCATGTAAAAATGCTTAGCAGCTTGACAGAAACATTGGGGGCGTGTCCAGTGAAACTGAGACCTCAAGGGGCGTGTCTCACTTACACTGCACGCTCCTGGCTTCGCGCTGGCTGCACTCCTGTGCGGCGTGACGTCATACGCTGCCCGAGATTCTTCTTTTTCAAACACCAAGTCCAGGCGTCCCTGGAGCTGATCGGCAGTAGCGCGGGGTAAGTGCATATACGGGGCTTGCACGCGCGGCAAGCCCCGTTCACCAATTTCTGGCCCAATAGGATTCTGTTTGAGGTCTGCAACATTTCATAGAGCAATTGTGTTTCTGTCCACAACTAGGGTGAATCCCAATGATCCCAGAATCTGGTGAAGCATCTTGCTGATATCACTCAGCAAAGGCCTGAGCTTCATTCCCTTACGCCCCCATCTGAATGAATTTCGAGCTTGGCACGATGCTGAGCTCTTCTTCCGTCGCCTTCATCTCCGTGGCCACTTCTTTGGCCAGGAATCTTCACCCTGCATGGCTGACCCTTTCTCCCGCTTTCTAAATTTTTGTTCTACTTGGACCCCTCCCTCTGGCCTCTTACCTCTCTAGATCTTTTCATTGCTAACTGCTGACGTGACATCGGCCGTCTCCATTTCTCTGCTCCCCTCTCTCACTCCAACCTACCTCCCTCTGAACTTGCAGCACTCCGTTCTCTCCGATCCAACCCTAACATTATCATTAAACCTGCTGATAAGGGTGGTGCTGTTGTTGTTTGGCGAACCGACCTCTACCGTGCGGAAGCTGAACGCCAACTCTCCAACATCTCCTCCTACCACCGCCTGGACCATGACCCCACTAGCAAACATCTAGCCATTGTTTCCAAGACTGTCACTGACACTGGAGATCTTCCCTCAATGGCCGCCAACCTCATAGTCCCCCAACCCTGCACAGCCCGCTTCTACCTCCTTCCCAAGATCCACAAACAGGACTGCCCTGGTAGACCCATCATTTCAGCCTGTTCTTGCCCCACGGAACTTATCTCTTCCTATCTCGACTCTATTTTTTCTCCCCTTGTCCAGTCTCTTCCCACCTACATTCGCGACTCTTCCGACGTCCTCCGTCACTTTAACAGTTTCCAGTTTCCTGGCCCCAACTGTCTCCTTTTCACTATGGACGTCCAATCCCTCAACACCTCCTTCCCCCACCAGGATGGCCTGAGGGCGCTCCGCTTCTTCCTTGAACAGAGGCCCAACCAGTCCCCATCCACCACCACCCTCCTTTGCCTGGCTGAACTTGTTCTCACATTGAACAACTTCTCCTTTGACTCCACTCACTTCCTCCAAATTAAAGGTGTTGCTATGGGAACCCGCATGGGCCCTAGCTATGCTTGCCTGTTCATGGGATATGTGGAACACTCTTTGTTCCAGTCCTACTCAGGTCCCCTCCCTCACCTCTTTTTCCGGTCCATCGATGACTGTATTGGTGCCATTTCCTGCTCTCGCCCTGAACTAGATAAGTTCATTCACTTTACTTCCAATTTCCACCCTTCCCTCACCTTCACATGGTCCATCTCCGACTCTTCCCTTCCCTTCCTTGACTTCTCCATCTCCATTTCTGGCGATCGGCTTTCGACAAACATCCACTACAAGCCCACTGACTCCCACAGCTACCTGGACTACACTTCCTCCCACCCCACTTCCTGTAAGGACTCTATTCCATTCTCCCAGTTTCTCCATTGCCGCCGCGTCTGTTCTGACGATGCCACCTTCCATACCAGTGCTTCTGACATGTCTTCCTTTTTCCTCAACCGAGGATTCCCCTCTACCGTGGTTGACACGGCCCTTGACCGTGTCTGTTCCATTTCCCGCACTTCTGCTCTCACCCCTTCCCTTCCCTCTCAGAACCACGATAGGGTTCCCCTTGTCCTCACCTTTCACCCCACCAGCCTCCACATTCAACGAATCATCCTCTGCCATTTCCGCCACCTCCAACGTGATCCCACCACCAAACACATCTTCCCCTCACCTCTCCTTTCAGCATTCCGAAGGGACCGCTCCCTCTGCGACACCCTGGTCTACTCCTCAATCACCCCCAACAGCCCCTCTCCTTCACCTGGCACCTTCCCGTGCAAGTGCAGGAGATGCAACACATGCCCTTTTACCTCCCCCCTTCCCACTGTCCAGGGCCCCAAACACCCCTTCCAGGTGAAACAGCGATTTACTTGTACTTCTTGCAATTTAATATACTGTATTCGCTGCTCACGATGCAGTCTCCTCTACATTGGGGAGACCAAACGCAGATTGGGCGAACGCTTTGCGAAACACCTCCGTTCAGTCCATAAGGGTGACCCTGAGCTTCCGGTCGCCTGTCACTTTAATTCACCGCTTCACTCCCACTCGGACCTCACCGTCCTTGGCCTCTTGCATTGTTCCATGGAAGCTCAACGTAAGCTTGAGGAACAGCACCTCATCTTTCGATTAGGCACTTTACAGCCTTCCGGACTCAATATCGAGTTCAACAATTTCAGATAATAATCCCTGCCTCCATTTATCATGCTGTATGATTTTGCCATTCCCGTTTGCAACATTTTCACAGTATGTTCTTTCAATTCCTTCCTCCCCTCCTAAACCCCCCCACCCCCATCTCTGCACCTGCTTAATATCTGTTACATTTTCAGCTTTTTCCAGTTCTGATGAAGGGCCCCAGACCTGAAACGTTAACTCTGTTTCTCTCTCCATGGATGCTGCCTGGCCTGCTGAGTATTTCCAGCATTTTCTGTTGTTATTATTGCTGATATCACTGACTGCTAAGGTGGTTCTTCAGGCAACCGTAGCATTCAGATTGGTTGCTGTGGAGGACTATAGTGTAATTAGAAATGCATTTTGTTTTCATGATTAATGTAGGGTAGGCTTATTATACAAGATCATAAGGCACAAGGGAAACCCCCTGACATTGATTTCATCAATTTTTGTAAAGCTTTAGACCATGTGCTTCATATGGCCTTCATGAAGATACTGGAAATTCAGAGTGCACAACCAAATCTTGGATAGTAACCATGGTGCGTATTTCACCTCCAAGATCCATGTAAGCGTAGATCAGAGGCCCACTGAAACGAACTCTCTCGAAAGGGGAGTGAGACCAATGAACAGCATTTGCTGCTATTACCCCTTTGAAAGTGACCGCAACTTCAGGATTTAGCGCATGCGTATCCTAACACGGTAATCCTGAAGTTGTGGTCAGTCATTCACCGCTCCAACATGGCCGTGCTTTGGTAACCCCCCCGCCGCCCTCACCACCACCGCCCCTCTCCTCCCCCCATAGCAGGCAAACAGTGTAATTAGCTAAATCCGGGAACTGACAAAAACTTCAGCTTTTTCGCGGTAATATCGCTGTTAAATATCCCATTAAAAGTTAGACCCTTTTAGATTAGGATTAACTGGGGTTTTAACAATGTATTGACTGCTAAACAAACATTATGGCCTTGAAAAACTCATTTTAATTTTGTGGAGTGTCAAATTTATCCATTTTAATAATTTATACATCTTTATTTCACGTTTACCTTTCCCCCATGTGAGAACCCCAATCATTGTTTTACTCTCTGTAACATTTTTCAAAAGTTAGAATCAAAGGAGCTTCTTCACTTCCTGGTTCCCTGTCTGTGAGAATTCTGTGGTTTGATTGGCTGCTTAGACAGCTTATTGACGTCACAGCAGCTCGCGTGGGGATTCCCCATGAACTTAGCTGATTTCAACTAAACGACGGAAAAGCCAAACTTTTCACCACAGAGATCGCAAGATCTTTGTGGGAAGCTTATTTCGGGGCCAGCAGCGAACGCTTTGGCTTTGCTGCAGACGTCAAATTGCGGGCCATACAGTAAGAACATTAAGAACATTAAGAACATAAGAACATAAGAACATAAGAACTAGGAGTAGGCCAATCGGCCCCTCGAGCCTGCTCCGCCATTCAATAAGATCATGGCTGATCTGATCCTAACCACCAATCCACTATCACAGAACCATCTCCTGAATCTAACAGAATTAGACACACAAAATAGGAGCAGGATCAGGCTACACGGCCCCTCGGCCCGCTCCGCTACCCACAGGGCCATGTCCGATCCGAACCTAGACTCATGTCCAAATTCCTGCCCGCTCCCCGTAACCCTTAATTCCCTTTACTTCTAGGAAACTGTCTATTTCTGTTTTAAATTTATGTAATGATGTAGCTTCTACATCTTTTTGGGGCAGCATATTCCATGGACCTACCACCCTCTGAGTGAAGTAGTTCCTCCTCATCTCAGTTTTGAAAGAGCAGCCCCTTATTCTAAGACTATGCCCCCTAGTTCTAGTTTCACCCATCATCGGGAACATCCTCCCCGCATCCACCTGATCCAACCCCTTCACAATCTTATATCTTTCAATAAGATCGCCTCTCATTCTTCTGAACTCCAATGAGTAGAGTCCCAATCTACTCAACCTCTCCTCATATGTTCATCCCCTCATCCCCGGGATTAACCGAGTGAACCTTCTTTGTACTGACTCGAGAGCAAGTATGTCCTTTCTTAAATATGGACACCAAAACTGTACGCAGTATTCCAGGTGCGGTCTCACCAATACCTTGTACAACTGAAGCAATACTTCCCTATTTTTATATTCTATCCCCCTAGCAATGAAAGCCAACATTCCATTGGCCTTCTTAATCACTTGCTGCACCTGCACACTAACCTTTTGAGTTTCGTGCACCAGGACCCCCAGATCCCTTTGTACTTCAGTACTTTCCAGTTTCTTGCCATTAAGATAATAACTTGCTCTACGATTTTTCCTGCCAAAGTGCATAACCTCACACTTTCCAGTATTGTATTCCATCTGCCAAATCTCTGCCCACTTACTTAGCCTGTCTATGTCCCTTTGCAGGTTTTTTATGTCCTCCTCACTCACTACTTTCCCTCCCATCTTAGTATCATCTGCAAACTTTGATATGTTACACTCGGTCTGCTCCTCCAAATTGTTAATATAGATTGTAAAGAGTTGGGGACCCAGCACTGACCCCTGCAGAACACCACTAGTTACTGAGTGCCAGTCTGAGAATGAACCATTTATCCCAACTCTCTGCCTTCTGTTAGATAGCCAATCCTCTATCCATGCCAGAATATTACCCCCAATCCCGTGATTTTTTATCTTAAGCAATAATCTTTTGTGTGGCACCTTGTCAAATGCCTTTTGGAAGTCTAAATACACTACGTCCACTGGTTCCCCTTTATCCACCCTATATGTTACTTCCTCAAAGAACTCCAGCAAATTTGTAAAACATGACTTCCCCTTCATAAAACCATGCTGACTTTGTCCTATTAAATTATGATTATCCAAATGTCCTGTTACTGTCTCCTTAATAATGGACTCCAAAATTTTACCTACCGCAGATGTTAGGCTAACCGGTCTATAGTTTCCAGCCTTCTGTCTACTGCCCTTTTTAAATAAGGGTGTTACATTAGCAGTTTTCCAGTCTGCCGGGACCTTTGCCGAGTCCAGGGAGTTTTGGAAAATTATTACCAATGCATCCACAATCCCTACCACCACTTCCCTCAAGACCCTAGGATGTAAGCCATCAGGTCCATGTGATTTATCCGCCTTGAGTCCCATTATTTTACCGAGTACCACTTCCTTAGTGATTTTGATCATGTTTAGCTCCTCCCCCCCTTTAGCCCCCTGTTTGTCCAGTGTTGGGATATTCTTAGTGTCTTCTACTGTAAAGACTGATATAAAATATTATTTCAGTGTTTTTGCCATCTCCATATTTCCCACCATTAATTTCCTGGTCTCATCCTCTAAGGGACCAACATTTACTTTAGCCACCCTTTTTATTTTTTATATAACTATAAACATTCTTACTAGCTGTTTTTATATTTTTTGCTAATTTACTTTCATAATCTATCTTCCCTTTCTTAATCAATCTTTTTGTTAAATTTTGCTGTCTTTTAAAGTTTTCCCAATCCTCTATCCTCCCACTAGATTTGGCTACCTTATATGCCCTTGTTTTTAGTCGAATACTATCCTTAATTTCTTTACTTAGCCACGGATGGCTGTCTTTTCTTTTACACCCTTTTCTTCTCAGTGGAATATATTTTTTTTGGAAGTTGTAAAATAACTCCTTAAATGTACACCACTGATCATGTATCATCTTACCCTTTAATCTATTTTCCCAATCCACTCTACTCAATTCCGCTCTCATACCTTCATAGTCTCCTTTATTCAAGCTTAGCACGCTTGTTTGAGATCCAACCTTCTCACCCTCTAATTGAATATGGAATTCAACCATGTTATGGTCACTCATTCCAAGGGGATCCTTTACTAGGACATTTTTAATTAATCCTGTCTCGTTACACAGGACCAGATCTAAGGTTGCTTGCCCCCTGGTCGGTTCAGTTACATACTGCTCAAGAAACCCATCCCTAATACATTCAATGAACTCATCCTCAAGGCAGCCCTGCCCAATTTGATTTGTCCAATTAATATGATAGTTAAAATCCCGCATAATTATAGATGTTCCCTTATTACAAGCCTCAACTATTTCCTGATTGATACTCCATCCAACAGAGTTGCCACTGTTCGGAGGCCTATAGACTACGCTCACTAGTGTTTTTTTCCCCTTATTATTCCTTACCTCCACCCAAACTGTTTCATTATCCTGATCTTTTGACCCAATATCATTTCTCTGTATTACAGTGATTCCTTCCTTTATTAACATAGCCACCCCGCCTCCCCTTCCTTCCTGCCTGTCCTTCCTGATCGTTAAATAACCTGGTATGTTTAATTCCCAGGCATTGTCACCCTGCAGCCATGTTTCTGTAATGGCCACAAGATCATACCCATATGTAGTTATTTGTGCCATTAACTCGTCTATTTTGTTATGAATGCTATGTGCATTCAGATAGAGAACTTTCAAATATGTTTTGTGACACTTAGTTCCTGCTTTTGCCCTTTTTATTACTTTACCTTTTACTCCATACCTTCTGCCCCTTCCTGACACGCTCTGGTTTTTAATTTCCCCACTGCTACCTAAGTCTATGACCTTCTCTGTTGTCATTTTTATTATTTGCTCTCTAGGAACCTCCCCCCCACTAGTTCGTTTAAAGCCCTCTCTGCAGCCCTAGTTATATGATCCACCAGGACTCTAGTCCCAGCACTGGCCAAGTGAAGCCTGTCCCAACGGAACAGCTCCCTCCTGCCCCAGTACTGGTGCCAGTGTCCCAGGAAGCAAAACCCATTTCTCCCACACCAGTCTTTGAGCCACACATTTAACTCTCTAATTTTATTTGTCCTAGCCAAATTCGCTTGTGGCTCAGGTAATAATCCAGAGATTATTACCCTTGTGGTTCTGCTTTTTAATTTGGCCCCAAGCTGCTCAAACTCCCTCAGCAGAACCTCCTTCCTTGTCCTATCTATGTTGTTGATACCAACATGGACCACGACAACTGGATCCTCCCCCTCCCACTCCAAGTTTCTCTTCAGTCCAGAGGAGATGTCCTGAACCCTGGCACCAGGCAGGCAACACAGCCTTCGGGACTCTCGCTCTCGGCTGCAAAGAACTCTATCTATCCCCCTAAGTATAATTGTATATGCAAAGGAACAGCACATGCTCAAAGAGGAAAAAGAACAGTGCAAGCACAAGAGAAGTCTTCAAATGCATGATCAGGAAAAAGAATGCTGCGAGCTAACAAGCGGGGATATAAGGTTGGAAGAGAATGCAGAGACAGGGTGGGCCAAACCATTGTGGGAGTTAAAGACATGGACAGAGAGTTAAAATTTAATGCGTTGGGGGACAGGGAACCAATGTATGTCAGAGAGGAAAAAGGTGGTGGTTAAACTGAACTTAATACGGGACAAGATACATGCGGCAGAGTTTGCACAATTAGATTTTATGGAGGATGCAGGAAGAGAGGCCAGTAAGGAGAGTGTTGGTGTAGTCAAGTCTGAAGGTGATGAAGGCATGCATAAGTGTTTCATTGGTGAAGGGGCAGAGGTAGGAACAGAAAATAAGGTATTGCTGCAGAGGTCTTTGTGGTGAAGATGTTGAAGGGTCTGAAACTAAGCTCAGAATCAAATAGAGTACCAAGGTTGTGAACAGTCTGGTTGAGCCTGAGATAGTGGCTGAGATGGGGAAAGGAATCAATGACAAAGGAGAGGAGTTTGAGGTGGAGGTCACAGACTATGGTTTTGTCTTCCTGATGTTGAGCTGCATGAACTAGAAATGTTATCAAGACTAGAAATGTCAGTCAAGCTGTCCAACTACTCAGATAGTCATTGCCATACATGTGGAAGTTGACCCCATGCGGATGAAGTTACCAAGGGGCAATATGTAAGAACATAAGAATATAAGAAATAGGAGCAGGAGTAGGTCATATGGCCTCTTGAGCCTGCGCCGCCATTCAATAAGATCATGGCTGATCTTCGACCTCAACTCCACTTTACCGCCTGATCCCTATATCCCTTGATTCCCTTAGAGTCCAAAAATCTATCGATCTCAGTCTTGAATATACTCAATGACTGACCATCCACAGCCCACTGGGACAGAGAATTCCAAAGATTCATAACCCTTTTAGTGAAGAAATTTCTCCTCCTCTCAGTCCTAAATGGCCGGCCCCTTACCCTGAGATTATGCCCCCTAGTTCTAGACTCTCCAGCCAGGGGAAACAGCCTCTCAGCATTTACTCTGTCAAGCTCTCTCAGAATCTTATATGTTTCAATGTAAATGAGGAAGAGGAGGGAAGCAAGGATAGATCTTTTGTGGCCACTGGAGATGATATGCAAGGCAGGGAAAATAAATCATTTCTGGAGATGTGTTGGCTACATTCAGATTGTTTGGAATGGAACTATGCATGGGCAATCTAATGAAGCTGGACAATAGAGGAGAGGTGTTGAAGGATGACAGCATGGTCAATCATGTTGAATGCTTTAGAAGGGTCAAAAAGTGATAAAGCACCACAGAGCATGCCATTCATGTCTTTGGTTAAGCCTGTTTTGGCACTCTGAAAGTGGCAAAAGCTGGACTGGAGGGATTCAAACAGGGAGTTACAAGAGACACAATGACACATTTAAGAACCTTGGAGAGGAAAGGTAGGTTTGAGATGGGGCAAATTGGAGAGGACAAAGGTTTGAGGGTGGTTTCATTGAGAAGGTGTAGTGCCTCACATTCCCACTTTGTGACTCACATTCCCAACAAAGCAAGCTGCATCCTCCAACCCCCATGATCCCTTGGGCCTAATGCCCCCACACCATGACCTCTGACTTTGTGACCCTGTTGGTCTATGAATTTATTGGTTTAGTAGTCCTGCTACTCCATTAATTTATTAATTTACTAGGGCCTACTTAACATTGTTGCTAAGTTCATCAGTATCCTTTTGTTGATAACAACAACAACTTCCATTTATATAGCACCCTGAACATAGTAAAACATCCCAAGGCGTGTCACTGAAATGCTATCAAATCAAATTTGATACGGAAACACATAGGGCTGAATTTTGCCAGTGCTTAGATTGCGGATTTGGAGGTAGGTTCGCTGTCAAAATAGCAAAGATTGACAGCAGGTAGGAAACCCACTGTCAACCCACCTCCACGCGAGTTTCCCTGCGCAGAACTGACCCGACACCAAGCGGCGGGGGAGACAATTGAGATCATTAAATGGCTTGTTAACAACCAATTTAATGGTATTTTGAGCCTACCTTGTAATTTTACATGCTCCCCCATGGATTACCCGCTGCTCTGGGAACACGCCAGCTCACCCTGGCGTGAGTTGAGTCTGCTTTGATTTACCTGATAACCTGACAGCTGCAGAAGTGGTATAAAGGATACCATGTTGCAGCTGTTCAGTTTCAGAGCTCAGAAACTGTTGGTTACTGTATTTGTAAGACATATAAGCCGCGATTTTATTGGCAATGAGAGGGCGGGTTTGGAGGTGGATAAAAGGTTAAAATCTTTTTGATTGATGGCGGGTTGCAATCCCGCCGTCAACCCGCCTCGACGCTACTTTGCCAAGTGCCGGCTCTGGGAGTTCCAATCAGTCCCGCCACCAAGTGGCAGGAGAGGCCCTTAAGGCAGTTAACAGCTTGTTAACTGCCTGGATAAGCCTATTTTAAGAGGGTACAGGAAACTTTCTGGTATCCGGCACTGACGGGACCGAGCTGGTGCCGTACCATCAAAACTGCCGTAGAAACCAGCGCTAATGTTAAAACATACGGAGCTTTTGAGCTCCGTGTGAATCAACAAACCCTGTTGCTTAGCAACAGCTTCAAAACAGTCGGCCGCAGCTTAAAAGCGTCTCTGTTGCTAAGCAACAGCTTCAGCTAGACCTTGCAGAGCCTGACTGAAAAAAAAAGCAATGAGAAGTAAAAAAACTTATAGGAAATGGCTCCTGAATTTTGCCGGTAGATAGAGCTTTCCGGACATTTAACCTCCGGTTAAACAAAAGTTTCCTGTATTTCAATTTTATTACAATTTCAGCGTGTTCCACACCATTCACAAACCATGCCAGCTGATTGTGCCGGGTTCAGTAAGTACATGACTTCTTGACAGCTGCAGCTGCAGCATAAAAATGGAGCTCTAACATGGCTGACTTACAGATGACAGAACTTTGTTTTTTCAGGTGTTGGAACACTTTTTGCAGGTCTACTGATCTTGTAAGTGATGAAGCTGAGATCCATATGAACTGTGACATCCTTGGAAAACCCTCTCCCCACATTGACTGAGCGCTTATAACTTCTAGTCCTCAACTGACTTATCTACCAGAGGAATGGGAACCATTTATACCCTGTCATCCTGGTCCTCAGAATCGGAGCAAGAGCAGCCGCAGCAGTAGCAGAACCAGGAACAACAGCAGCACCAACAACAGAAGCGCCAACCTCCTCCTCACCCAGCTGATGCTGCACAGGGCACAGGGCATCAGTGCAGGGCTGCACCGCGCCACAGGAGATACCCCCAACACAGAGTTTACAGGCCAAGGGTGAGCTTCCTCAACATGACTGAGCAGCATTGTCAAAGGAAGCTGAGACTTTTGCGAGAGGTAGTTGCTGACATCTGCACAATGCTGCAGCAACACCTGGAGCCCAGAGGAGCAGATGGACACCCCTTACCAGTTGCTGGCAAAGTCACCACCGCCCTCAATTTCTTTGCTTCAGGGTCCTTCCAGGGATCATCAGCAGACATCAATGGCATCTCCCAATCAGCCGCACACACTTGCATCATGCAGGTAACCGATGGCCTCTTTGCAAAGGCGCACAATTACATCTACTTCTCCACGGATGAACCGTGGTGTAACCGCGTGTGCGGTTGGCTTTGCAAATATGGCAGGCTTGCCAAGGGTGCAGGGCATCGTAGACTGCACACATGTGGCCATTAGGGCACCCCATCACAACCCAGCTGTATTTGTCAACCGCAAGGGCTTCCACTCCCCTAACGTCCAGCTGGTGTGTAACCACAGGAAGAACATTATGCATGTTTGCACAAAGTACCCTGGCAGTTGCCATGACTCGTTCATCCTGCGGCAGTCTACTGTGCCTCAGCTCTTCAATCCACCACCCAACCTTCCGGATGGCTACTTGGAGACAAGGGCTATCCCCCGAAGACGTGGCTAATGACGCCATTAAGGAGGCCATCAAACAAAGCTGAGGAGCGCTACAATGCCAGCCACATTTCCACCAGAGCCATCATCGAGCAAAGCATTGGCTTACTCAAAATGCAATTCAGATGCCTTGACAGATGAGGTGGAGCCCTACAGTACTCACCAGCCAGAGTCTCCAGAATCCACGTGGTCTGCTGTGCACTGCACAACCATCGCACAGCAGCGTGGCTTACCGCTGCCTGAGGAACAAGTGGCTCAGCGCACAGCCTCCTCAGAGGAGGAGAAGGAGGAGGAAGGCCTTGTGGAGGTGGATGAGCCAGTTCCACCAGCACGTGAGCACATTGCTGCCCGTGATGCAAGGGATGCACTAATCTATGCCAGATTCGCTTAAGTTGACGAAGCAAACACATGTGGCTGCCACCTTCTTAACACACTATACACAATGTACAATAAACTGTGGGTTCCTATCATTCTCACCACCATCATTACAGATGAAAGGCACCCTGGCACCTCGCTGTAACACTTCCATTTCTGGGCACACATAGGCCAACTCTTTGAATGTTTGCAATTGCATTTCTTTATTGACATTGAAATGGCGATCTCTTTCACATTGACAGATCGCTTCTGTCATCTCAACTTCAGCTGCCATCTATTCCAGCCCTTGAAAAAAATCACACCTTGGTCCTCTGAATCCTTCCACGATCAGCCCCAACACCAACATCACCAGGCAGAGCAACATCACCAACAACACCAACCTTCTCCGCCATCAGCTGATGCAGCACAGGACACAGGGCATCATCCCCTGACAACTTTGCTGCCCAGGAGGCCAGCAATGGCATCACCATGACCAGATTTACTTCGCTTGACGCTGTACACCCTGGCTGCCACATGATGTGCCAGGTTGACACCATCCCACAACAGCACCATAAAGCATCCCTATAATGTCCAAGTCATTCCTTTCACACTCATCACAATAGCTGGGGTGGGGGGGGGGAGTTATGTCTCAACAATCACTGGAACTCACGAAGACACTTCTCAAGGTGCGCACAGATATGTCCAATAAGGTGCAGTGTTGAAAATATAGATTTCAATGTATGACAGCACATTACCAGAAACTTCACATGAAAATTGGCTAAACCTCTCAAATGCCTACCCTTGTGTGTTGTAGTTGGTATGCTTGCAGTAGGATGAGGGTGAGTGTGAGGGGTGGCTAATGAGTTGGGGATGTGATAATGTAGATAGAGAGGGATGGGTGGAGGTGCAAGGTAAGTTGGTGTGAGTAAGGATGTGCAGGAGTAGGGTAGGGAAGGCAGAGTGATGGGGATGTGATGAGTGGCACAGCAGGGTGAGTTTGAGTGTGGCTTTGCAGTAACGTTTCGTGATCTACTGAGATCTTTGAAAGGTTGGTGCCATTGCAGCAAGGGACTCCTGACGACATCCCTGCTTGTGACCTCCTGTGCAATGTGCAACCAGACTGTGTTGATCTCCTGGGGAGGCCTCTTCCACCTATGGGAAGGGAAGAGAATCTCCCTGCCTGCTGTGACTCCCTCCATAAGAATATGGAGGGAGTCATGCATGAGCCTGGGTGCAGACGTGCACCTCTGTGCAGTGCTTGTCAGTGTTTGCAGCACCTCAATGCTGCAGAACACTGACAGCACAACTGTCAAAATCAATGTGGCCATGGTCCCTTTAAGGAAAGCGGCTGATGACGCGTCACCAAATTACATCATCAGACCCGCTTCCTGTTAATTGGCCGGGAACCCCGCAGGGCAGCTTAACAAGGCCAATCTGCGGAAAATCATTTTCAGAGAGTGGCTGCAGAAGAGAGCAGGACCGGAACCCGCCAACCAGCTCTCCCGCCGCCATCCCACCTCCGCAGGGATAATCCAGTCCATAAGCTGATATTAGGACAGGTGGAGAGATAGCTTTTAATGAGTGTCTTAAAGGAGGAAAGAGAGAGTAGAGACGTTTAGGGAGGGAATTCCAGAGCTAAGAGGCAGCTGAGGGCACAGCCGACAATGGTGGAGCGATGAAAATCGGGGATGCGCAAGAAGCCAGAATAAGAAGGCCACAAAGATCTCGCAGGGTTGTAGGGCTGGAGAAGGTATGGGTATGGGCAAGGCCACAGTAAGTAGTGAGGCACACTTATTTTTGTTGGTTTCTGTGGATTCAGGTTTTCTGTTGCAATTGTTATGTATCAATTTTTTCTCCTTTAAGTTTCCAGTTTTAATCTTTTTTATTTTTCAATCTTTGTGTTACTGTAGCAGCAGCTTTTGTTTTCCACTGTTTCATGGTGTATTAATGTGACAGTCTGTTACGTTGGAATACAGTGTCCTAAATTGTAACAATGACTACACTTCAAAATGTACTTCATTGGTTGTAAAGCGCTTTGGGACGTCCGGCAATCGTGAAATTCACTATCTAAATGCAAGTCTTTCTTTCATTCTTTGGGAACAAGATAAAACTTCTCAACAATGTACAGTTGTTGACTACCTGTGTGCAATGCCATGGAGATGTTGTACGAGACCCCTTGGGTCGGAGCGATCATAATATGATCGAATTCTTCATTAAGATGGAGAATGAAGTAGTTGACTCAGAGACTAGGGTCCTGAATTTAAATAAAGGAAACTACAATGGTATGAGGCACGAGTTGGGTAGGATTGATTGGGGAATGTCACTCAAAGGGTTGATGGTGGAGAGGCAATGGCAAACATTCAAAGACCGCATGGATGAACTACAGAATTTGTTCATCCCAGTTTGGCATAAAAATAGAACAAAAAAGGTGACTCAACCGTGGCTAACAAGTGAAATTAGGGATAGCATAAGATCCAAGGAAAGGACATATAAATTGGCCAGAAAAAGCAATAAACCTGAGGATTGGGAGCAGTTTAGGATTCAACAAAGGAGGACAAAGGGATTAATTAAGAAGGGGAAAATAGAATATGAGAGTAAGCTTTCAGGGAACATAAAAACTGACTGTAAAAGCTTTTATAGACATGTGAAGAGAAAAAGATTGGTGAAGTCAAGCGTAGGTCCCTTGCAGTCAGAATCAGGGGAATTTATAATGGGGAACAAAGAAATGGCAGACCAATTAATATTAATACATATTTTGGTTCTGTCTTCACAAAGGAGGACACAAATAACCTCCCAGAGATGTCAGGGAACATAGGGTCTGATGAAAGGGAAGAACTGGAGAAATCAATATTTGTAGGGAAATGGTGTTAGGGAAATTTACGGGATTGAAGGTCGATAAATCCCCAGGGCCTGATAATCTACATCCTAGGGTACTTAAGGAAGTGGCCCTAGAAATAGTAGATGCATTGCTGATCATCTTCCAACATTCGATGGAATCTGGAACAGTACCCATGGATTGGAGGGTAGCTAATGTTACCCCACTATTCAAAAAAGGTGGTAGAGAGAAAACAGGGAATTACAGACCGGTAAGCCTGACATTGGTAGTGGGGAAAATGCTAGAGTCCATTATAAAAGATGTAATAGCAGAGCACTTGGAAAACAGTGACAGGATCGGACAAAGTCAACAAAGGTAAATCGTGCTTGACTAATCTACTGGAATTTTTTGAGGATGTAACTGGTAAAATAGATAAGGGAGAACCAGTGGATGTGGTGTATTTGGACTTTCAGAAGGCTTTCGATAAGGTCCCGCATAAGAGATTAGCGTGTAAAGTTAAGGCACATGGGATTGGGGCAAGGTATTGACTTGGCTAGAGAACTGGTTGGCAGACAGAAAGCAAAGAGTTGGAATAAACAGGTCTTTTTCCAAGTGGCAGGCAGTGACTAGTGGGGTACCGCAGGGATCGGTCCTTGGACCCCAGCTATTCACAATATATATTAATGATCTAGACAAGGGAACTAGATGTAATATCTCCAAATTTGCAGACGACATAAAGCTGGGTGGGCGTGTGTGCTGTGAGGAGGATGCCGAGAAACTCCAGGATGATTTGGACAGGTTGGGTGACTGAGCAGAAGCATGGCAGATGCAATATAACATGGATAAATGTGAGGTTATCCACTTTGGTGGCAAAAACAGGAAGGCAGATTATTATCTGAATGGCAATAGATTGGGAGAAGGGGAAGTGCAACGAGACCTGGGTGTCCTTGTGCACCAGTCGCTGAAGGTAAGCATGCAGGTGCAGCAGGTGGTTGAGAAGGCAAATGGTATGTTGGCCTTCGTAGCGAGAGGGTTTGAGTACAGGAACAAGGATGTCTTGCTGCAGTTGTACAGGGCCTTGGTGAGACCACATCTTGAGTATTGTGTGCAGTTTTGGTCGTCTTATCTGAGGAAGGATGTTCTTGCCATGGAAGGAGTTCAGCGAACATTCACCAGGCTGATACCTGGGATGGCAGGAATGACATATGAGGAGAGATTGGGTCGATTGGGCTTGTACTCGCTGGAATTTAGAAGAATGAGAGGGGATCTCATTGAAACTTATAAAATTCTGACAGGACTGGACAGACTAGATGCAGGAAGGATGTTCCTGATGGTCGGGGAGTCCAGAACCAGGGGTCACAGTCTAAGAATAAGGGGTAGGCCATTTAGGACAGAAATGAGGAGGAATTTCTTCACCCAGAGAGTGGTGAACCTGTGGAATTCTCTACCACAGAAGGCAGTAAAGGCCAATTCATTAAATATATTCAAGAAGGAGTTGGATATATTTCTTAAGGCTAAAGGGATCAAGGGGTACGGGGAGAAAGCAGGGACCGGGTACTGAATTTGGATGATCAGCCATGATCGCATTGAATGGCGGAGCAGGCTCGAGGGGTCGAATGGCCTACTCCTGCTCCTATCTTCTATGTTTCTATTAGATTAAGTGTGTATGTGTATATTTATATCTATATATTAACAGTAGTATGGTCACATCTTGCATTAAAACATCCTATGTTAGCACCTTTATGAATTTCCTATTTTAAATGTATTCACACTTACCTGTTGCATTTTCCACAGATGCCTGTAATGTTTTTGTAATTTTTTTAAAGGATTTTCCTACTAATGTGACAGTCTGTTATGTTGGAATACAATACTTTAATAGAATTGCTTCGAGTCTGCAAGCAGTTGCAGGGTCTGGCCAATGGGTGACAACCAGGATCACATTTCTGAAATGTTTCTGCAAGTTTGGATGATATATTAGTTGTCTACTGATTTTTCTCTTCAGGTAACTTCATTTTTTAAACGTAATTTTAGCTATCTATTATATATTAAATTCAGTTCTTAGAACCTGCATTTCATTGAAAACTCACTCTAAGGCCGCAATCTTTAAGTGGAGTCAGGTCGGGTGCGTGCGGACAGCGTAGCAGGTTGGCATCCCAAAGATTTGAACAGCGCGCTCTGCACTGCGCGTTTAACTCAATGGCACCAATTAAAAGAGTCATGCAGGTTTCCCAGCCCACTTCACCTGACGAAGGAGCAGCGCTCCGAAAGCTTGTGATTTCAAATAAAGCTGTTGGACTATAACCTGGTGTGATTTCTTACAATTAAATGGAGCAGGTCTGATGACATCACCAATGACTCATTTTCAGCGTGGATATTTAAAGCAGCCTTGCCCTCATCTCATTTGAAGGTTACTGTAGGAGTGTTGAAGTTGATTTCCAGAGCTCTAATTTGCTGCATAACATTGACAATTCTGTGGGTCATGGAGACACAAAGGCAGAGGGTAGGCCCAAGATTCCCAGATGCCTCCCTGGAAATGCTGGTGAGGAAGTAAGAGCATGCAGGGAGGTCCTCTTCACTGTGGATGGCAGTAAAAGACCAGCAAAAGAGACAAAGAGGACATGGCTAGACATCGCAGAGGAGGTCAGCAGCAGGGGTGTGGTGAGGAGAACGTGGATCCAGTGCCGCAAAAAATTCTATGATCTCATGAGATCAGGAAAGGTGAGTGCAATGCCACATTCACCTACATCCTGATGTGGGTGTTACCCCAACCCCATCACTCTGCCTTCCCAAGCCTACTCCTGCATGTCACTCTCCACACCAACCTACCTTGCAGATCCATCCATCTCTCTATGTCTATGCACCTACACAAACTCCCATCTGACTAACCACCATGGACACTTACCCTCATCCTAATGCAATGATAGTAAGTAATACCACAGAATAAAGCCATTTGACAATGTCACGCCACTCCCTCATAGTCACCCTCTACAAAAAAATGTAGCCCATCCATTCCTTACACTCATTCCATCACTCTTACTCAAAGTTCTCTTCTTTCCCTCCTTGCAAGAGAAGAGAGCCCCCAACAATAGGGAGAAATGTAAGAAATCACACAACACCAGGTTATAGTCCAACAGCTTTATTTGAAATCACAAGCTTTCGGAGCGCTGCTCCTTCTTCAGGTGAAGTGGAGAAATGCATAAAGACACAGCTTATATAGTCAGAGAATCATGTCAGATGTTTACAGGTAACCTTTCCAACTGCCATTTATCGCACCTTGGCAGAGAGATAATCACAGCAGTCAAAGGTGTGAATGATTCTCTGACTATATAAGCTGTGTCTTTATGCATTTCTCCACTTCACCTGAAGAAGGAGCAACGCTCCGAAAGCTTGTGATTTCAAATAAAGCTGTTGGACTATAACCTGGTGTTGTGTGATTTCTTACATTTGTCCACCCCAGTCCAACTCCGGCATCTCCACACCACAACAATAGGGAGAGGCAGAGAACCAGAGGTGGCCCTCCATTCTTCACAAATTTGACTCCAGCAGAGGGGGAGGCCCTAGAAATCTCTGGAGTTGCAGAGCTGCTGGCGGTGGGAGATGGAGAAAGTGAGACCTCCCAACAACCTGGTGACAGAATTAAATCTCATACAGCCACATGGCATACAACAGTCACCCATATGGTGACTGAGGTCAGCAGCCAGTGAAATGTCATCATGTGCATAATGGTAACGTTATTCATTCTCATCATAACACTTCTAATTCATCTCTTTACTCTCAGACAGGTCCGTCAATTGCCCCCCCCCCGCCTGCTGCCCACCCCCCCACCCCCACTGTCCAGCTGCAGGAGGAAGACAACTCCTCAGAGGAAGCTCCAGTTTCTGAGGGTGCACTGTCAGCAGAGACCCATGCACACCCAGGACCAGCGCAGATACACACATCTCTGTTGAGTCTGTGTGTTCCAGATATACTTATTTTAAATAACTGGACACAGACAACAGGAAAAACTTAAACAGGTCTTTACTACTTGAAGGTCAGGGCTGAACTGCTTTACAAATTACTACACAGAGCTTATATACCGGTGTGGTCACCACCGGTACTACAATATACAGTAGCAAGAGAAAGTAGTCCATCTTCTTAAGGTAGTTCTCTTAAGGTGGTACAGGTTACATACACCACAATCTCGGTGGGTCCTGTGCGATATAGAGTTGTGTTACCACCTGATGTCACACACTTCACAAGTGAGCAAGAGCAGCTGGTTTCAAGGACAGCAGTGGAGTCTCCTCGCCGGAGGGTGCAGGACGCTCCAAGCTCTGCTGAGCTGCATGCAGATGCTGAACCTCAGGGGCCGTTGAGAAAGAGGGTGATCTTGGAGGGGCAGCAACAGTTGCAGGAGGCTCTGGCAGCTTTTGCAGCCGCAATGTGTGCAAATGTACAGAGAATGAAGGAGACCATCTCCAACATGAGCACCACCATCTCTGCGTGGAGCAGCAAATACACCAGTCGAATGAGAACATGCTTGCTGTGAACAACAGATTGTAGACGCTCATTGACCTCATCTCGAGGAGAGATACTAACATAGATTTGGGCATTCAACGGCCCACTGATGTGCAGCAGGGGGCTCTCCAGCTCCTTGCTAGCTGGGAATTGCAGGTGGCCCATGAGAGGGATGATGGTGAGAGGGGACATGGAAGTGGTGACTCCACTGAAAGCGCTCCCACTTCTCCCAATTTGGCTCCCCCTCAGTCAAAGCCTCAGATGCTGCCTCGGATCCCAATGGCCAAGTCTGCCCCTGCGCAGTTGCAGGAGGAGCAGTCTTTGGCGGGGCCATCACAGGCTACAAAACCCAGAGGACATCCGCCAAAAGTGCCTAAGTAGTTGCAGCAGGGAAGTGAGAAGCCTGCCTCTACCTCTGCTGAAGCCACAGGACTTGCACCTCGTAGAAACACTTGGAAAAGAAAAAAGACACAATCCTAGATGCACAAGGGTATGCACATGGGTGTATGAAAAATGTTAATGTTAAGTTTCAGTTAAATTTATGAAGCACATTAATTTATTTCTTTGCACAACTTTCCCGTCTGTCCATTTTTGCCTACTACCTAGGAAGTGGCTTTGTCACTTGGAGTGAATGGTGAGACATTACTTAACCTCGAGCAATGGAGGTTTGGGTGACAGGAATGGTTTGGTCATTGTAGGATTGCTTTGTGGTCTTGTTGGGGGGGGTGGGGGGGAAGTTGTTACATCATCTGGCAGCCATTGGTGCAAGTTAAGTAAATCTGGCCATTATGAGACCATCCAGGCCTCCCAGGCAGCAATGTGTGCCACTGCTGGTGCCATCTCCACCTCAGGTTCCTCCTCCTCCTGCTCCTTGTGTTCCACCTTGATGCGCCTCAATAACTTCAAGGCTCAAAGTTAACTGGATAAAACAAGGCTTTTATTAGTAAAGAAAGATGCCTGTGTCTTCACCGAGCATTCTGCTGTTCTGCTGCAAGACAAGCCTGGGCTTGTCTTAAGTAGGGCCGGGTATGGGCGGAGCCGACACACCCAATGGGGAGAAAGGGGGCGGTGCACTATATACAATACAAGGTAAAAACACAGGAGCAGGCAATACAATATATGTAGTTAAATACAGAGTCTGATGAATGACATATTTCATCACACACCTATTCCTGCTTCTCTGAAGAGGCTGTGCACTCTGCGCCTTGCTCCTCCTGCAGCTCCAATCCTCGCTGCTGTGCTATGTTGTGCAGCGCGCAGCAAACAAAGATGATTCTGGAGACCCTGGCTGGTGCGTACTGAAGGTCTCCTCAAGATCTATCAAGACATCTGAAGCGCATCTTCAGCATGCTGATTGCTTGCTATATGACACATCAGGTGGACATGTGGCTGTCATTATACCGCTCCTCAGCCTCATTACTTGGTCTCCTCAAGTGTGTCATCAGCCACATCTTCAGTGGATAGCCCTTGTCTACCAGTAGCCAGCCTGTAAGTCTGTTCGGAGCGGCGAAGAGCTGAAGGAGGGTGAACTGGCACAGCACGAAAGAGTCATGACAGCTGCCTGGGAATCTGGCACACACATGCATGCTGATCTATTTATGGTTGTAGACGAGCTGCACATTGAGGGAGTGGAAGCCCTTGCAGTATACAAACAGTCCTGGGTGATGTGGGGGTGCCTTCATGGCCACATGTGTGCAGTCGATGATGCCCTGCACTTGTGCAAAGCCAGCCAGAGTCGCAAAGCCGAGGGCCCACTCAGTAACACTGGCTTCATCAGTGGCAAAGTTCACATATGTGGCTGACTTGTGAAACATGGCATCGGTCAACTGGATGATGCATCTGTGGGCGGCCATCTGCGAGATCCTACAAATGTCTGCTGCAGATATCCGGAAAGAGCCTGAGGCGAAGATGTTGAGGGCAGTGGTGACTTTGACAGCCACTGGTAAGGCGTGTCCACCAGGTCCTCTGGGCAGCAGGTCTTCTTCCAGCAAGCTACAAATGTCTGCGACGACCTGGCGCGATAGCCTGAGCCTCCTTTGGCACTGTTGTTCAGTCATGTCCAGGAAGCTCATCCTCTGCCTGTATACCCTGTGTTGGGGGTATTGCCTCCAGCGCGGTGCAGCCCTGTGCTGACCCCCACCTGTGGTGCATCAAGTCATTGAGGAGAAGGCTGCTGTTGTGGTTGCTGCTGCTGCTGGTGTTGTGGCTGCTGCTGGTGTTGTTGCAGCTGGTGTGGCTGGTCTTGTTGATGCTGGGGCTCATCTTGGTCCGATTCCGAGGTCCATGGTGAGACAGCATAAACGGCACCCATGCTGATCTAATAGATGCCAGGTAAAGTGGAGATCAGAGGCCCAATCCTTCAATGTTCTGATAGTGACTAGCAATGTGGTGAGAGTGGGCTCCGAGGTTGCAGAAATGACCTGCAAACTGCTGACAGCTACACCTCTGCACAGAATGGAGTCAGCAAGAGCCTTTCGATTAGGTAAGGAAGTAGGTGTAAGGTGTGAGTATTTATGTGGTTTTTCTAGCTGTCACTTAATGGACTCGCACAATGGCCACTGAGCTTCCGCCTCCGCTTCATAGGTGAGGTTCCCGAGGTGCGTGAATCCCGTACGCAAGAAGGTAAAGCCAAAACCTGATGTTAAAAAGTAGTTAAGGGTCTCTCAACAAGCAGTTAATGACCTCAATGAGGTCGCCCGCCTCTCCCAAGCGGGTCCGTGGCGCGCCTCAAAATGCGCCCGAGTTAAATGCGGAGGTCGGCGGGGTGGCGGCGAGTTCCTGACGCATTGTCAGTTTTCACGAATTTAACTGCAGACCCACCCTGAAACCCACGTGCTTGGCACCAGGAAAATTCCGGCCAAAGTAGCTGCAGTGCTTCTTACTCCTGTAGGTGGCACTGTGAGAGATGGTTTCAATGATATAGATGCCCCATTGTGTGACACACAATAGCTGCTATATTACAGTTAGGATGTCACCCTGACCACCAGCTTTCCATAAGTCAACCAAAATGCTTTCTGAATTTGTTTTTATTGCCATTTTTTCTCTCAGCAACTGAAATTTCTAATGTCCAAAATAAGGGTTTAAACAAAATGGAAAATTCCAAAAAATGCACGTTTCACATGAGTAAATTTATCATTTTAATTGTTTTTTATGTCTTTTTTGTTTTTCGTTCCTGGGTTCTGGGTGTCGCTGGCAAGGCCAGCATTTATTGCCCAACACTAATTGCCCTTGAGAAGGTGGTGGTGAGCCATCTTCTTGAACCGCTGCAGTCCTTGTGGTGAAGGTACTCCCACAGAGCTGTTAGGGAGGGAGTTCCAGGATTTTGACCCGGCGACGATGAAGTAACGGCGATATACTTCCAAGTCAGGATGGTGTGTGACTTGGAGGGGAACATGCAGGTGGTGGTGCTCCCATGCGCCTGCTGCCCTTGACCTTCTAGGTGGTACAGGTTGCGGGTTTGGGAGGTACTGCCGAAGAAGCCTTCGCGAGTTGCACACTGCAGCCACGGTGCGCCGGTGGTGCGGGGAGTGAATGCTTAATGTGGCGGATGGGGTGTCAATGAAGCGGGCTGCTTTCTGCTGGATGGTGTTGAGCTTCTTGGGTGTTGTTGGAGCTGCACTCATCCAGGTAAGTGGAGAATATTCCATCACACTCCTGACTTGTGCCTTGTAGATGGTGGAAAGGCTTTGGGGAGTCAGGAGGTGAGCCACTCATTGCAGAATACCCAGCCTCTGACCCGCTCTTGTTGCCACAGTATTTATGTGGCTGGTCCAGTTAAGTTTCTGGTCAATGGTTGACTCCCCAGGATGTTGATGGTGGGGGATTCAGCGATGGTAATGCCATTGAATGTCAAGGGCGATGGTTAGGCCCTCGCTTGTTGGAGATATTCATTGCCTGGCACTTGTGTGGCACGAATGTTACTTGCCACTTATCAGCCCAAGCCTGAATATTGTCCCAGTCTTGCTGCAAGCAGGCATGGACTGCTTCATTATCTGAGGAGTTGCAAATGGAACTGAACACTGTGCAATCATCAGCGAACATCCCCACTTCTGCCCTTATGATGGAGAGAAGGCCATTGATGAAGCAGCTGAAGATGATTGGGCCTAGGACACTGCCCTGAGAAACACCTGCAGCTAGTAGATGGGGTGCCAATCAAATGGGTGCTTTGTCCTGGATGGTGTCGAGCTTTTTGAGTGTTGTTGGAGCTTCGCTCATCCAGGCAAGTGGAGAATATTTCATCACACTCCTGACTTAATGGGATAGGACACTGCCCTGAGGAACTCCTGCAGCGATGTCCTGGGGCTGAGATGATTGACCTCCAACAACCACAACCATCTTCCTTTGTGCTAGGTATGACTCCGGCCAGTGGAGAGTTTTCCCCCTGATTCCCATTGACTTCAATTTTACTAGGGCTCCTTGATGCCACACTAGGTCAAATGCTGCCTTGATGTCAAACCTCACCTCTGGAATTCAGCTCTTTTGTCCATGTTTGGACCATAGAATCATAAAATCATAGAATGGTTACAGCTCGGAAGAAGGTATTCTATTCTCATACCTTCTCTTTGCCCCTCTTATTTTCTTTTTCACTTCTCCTCTGAACTTTCTATATTTAGCCTGATTCTCAGGTGTATTCTCCACCTGACATCTGTCATATGCGTTCTTTTTCTGCTTCGTCTTTCGTCATCCAGGGAGCTCTGACTTTAGTTGCCTTGCCTTTCCCCCTAGTGGGAATGTACCTCGACTGTACCTGAACTATTTCCTCTTTAAAGGCAGCCGATCGTTCGATTACAGTTTTGCCTACCAATCTTTGATTCCAATTTACCTGGGCCAGATCCGTTCTCATCCCTCTGAAATTGGCCTTCCCCCAGTTAATCATTTTTACTCTAGATTGCTCCCTATCCTTTTCCATAGCTAATCTAAACCTTATGATACTATGATCACTGTTCCCTAAATGTTCACCTACTGACACTTGCTCCACTTGACCTACCTCATTCCCCAGAACCAGATCCAGCAATGCCTCCTTCCTCGTTGGGCCGGAAACATACTGATCAAGAAAGTTCCCCTGAACACACTTCAGAAATTCTTCCCCCTCTCTGCCCTTTACACTATTACGATCCCAGTCTATATTAGGATAGTTGAAGTCCCCCATTATCACTACTCTATAGTTCTTGCATCTCTCTGTAATTTCTCTGCAAATTCGCTCCTCCATATCTTTCCCACTATTTGGTGGTCTATAGAATACACCTAGTAGTGTAATGGCACCTCTATTATTTCTTAACTCTAGCCATATAGATTCTGTCCTTGACCCCGCCAGGACATCCTCTCTCTCCAGCACTGTAATATTCTTCTTAACCAATACTGCCACACCACCTCCTATCTTTCCTTCCCTCTCTTTCCTGAACACCTTATATCTAGGAACATTTAATACCCAATCCTACCCTTTTTTGAGTCAGGTGTCTGTTATTGCCATGACGTCATATTCCCATGTGGCTATTTGCGCCTGCAGCTCGGCAACCTTGCTTACTATGCTTCGTGCATTCACATACATACACTGTAAACCTATCGTAGACCATCCTGTGTTCTCTCTTAGTCTGACCCCGTCTAATACTTTACTATTTCTTACTTTAGTGCTATCCGTCTCTCCCAATCCTTTGTGCCCTTAGTTTCTCCTTCTAATGCTACATCCTGGTGCCCATCCCCCTGCCAACTTAGTTTAAACCCTCCCCAACAGCACTAGCAAACCTCCCCACGAGGATATTGGTACCGGCTCTGTTGAGGTGCAACCCGTCCGGCCTGTACAGGTCCCACCTCCCCCAAAACCAGCCCCAATGCCCCAGGAGTCTGAAGCCCTCCCTCCTGCACCATCTCTCCAGCCACGCATTCATCTGCTCTATCCTCCTATTTCTATATTGATGCGCGTGACTCCGGGATTAATCCAGAGATTACTACCTTTGAGGTGATGCTTTTTAATCTCTTTCCTAGCTCCCTGAAATCTGCCTGCAGGACTTCATCCCTCTTCCTACCTATGTCGTTGATACCGATATGGACCACGACCTCTGGCTGTTCACCCTTTCCCCTCAGAATGTTCTGCAGCCACTTGGTGACATCCTTAACCCTGGCACTAGGGAGGCAACATACCATCCTGGAGTCACGTCTGTGGCCGCAAAACTCCTGTCTGCTCCCCTAACTATCGAATCCCCTACCACTATTGCTTTTCGTATATTCCTCCTTCCCCCCTGTACGGCTGAGCCACCTGTGATGCTGTGGACTTGACTCTGGCTGCACTCCCCGGAGGAACCATTGCCCTCACCAGTACTCAGAACAGAATACTAGTTGGAGAGAGAGCTGCACTCAGGAGACTCCTGCACTACCTGCCTGGTCTTCCTCTTCTGTCTGGTGGCCACCAATTCCCTCTCTGGCTGTGCATTCCTTAGCTGCGGGGTAACCACCTCCTGAAAAGTGCTATTCACATAGCTCTCAGCCTCACAGATGCACCGCAGTGATGCTAGCTGTTGTTCAAGCGCCAAAACCCGGAGCTCGAGCTCCTCCAGCCGATGACACTTCCTGCACACGTGGTTGTCCAGGACATGGGAAGCATCCTGGAGTTCCCACTTGGCACAGGATGTGCATTCCAAGGCTGTAATGAGGTCTGGAGCTGACTGGTCCTGGCAGAACCCAAACTGAGCATCAGTGAGCAGGTTGTTGGTGAGTAAGTGCTGCTTGATAGCACTGTCGATGACACCTTCCATCACTTTGCTAATGATTGAGAGTAGACTGATGGGGCGGTAATTGGCCGGATTGGATTTGTCCTGCTTTTTGTGGACAGGACATACCTGGGCAGATTTTCACATTGTTGGGCAGATGCCAGTGTTGTAGCTGTACTGGAATAGCTTGGCTAGAGGCGCGGCTAGTTCTGAAGCACAAATCTTCAGCACGACAGCCGGGATGTTGTCAGGACCCATAGCCTTTGCTGTATCCAGTGCGCTCAGCCATTTCTTGATATCACGTGGAGTGAATTGAATTGGCTGAATACTGGCTTCTGTGATGGTGAGGACCTCAGGAGGAGGTCAATATGGATCATCCACTCGGCACTTCTAGCTGAAGATGGTTGCAAATGCTTCAGCCTTGTCTTTTGCACTTGCGTGCTGGACTCCGCCATTTTTGAGGATGGGAATATTCATGGAGCCTCCTCCTCCTGTTAGTTGTTTAATTGTCCAGCACTTTTCACAACTGGATGTGACAGGACTTCAGAGCTTTGATCTGATCCATCGGTTGTGGGATTGCTTAGCTCTGTCTATAGCATGCTGCTTCGGCTGTTCAACATGCATGTAGTCCTGTGTTGCAGCTTCCCCAGGTTGGCACCTCATTTTTAGGTATGCCGGGTGCTGCTCGTGGCATGCTCTTCTACACTCCTTATTGAACCAGGGTTGGTCCCTTGG
Organism: Somniosus microcephalus; assembly: GCF_052327205.1. Lineage (NCBI taxonomy): Eukaryota > Metazoa > Chordata > Chondrichthyes > Squaliformes > Somniosidae > Somniosus > Somniosus microcephalus. The sequence continues at coordinate 110,560,919 of NC_140987.1, read as the reverse complement.
CTTGATGGTAATGGTAGAGTGAGGGATATGCCGGGCCATGAGGTTACCGATTCTGGTGGAGTACAATTCTGCTGCTGCTGATGGCCCACATCGCTCCGTGGATGCACAGTTTTGAGCTGCTAGATCTGTTCAGAATCTATCCCATTTAGCATGGTGGTAGTGCCACACAACACGATGGAGGATGCCCTCAGTGTGAAGATGGGACTTTGTCTCCACAAGTGTTGTGTATGTGCCTTTAAGTGAAGAACTGATTCTATACTGCAGTACCGGCAGTGACCACCCCTGTATATAAAGCCATAGCAGGCTTCTGTATTTCAGTCTTAAGTTACCCTCTGTTCAAGTAAATACCTGTTTTATTGTTCTCCTGCAGTCCGTGTATTATTTATACTCGGACATTACACTGGCGACGGGCAGGTTCGAACTCACCTGCAGTACTGCATCACCTCACGGGGATCTTTTCCCTGAAGAGAAGCTTCTTGGAGGTCGAATTCAGAACGGCGGGCGTCGACCGCGGGCAACCGCCCAGGGATCCATCGGAGAGTTGCAGGGGAGGCTGTGGAGAGCTGGGCCTGGCTCCCCAGTCAAGGTGTTCCAGCAAGTCGTGCTGGTAGCAGGTAGTGCGCTGACCCTTCCGGACTGCGGCGGGCTCGGGCTCGATCGAGCGGCTCTGCAAAGGGGCCGTGCAGCGTTGTCGGGAGGAAGAGAGAGAGAGAGGGTGGAGCGCACAGGGCGCAGTCGGTGCTCAAGAACAGGGCAGCGTGGAGAGGATAGAATGCCGGGAAGGAAAAGTGATATGCGCCAAAGCCGCGGGTCGCCGCCATTAACCTGTAGAACACTAGGAGCAGCGTGGCAGCAAGGGGAAGAAGGAAAAGCGTGGGAGGCGCCATTTTATTACATTGGGGAAGAAGGAAACGCGCGGGAGGCGCCATTTTATTCCATTGGGGAAGAAAAAAAAGCGCGGGAGGCGCCATTTTAAATCACCCAAGATGCCGAAGAGTGGCAGTATCACTGCTTTTGACAACAAGGTAGAAGACTGGACCACGTATGTGGAAAGAATTGAAGTGTGCTGCAAGGCAAATGAGGTGGCCAATGGAAAGAAGGCGTCAGTATTATTAAATTTGATGGGCGCGAGAACGTACGGCCTATTGCAGAATTTAATTACCCCAGCTAAACCAATGGAGAAAAGTTTTGAAGAGATTGTTAATATCTTACAGAAATAACTAAACCCTACACCGCTGCTGATAGCAGAAAGATTCAAGTTCCATAAAAGAAACCAGCACAAAGATGAGAGCAATGCCGACTATCTTACGGAACTACGCAAATTATCGAAGCACTGCCAGTTCGGAGCAGGACTGGCAGACACCTTGCGGGATAACTTTGTCTGCGGGCTCCAGAGTGAAGGAACCCAGAAATGACTACTTTCGGAAAAGGACCTGACGCTAGAACAGGCTTTCAGCGTGGCAGTATCCTACGAAGCAGCAGCACGGGGAGCTGCTGAAATACAACAGAAACCACAGGAATACAGCGCTAACGAAATGGCGTATGGAGCAGAAAAGTGCTATCGCTGCAGCAGAACAACCCATGATCAGAAGGACTGCTGGGTTAAGGACAAAGTATGAAGGCAATGTGGGAAAATGGGACACATAGCAAGAGTCTGCAGGTCGGGAAAGAAAACCAACACTACAAGAACTACTAAGGAAAAGTACAAGAAAGTAAAGAAATTGACAGACAGTAGTTCGGAAGATCAGGAGAGTGATAAGGACTCCGGGAGCAAGAGACTAAGTTGTCTAAAGTTACACAATGTGATCGCAAAGGAGGATCACCGAACCATTTGGGTCACCCTCATGATAGCAGGGTCCCCAGTAAAGATGGAATTGGACACAGGATCAGCCCTAACTTTCATGAATCGATGAGACTATGAGCGGCTATTCTCCCACATACCCTTGAAGGACACGTCCATTGTATTGAAGACATACACAGGGCAAAAAGTCTACCCCAGAGGAAAAATAAGGGTGCCAGTTGAATACAACGGCAGGGAAACACAGAAAATGTATCTATATATACTACCAGACGGAGGACCACCATTATTGGGACGTGAATGGATCCGAAAAATACAATTGGATTGGCATTCCATTCAGGCGCTAACTGTGACTGATAAAAAGGATGATGATGTCACACCTGGTCGACTGTCAAAAATTCTAACTGACGCAAAAGAGGTGTTCCAACAAAGACTTGGGACTCTAAAAGTAGTAATGGCAACGATAAAAATCGAAGATAACGCAAACCCAAATTTTTTTAAGGCCAGACGGGTACCTTACGCGATCCACCCAGCCGTTGAAGCAGAGCTGGAGAGTCTGGAGCATTCGGGTGTGCTGTCCAAGGTGGACTGGAGCGAGTGGGCCACACCCATCGTTCCTGTAATGAAGAAATCATTGAGCAGCACGCCTGGGGAACCGAAGAAGGTTCGCATCTGTGGGGACTTCAAGGTAACTGTGAACCCAGTCCTGCACACAGTACAATATCCACTTCCATGGATAGAAGATATTTTCGCCTCACTATCTGGAGGGAAATGCTTTACAAAGATTGATCTGGCCCAAGCGTATCTACAAATGGAGGTGGAAGAAGCGTCTAGGAAATACCTCACGATAAACACTCACAAAGGCCTTTACCAGTACAATCGACTGGTATTCGGGGTAGCATCAGCCCCGGCTATTTGGCAGAGGGTGATGGAACAAGTCCTGCAAGGGATTCCGGGGACCCAGTGTTATTTGGACGACATCCTGGTTACGGGCGAAAATGACAGTGAACACCTTGCCAACCTGGAGCAGGTGCTCACGAGATTACAGGAGTATGGGCTACGAGCCAACCGCCCCAAATGCGAGTTCTTCAGGAAACAAATCTCGTATTGTGGCCACATGATTGATGAGGAAGGGTTGCATAAGTCGCCGGACAAGATTGAGGCTGTAGTCAAGGCTCCAGCACCGGAAAATGTGTCGCAACTGAGGTCGTTCCTCGGGTTGGTGAACTACTACCATAAGTTCTTGCCGAATTTATCCACAATTCTGCACCCACTGAACGCCCTACTGCAAACTGGAGTAACATGGAAATGGAGTGATGAGTGTAAGCGTGCCTTTCAGAAATGTAAATGCCTAATCACTTCAAAAGAAGTATTGGCCCACTACAATCCAACACTACCGATTCGGTTAGCATGTGATGCGTCTCCCTATGGCATCGGAGCGGTGCTGTCACACAAATTCCCTGACGGTTCAGAGAGGCCAATAGCCTTTGCGTTGCGCTCGTTAACCTCAGCCGAGCGTAACTATGCCCAGATTGACAGGGAGGCCCTCAGCCTGGTGTGGGGGGTGAAGAAGTTCAATCACTATCTGCACGGCAGAAATTCACCCTACTGACTGATCAGCAGCCCCTGGTCTCCATTTTTAACCCAAAGAAGTGCGTTCCGGTGATGACGGCGCAACGGCTGCAAAGATGGTCACTTTTTCTAGGGGCACATCAGTACGACATAGAGTACAAGGGTACGAAACAGCATGGAAACGCTGATGGGCTGTCGCGCCTACCATTGCCTACGATAGAGGAAGCACCTGCAGTGGACCCTGTTGAGATATTCCATGCGACCATAGTCGAATGTCTACCTGTTACAAACTCAAGTATAGAGAAGGAAACCCAAAATGACCCAACACTCTCTCGGGTCTATGACTTGACGGTGAAGGGATGGCCAGCACATGGCGACTCACTGTTGCCAGCATTCTCGCCAAGGAGAGAACAGCTGTCAGTATGCCGGGGGACCTTGATGTGTGGATCCCGAGTGGTAATTCCACCCAAGTTGAGAGCTAGAGTGCTCAATGAGCTTCATGAGGGTCATCTGGGAGGGGTAAAAATGAAGAGCCTAGCCAGGGCATTTGTGTGGTGGCCAGGAATTGATAAAGAAATCGAGGATATGACCAAGAGATGCACAGGATGCCAGAAGGTCCAAAATGCTCCACCACAGGCCCCACTACATCCATGGGAGTGGCCCTCATCTCCATGGCAACGGGTACACATTGATTTTGCTGGTCCATTTATGGACTCAATGTTCCTAATCGCTGTGGACGCCCATTCGAAATGGCCAGAGGTCATCAAAATGTTCTCCACCACCACGGAGAAAACTATTGCAGTCCTACGGACTATCTTCGCCAGGAATGGCTTGCCAGAACAGATTTGCTCCGACAATGGGCCACAGTTTGTGTCAGAGGATTTCCGGATGTTTCTGAGGAATAATGGGGTGAAGCATTACACATCTGCCCCATATCATCCAGCCACAAATGGATTGGCTGAGAGGTTTGTTCAGGCCTTTAAAAAGAGCATAAAGGCAATGCATAATGACGACATACCACTACAACACAAGGTGGATAATTTATTATTTGCTTACCGGAATGCGACACATGCAGTCACCAACCAAGCTCCAGCCATAATGTTCTTCAACCGAAGGCTAAGATGTTGCCTGGATTTGCTCAAATCAAACATAAGATGAGATGTTGAGGATAAGCAATTCCAGCACATAAATGAGAAGCCAACCAGGAGCTTCAAGATAGGGCAACCAGTCTTGGCCCGCGACTACCGAACAGAAAAATGGCAGCCAGGAACGATATGCACACAGCAGGGACCACTAATGTACACAGTGGACGTTGGAGAGAGCATCGTGAGACGCCATGCTGACCAGATTCTAGAGTCACAGGAACAAGCCAAACCCATACCACGAGCAGGTGCACCTGGTAATCAACCCGAAGTACAGATTGCATCTACCTCAGAAGCAGTGGTATTGGAAGCTGACGAACCAACCAATGACAATGAGCCAGAATCAACTCCGCCGCAAGAACAGGATACTCGAGAAAGGCACTATCCAGTCAGGATCAGGAAGCCTCCTCAAAGACTGAACTTATAAATAATTATTTCAGTTGATGTATATAGTACAGAGAAAATTGTAATTGTAATTAGTTATTATTTAGTTGTTAAATGAATGTTATGTACTGTTTATCTAAAAGGGGAGGAATTGTTGTGTATGTGCCTTTAAGAGAAGAACTGATTCTATACTGCAGTACCGGCAGTGACCACCCCTGTATATAAAGCCATAGCAGGCTTCTGTATTTCAGTCTTAAGTTACCCTCTGTTCAGCTGCAAGCACGAGCAGCCAGACTTTGGAGAGTGGATTAAAGTGGTGGTCCCCTGACCAGGAAGAGGAGGAGAACGTTGGACCACCACCACCAATTCCACCATCATTACATCAACTGAGGTGCCTGGAGAGAGAGGACAGAGGAGGAGAAGGAGAAAGGAGGCCTACATCAACATCAACCAGGGGAGAGGCCTTTCTATCACTGCCTCCCCAATTTGGCCTCCACTTCAGGAGAGGGAGAGAGGGGAGAGAAACCAACTGCTTGAAAGGAGGGAAGAAAACTTCATCTGGAACATCTACAGGTGGGTGTTATTTGGGGCACTCTCCCAAGACTTTGTATTTTAGGTGGGGGGAGAAAAGAAGAAGCAAGGCCGGATCATCAAGGGGTGTAGTGTGTGTGTGTGTGCTCTTGTTAAAAGCTAGGCCACACACACCACTAATTAGCATCCCTTCTATTGCCTGCCCTGGGAGAGCTTGGAGCTGCCCAAGGTGAAGTCCTTAATTTAATTTAATTACATCGTTAAGACCTGTTGCAGGACTAAGCCTGGGCTTCTCCAGCTTTTCCAGGTGAAGACGTCTTCTCCCCCTGCCAGAAGACCACCATCACCAAAGACTTTTTCCATCGGAGAGTGCAACCCTGCCTACACCCACCCACCATCCTGAGTGGCAACACTGCCCTTTGCGGCCTCCCTCCTTCCCACCCCCCCACCTCTCTCTCTCTCTCTTTGTCTCTCTCTGCCTGTCTTTCTAAGGCACCTTAGTTTCATCTATTTTATTAATTGCCAATTGAGCAGAGGGGCGAGGGCTCCTCTCCCAATTTAAATCAATAAGGAGAGAGGTGTGTCCTCATTTTAATCAGCTCCCTCTGCTCAATAGAGGACAAAAAAAATATATATATATATACACCGAGGCCATTAACACCTTCAGGCCTGTGACTTGGGGTGAGTGTAGCCCTTAAAAAAAGCACCCCAGAATGGCGACTGCATCTTCGCCGGTGGCGGGGCCAGCCGGGACCTATGCGAGAGTGGTAGCCACAGCCACAGCTGCTCCCGCTGTTCCTGCTGCCCCGTCACCTTTTCGATTAATAACGAAAAAGCTTGGGGTGAAGAGCTACACTCACCCCACTATGACCATCGAGGCCTGCGTCAAGGCCATGGCTGGGGTTGTCGGCCCCTCAGCCATCGTCGCGGCCTCGAAAATGTATGGGAAGGCTGTGTTCTTCCTGGGGTCGGAGCGGGCGGTGTCCCTGGCTGTCGCCAAGGGGCTCACCGTGGGCGGGACCTTCCTGCCGGTGGATCCTCTCGAGGCCACCGCGCAGAGGATCATTATTTCCAACGTCCCGCCCTATGTTCCTGGTGAGCTCCTCCTTCCCCATTTGCGACAACTTGGGGAGGTGAGGTCGGGGATCACGCCCATCCCGCTTGGCTTCCGGGAGGCCAGCCTTCGCCACGTCTTCTCCTTCCGGCGCCAGCTGTTTATCCAGCTGGCGCGGGAGGAGGACACTGAAGGGGCGTTCGTCGTCCTCCACGAGGGGACCGCCTACCGCGCCTTTTGGACGTCGGACGGTGTGAGGTGCCATGCCTGCAGGGAGGTGCGGCACATCAGGAGGAACTGCCCTGCCTCCAAGGCCGCCGGATCATCTCGTGCGGCCGAGGCTGGCGCCGCCGCCGCCGCCCTTCCCCCCGGATCTGCCCGCGCGTCAAGTACGTCTGATGCGCGGTTGACGTCGGGGGCCGATGCCACCAAGGCCTCCGGCGGGGGGGAGGGAGCGTGTCCGGCCGGAAAGAAGGCGCGGGAAAAAAAGAAGCACCTTGGGGCAGGCCCCCCCGTGGATGGTGAGCCCTTGCCCCTTGAGCCCCTTACACCCGCGCTCCTCGCGGAGTTGATCAGGGCAGATGTGAGCGGGAGGGGCCCCGTGCCCGAGCCTGTGGCCGCAACCGCCGCAGCGGTAATGCCAATACCTGCGGCCGGGCTCGGGCCCGAGGAACCCGACAAACCTGCTCCGCCGGAGGGAGTCGAGGAGGAGGCCTTTGCAGACATGGAGGTCTCCCTCGCTCCCTCCGTGCTAAAAAGAAGGCGCGACCCCCTGGATGAGGAGGAGGACCGGGAGGAGGAAGGTCCCTCCGAGCAGGGGGAGTCGTCGCCCGCCGCGGGTACTGCGCCCCCCCCGCCCCCCCAGCGCTGTCGTCATCACCAGCGATCGGCAGGGGTCGCCTGTCCCTCGGGAGGCTGAGGCAGATGTGTCTGTCCAGCACGTGCCTCCCGGGGATGGGGATGAGACCCTGCCCGTGGGGGGGGTTGCGGAACAACCCGCGGCAGTAATTGAAGTTGACCTTTTATCGGTGTCGTTACCCCTCGCCGGGTCGGGCAGCCTGGGGGCTGGGTCGGGCGAGCTCGAGGATAATGAGCTCGCCCAATGCGACCCGGACGTCTCCCAGGGGATGCTCGTCCTGGTAGAGCTTTTAATTCAAAACCCCCCGTCCGCTGGGTCGGAGGTTGGTGGCGGGGAGGAGGATGGCCCCCTGGCTGCGTCTCTGGTGCCGGACGTACTGGAGGAGCTGGAAATTGTTCTCTCCCCGGTTTCTCCGGTCGTTCCGGCGTCTGAGGCGGAGGGGAGCTCTGAACCGCCGCCGTCTTCTGGCCCGGCACCCCTAGAGGAGCCCAGGGAGAAATCCTCTGCCGCCGATCCTGGGGGTGGGATCCGGGCGGAGGCGGGGCTGGCTGGCGCGGCCGAGTCGTTCGCTTCGCACTGCGCGGCGGACGGGTCGGCCGCTGGTGACGACCCCCTGGAGGAGGATGGGGACTCGGTGATGGGCACGGAGGACGATTCGGACTCCAGCGCCGACGTGGCGATGGATGACCTCGTGCCCCTTGCCGAGTCTCCCCTCATTTCCGTAAGGGAACTCCGGGATTTTATGGCCACGTGCCTGGGTCAGCGCAATAAGGTCCGGCTGGCCCTCGACAGGTGGTCGGAGCTGGCGCTGCTCATCGATTCCGTCCGCGCCGCCGTTAAGATCTTGGGCGCGGACGAGGGTGTGAACCCGCTCGAGCTGCGTCGGCTCACAACGTTTCTCACTGGGCTGCTGAGGAAGTGGCGGCGGACCAGCGGCTGCGCTTCCTCGCCCCGTTAGGTGTAGGTAGAGGTTGCACTATGCTTCTGACATGAAGATAACCATAGCCAGCCTCAACATCAACGGCAGCAGGGAGGCGCGCCGCAGATTCAATAACTTCTCGGTCCTTCGGGACGGGAAGTATGCGGTGTGCTTCCTGCAAGAAACCCACACCGTTCCGGGAGACGAAGCCACGTGGCTCCTGGAGTGGCAAGGAGGGGTCAGCATGAGTCACCTCTCCAACAATTCCAGCGGGGTGGCTATCTTACTGGCCCCGCATTTTCAGCCGGAGATCTTGGGGGTCAAGGAGCACGTGCCGGGCCGCTTGCTCCATGTCACTGTTCGCCTGGGGGGCGTGCCGCTCCATCTAGTGAACGTGTACGCCCCTCAGACTAGTGCGCAGCAAGTGCGCTTCTTCGAAGAAGTGTCCGCTCTCTTGGGCTCCATCGACGTGGGCGAGTGCGTCATCCTCGGGGGGGATTTTAACTGCACCCTCGAGGCGAGGGACCGTTCGGGTCCCCCGCGAAGTCCGGCGGCGATGGAAAAGTTGAGGGACCTGGTTGGGTCCTTCGACTTGGTGGACGTCTGGCGAAATCTCCACCCCGACTCCAGCGCCTTCACTAGCGTGAGGTCTGGGGGAGGAAGGTCCAGAATCGACCGCCTCTACATTTCCCGGGCGTGCGTCTCCTGCGTTCCGGCAGCTTCCATGTGGCCGGTGCCGTGCACGGACCACCACCTGGTGTGGGCGGAGCTCGCTCCGCTGCGCGCACGGGGGGGGTCCGTGTACTGGCATTTTAACAACCTGCTGCTGGAGGACGCACGGTTCCGGGATTCGTTTCGTCGATTCTGGGCCGACTGGAGAAGGAAGCAGGGGGGCTTCCCCTCCTTGAGGCTATGGTGGGATGTGGGCAAGGCTCACATCCGTCTCTTCTGTCAGGAGTACGCGAAGGGGTCGACCAAGAGGCGGGAGGCCCGGGTCGGGCGGTTGGAGAAGGAGGTGCTCGACCTGGAGTCCCGTCTCGGTCAGGTCGTCGAGGACCCGGCCCTGCGGAAGGTGTACGAAGAGAAGAAGGGCGCGCTGAAGGACCTGCAGCTCATCGGGTCCCGAGGCGCGTACGTGAGGTCGCGGATCCAGCTCCTGCGGGACCTGGACCGCGGCTCCCCCTTCTTCTACTCGCTGGAAAAAAGACGGGGGGTCCGTAAGCAGCTCTTGGGGCTGCTGGCCGACGACGGATCTCTGGTCTCGGATCCAGAGGGAATCAGGGCGGAGACCCGCGCCTATTACGGGGCTCTGTTCTCTCCGGATCCGTCCAGCGAGGATGCGCGCAGAGTTTTGTGGGAGGACCTGACGAAGGTTGGCCCGGAGGGCGCCGAAAAATTGGACGCTCCGCTAAGTCTGGCGGAGCTGACCGGCGCCCTCCGCCAGCTCTCTAGGGGAAAGTCCCCGGGGCTGGACGGGCTGACCGTGGAGTTCCACAGGGCGTTCTGGGACGTCTTGGGGGGCGACTACGCGCGGGTCCTGGGGGAAAGTTTGGCGACCGGGGAGATGCCCCTCTCTTGGCGCAGGGCTGTCATTGTCCTGCTGCCTAAGAAGGGCGATCTCCGCCTCCTTAAGAACTGGCGCCCGGTCTCCCTCCTCAGCACGGACTATAAAATCTTTGCCAGGGCCATGTCTGCTCGCCTTGGCACCGTGCTGGCCCACATGATCCACCCCGACCAGTCCTACACGGTCCCGGGCCGGACCATCCACGATAACATCCATCTGGTCCGGGACCTGGTCCACCACTCCCAGAGGGCTGGTCTGTCGGTCGCCTTCCTTTCCCTGGATCAGGAGAAGGCGTTCGACAGGGTGGATCACGAGTATCTCTTCGGGACTCTGCGCGCATTCGGGTTCGGGACGCATTTCGTCGCCCGGATCCGACTTCTGTACGCCGCCGCGGAGTGTCTGATTAAAGTTAACGGGTCCTTGACGGCGCCCCTTCGCTTCGGGAGGGGGGTGCGTCAGGGATGCCCCATGTCCGGTCAGTTATATGCCATTTGCGTGGAGCCTTTCCTGCGCCTCTTGCGGAAGAGGTTGACGGGACTGGCTCTGCAAGGGCCGGGCGTGGAGGTGGTCCTCTCGGCTTACGCCGATGACGTGCTCCTCACGGTCACGGATCCCGCTGACTTGCGGAGGATGCGGGAATGCCAGCAGATTTACTCGGACGCATCCTCCGCCAAGATCAACTGGGAGAAATGTTCCGGACTCCTGGTGGGTCAGTGGCGGGTGGACTCCCTGCCGGAGGAGTTCAGGCCTTTCGCCTGGAGCACCACGCACCTCCTCTATTTGGGAGTCTACCTTAGCCCTGCCGAGGACGCTTGGCCGGCGAACTGGCAAGAGCTGGAGGCCAAAGTCACCGCTCGCCTAGGACGCTGGACAGGACTGCTCCGAGTGTTGTCCTACAGGGGTCGAGCGCTGGTCATAAACCAGCTGGTGGCCGCCATGTTGTGGTACCGGTTGGTCACTTTGATCCCTCCCCCTGCGTTTGTCGCCAAGATTCAGAAGAAGCTCATCGACTTCTTCTGGGACAAAAGGAAGCACTGGGTCTCTGCCGCGGTTCTGTGTCTCCCGCTTAGGGAGGGCGGTCAGGCGCTGGTGTGCCTTCGCACCCAGGCTGCGACTTTCCGTCTTCAGACGCTGCAGAGATACCTGTACGTCGAGAATCCTCCGAGATGGTGTGCGCTGGCGACGTTTTTCTTCCGCCAGCTGCATGGCCTCAATTACGACACGCAGCTCCTGTTTGCGAAAGTGGGCAGCAGGCGTGCCGGCCTGCGGGAGCTGCCTGTCTTCTACCAGGAACTACTATGGGTTTGGAACTACGTCGCTTCCAGGCGGAGCTCTCCCCCGTCAGGAGCGGCGGCTCTCCTTCGGGAGCCGCTGCTCAGGAATCCGCACCTCCACGAACACGGGTTCGGGCGGCTGGCGGAGGGTAGGGCTGTGGCTGGCAAGGTGACCAGAGTCGGGGACCTGCTCGATGGCGGAGGAGTGGGCTGGATGGCGCCGGAGGAGCTGGCGCGGCGCCTGTCCTGGGCCAACGTCCGGCTCGCGGTCGAAACCATCGAATCGGTAAAAGCGGCACTGGGCCCCGACTCCACTAGGTGTATCGAGGCGGCTCAAGCACGTGGGGCGATCCCGTCCGAGCTTACCCCCGTTCGGACGGAATTCCTCATCGGCGCCCGGCCCCGAAACTCCCCTCGGGAACCGGCGCCTCACAACTTGAGCCGTCTCGAGGAAATACCCTCCGTGCCTTTTCATTCCGCGCGGAGGGGTTTCCTGTACGGGCTGCTCCTGCACACTCTCCACTTTGCCATCTTCGTCTACCGTCCGGACACGCCTTGGCATGGCGTTTTGCCGACCGGCGGTAGCGGAGGTCCCCAATGGAGGGCTCTCTATGCGGGAGTCCTCCCTTGTTCCATCGGGGACTTGGCCTGGAGGGTGTTGCATGGAGCGGTCCCGTGCAATAAGGTTTTAAGTAGGTTCACGGGCTCCCAGGCCGCCTGCATTTTTTGCGGCCTGGAGGAGTCCGTGTTTCACGTTTATATGGATTGTGAGAGGTTGCAGCCCCTCTTTCACTACTTGAAGGGGCTGCTCCTCGATTTTTGGTTGCACTTCAGTCCCACGCTCTTGATCTACGGTCACCCGGTGCGGAGGGGAGCGGACAGGTTGGAGGACCTCCTTGTGGGCCTGCTCCTGGGCCTGGCTAAAAGAGCCATCAATTGGTCCAGGCAGCGGGCGGTCGAGGGGGTCGTCCAGCCGGATTGCCTGCATCTCTTCCGCGGCCATGTTCGCACCCGGGTGGCCCTGGAGATGGAGCACGCGGTGTCCGCCGGTGCGCTTGAGTATTTCCGCGACCGGTGGGCGCCGCGGGGACTGGAGTGCATCATCAACACGGAAAACCAAATTTTAAATTGATTTGTTAAGCTTTAGTTGAACTTTTGTTTATTTACAGTCGAATTGGTTTTTTTTTTTTTTGGGTCCAAATAAAAGAGTACCCTCTGTTCAGCTGCAAGCACGAGCAGAGGGAGCAGCCAGACTTTGGAGAGTGGATTAAAGTGGTGGTCCCCTGACCAGGAAGAGGAGGAGAACGTTGGACCACCACCACCAATTCCACCATCATTACATCAACTGAGGTGCCTGGAGAGAGAGGACAGAGGAGGAGAAGGAGAAAGGAGGCCTACATCAACATCAACCAGGGGAGAGGCCTTTCTATCACTGCCTCCCCAATTTGGCCTCCACTTCAGGAGAGGGAGAGAGGGGAGAGAAACCAACTGCTTGAAAGGAGGGAAGAAAACTTCATCTGGAACATCTACAGGTGGGTGTTATTTGGGGCACTCTCCCAAGACTTTGTATTTTAGGTGGGGGGAGAAAAGAAGAAGCAAGGCCGGATCATCAAGGGGTGTAGTGTGTGTGCTCTTGTTAAAAGCTAGGCCACACACACCACTAATTAGCATCCCTTCTATTGCCTGCCCTGGGAGAGCTTGGAGCTGCCCAAGGTGAAGTCCTTAATTTAATTTAATTACATCGTTAAGACCTGTTGCAGGACTAAGCCTGGGCTTCTCCAGCTTTTCCAGGTGAAGACGTCTTCTCCCCCTGCCAGAAGACCACCATCACCAAAGACTTTTTCCATCGGAGAGTGCAACCCTGCCTACACCCACCCACCATCCTGAGTGGCAACACTGCCCTTTGCGGCCTCCCTCCTTCCCACCCCTCTCTCTCTCTTTGTCTCTCTCTGCCTGTCTTTCTAAGGCACCTTAGTTTCATCTATTTTATTAATTGCCAATTGAGCAGAAGGGCGAGGGCTCCTCTCCCAATTTAAATCAATAAGGAGAGAGGTGTGTCCTCATTTTAATCAGCTCCCTCTGCTCAATAGAGGACAAAAAAATATATATATACACCGAGGCCATTAACACCTTCAGGCCTGTGACTTGGGGTGAGTGTAGCCCTTAAAAAAAAAAAAAAAAAAAAAAAAAAAGCACCCCAGAATGGCGACTGCATCTTCGCCGGTGGCGGGGCCAGCCGGGACCTATGCGAGAGTGGTAGCCACAGCCACAGCTGCTCCCGCTGTTCCTGCTGCCCCGACACCTTTTCGATTAATAACAAAAAAGCTTGGGGTGAAGAGCTACACTCACCCCACTATGACCATCGAGGCCTGCGTCAAGGCCATGGCTGGGGTTGTCGGCCCCTCAGCCATCGTCGCAGCCTCGAAAATGTATGGGAAGGCTGTGTTCTTCCTGGGGTAGGAGCGGGCGGTGTCCCTGGCTGTCGCCAAGGGGCTCACCGTGGGCGGGACCTTCCTGCCGGTGGATCCTCTCGAGGCCACCGCGCAGAGGATCATTATTTCCAACGTCCCGCCCTATGTTCCTGGTGAGCTCCTCCTTCCCCATTTGCGACAACTTGGGGAGGTGAGGTCAGGGATCACGCCCATCCCGCTCGGCTTCCGGGAGGCCAGCCTTCGCCACGTCTTCTCCTTCCGGCGCCAGCTGTTTATCCAGCTGGCGCGGGAGGAGGACACTGAAGGGGCGTTCGTCGTCCTCCACGAGGGGACCGCCTACCGCGCCTTTTGGACGTCGGACGGTGTGAGGTGCCATGCCTGCAGGGAGGTGGGGCACATCAGGAGGAACTGCCCTGCCTCCAAGGCCGCCGGATCATCTCGTGCGGCCGAGGCTGGCGCCGCCGCCGCCGCCCTTCCCCCCGGATCTGCCCGCGCGTCAAGTACGTCTGATGCGCGGTTGACGTCGGGGGCCGATGCCACCAAGGCCTCCGGCGGGGGGGAGGGAGCGTGTCCGGCCGGAAAGAAGGCACGGGGAAAAAAGAAGCACCTTAGGGCAGGCCCCCCCGTGGATGGTGAGCCCTTGCCCCTTGAGCCCCTTACACCCGCGCTCCTCGCGGAGTTGATCAGGGCAGATGTGAGCGGGAGGGGCCCCGTGCCCGAGCCTGTGGCCGCAACCGCCGCAGCGGTAATGCCAATACCTGCGGCCGGGCTCGGGCCCGAGGAACCCGACAAACCTGCTCCGCCGGAGGGAGTCGAGGAGGAGGCCTTTGCAGACATGGAGGTCTCCCTCGCTCCCTCCGTGCTAAAAATTGGCGCGACCCCCTGGATGAGGAGGAGGACCGGGAGGAGGAAGGTCCCTCCGAGCAGGGGGAGTCGTCGCCCGCCGCGGGTACTGCGCCCCCCCCGCCCCCCCCCAGCGCTGTCGTCATCACCAGCGATCGGCAGGGGTCGCCTGTCCCTCGGGAGGCTGAGGCAGATGTGTCTGTCCAGCACGTGCCTCCCGGGGATGGGGATGAGACCCTGCCCGTGGGGGGGGTTGCGGAACAACCCGCGGCAGTAATTGAAGTTGACCTTTTATCGGTGTCGTTACCCCTCGCCGGGTCGGGCAGCCTGGGGGCTGGGTCGGGCGAGCTCGAGGATAATGAGCTCGCCCAATGCGACCCGGACGTCTCCCAGGGGATGCTCGTCCTGGTAGAGCTTTTAATTCAAAACCCCCCGTCCGCTGGGTCGGAGGTTGGTGGCGGGGAGGAGGATGGCCCCCTGGCTGCGTCTCTGGTGCCGGACGTACTGGAGGAGCTGGAAATTGTTCTCTCCCCGGTTTCTCCGGTCGTTCCGGCGTCTGAGGCGGAGGGGAGCTCTGAACCGCCGCCGTCTTCTGGCCCGGCACCCCTAGAGGAGCCCAGGGAGAAATCCTCTGCCGTCGATCCTGGGGGTGGGATCCGGGCGGAGGCGGGGCTGGCTGGCGCGGCCGAGTCGTTCGCTTCGCACTGCGCGGCGGACGGGTCGGCCGCTGGTGACGACCCCCTGGAGGAGGATGGGGACTCGGTGATGGGCACGGAGGACGATTCGGACTCCAGCGCCGACGTGGCGATGGATGACCTCGTGCCCCTTGCCGAGTCTCCCCTCATTTCCGTAAGGGAACTCCGGGATTTTATGGCCACGTGCCTGGGTCAGCGCAATAAGGTCCGGCTGGCCCTCGACAGGTGGTCGGAGCTGGCGCTGCTCATCGATTCCGTCCGCGCCGCCATTAGGATCTTGGGCGCGGACGAGGGTGTGAACCCGCTCGAGCTGCGTCGGCTCACAACGTTTCTCACTGGGCTGCTGAGGAAGTGGCGGCGGACCAGCGGCTGCGCTTCCTCGCCCCGTTAGGTGTAGGTAGAGGTTGCACTATGCTTCTGACATGAAGATAACCATAGCCAGCCTCAACATCAACGGCAGCAGGGAGGCGCGCCGCAGATTCAATAACTTCTCGGTCCTTTGGGACGGGAAGTATGCGGTGTGCTTCCTGCAAGAAACCCACACTGTTCCGGGAGACAAAGCCACGTGGCTCCTGGAGTGGCAAGGAGGGGTCAGCATGAGTCACCTCTCCAACAATTCCAGCGGGGTGGCTATCTTGCTGGCCCCGCATTTTCAGCCGGAGATCTTGAGGGTCAAGGAGCACGTGCCGGGCCGCTTGATCCATGTCACTGTTCGCCTGGGGGGCGTGCCGCTCCATCTAGTGAACGTGTACGCCCCTCAGACCAGTGCGCAGCAAGTGCGCTTCTTCGAAGAAGTGTCCGCTCTCTTGGGCTCCATCGACGTGGGCGAGTGCGTCATCCTCGGGGGGGATTTTAACTGCACCCTCGAGGCGAGGGACCGTTCGGGTCCCCCGCGAAGCCCAGCGGCGATGGAGAAGTTGAGGGACCTGGTTGGGTCCTTCAACTTGGTGGACGTCTGGCGAAATCTCCACCCCGACTCCAGCGCCTTCACTAGCGTGAGGTCTGGGGGAGGAAGGTCCAGAATCGACCGCCTCTACATTTCCCGGGCGTTCGTCTCCTGCGTTCCGGCAGCTTCCATGCGGCCGGTGCCGTGCACGGACCACCACCTGGTGTGGGCGGAGCTCGCTCCGCTGCGCGCGCGGGGGGGGGGGTCCGTGTACTGGCATTTTAACAACCTGCTGCTGGAGGACGCACGGTTCCGGGATTCGTTTCGTCGATTCTGGGCCGACTGGAGAAGGAAGCAGGGGGGCTTCCCCTCCTTGAGGCTATGGTGGGATGTGGGCAAGGCTCACATCCGTCTCTTCTGTCAGGAGTACGCGAAGGGGTCGACCAAGAGGCGGGAGGCCCGGGTCGGGCGGTTGGAGAAGGAGGTGCTCGACCTGGAGTCCCGTCTCGGTCAGGTCGTCGAGGACCTGGCCCTGCGGAAGGTGTACGAAGAGAAGAAGGGCGCGCTGAAGGACCTGCAGCTCGTCGGGTCCCGAGGCGCGTACGTGAGGTCATGGATCCAGCTCCTGCGGGACCTGGACCGCGGCTCCCCCTTCTTCTACTCGCTGGAAAAAAGACGGGGGGTCCGTAAGCAGCTCTTGGGGCTGCTGGCCGACGACGGATCTCTGGTCTCGGATCCGGAGGGAATCAGCGCGGAGACCTGCGCCTATTACGGGGCTCTGTTCTCTCCGGATCCGTCCAGCGAGGATGCGCGCAGAGTTTTGTGGGAGGACCTGACGAATGTTGGCCCGGAGGGCGCCGAAAAATTGGACGCTCCGCTAAGTCTGGCGGAGCTGACCGGCGCCCTCCGCCAGCTCTCTAGGGGAAGGTCCCCGGGGCTGGACGGGCTGACCGTGGAGTTCCACAGGGCGTTCTGGGACGTCTTGGGGGGCGACTACGCGCGGGTCCTGGGGGAAAGTTTGGCGACCGGGGAGATGCCCCTCTCTTGGCGCAGGGCGGTCATTGTCCTGCTGCCTAAGAAGGGCGATCTCCGCCTCCTTAAGAACTGGCGCCCGGTCTCCCTCCTCAGCACGGACTATAAAATCTTTGCCAGGGCCATGTCTGCTCGCCTTGGCACCGTGCTGGCCCACATGATCCACCCCGACCAGTCCTACACGGTCCCGGGCCGGACCATCCACGATAACATCCATCTGGTCCGGGACCTGGTCCACCACTCCCAGAGGGCTGGTCTGTCGGTTGCCTTCCTTTCCCTGGATCAGGAGAAGGCGTTCGACAGGGTGGATCACGAGTATCTCTTCGGGACTCTGCGCGCATTCGGGTTCGGGACGCATTTCGTCGCCCGGATCCGACTTCTGTACGCCGCCGCGGAGTGTCTGATTAAAGTTAACGGGTCCTTGACGGCGCCCCTTCGCTTCGGGAGGGGGGTGCGTCAGGGATGCCCCATGTCCGGTCAGTTATATGCCATTTGCTTGGAGCCTTTCCTGCGCCTCTTGCGGAAGAGGTTGACGGGACTGGCTCTGCAAGGGCCGGGCGTGGAGGTGGTCCTCTCGGCTTACGCCGATGACGTGCTCCTCACGGTCACGGATCCCGCTGACTTGCGGAGGATGCGGGAATGCCAGCAGATTTACTCGGACGCATCCTCCGCCAAGATCAACTGGGAGAAATGTTCCGGACTCCTGGTGGGTCAGTGGCGGGTGGACTCCCTGCCGGAGGAGTTCAGGCCTTTCGCCTGGAGCACCACGCACCTCCTCTATTTGGGAGTCTACCTTAGCCCTGCCGAGGACGCTTGGCCGGCGAACTGGCAAGAGCTGGAGGCCAAAGTCACCGCTCGCCTAGGACGCTGGACAGGACTGCTCCGAGTGTTGTCCTACAGGGGTCGAGCGCTGGTCATAAACCAGCTGGTGGCCGCCATGTTGTGGTACCGGTTGGTCACTTTGATCCCTCCCCCTGCGTTTGTCGCCAAGATTCAGAAGAAGCTCATCGACTTCTGGGACAAAAGGAAGCACTGGGTCTCTGCCGCGGTTCTGTGTCTCCCGCTTAGGGAGGGCGGTCAGGCGCTGGTGTGCCTTCGCACCCAGGCTGCGACTTTCCGTCTTCAGACGCTGCAGAGATACCTGTACGTCGAGAATCCTCCGAGATGGTGTGCGCTGGCGACGTTTTTCTTCCGCCAGCTGCATGGCCTCAATTACGACACGCAGCTCCTGTTTGCGAAAGTGGGCAGCAGGCGTGCCGGCCTGCGGGAGCTGCCTGTCTTCTACCAGGAACTACTATGGGTTTGGAACTACGTCGCTTCCAGGCGGAGCTCTCCCCCGTCAGGAGCGGCGGCTCTCCTTCGGGAGCCGCTGCTCAGGAATCCGCACCTCCACGAACACGGGTTCGGGCGGCTGGCGGAGGGTAGGGCTGTGGCTGGCAAGGTGACCAGAGTCGGGGACCTGCTCGATGGCGGAGGAGCGGGCTGGATGGCGCCGGAGGAGCTGGCGCGGCGCCTGTCCTGGGCCAACGTCCGGCTCGCGGTCGAAACCATCGAATCGGTAAAAGCGGCACTGGGCCCCGACTCCACTAGGTGTATCGAGGCGGCTCAAGCACGTGGGGCGATCCCGTCCGAGCTTACCCCCGTTCGGACGGAATTCCTCATCGGCGCCCGGCCCCGAACTCCCCTCGGGAACCGGCGCCTCACAACTTGAGCCGTCTCGAGGAAATACCCTCCGTGCCTTTTCATTCCGCGTGGAGGGGCTTCCTGTACGGGCTGCTCCTGCACACTCTCCACTTTGCCATCTTCGTCTACCGTCCGGACACGCCTTGGCGTGGCGTTTTGCCGACCGGCGGTAGCGGAGGTCCCCAATGGAGGGCTCTCTATGCGGGAGTCCTCCCTTGTTCCATCGGGGACTTGGCCTGGAGGGTGTTGCATGGAGCGGTCCCGTGCAATAAGGTTTTAAGTAGGTTCACGGACTCCCAGGCCGCCTGCATTTTTTGCGGCCTGGAGGAGTCCGTGTTTCACGTTTATATGGATTGTGAGAGGTTGCAGCCCCTCTTTCACTACTTGAAGGGGCTGCTCCTCGATTTTTGGTTGCACTTCAGTCCCACGCTCTTGATCTACGGTCACCCGGTGCGGAGGGGAGCGGACAGGTTGGAGGACCTCCTTGTGGGCCTGCTCCTGGGCCTGGCTAAAAGAGCCATCAATTGGTCCAGGCAGCGGGCGGTCGAGGGGGTCGTCCAGCCGGATTGCCTGCATCTCTTCCGCGGCCATGTTCGCGCCCGGGTGGCCCTGGAGATGGAGCACGCGGTGTCCGCCGGTGCGCTTGAGTATTTCCGCGACCGGTGGGCGCCGCGGGGACTGGAGTGCATCATCAACACGGAAAACCAAATTTTAATTTGATTTGTTAAGCTTTAGTTGAACTTTTGTTTATTTACAGTCGAATTTTTGTTTTTTGGGTCCAAATAAAAGAGTACCCTCTGTTCAAGTAAATACCTGTTTTATTGTTCTCCTGCAGTCCGTGTATTATTTATACTCGGACATTACAACAAGTACTGTGCGGTGGTCACCGCTACCAATGCTGTCATGGACAGATGCATCTGCGATAGGTAAATTGGTGAGGATGAGGTCAAGTATGTTTTTCCCTCATGTTGGTTCATTCACCACCTGCCACAGGCCCAGTCTGGCAGCTATGTCCTTCAGGAGTCGGCCAGCTCGGTCAGTAGTGGTGTTACCGAGCCACTCTTGGTGATGGACATTGAAATCCCCCACCCAGAGTACACTCTATGCCCTTGCTACCCTCAATCCTTCTTCCAAGTAGTGTTCAACATGGAGGAGTACTGATCCATCAGCTGAAGGAGGGCAGTAGGTGGTAATCAGCAGGAGGTTTCCTTGCCTATGCTTGACCTGAAGCCATGAGCCATGGGGTCCAAGTATCAATGTTGAGGACTCCCAGGGCCACTCCCTTTCGACCATATACCACTGCGCTGCCACCTCTGTTTAACATGCATGTAGTCTTTTGTTGCAGCTTCCCCAGTGGGACAGGACATTGGCTGAAAGGTATGATTCTCTGATTATGACTATGTCAGACTGTTGCTTGACTGGTCTGTTGGACAGCTCTCTTAATTTTGGCACAGGTCCCCAGATGTTAGTGAGGAGTGCTTTGCAGGGTCGACTGGGCTGGGTGTGCCTTTGTTGTGTCTGAAGCCAGTGCCTAGGTCGATGCCGGGTGGTCCATCTGGTTTTATTCTTATTATTGTTTCTCGTAGCGGTTTTGTACAACTGTGTGGCTTGCTAGACCATTTAAGAGGGCAGTTAAGAGTCAACCACATTGCTGTGTGTCTGGAGTCACATATAGGCCAGACCAGGTAAGGATGGTAGATTTCCTTCCCTAAAGGACATTAGTGAACCAGATGGGTTTTTACGGTCACCGTTACTGATATTTCAGATTTATTTAATTAACTGAATTTAAATTCCCCAGCTGCCATGGTGGGACGGAACAAAACGACAGGATGGCGGTGAGGCAGTATGGTGGTCCCGGATTGGGTGGATTCTTGCAGTCTGCTGCAGTGGTCACTTCCATTGGGTCGTCGCTTGAGCTGTTGGAGGTGTTAGGCCGTCAGCCAGCATTGATCCACCTCAGAGGCTAAACCTGACCAAAGGCGTTAGGCCATAGCCACCTTAGGGAAGCCTCCCATAACTGCCTGTTTTCCTCTCTTTGTTGCCTGTTTTTATACCTTATTTCGATGGGCTGGTGGATACCGGGTTTGAATCATTTTTACCCATTTCATTGTCCAAATACAAGGGAGAGGCTACCTTTGACAGCCCCCTCCCAGCCTCATGAGGTCATTCCCTCCTTATCTCCATTCTAAACATCTTGTTGCCCTCTTGTAGACAGCTTGTTTATCCTACAGCTCCTTGCTGCATCCTTTATCAGGCCTAGCTATGCCCACTCGAAGGCCTGTTTTTCTGTTCTGACCTCGTAATTCAGCTCTCTGTACAACTCTTTTTCTGACATGACTGGAATCCTTCTGTGTCATCAACTTAGGCAAACTGCTGATCTAGGGAACCCGTAACAGACTATTATTTCTTTCAATCCACAATTTCTTACACGTCTCTGGATCATTAGTCCATGCCTCTGGACTAGTCCAGTAACATAACCACTATGCTACTGTTCCCGGTTAATGTCTTCATTAAAGTTTTTCCTTCAAGTCTGCAACTTCTTCCAAAGTCTGGGTTTGGACTTAATGGTCCTGAAATTGTAGGATTGGAGAAGGGTTGGGATTTGCACCGTTATGTGGCCAGGAATTTCTAACAGGGCCAATTTACACTAAGGTTCTGCTGGAGTAATGACTTTACAGCCATTCCGTTCAGTCGCAGGATGGTCTGAAGAAGTGTCCAATCTCCTAGTGGCAACCACATGCAAATGATGGAGTTAGGATGGGGTGACATCACCCATCATAAATTCTGTGACATCCACTTCCCCATCCAACCTTGAAGATTTGTAACACTGTTTAAAAGGTGCAGTTTGCCAGGACCCCTTTATCAAGGCAGAATTACTTTGTTAAAGGAACACTGCTCACTGAGATTGATGTGAGACTTTTGGCCCTCTCGTGGGACTCACTACAGGTACTGCAAAACATTTTGGCCTAGAAATTCAGTTGTTAGCGCCAGCCGCTAGCGCCTTAGTAGGAGAAGTGGGGCGCTAAGCGTCTAGCGCCCGGGTGCGGCGCAATCTGCGCCTCTCACGAACTTCACTCAAGATTTAGCGGCGGCGCAAAACCGCAGTGCCCGCTCAGCTGCGCGCGCAGATCCTGACGTCATTTCATGGTGCAACGCCCTTGGTGCGCCCCGAACCGGAACTTCAGTGGCGCCGCCCTTCTGTGCGCCTGGCGCCCCCAGTGACTGGTTGAGTGGAATGGTTCCCAGTCGCTGCGGGGCGCGGGGGACGCTATTTAAAGGGGACTCCTCCTGCATTATAAGTGGCAGCCATTTTGTGGCAATCCTTCTGTGTGAGACACGGATATTTGGACAGAGACAAAGGGAGAGAGCTTTCTGGTTTGATTGAGTATCGCACAGGTACTTGTGGCTTCAGGCCACAGCTTTGCACTTGGATTTAACTTTCAGTGCCATAGCCTTGAGTCGCCACAAATAATGGGGGCTGCAATGGGTGGAAACGTTGGCTTACTGCATTGCATTCAAAGGGCTCAGAGACGCTGTGAGAGAGTGCCAGTCATGGCCAGACAGAGAAGGGCCAACAGGCGTCGGCACAGGAGGCCTTACCCACCCAGGGTATACGGCCAGCAGTTCTCATATCTGAACATGTCTGAGGAGCAGTGTGTTCGGAGGCTGCGATTCAGAAGGGACATGGTCACTGAGATCTGCCACCTGCTTCGCAGAGATCTGCAGCCACAGCTGAGGAGCAGGACGTCTCTGTCAGTGGCAGTGAAGGTGACGGTGGCTCTCAACTTCTATGCCACCGGCTCCTTCCAATCCGCTACTGGGGACATTGCTAACATCTCCCAGTTCGCGGTACATTGCTGCATCAGCCAGGTGACCAATGCCCTTTTCAGAAGGAGACGTCAGTTCATCTCCTTCCCCATGACCCTGGACAAGCAGCAAGAGCGTGCAATGGGATTTGGAGGAATAGCGGGCTTCTCCATGGTCCAGGGCACCATTGACTGCACGCATGTGGCTTTGCGGGCACCTCTACAGAATGCCGAGGATTACCGCAACCGGAAGGGCTACCATTCGCTCAACGTCCAGTTGGTGTGTGACCACAGGCAGCTCATACTAGCTGTCAATGCCCGCTTTCCAGGCAGCAGCCACGATGCCTTCATCCTGCGCCAGACTTCTGTGGCAGACATTTTCGAAGCCCAGGCTCACCCACGAGGATGGCTTCTCGGGGACAAAGGCTATCCTTTGTGCAACTGGCTGATGACCCCGCTCCATGTGCCCAGCACCCCTGCTGAAGAGTAATACACTGACAGCCATCAAGCTACCAGGAACATCATTGAGCACATAATCGGCGTGCTCAAGCAACGGTTCCACTGTCTGGATCGTTCCGGAGGAGCCCTATAGTACTCGCCTGAGCGAGTCTCCCATTTCGTTGTAGTGTGCTGCATGCTGCACAACCTGGCTATCCTCAGGGCTCAGCCACTGCCAGCAGACATTGGAGGACCACCAGAGGAGGAGGAGGAGGAGGTGGAGGAGGAGCACCAAGACGCACAAAGTGCAAGGGCCGTCCATCAGCGGCTTATTGCAACTCGGTTCTAGGCCCCCTCTCAGGGAATGGCTTGTGCCAATGAAAGAACATGAATGGAGCCGCTCCGCAAGCCCTCAGCCGGTCAAGGCAACAAATAGTTCAAAGTGCAAACATGGACAATGTGATTAAAGAAAATGTTTTACTGTGCAAACTGTGTGCCCTTCCCGCATGACAAACTAATTCAGATAAACCCCCCAAAAAACAGTCAGAGACATAACTGGCTCTCACAACCTTCAGAAAATGAAAAAAACAGTTAAACAAAAATGACCATGATCCTCGGCCTTCATATAAAAAACAAACACAACAGTCTCGGCCTTCATAAAAAACAAACACAACAGTCTCGGCCTTCATATATAAAAAAAACATTCTTGGCCTTCATATATAAAAAAAACATTTGGCCACACCTTCTACTTTTCCCCTGTGAGGGTGATCCGCCTCGCTTCCACGAGTGGCCCCTTCCCGCCCTGAAGCTCCTCCTCAATGGGACCCCAGTGGCTGCAGCAAGGCTGGGGGAAGGCTGCTGAGGGTCAGATGGTGAGACGGCAGATGCCCTTGGGGGATGGCCTGGACCAGCTCTAGGCCTGGAGGGCCCGGCTGCTGACTGCTCCAACTCTGCTTGGGCGGCAGCAGTCTGTCCTACGGGTGGTGGCAGCTGCAGTGGAGGAGTGACAGTGTTGGCTGCAGGAATGCTGCCAACCTGACAGAGCACAGGCACTCCCTGGCTGGCTGATACACTGGCACTCGCACGGGCCAGCACTGCAGCATGCGCAGCAATCTGCTGAAGCACAAACTGCTGGACTGCTGCGGCGCGGCGAGGGCCCCGGCGATGCCTGGCCGATCCAGCGAGGGTGGCAGCAGTTAGTGCCCGTGTGGCCCTGATCTGTGTCTGCATCAGACCAGCCAGTGAATGCACGGCACGACTGAGCACTTGGCTGGAAGCTGCCTGTGCTGCCGCAAAGTCCTGCAGACGCCTTGCCTGTGCTGCACTGAATTCTTGCAGACTCCTGGCCTGTACTGCCCCGAATTCCTGCAGACTCCTGGCCTGTGCTGCCCCGAATTCCTGAGCACTCCTTGCCAGTGACTCTATGGAGTCAGGCATCCTTGCCACTGCAGCCATGAGCTCAGTGTGCCTGCGCTCAGCTTGGGCGCCCATTTCACCAAGGAGCCGCACCTCCTCTGCGCTCACCATAGCAGGACTGGAGGCCGCACTCACCCTCCGGGGAGAAGGCCGCCGAGCTTCCCCACCCCTCTCGCGTTGCTGCAGCCCGCTGGGCCCCGGAGCTTCACTCTCTTCAGACCCTTCCCCCCTGCTCCCCTCCAGGGAAAACCTGTCCCCATTATGGCCATGGGCTGCCTCGGCTGAGGGTGGCACTGATGGGCCAGCTTCCTCTTCCTCCTCCTCAATATCAGAATCACTGACTGTGGCAGCTTGAGGGCCCGCCTCCTCACCTGGTGATTCAGCATCTGAAAGCAGGGAGGCACAAGAGTTGCTTTAGAGTGAGGACAGGGCGGCAGCGAGGGAGGCATGAGTGCTGCAATGCACTGCATTGGTTCGATAGTGGCAAAGGATGCTGGTGTGAGGCACAAGTGGAAAGAGAGAGGTCAAAAAGGTGATGACCTTACCATTGCTGTCCAGAACAGGGTCGGCATCTCCACTGGTGAAGGGGCCAATCAGCTGGCCTGCCATAATGCGCTCCACACGCTGCTCCAGGTCACTGAGCTCTTTGAGGTCAGGACGGCCTCCCCCGGTCCGTCGCTGCCGCCTGCAATTGTGGGCCAGCTTGCCCTGCAAGAGAAAGGATGGCCTCTAAGTACAGTGTCAAGCCCTGATCTTGCCTGCACTGCTTCCCATGGTGGAATAGCCCTGACAGTGTCAAGCCCTGATCTTGCCTGCACTGCTTCCCATGGTGGAATAGCCCTGTCAGTGTCAAGCCCTGATCTTGCCTGCGCTGCTTCCCATGTTGGAATAGCCCTGACAGTGTCAAGCCCTGATCTTGCCTGCACTGCTTCCCATGGTGGAATAGCCCTGACACTGTCAAGCCCTGATCTTGCCTGCACTGCCTCCCATGGTGGAATAGCCCTGACAGTGTCAAGCCCTGATCTTGCCTGCACTGCTTCCCATGGTGGAATAGCCCTGACAGTGTCAAGCCCTGATCTTGCCTGCACTGCTTCCCATGGTGGAATAGCCCTGACAGTGTCAAGCCCTGATCTTGCCTGCACTGCCTCCCATGGTGGAATAGCCCTGACAGTGTCAAGCCCTGATCTTGCCTGCACTGCTTCCCATGGTGGAATAGCCCTGACAGTGTCAAGCCCTGATCTTGCCTGCACTGCCTCCCATGGTGGAATAGCCCTAACAGTGTGTAAAGTGCTGAATGTGCAAGTGGTTTTCATGAGAGTCCCATAGCTCTTGGATGAGGGCTGGGCATTGGGGCTTTCAGGTCCCTTTGGCCAGAAACTGAGGTGCACATGCAGGGATGAACAGGATAGTGAAAGGGTACTCACCCTGACAACCAGAGTGAGGTCATTGAACTTTTTCCTGCATTGAAGTGGAGTCCTGGCAACCATGCTGTTGGGGGTCACCCTGTTTGCCACCTCCCTCCAGGCTTTTCGGTATTCGCTGGGAAGCGGCCTCCTCCCACTGTCAGGGAAGAGGACAGGTCGCCTGCGCTCTACTGCGCCAACCAATAGCCTCAGGGCACCCTCGCTGAAGCGCTCCGCTCACTCCCTAGCCTTCTGCATGGTCAGGGGCGTTGAAATGATGATTCAGCAATGGTCAGGCTTTGCTTCAGGGCTGCAGTGTGCAGGGCGTGGCAGCCAAACAAGTCCACCCTCCCCCTTTAAGAGTTGACCGGCGCCAGCGTGTCTGCCTTCAATCAACAACTCGCCGCACCTGCGCTGCGCCCGCCCTCGGTGTTAGCGCCTCGGCACACCAGCTTAGCACCTTATGATAGTCGTGCATCGCCTGCTTCAGCGCAGCTGCAACCTCTTGAGGCGATGCAACTGAATATCGGCGAAGGTGGCGCTAAGTTGCGCCGGGCACTAAATTTAGCGAACGCCCGGCTGTAGCGCCCCAAACGTGGCTATACTGAATTTCTAGGCCTTTCACTCTTATACTCAGGAACCCTTTCACTACATTTGGTATTACCCTTGAAAGCATTCTATTTCAAGACAATTACTGAGCTAGGATCTGAGGGCTGCACAATAGGCTTCCCAATGGGAGTCCCACTTTACTAGAACAGGCTCGAGAGGCTGAATGGCCTACTGCTGTTCCAATATGCAGGCGAAAGAGGAGCAGAAGGAGGCTGTAAATAAAGCCAAATTAATTAGGCAGCACCAGTCTATCACATCACTATCCATCCAGCAGCATCTACAGACTCATGTTCACTTTCTGAGCCTTTTCCCTGGAGCGCTGTCTCAGAAGACTGCACTTCAGTGCTAAAGCTTTGAGGAGCTTTATTTGTTGCTGCAGCCAGATTTGCAATAAAGGTCCATAACGCAGACAGCTGTCACTGTGTTTGAGAAGGGGACCATAGCTCTCAAGTTTTATCACGCAGGCTCGGTCTAGAGAGCCACTCAGGACTTTTGTCAGATCAGTCAATTTGCTCGGCATTCCTCCATAAGGTAAGTCACCAATTCCCTTATTACTAGGGCTGCTCAATTTTTACAATTTGACAGTGCTCTCACACAGATAACTGAGAGGACCATATATTTTTTCAGAATTCCCCTGGATTCTTAGGCCTATTCTTTGCACAGATGTGGCATTGCATGCTCCAAATGTAAATCCCCATAATTATATGAACTGCAAAGGCTTCCATTCCCTAAATGTGCAGCACATTTTCGATGACAAGTACAGCTTTTTGCAAGTGAATACACAACATGATAGGAGCTTTAATGATGCTTTTATATTTCATCCGTCCAGTGTCTTAGCTCTATTTCAACATCAAGGGCCAGGATGGTTGCTGGGTGACACCCACTAATCCTATGGCTCAGGATGTCTCTTTGTAGTGCTGCATTGGGTATGTTGGAGGGAGGGGAGGTGGTCATGTTTCTACATACTCGGGTGGAGGGGTTGCAGTATCTTTCACCTGGTCAAGATCCCCCATTGCTTTTTGTAAGTCTGTGATTGTTAATTCAGTATCCAGAAGATAAGCACATGGCAAAACTTAGGGGGTGGTTTTGCAGCATTTAGGGGGTGCAAGACTGAGGTCTAACCATACTTGGGAGGGGTGCATTTGGGGGATAACTGGCAGTACTTGGGTCCTGGAGCTTGGCAGAACTAGCGGGTAGGCTGGAATTTACCACACTGGGTCAGGGCTGGGATTGTCAGCACTAGAGTTGAATGGCGTTTGACAACAGTGGAGAGGGCTTAGGTTTAGACGTGCAGTGGGGATTGGGATCTGGAGGTTTTTGCAAATAGGACCTCAGTCTGGCAATTCTTGGGGGTTGGGCCTGACAGCAGTCACAAAAGGCTGTGGGTTTGGTTGTACTTGAAGGATTGGGGTCTAGCTACATTCAAGCCATGTCATGTTTCATTGAAGTGGAGTTTGAAATTAAGTTTAAATTCCCACCCTTGAGCTCCCAGTGCCTTTGTGCGTGTCAGGGTTGCCAATCTGTGCATTTTGAAACAATGGCCCTGAAATTGCGGTATGCATGATGACGTACTCTCAGAGTACATGCACGAAATCTGGAACTTGTGGCCTGTCAATTCATACATTGACAGGCCACATGTGGGGGCCACGAAAAAGCAATCACTGGCACAGAGATGGGCTATTTTCCCACCGACTGGCTAGTGATTGCCCAAGGAAGTCTTACGGTTGATGCAAGCAGGCACAGGGCCTGTTTGCATCAGCATAAGGGGATATCTAAGCCATTAATTAAACATTTTCTTATCCCAAATTATGCACATACACTGTATGAAATGAGTTTGTGCAAATATTGGCCCAGATTACAGGTTTAATGATGTATAAAATTATCAAAACATTTAATTTTTAGTGAGGTTGGTGGAATGAAGGTAATTACAAATAAAATTTCAATTCTGTAAATTGTATAACTATTTACTTTTGGGATTCCATTGTATCTCATTAGGGGATTCTCTTTGTAAATGATTAAAATAGAATTCTGCTTATTGATTGGAGGACCAGGCCCACGTGATCCCAGGTAAGCTTCTGCACCGCCTGCATCCCTGGGACCTGTGGGCCGTTTCGCTGCCCTCTGCCTCGAGGCCTGAGACCTCACGTTTTCGCAGCCTGGTTGCCAGCAAGTACTTCCATAATTCTTTCGCGGGTCGGAGGCATACTCCAGAGGTACGCCTCCGACCACAATTTCTAGTCCATTAGATTGAGGTATATGACGGGAAAGTTGGCTGGCTGGAGATGGAAAAATATGTGGCCCAGGATGTGAGGCCTGATGATATGCACAATGAGACTGGTGGAAGAGGGGGAGAATGTTATTTAATTCATCTTTATAGTTAAATTTATTGAGATTTTATTATGTAATTTTAATATATTTATTATATTATAAATGTAATTGTTGTCTCTATATATAGTGCAGTGGGTCAAAAAAAATGGCCACTGAAACAACTTTAAAATCTTTGGCAATTTGATTGGCTGCTTTTGTGGTACTTGCTGGTTCCTAATTAGTAGCTTTCAGAAACATTGCCCGATTCGATTGGTTGCTTTTGCGTTGGATTATAGAGTTCATGATTGATTATTTTTCCTACCTATGTACAGTACTGTGAACTTTTGTAGGTTTCCTACCTGCCTATATTTGGCCACATTAATATGGTTAACCAGATAGTAGTTACTGAGTTAATTAGATACAAGTGTGCCATACAGTTTTAACACGTAACACTTTCAAGTATAAGGTTTTCAAATTTGATACTTTCTAGTGTGGTTTTTTGATGTGTGAAACACCTTTCCCACACACTAGATGTAAAACTTTTAATTATATTGATGTGTTCAGGGCAATTTAAACTATTGCCTACCACCATCTTCTCAGCACAACTAAGGGTGGACAATAAAATGCGGCCTTGCCAGCGTCGCCCAGATCCTGAAAACTATTTTTAAAAAGCCCACTTTACGGCTGATGCAAAAAATGAGATTACTGAACATTATCATTCTTGCTGTGAGCAGTTAACAGTTAAAATGATATGCATACAAACAGACAAAATAATTAATGCTGTATGATACAAATCCCTTCATAGACAATGCTACTTAAAGGTTGCTGCTTTGAGAAGATCTTCCCAGTAGGTCATATTCAGGAGTATGATTTGTTGAGGTAAATATGCTGGTGAAAGAGATTTTATTTCTTAATTAAATCAGTTAGATTAAGTGGCAACTATGTTTACAATTTTGTAAAAACTACCCCCTTGGGATAATTGCAATTTTTAAAGTTGTAAGTTAATAAATTGGAGCATTCTATGGCAATATTTGCTTTGTCAGTTGCTGACTTGTGAAAGGAGGAAGTTTTCAGAATGAATTGACTCGAGGAAGTAAGAATGAGGACTGGACTATAGACAGAAAGAGGAAGTAACTGCCCTTTTCTACAGCTCACTCTCTTTCGATCTGCATCGAGTGTCCAAAACAGTAAATCTTCAACACCCATTCGGGGATCAAATAATAAGTGTGGACTTTTTAAATCTTTTAATAGACACCCACTGCAGTGTCCTTGAATGCGTGGTGTTTTTCCCCCCAAGTCTCTCTTATTGTTGAGGGTCGCATCGTTATTCTGTAAATTGTATTAATATCAAAAACGGAACCTTTCATTAATTATCTTTTAATATGAGCGGATCGGCCGGTGCCTGTGAGAAGTAGATTCCGCGAGAAAAGGCCGCAAAGGTAAGCACATTGGCATTAAGGATTAGATCAATGGAAAGTGCGGAGTGTAATATACGGACTCACTTGTGGTGCATTATCGCCACATCATATATAGTAATGCAACTCAGAGGAAGCAAATTAAAATTTAAAAATTAAAATGCGCTGCCTTTATTCTAATAAAAAGGGGCTATGTTGTCATTTTCCCGGTTTTAAAATTAGATTTTGTTTAGTGTACATTTCACAGGAATGGAGTTGGGTCGTGTTTTACAACATACCAATTTAGACCACTGTTCCTCCAGGCGTTTCTGCAGCGGTAGGAATGGGGAGGTTGGCTTGTAAAGTCTTGTCCCGGATATTGTTTTCATGGCCTAGATTAAATTGTACTTTTTTTGACAACGAATGAATTCCGAAGTTGTTTGTGTGATACAATCAACGGGCCAGTTCAGTGCAGTGACCGAGGGGACTGTGATCCAGTGGAGTTAGCAGGAGGGTTGCCATTTCAGCCCGGACAAACTCCAGCATTAATGCAAACCTTTAGAAGACTGAGTACAGGTCTGGAAATGACACTGGATCAATTAGTTTGGAGTCAGCACGGTCTTATTGACCCAAGCATTTAAATACTTGTACTTTTATGTTTTCGCAACCCCTTTAACATTGAAATACCGTTGTTATCTTATTGTCTTCATTTTCTTTTTAAAAGCAAAGTGTTGGCAATCTGAAATAAAAACAGAAAAGGGCAGACAGTATCTGCGGAGAGAAAAGACAAAGTGACCTTTCAGGCTGTGGATCCTTGGTCAGCTGAAGGATGATCCACACTCGAAGATCTTGTCTGTTCTCTCTGACCTGCTCTGTGTGTCCAGCTTTCCCTGTTTTCGTTTTCTTTAGTTAGTTGCTTTACACAAAGTTTAATCTCATTCAATGAAAACGTTGTTCCTTAATAGTTAAACACATTTGCGAGAAACCGAAGTGGGGGGATTCCTGCCATTCCAAACTTATTTTAATGATTTAAGAATGTGCTCATCATATCAGCCAGTTTTGGGAAAAAAACTCCATACACAGAATAAGATGCAAAATTCAACTTGTTTAATCGGAACTAATTTGAAAGTCACCGTACGCTGGTAATGCAGACGCATGGTGTTACAGAAAGTATTTGCATTTTATTTACTTGTATGATATTTGAGTTTGTGTCCTCCCAGTGTGGGTTTGTAAAACCTGTTGTCTGACTTTGTAATCAGAAACGACCGAATGTGGGAAGAGACTTTGGCTGTAGACAGGTTGTGAGTGATTTGGGTCATTTTATGTACGTGTGTGTGTGTGTGTGCATATATAGCCATTTTTAAATACGTACATATATAGTTCACATCGACCGCGAAGCAATTTGTGATGAAACCCATGGAAGTGAAAGAAAGCTCAGCGTCCGGGCATACAAGCGCCAAATATTGTATCTGTATTAGGATCACAATTTTGAGAACAAGTAAAACACACATGCTGTTGATTACATTTGCAGAGGATACCAAGCCAGAAAAGCTTCTAAATCTAATTTTCTTCGAGTATAAAATTATGTAAAGTTATCCTCTCTCTTCCTCACTTGTTTATTGAAATCAATGAGAAATGCCGTTTCTTATATTACAACAGTGGCTACGCTTTAAAAGCATTTCATTGGCTGTGAAGCACATTGGGATGTCCTGAGGTCTGAAAGGTACTTTGTAAATGCAAGTTATTTCTTTCAGTTAGTCATGTCAGACACAGTATTTAACAAGTTAAAACCTAAGTCGCATTCATAGTCCCAGTTTAACAGCAGTGTGAAGTGATTTGGGCTTCGCACCAATGTAAAGGAGTTTAAATATGGATCTGGAGGCTGTCTCTGACTTTGGGAGAAGTGGGGTGAGACTCTTTGGAGGGGATAGTCTCAGACTTCTTCCGTTTGTCGCTGCATGGGGTGTAAAACTAGTGCGGCATCAAACCAGGAGGTCTGTTCAACCACCTGAGCACTTTGTGAACACTTCAAACCTCAATTTAATTGCTTGGAGAATGGGAATTAACTCCTTTGGGCTTTCCAAACATTTAAATTTGTAATTATTGGGAGAAAGCTTTGCCCATGCCTGTATTCAGACATGCACACATTTCTCTCTTAAGCAAGACTGTCGCAGTTCTGCCCAGGCAATGTGAATGCAGCTCTGCCTGACTGCAAACCAAACTTCAGCTATTGCTTTCAGACTGGTAGCTGCAATGTGAATGCAACTCTGAATCATTCCAAGTTGTTTACTTATCTCTGAGAAAATAAATTATTATAATATGAAGCCATTAAGTGTTAATTACTGCTGCGGGAAACTGGCTGTCATAGTATTGCTGCAAGCCCTGTATCCCTGTCTTCAACCCAGGTGTGACACCACCCTTTTCACAAAGCACATAAAAGTCTGCATAAATAAATTAACTCTGACGGCTATCCATGCAGCTCTCCCTCTCTGTGTACATAATGCTGATTGATCACTGATTAACTTCTACAGAATCTTGTGATTTCTTTAAACAAGAGAAAAAAAACATACAGTCTATTGGAATGGATTGGGTATTTTATTTAGATTCCCTAAACCAAGATCTTTTCCTAAAATAGACACGAATGTAAAATATAAGGAAGAGGCACAGGTTAAGTCCAGGCAACATTCATTTTTGCATTTTGTTATATTTTTAAAAAATGGAAACTTGGGCTGGGAGAATTCTAGGATTTTTGGCACAAAAGGCACAATCGTCTTTCAAGTTACTTTCCAGTTCCCTCCCCATTAAGAAACATAATTTGCCTGCTGCAGTTACAATTGAGTGACAGCATTAAAATAGAAAATAAAGTATTTGGTAACAAATGATACTTTAAAAGGAGTATGTGCGGTATAAATATTCAGTGAATAGAAATTAATATGCTTTAAATATATTATACATATAAAGCGGTCGATCTGTCTGTCATTCCGTCTGTCTGTCTGTCTGTCTGTCTGTCTGCCTGTCTGTCTGTCTGTATTGTATAAACTCGAAAGTTATAGAGCGTACCTACACGTGTGTTACATCGAAAGAAAGCTTACGATTCCAGAACCATCATAAGCGTATTTACGTTTCGGCCAGACAACAATTGCGCCCGCGGTATCCAAAAAACGTTCAACATTCCGCTCATTATCCGCTCATTAGCATCGAGTGACGTCGAGGTCGACCAATCGTACGGTCGAGCGGCCCGACGGTCGACCAATCGCTGCGTGGTGGGGGCGGGTTCCTGGCGCGTGCGGGCGGGCCCTCCTAGAGTTGAGTGACGGGACGATTGACCAATCCTACGCTTCGGTGACCTGACGGTCCACCAATCGGTGCATGTGTGGGCGGGCCTTATCGTTCTGAACCGAGGTGAGTCGCCGCCATCTTGATTCCAAACTTTTCATTTCTTTTTCCCGCTTTCTGCGTGTTTCTTTTCAAATCTACATTTCCAGCAAAAAAACAGTTGCTTTTAAAAGGCAAATTGTTTTTTAAAAAAGTTAATTAATTTGTACATCTTTTGTCTAACCTCTATAATTTTCCTACCTTTCACCGTTTGTCCAGGCCTCAAAGCCTGGGCGTCTGTTGACCAGCCACGCCCAAGCTAGGCGCCTCCTGTCATGATCGACAAAAGGCCAGCGATCGCCACCATCTTTGTGAAGGCTGGAGGGGGCGGGCCTAAGCCGAGCGTCGCCACCGCCCGCCATCTTAGTAAAGGCAGGCGGGGCGGGAGTCAGCATCCGCGTCATCTTCCGCCCGGAGCGCGACTTGAGTCCGGCCGGGCCTCACGCGGTAGGTTGCGCGGCGGCATCTCTCTGGTCTTGAAGCCGGCTCGGGCGGGGGGGCGGGGCTCGGGAAGGCGGAGCTCAGGAGGGCGCGTGCGCGGGGCTCGGGGCTCCGGAGAGCGGGAGGGCGGGGCTCCGGAGAGCGGGAGGGCGGGGCTCCGGAGAGCGGGGAGGGCGGGGCTCTGGAGAGCGGGAGGGCGGGGCTCCGGAGAGTGGGAGGGCGGGGCTCGGGAGGCCGGTGCTCGGGAGGGCGGGGCTCGAGCTGAGCCATGTCAGTGCGTGGGGGCGGCACAGAGCTCTGCGGAGCCATCAGGTCTGCTAGCTCCCCCCCCTCCCTTTCTCTCCCCTCACCCCCTCCCCTCCCCTCCCCCCTCTCCCCTCCCCCCACCCCTCCCCCTCCCACCCTCTCCCCCCACACCCCCCCCTCCCCTCCCCTCCCCCCCATTCCCCCCTCCCCTCCCCCCATTCCCCCCTCCCCTCCCCCCATTCCCCCCTTCCCCTCGCCCTCCATTCCCCCCTCCCCGTCCCCTTCCCCCCTTCCCCCCCACCCTCCCGTCCCCTCCTCCCTCCCCCATCCCCTCCCCCAGTCGCTCTCTCTCTCCCCCCAGTCGCTCGCTCTCTCTCTCTCCCCCCCAGTCACTCGCTCTCTCTCTCTTCCCCCCAGTCACTCGCTCTCTCTCTCTCTCTTCCCCCCAGTCGCTCTCTCAGTTCAAATGCTTTATTGGCATGAAAGTTTACAGAGAACCATATT
Organism: Somniosus microcephalus; assembly: GCF_052327205.1. Taxonomy (NCBI): domain Eukaryota; kingdom Metazoa; phylum Chordata; class Chondrichthyes; order Squaliformes; family Somniosidae; genus Somniosus; species Somniosus microcephalus. The sequence goes on along the minus strand of NC_140987.1, from coordinate 110,526,312 downwards.
GCCAAAGCTTACATAGCAAAAAGGTACAGTTTTCCAACATTCTGTAGGTGTCAATCGATTTGACATTTGTTGGGTATATACAATATTACTTTTAAACAATATTAATTTTAAACAGTCTTTCTACTTCATTTGGTACGTTCAATATTAATTTTAAACAGTCTTACTTTTAAACAGTCCTCAGGTTGTGACATGTTGTTACATATTTAGCCCCAAGGTATGGTCTGTCTCCTTCTCCTAGGACTAATCTCAATTTTGACAGATCATCCAATTCCTTGAAATCTGGGGTTGTTTGGCTTAGCTTGTTGAATAATATGTTTCTTGATGTGTTGAATTTTTCGCATTTTAGGAGGAAATGCATTTCTGTTTCAACCTCGCCAGCCAGACATTGATCGCATATTCTATTCTCTCTAGGCTGCCAGGATTTCTTGTATCTGCCTTTTTCAATTTCCAGTTGGTGGTCGCTTAGTCTGTACCTGGTGAGGGTCTGTCTCTGTTTTGTGTCTCTGATGGTCGTGAGGTAGTCTGCCAGTTTATATTCTCTTTTTAGGGCCCGGTAACATTCTAATCTGCTTTGGCTTTCGGTTATTTTGTTCCAATGTTCCAGGTAGGTTTCTTTGCATTGTTTAATGATTTGGTTCACTCGGATTGGTGTTTGGACGGCTGTGTTGGTCTGGGGCTGGTCAGGGTCCGGCTGAGTACTTAGTTTCAGTCTCTCTCCTCTCTTCCAACAACAACATTCCCTCAAAAATCCCCTCGGCACCGCCGGGCACTTCAGCTAGTATATATATAAAAGGATCGATCTGTCTGTCTGTCTGTCTGTGCATCACTCAAAAGTTATAGAGCGTACCTACACATATGTTATATCAAAAGAAAGCTTATGATTAGAGAAGTGTGATAGGCATATTTACTTTTTAGTCAAACAAAAATTGTTCGGACAGTAGACAAAAAACGTTCAAAAAATGGAAAAAAATCCGCTCAGTAGCGGTTGACCAATCCCTACCGCTCATTAGCGTTGAGTGACGTGATGGTTGACCAATCCGCGCGCTGTGTCACGGGGGGTGTTTCATGGCGTTTGTGTGGCGGGGCCTAATCCTTCAAACTGCCGTTAGTGAGGTGAGTGGCAGCCATTACAGACCGGCCGGGCCTGAAGCTCAAAAAATTTCTCTCTCTCTCTCCTCCTTCCCCCCTCTCTCTCTTCCTTCCCCCCTTCTCTCTCTCTCTCTCTCTCCTTCCCCCCCCTCTCTCTCTCCCGAAGCAGGAGTACTCCCTTGCGGCCATCAGGCGCCATTCCCCTCCTTCCTCCCCGACCAGCAAAAAGCAAGCTGCGGCTAATCATGACAGGTGAGGACGGTGTTTGTTCTCCGGTGACTCGGTCGGCGTGCCGCAGGCGCGAGCTCAGCTGGGGTGACTCGGGCCGGGCCTCTGACGCTACCCCACGCACGGGGACTCCAGGCCCTCTCTCTCTCTCTCTCTCTCCTCTCTCCTTCCCTCTCTCTCTCCCCCCGTCTCTCTCTTCTCCCCCCCAGTCTCTCTCTCTCTCTCTCTTCCCCTGTCCCTCTCTTCTCCCCCCAGTCTCTCTCTCTCTCTCTCTCTCCCCCGTCTCTCTCTCTCTCTTCCCCCCAGTCCTCTCTCTCTCTCTCTCCTCCTTCCCCCCCCTCTCTCTCCTTCCCCCCCCCCCCCCCTCTCTCTCTCTCTCTCTCCCGAAGTGGAGCTCAGCTGAGGTGAGTCGCGGCCCGACAGCCTGGCCGGGCCTGAAGCGCTAGGCCGTGCATGGCCACCGCGGCCGGGCTCAATTTTCCAAGCCCTTCCCCGGGTGGCAAATTATCAGAATGGCACCGGGCCTGAGGCGCTAGGGAGGGAGAGGGGAGGGAGGGACAGAGAGGAAAGCAGGGAGAGACAGGGGGAGGGAGAGAGAGGGAGAAGGGAGGGAGGGAGAGAGAGAGTGGGGAGGGAGGGGGAGAGAGAGGGGGGAGAGAGAGAGGGGAGAGACAGGGGCAGGGAGAGAGGGGGGGAGAGAGAGAGGGGCAGGGAGAGAGGGGCAGGGAGAGAGAGGGGCAGGGAGAGAGAGAGGGTGAGGGAGGGAAAAAGTGAGGGGGTGGGAGAGGGAGGGAGAGCTCGCTTCCTTCCTTCCTTCGCAGGGGTCCATCGGGCCAGGCCTGAGGTGTTCCTTCCCCCCCTCTCCAGGCTAATCCCGAACTAAATCCAGCAGTCTCTCTCTCTCTCTTCCCCCCATCTCTCTCTTCTCCCCCCAGTCTCTCCATCTCTCTCTTCCCCATCTCTCTCTTCTCCCCCAGTCTCTCTCTCTCTCCCCCCCAGTCTCTCTCTCTCTCTCTCTTCCCCCTAGTCTCTCACTCCCCCGTCTCTCTCGCTCTCTTCCCCCAGTCTCTCTCTCTCCCCCCAGTCTCTCTCTCTCTCCCCCCCAGTCTCACTCTCTCTCTCCCCCCCAGTCTCTCTCTCCCCCATCTCTCTCTTCTCCCCCCAGTCTCTCTCTCCCCCCAGCCTCTCTCTCTCTCTCTTCCCCCCAGTCCCTCTCTCCCCCCAGTCTCTCTCTCCCCCCATCTCTCTCTTCTCCCTCCAGTCTCTCTCTCAATCCCCGGGCCTCTCTCCCCCCCCCCCCGCCCCAGTCTCTCTCTCTCTCTTTCCCCCCCTCTCTCTCTCTCCTTCCCACACAGACAAACTCATTTATATATATAAAAATTATTTCTACTTTTTTCATAACAACATGCCCTCAAAGAACTCTCGGCACTGCCGGGCACTCCAGCTAGTGATATATATATGCACATTCCATGAAAGACTATACTGATGTATGCAAAATAGATTTTGGTGTATTTTTCTATTATCTTGTCCAGAATCTATTTAAATTCTCAGTGGGTTAATGGAGTATAACTAATGTTTAGGTCCTGAATCTTGAATTTACAAAGCAACATGAATTCATTCCACAGCTTCTATTCCCATGATAAACAACATTTCTACAACTACTAGTTTGACGGAAGTAATCCATGTTTTACAATTTGCATAGCAAATATATTTGCATGATAAAGTTGCAAGCTAATAGTTCTTCTCAGTGAATAGAAACCATGCCATCAAAACCTGTTTGTTATATATCAAGTACTGTAGATTCATTCACTAATCATTCGATAAGTCAGCATTTTCCTTCTCTTTTTTTGATGGTATATTATGTTAAACAAAACCCCCAGGATGCTGTGTGTACATTGGAGAATTTCCACCCTGTATGTGACATAACTGTTAATGGAAAATTAGAATAGTTAAGAAGAATATGTATTACTAAGCTATCCATATATAATTATTAATTTTTATAACTGGTTCTTGGGAAAATGCCTAGCACAGAGCCTTTTATGAAGGATGGCAATATAATCCAGTTTTTGATTTAGTTGTGTTTGCTACTAGTGGAATGGAGTTTGTTTATTTAGACATATTACGGAAGAGCACAATATAAGAGCACATTATGGAGGTTAAATTAGCAAATTATTTAATAAACCATATGGTGAGGCAGTCTTCCACCAGATCCTACAATAGGTCCCAAACCCGCGACCTCCACCACCTAAAAGGATAAGGGCAGCAGGCGCATGGGAACACCACCACCTCCAAGTTCCCCTCCAAGTCGCACACCATCCTGACTTGGAAATATATTGCCGTTCCTTCATTGTCACTGGGTCAAAATCCTGCAACTCCCTCCCTAACAGCACTGTGGGAGTACCCTCACCACAAGGACTGCAGCGATTCAAGAAGGTGGCTCACCACCACCTCCTCAAGGACAATTAGGGATGGGTAATAAATGCTGGCCTTGCCAGCGACGCCCACATCCTGTGAATGAATAAAATTAAAGGGCTGGTTTAGAAATATTATCACAATTTTTTTCTTAATTATTAATTGGTCTGAGAATTAAACATAAACATCACCAAATAGTTATTGCTGTTATGATTGGGGTTGATTGGCTAATTTCTCAATTGAAAATACAAATGCAGGTGAGCATCATGGGTACCAATACTACATAATTTATTAATAGTCAATTACAAATTCATTACATTTGATTTGCAGGCTACAAAACAGAAATAATTAAATTATTCTTACAATTACAATTGGGAATGACTAAGGACACTGATAGTCAAAACAGAAACGTCAGCTCAAGACTTATCTTGGTATGGCTCACCTTACGATAGCAGCTTGGACTCTATGTGACCTAAATAACTGTACAACCGGTAAGATCAGTCACCCATCAATACCAATTCCTAATGGATCATTGACAATCATACCATGTACATTTATGCTTCCAATTAATAATTGTATTCTGAAAGTATATTTTGTTTTAAAAGTAATATTTTACTGTGAGCATTCTCAATTACAAACTGTTGGATAGCATATTTTTTGTATGTCTTTACAACAACAAAAAAATATTTTAAAGAAAATATAACCACAAATAAAATCTCAGGGGTTTTGTTTGCTGAAATAAACATAGAGTTGGGTTTCCATGCATGTCAGACACCTGGCCGAGCATTGAGTTCTGAGAAATTCAGCTTTGCTTATATTTTATTTCATTTTCAGTCACATTACATGACTAATGAGAATGAGTATGTTACTTGAACTAGAATATATGTCTGTTAAACATTCTAACAAGTTAAAATTATTTTGAATGAAAAGCAACAGGATTTAATTCAATGACCCAATACTTATATAATTAAAATTCTAAAAATGTTAATGCTACCAGAGAAAATGATATTTTTGATATAGTAAAATTAATGCTTAAAAAACCTGGGATGCCCTTAAATGTATTGTACAATTATATAATTTTACTGAAGCTTAATTAAATGTTATTTGTGTTGAATGTACATATATTTCTTGTATAAAGCTCTTACTGCATAAGGTTCACATCCACTAATGGTAACAAAATGAGTACATAAACACATCAGCCATGCCCAAAATTCCATTACTTTGGGGAGAATGCGAAGCAAGATTTTGCAGCCATCATTGTGTTAGTATAAATGTAATCATAAAACCTGAGCTTTTTAAAATGAAGAATATGTGTGTATGTGGACATTGACAGGAAATGGCTTTTGGGTTTTGCACTTCGTTTTTTTTTTACTTTCTTAGGTACACAAAGGAAATTCATTGTGGTCCAAATAAGTTAACCTAAAATGGAAAAAAGGGCACAAGATCACTTTTAGGCCTCTTGATCAAATATAGTTTGTCTTTCTGCAAAAGCGCAAAGGAAGCTGTTAAAGCTGAAAGCACCTGTGTCCGTTCTTGGCTGCCAGTTCATGCTGGACATGTAGCTGATTTGATCGATACTGATGATAAGAAAGCATGTGTAAGCCATATATGCATATGCACATAGGCTGAGGTGAGTGACCCATGTTGGCTTTGGTGGCACTTAGAGCAGATTTCTGAATGCTGATTATCTTAACCGTTTGATGGTTGCAGTTGCACATAGCAAGTTAGTTAGACTTGCCCTTGCACGTTTAGGTTTTTAAATTGTTTGCGTGGTAAGCTGATAATGGGGCAGCGAGGGAAACCAGGAATCTGAGACCTCACAGAATCACAGAATCACAGAAACCCCACAGTGCAGATAGAGGCCATTTCGGCCCATCGAGCCTGCAACGACACATATCCCACCCGATCCCCGTAACCCCTACACCAACACATATCCCACCCTATCCCCGTAACCCCACGTATTTAATCCCCCTAACACTAAGGGTCAATTTATCATAGCCAATCAACCTAACCCGCACATCTTTGGACTGTGGGAGGAAACCGGAGCACCCGGAGAAAACCCACGCAAACACGGGGAGAATGTGCAAACTCCACACAGACAGTCACCCGAGGCCGGATTTGAACCCGGGTCCCTGGTGCTGTGAGGCAACAGTGCTAACCACTATGCCACCGTGCTGAGTGAACAGAGCAAGTAACTGTGTAGCTCCTTAACCAATCAGATTGAAGGATTGTGAAATTAACAGCACAAGGACTGAGAAGGAAGTGTAAATTAGAGTGGGTGAATTCAATGTTAAATCAGGTACATAAAGAGAAATAAAGAGAGGAAAAGAAAGATTGGATTAAGAGAGTGAGAAAAAAGAGACAGAAAGGAAAAGTGAAAAAAAAATTAATTTGATATTTTTAAAATCTCCAACCTGAAGGAATGAGACTCCACACTTTTAATAGTTAATTTTCAGTGCTAGAGAGGTTGATTGGCAGTAATTAACACTTAGCACGTCGTTAAAAGTGTACTTAGACTGAAATGGGCAAGACTTAACTTCCTGCATTGAGTTTAGTTCATATCTATCACACAAATACAGCAACTTCACGCTATTCAATGCATTTCAATGGTGAGACAGACAGCGAGATGCCATTTTTGTGAAGTTAACAGCAGAGCGGCGCAACTTGGACAGGAACGTTTGGATTTCCACGTTTAACCACGCATCTGCCCTCACCTGAAGTTGCTGTAGCATTTGCTCATAAATAACAAAAAACACTATTAGTTTCACTGTTATTTTAACAGCAAATTATGGGCCAAAATGTTTTGAAGAAGACAGTTACTCTGTCAATATGGTGCACTGAGGAACAACCTTTGTTATCAAAGTGTAGGCAGTAAATAGAGAATTTTACACTTTTTCCAAATGCTGCTCCACCCTTCTCACGCACACTGCCATATGCATTTTCAGAAAGTTTGTGACATATGGTGCCCTCAATTTTGAATTTTATATTTGCATTCTGGTTAATTTTAGAACACTTTCTTTATTTTATAATTGATTTTTTTCATCTAAAATCACTTCTTCTCCTCCCTCCCCCATTTGCAGAGGTACTCCTCTTCCTCCATTCACAGAAGCACTCCTTTCTCTTTATATATATATATATACTAGCTGAAGTGCCCGGCGGTGCCGAGGCTTTTTCGAGGGCATGTTGTTGTTGGAAGAGAGAGAGAGAGAGCGACTGGGGGGGGAGGGAGGGTGGGAGGGAGGGAGGGAGGGAGGGGGGGAAGGGAGGGCGGGGGGAAGGGAGGGCAGGGGGGAGGGGGAAGGGAAGGGGGAGAGGAGGGGAAGGGAAGGGGGGGGGAGGGGGGGCACCGGGGGGGAGGGAGGGCGGGGGGCCCCCCCGAGGGTCGCGGCCGGCGGGGGGCCCCCCTGAGGGTCGCGGCCCCCCCCGAGGGTCACGCCCCCCCGAGGGTCGCGGCCCCCGCAGAGGGTCGCGGCCCCCCCCCCCGAGGGTCGCGCCCCCCCCCCCGAGGTGAAGACCGCCGATTGTGGCTGTGCGAGACGGCCGGGGGGCCGGTTGCCAGGGTGACGCTTGGCGGCCCCCCCCGAGGGTCGCGCTCCCCCCCGAGGGTCGCGGTCCCCCGTGGGTCACGCCCCCCCCCGAGGGTTGCGGCCCCCGCAGAGGGTCGCGGCCGCCCCCCCCGAGGTGAAGACCGCCGATTGCGGCTGTGCGAGACAGCTGGGGGGCCGGTTGCCAGGGTGACGCTTGACGCTCAGCAAGCCCCGCCCCCGGCCGAGCCAGAGAGAGACGCCGCATCTCAGCTCCTGCTGCGCACGCACCCTAGCGGCGCTGGGCTGAGGCTCGGCCCTCCAGCCTTCGAGTGGGGCCGGGAGGTGCCTAGCTCGGGCGTGGGTGCGAAGGAGAAGCCGAGGCTTCGAGGCCTACCTGGAAAAATGGGGAAAGGTAGGAAAATTAATGAGATTAGATAAGTTAATTCGTTTCTAAATCATTTTTTTTAAAAACAATATGTGTTTTAAAAGCAACGTTTTTTTTAAAGACACAGAAAGCGGGAAAAAGAAAGGAAAAGTTTGGAATCAAGATGGCGGCGACTCACCTCGGTTCAGAACGATAAGGCCCGGCCACACATGCACCGATTGGCCCGGCGGCACACGCCAGCAACCCGGCGTACGATTGGTCGAGCTCGAGGTCACTCTGTCGCTAATGAGCGGATAATGAGATGCTAATGAGCGGAACGTTGAAGGTTTTTGGGATACCGCGGGCGCGATTTTAGCCCGGCTGAAACGTAAATACGCTTAAAACCGTCTCGGAAGCGTAAGCTTTCTTTGGAGGTAACGCGTGCGTAGGTACGCCCTGTAACTTTCGAGCGCATACCCGACAGACGCACACGCGATGACAGACAGACAGACAGAATGACAGACAGAAGTACCGATTTATATATATAGATATATATTTATTTATTTATTTGTATATGCAACTCAAAAATAGTAGTAGCAGACACCCAAATTGCACTCTGAATCAGTTGCTTTGCTTTCATTGAAACCCTTTGAATATGCCAACTTCAGCCTTGTAGTTGGAACCAAAATAGCACCCCAAACCCAGAGATATTGTAACAAGCATTTAAACTTTCTTTTCTTTGTACCAGTATAAAGCTGAGCCCATGTTAGGACTGGTAGACTCACAGTGGTAGGTAAGTGAAACAAGACACACATAGATTAGGTGCTCTGGTTCCCTCTGAAACTTGGGCACATGCACAAATTAGACCATCACAATAGTAAGTGAGCACATGCAAAGCTTTAGAGGTGACCAGAACAGGCAGTATATGTTGGATCACAGTGTTGTTGAAATCGCATATTAATACTGGGAATGTGGTTTATTGCATCTTTACTAACGGCATGGACAGTGTTGGGAACAGCACGTATGAATCTGGTATGTCTCGCACACAAGTGAAGATTAATGTAATGGTTAATGCAGGCTGACTGATGCAACTGATCTGCCAAAGCATGAGTAATGTGAACCTTTCACAACATTTGCGAGATCTGAAATTGGGGCGCTCAACAGGGGGATAGCTGTGGCTTATTTCAATGTGCTTATTTATTTGCTTATGAAGAACACAAGCCTGTGGCTACTCTTTCCTTGACACAGTGTGTAGCCTTGTAAAGTTATTGTAAGATTTGCAAGGATAGTAATTTGCAAATTTGGTGTGAAATCCACATGATGAATACTAATAATGTGATTGTTTCTGAAGATCAACACTTCAATATTACCATTGTCTAATCAATTCCAAATCGGAATGTAGCTAAATTTGCTCCATCCTTTTTACAATAAAACCAGGCTTTACATAGTAAGGACTGTATCTTTTGTGTTGAAATGATGCCTTTTGAGTTTTAAACATGCTATAAAGTCGAAAGAGTATGACAATAACGGGATGTAAATGTGTGAAGTTTAACTGTATGTGTGAACACTCCATTTTGACTTCATTGTGAGATTTAGTTTGGTTACTTGAAGTGATGTTTTTACAGTGATGTGAATAGCACATTTAGCATTGTGAATGTAACATGTTCATTGCAGTTTTATTATATCTGGGTAACTTGTTTCTGCTGACACTCTGCAGGGTGCCTTTTGAGCAGGCCGTTGTCAATAGTTTGCAGTGCAGATGCACCCACGTCAAGGCCTTTTGTTCTGTCTTCAGGAGCTTTGAAACTCGCTAGCAAATTTGACCCTACAGCAGGGCTTCAGTTTTCGCAAAAAAGGAGTTTAACTTTGTTGCCTTGAATCAATGGACTTGGTCAGAGGCCTTTAATCACAGCCATTTTTCAGTTGTACACTGCTTTTTGAGTTGTTAGATTTTTGGGAACTGTCAGCTTTTTTGAAGTTGTTTGTCAGGTTTGCTGAGTTTTGTGGCTTAGGTTTTATGCGATCATATTGGATCTGCGGATCATTAGTGTTTGGATTGTAAATAGTGGTTCTGAGTCAATGTATTAAATATTAACATTATGGAGACACAAGTATCAAATATACAGTGGCTCTGGATTCAGGGATTTGATCTGCACAGCTTAATTGCATCAGAATTACTTTAATAGCATGTACGCTTGGGAACTGTCAAGACGTCTTTAAATTTTAGGGCCGCAAAACTCGGAGGTGTAGCGCCAGCCATTAAGGCCGGTTTTGCTGATAAAATGGCGACCGACTTACTTCTGCCTGCTTCTGGTGGCCGCCATTTTGGGGAGGTCGTTAGCACTGCTTTTGCCTGCGCTCGCCTCCCACATGTAAATATGCAGATTGTGACGCCATCAGCATGCAATACATGTATTGATGCACAACTGTGATTTTGGACATTGCCACTCTGCATTAGCCCTCTCCAAACCATGCATGGAAGAACATGCATGCAGCAGTACTACAGAGACGCTGCCAGCACTTCTTAAAGGGATACACACATCTTTCAGGTAAGTTTCAATTTGAGCTTTTGGACTTTTTTTTACATTTAATTGAAGTAATGGCTTGGTGCAATACATTAAAAAAGTTGTTAAAGTGCGCGGCCACATACCAATTGAAAGGTCCCGTTCAGGCCACTCACCAGTTGCTGCCGCTGGAAGAGATGCTGCGCATGCGCGGCCATGCAGCAAATTTAAAGGGCCCACGCAGGGAAAAAAAATTAGAGGGAACATTGGCAGGGAGTGCTGCTGAATGCTTGCAAGGCTTTGGATGTTAAAGGAAGGCCTTTGAGAACACCACTTGCTCACAGTCCTGGGGGCTCTAGCTGCACTCCCCCTTGGGTTGCATCATCACTTGGACATAAAGCAGAGGCAGCAAAGAGGACAAGCTGCTCCCAGAGGGAAGAGGAAGAAGCAGAAGAGGAGGTAGTGGAAGAAAGGTGGCAACCCAGACAGCCCCTTTCTGGCCAGGATATCCAGAATCGAATCATCCGCCCGTGGTACCAGTGAACACAACCCCAATTCCCCTTTCAACATTTGTCCCACACCTTAACTTCCCTCTGTTACTGACCATCACAGTGTCCTCTTGGCCACAATACTGAAACAAAAGCCACCACAAAGCAAACTTTCCAATCTAACTTTAGCCATATATGTATCCAATAGTACATCACAACATCAACTAATCACCCTTGTGCATTCCTTTAGTGACTGCATTGCGTGTCCCTTTGCCTATCCTTGTGATGTTACGCAGTGCTACCCCAGTGCCTGCAGCATTGCTGGTGGAAGGCTGCTGATTTCCAGTGGGGGACACTGCAGATGGCCTTGCAGGACGACCTCGAGGAGCTGGTGACTGGGAATGTGAAATCGAGTGATGGTGCTTCTTCTTCTTCACTCTCCTCTCCCTCTTCTTGGTTAACCACTGGCTGGGCAGGCTGGATTTCTTGGGTGTCTGAAAAGAGGAAGGCACAAGGGTAAGGTTGTGGTGAAGGAAGGGTGGGAAAGCAACTGGTGCATGCTTACACCATGTGCAGCTTGTAAATCAGAAGAGATTGTGGGATGTGAGAAGGAGGATAACATATGAGGATACCAGCATCTTGTATTCTTTCAGCCTCACCGCTGGCCAAGGGCTCAGCCATGCCCCTGCCAAGAATGGCCAGCACTGTCTCCTCCAAGGGTGCCTCGTGTTTGGTTGAGATTGTTAGTAGGTGAGTGATGGGCGGGGTGTCGTGCATTGAGCAGTGTGTGAGGCTAGTGTTGCATTTGGCAGGAGATGACTTTTGAAGATACATTCACTGACCTTGACCACTCGTCTGAGATCATGAAACTTCTTTGGGCACTGGAGCCAGGTCCTGGGGCCGGCACAGCTGGCAGTGACAGCCTTGGCGATCTGATACCATAGCCTTGTCTCTGGAGGACCTCCTGGCCCCCTGTGGGTAGAGGACCTCTCTTCCACTGTTGACCCCCTGCACAAAGCTCAAGTGCTGCATCCGAGACCCTGGGTGCCCTTTCCCTGGCCTGTTGAGCCATTTGTGTTAGTGCTGAAGCACTTTTACCATTTTTATGTGCAGAAGGCAGTTCACCTTTAAGTGGTGCAGACTGCCTAGTTTTGAATGATTCTTAATTTATTTTCAGAAGACAGTTCAGCTTTATGGTCTAGAGACTGACTTGAAAACTAACAGGCTAGCTTTAAGGAAAGACAGTGTCACCCCGGCGACATGACCTTGGGCCTCCTGCTGAGCACACAGCCTGTCAGTAGCACGATAGTCACTGGGCTATGTGCTAAAATCATTTAAAATAGCAGACAGCTCCAAATTGACGTGCTGCCTGTGGTTTCTAAACAGGCATGAGCATATCTCACATTGCGGTGCCTGCGCCCGTTTTCGGGCCTTATCGAGCCTAGGTGTTTACGGGAGATGATAACGTCTAAACAGTCCTGTTCCCTTTTCCACAATTTAAAGACCTTTTGTGTTACATTTTTGGGGGGGTTTGAATATTTTATTTGAGCATAGCAAAAACTCGCAGCTGTGTTTGTATTTTTATTTTCAATTCAACATGTTAAGGATTTATCGTAAGATATGTTTCTCCCACTTCACTCTTTGCATTCTGAAACCAGAATATCAATTAAGCTGAATCTGGATCAAGGGTCACAGAATTTGTCTAACATAGGTACTAAATCCAACATCGAATGTAACTTAGAGCACACCACTTTAGTATACAAGAAATTTGCAACTTGGCTTATTTTAGTCAGATCATCCCATTACAATTAATTGGTGTTTTAATCACTGTGTGGCAATCCATTAGTACTGTGATAAATTAGCTGTGAATACTGAGTTTATCATAATAACCTTTCTGCTTTAACAACAACAACAACGAGCTAAATGTGTAGTTACTTGACTGCATAGGACAATCCCAGTTAACCTGTTTTCACTCCTGTGGAAGATAACCTGAGAACAATATGCAAAAGGAATTTTCACCAATAACGCTGGCACCTATAATTTAAAAACATTTGTTTAGAAAGTTTGAGTAACTTTGAGTGATGTGTATTTTAAATGATTTTAGCACATAGCCCAGTGACTATCGTGCTACTGACAGGCTGTGTGCTCACCAATAGATTATCTCAGCTACTGACAAATATTCTTAGAAGCTAATATCACTTTACTTCCTTGTACTACAAGATCCCAGAACAAAAGTTAAATGCACATTTAAATCTACTTCCTTGTTTCAATCAGTGTATTCTGGACCATAATCTGTTTATTTTTGCCAGCAGTAACACTCTTCTCAGCTCAGTTTAAGAATTAATCAACTTATTTCTCATAGACTTATGACTTATCAGATGAATGTTACATTGTCTGAATTTACCAGACAATTTACTGATGTATTTACCAGTTTCACGTTAAGTTTTCGTCTAAACTTAGTGCTACTTCATGAAAGAGCAGTTCTTACAATTGCAAACTGTTTCACTGTCCCACATGCAAACAGATCAATGAGCTGCTTCTGTCGCTGAGATTTTGGATCAGTAATGTAAAGTCTGTGGGTTGTGCAGTTAATAAATACACAGACTTCAGAAGTAACAAACAAACAGGTCTTTACTATTCGAAGGTCCGGGCGAATCTGCCCCAGCAATCATGCCACAACACTTATATACTGGTGTGGTCACTATCGGTATTACAGTATACAGAAGCCAAACAAATAGTGCCACACCTAAAGTAGTTCCCTTAAAGGTGAACGGTTACATTCAATAGTTCCCTTAAAGATAGACGGGTACATACACTACAAGTAAATACTAAGTATTGTCAACTTTTCATACATTTGCAAACTATCCATGAATTATACAAAGGAATTATGTGCTTTCCAAATCTTTATCCAAAATAAAACAAAAGTGTTTGGAAATCAGCGCTCATTCATTTGATTGTCATTATTGTTTTGCTTGCTCGAAGCCATATCATCTCAGTTCACTCGAGTCTTTCAGAGTTATTCAAGTCAGAATGATCAGGCTGAGTTGAAATCTGCCATTGGATTCAGTAATGACTGACAGCCTGCTTGGATTGCAGTATCAGAGTGCTGAATAATTCTGATTCAAATGTGTAGGCCCCAGTGACATTAACAGTTTGGAGAATGTTAAAGACACATGACTGCTCATAGTTCTGGTACGTGAAACTGGTGTACATTAGACAGCGAGGACGGGAGGCAGTGGCCCAAGCTGCTTTCGCAACCTGCAAAGTTTAGGCAGCGGGTATGGGGACAGGAGGCCATGGACCCAGCAAGGAACCAAACACAGGGGAAAGAGGCTGTCGGCTAAGGAGAGCGGGCCTTGTGGCGGGAGACAGCCGGAGAGGTCCAATAAGAAGCTAATGAATATATAATAAAAGTTAATAACACTTAGATGAACAGATCTGGGAGGTGGACTTTGGAGGGACAGCAATGGCACCTAGTGTTGGAAGGCTTGTAGACCACCTGCAACTTCTGAGACCCCCTGATTAAAGAGCTTCCCCCCAATTTCAGAGACACCATCAATTTCAGAGCACAACCCCCTCTCCCATATACGATTCCCGACACCCCCGGTCGGTCACGGCTTCCTGAGGGTGATGGCACTGAGCAACAGCTGATAATGACCTCCATGGAACAGACCGGGAGTTTCCTGGAATCGGGAGTTCCTAGCCCGACGCTGCCTCCAGCAACCTGGGAGATCAGCGATTTAAATTTCCCGCTGCAGTGCACCCACATGAACAACAGACACTTATGTGTCGTACTGTAAATAATTACTAACTGTTAGCCTGGTATCAGGAATTAGAATGAGGTTAAACTGCATTAATTTTAAACAGTATCATTTCACCGCCTTTTCCATGGAGGTCGTCACCAGCTGTTGCTTCGTGTCGTCACCCGCAGGAAGCCGCGACCGACATCGTATTGGGTGGGGGGTTGGGCTCTGAAATTGAGGGAAGCTCTTTAATCAAGGGGGTCTCTGAAATTGCAGCTGGTCTCTGAAAATTGCAGGTGGTCTCAAATCCGGGGGGCGGGTGGTGTCTGAAATTGTGAAGTTTCTGAAATTGGGGGGAGATCCCTGAATTTGGTGGGGGCTCAAGAGTGGGGAGAAAGGTGGAGACTGGGGAATGGGGGTTCAGGGGAGGGGGTGAGATGGAGACTGGGGAAGGGGGAAAGGGAGATTTGAGGAAATCTGATTGTATATTGTTTTCATTCATTTTCAGGATTTGGGTGTCACTGGCAAGGTCCACATTTATTGCCCATCTCTAGTTGCCTGAGAAGGTGGTGGTGGGCCATCTCCTTGAACCGCTGATAGTGGTTTGATACAACTGAGTGGCTTGCAAGGACACTTCAGAGGGCAGTTAAGAGTCAACCAAATTGGGGTGAGACTGGAGACTAGGCCAGACCAGATAAGGGCAGCAAGTTTTTTTCCCCAGAGGACATTAGCTTCATGGCCATGGATACCAACCTTTTAATTCCAAATTTTTTTAACTGAATTTAAATTTTCAAACTGCCATGGTGGAATTTGAACTCACATTCTCTGGTTTATTAGTCCTGACCTCTGGTTACTAATCCAGTAACATAACCACTAACCACTACACAATTGTATCTCATAAATAAAGGGAACGTAGTTAGTATATATAATGAATTTCAGAAGGTGTTTGATATGATGTCAGATAAGAACTTGTGTGAAAACTAAGTCAGCCTTGGCTGAGTGGTAGCATTCTCACCTCAGAAGTTTGTGGATTCAAACCCACTCCAGGGACTGAAGCACATAGTATAAACAAACTCACACTTCAGTGCAGTATTGAGGGAGTGTTGTACTGTTGGAGATACTTACTTTTGGATGATGATGTAAAGTGAGGCCATGGCACTATATGAAGTTGGCCACAGGCAGTTGACCTGGCCAACATTTATCCCTCAACACCACTAAAAGAAATGATATGACAGCAAAATACTGCAGATGCTGGAAATCCGAAATAACAACAGAAAATGCTGGAAAAACTCAGCAGGCCAGGCAACATCCGTGGAGAGAAATTAAGAGTCGACGTTTCGGGTGAACCCTTTTTCAAAACTGGAAAGGAAATAAAATAGATCGAAGGCAGCTCTTCTGTTGTTATTAAAGAAATGATATGGTCATTTATCTCATTGCTATCCGCTTGCACAAATTGCTGGCTGCATTTCCCTACATTACAACAGTTCGTCCATCTGTTGTGTTGTGCCCTAGGGCAGGTCCTAACTCAAGTATCACACGAGATTCTTGAGCCACTTACTAGGGAAGAGTAGCTGAGTCGGTTTCCTTTTGCCTTCTTCACAGTTTTTATCTGTGGAGTACCTTCTCCTATGTGAACTGAAACCAGTGCTAAACAGCCTCTTTACGACGGGGGGGTGGGTGGCGGTGGGGTGTGCTGCAGCACCTACATCCATCAGAGGCAACTACGTCTGCTGGATATTAATTTAGTATTCAGACATTACAGGAGTGACTACAGTTAAAAAGTACTTCATTGGCTAGGAATCAAGATGTCCCGAGGACACATACACAATGTATAAATGCTAGTTTTCCTTTTCATTGAAGAAAAAGATGGCTAGGGAACAGCAAGCAGTGAATGGGGCTAAATTAATGTTTTGGAATTTGTGAGGTGTGAGTAGTGGTATGATCCAGAGATGTATGATGGGATCTCTTTTGTTTTTTATTTATATACATGATTTGGGAATCGACACAGATAAATGATATTGAAATTTGCTGATAACCCCAAATTAGGAGGCATGGCAAACCATGAGGAGGAATGAAGATCAGACATAGACAGGTTAGTAAATAAATAGATGGCAGTACAGTGCAGAAAAATGTGGAAACGGTAGATTTTGGGAAGAAGACCAGTGAAAAGAAATATACCCTAAAAGGTAAGATTAATAACATAGTAGAGGAAGAGAGAGCTAGGGGTACAGATAATGGATCTTTATGGCTGAGAGTGTAGAGTGAAAGGATCCATAAAAAATGCAAATGGCATTTTTGGTTTACATATAGAGGCATTGAAGCAAGGAAGTGATGTTGAGTTTGCACAGGAGGACTAGTTAAGCCACAGTAGGAGTATTGTGTACAGTTCTGGCACGCCATTCTAGCAAGAAAATTAAAGCCATGCAAAATGTACAGCAAAGATTTATTAGAATGATACTAGGAATGAAAGGTTGTAGTTATGAAAAAAAAAGCTTGCAAAATTGGGCCTTTTTTCACTGGAGCAGAGAAGGTTAATGTGGGGAAGTGTGAAATTATCCACTTTGGTAGGAATAATGGAAAAGCAGAATATTTTTTCAAAGGTGAGAGTATTCAGAGGGATTTGGGGGTCCTTGTACACAAATCACAGAAAGTTAACATGCAGGTACAGCAAGCAAATAGGAAGGCAAATGGCATGTTAGCCTTTATTGCAAGAGGGTTGGAGTATAAGGGTAAGGAGGTCTTGCTGTAGTTGTATAGGGCCTTGGTGAGACCACACCTGGAGTACTATGTACAGTTTTGGTCTCCTTATCTAAGGAAGGATATACTTGCCTTAGAGGGGGTGCACCGAATGTTCACTAGATTGATTCCTGGGATGAGAGGGCTGTCTTATGAGGAGAGATTGGATAGAATGGGCCTATATTCTTTGGGGTTTAGAAGAATGAGAGGTGATCTCATTGAAACGTATAAAATTCTTAAAGGGCTTGACAGGGTAAATGCTGAGAGGCTGTTTCCCCTGGCTAGGGAGTCTAGAACTAGGGGTCCTAGTCTCAGGATAAGGGGTCGGCATTTAGGACTGAGACAAGGAGATTTTTTTTTCACTCAGAGGTTTGTAAATCTTTGGAATTCTCTACCCCAGAGGACTGTGGATGCTCAGTCGATGAGTATATTCAAGACTGAGATTGATAGATTTTTGGGCACTAAGGGAATCAAGGGATAGGGCGAAAATGTGGAGTTGATGTAGAAGTTCAGCCATGATCTTACTGAATGATGGAGCAGGCTCCTATTTCTTCTGTTAAGGGGAATCTAATATAACTTTCAAAATTAGGAAAGATTCTGAGAAGATAAATATAAAAGATTGTTTTCACTAGTTGGAGAATGCACAACAGTGGACCATAAAGTGATGATTATTACTAAAATTACAGAGAGGGATAAGTAGAAGAAATGTTTCACCCAGAGGGTTACCACAGCATGCGGCCACTGAGAAGAGACTACGGGAATTGGATAAATATTTGTAAAGGGATAATATAAAGTAATATAGGGAAAGGACAAGGAACTGGCGATTAGATAGCTCCAGTTAAAGAGATATCACTGGCACAGGCCCAATGGGCTGAATGGCTTCTTTTTGTGCTGTAAATTGTATAATTCTATGATTCTAAAACAATGCAATATGGAGTTTAGACATTTGTCTATGGTGATATGATAAATATTCAAAAAGATTCTCCCAGGTGCAGTTTGACTCACATGCTCATGTGTTGAAGACACTGTGGTAACAGTAAGTGGGCTAGAGTTAGAAAAGAGATGAATATTTTTAAGTGCACAGAACCACAAAAGTCTGCTGGCTTCTAAACCAAGAGATCTGCAGAAAATAGTGTGAACAGCCAGAGAAGCCCCCATTTTTTGTTTCAGTAAAAATGCTAATATCAACACAAGCTCACTGCCAGATGTAGGGCACTGTAGTAACAATCTAATCTTTCTAAATATTGATTTTTCTAAATTAATATATTTTTTTCAGCTATAATCCCTCTTCAGCCATCTGCTGATTCTCTTTTTTGTAAGGATAGGCATTCTGGGCTTTGGCTGCCTACATGGCTGCAATGCAGCCAATGTTTTGCAAAGAGTAGGGACATTGCTGTTGGACTAATCCTGCTAACTTTTGGGTTATCCTTCCTTCCCCCACCCCACCACCCCCCAATTAGCTATGACTAACCCAGGTACCCCATTGAATGAATCCATCTAGTATTCTAGTCAAGTTCGAGGGAAACTCAACTGCTGATAGGAATTGAGTAAATTATGATCATGACTTGGTTTGAACTTGGATCCACAGAACTGCAGGCCAACATTCATTTCATTGCTAACAAAGGGTCAATGATGCTTATATTTGGATTTACTTGGTCAGTTTACAACAACATCTAAAGCTCCACTGAGACCCTTAATGGGGCTCCTTCATGCTGATAACTGAAATGGTTAACACATTGTTTAAGATTTTTTTTTAAACTTGTTTATCAAGAGTTTGCAATTCCTTTCCTTATGAAAGAAATCAAACTGTGAAAATCATGTTTACAATATTTTCTTTTTTTCTAGTGTTTTGTTTTAGTCACGGTAAGGAATAAAACACTTTTCCATTTTGGGTGTCCAGTCTTAGGGCCTAGCATACCCAAGTCAGATACAGCGTTGTTAGATGTAGAGAAAAGTTTCTTCTCCTCTACCCCAACAATGTATCTTCAACACATGTTGAGAAAACATCCTCAACATTGAGTTTTCCATTTCTTCCACCAGCTGTCCTTATGGCCTCTCTGAGTAAGACTGTAATTTTGGTCCATTTTTTGTTGTGGGCCAATGACTTCTAGAAATTAATTTGAGATGGTCCAAAAAAGTTTCATGTAGAACCGTAACAGTTGGCTGGCAGAACAAAGAATAAAATATCAGTCCTGATGTGAAAGAACAGCATCCTAATCCACTGCATGACCCAATGTTCCTCCATAATTACAAATGATCAAGATTAATAATTAAATTTGATCAAAGGACAAAGAAGATGTAGCACTTCACTGTGGAAATCAGTAAAGACTTAAATGAATAAATAACTTGAAAAATCAACTATTTATTTAAGCTTTAGTCAAATGGGAAATATATATTTATGAGCAAGAAATTTATTATTATGAGTAAATGCCTTGGACTTCCTGAATACAATAGTGGCATATATTATTTGCTACAGACAATTATCTCTTCTCCATATAGTTTGATTGTGGGGCAAATAAATAGCCAGAATAAAACTCATAATTGGAATAAAAATAGATGTAAAATTGTATATATTTTCACACTCTTTTATCTTCAAAACCACTGATCCATGGCACGGTGGCATAGTGGTTAGCACTATTGCCTCACAGCGCCAGGGACCCGGGTTCGAATCCGGCCTCGGGCGACTGTCTGTGTGGAGTTTGCACATTCTCCCCGTGTTTGCGTGGGTTTCCTCCGGGTGCTCCGGTTTCCTCCCACAGTCTAAAGATGTGCGAGTTAGGTTAATTGGCTATGATAAATTGACCCTTAGTGTTAGGGGGATTAAATACGTGGGGTTACGGGGATAGGGTGGGATATGTGTCAGTGCAGGCTCGATGGGCCGAAATGGCCTCTATCTGCACTGTGGGGTTTCTGTGATAAGTAAGACACACAGCATGATTCAGTACACTAATGTAAGCCAATACCTTTGGGCTGATGAGTTCTACAGTCTAATATCATGTGTGGATTCATTTTCAGTTGGTTACTGAGTCCTATTGTTTATTCTACATCTGAACTGTCTATTCATGGATTCATTTCTTGCACGTTAATTGAAGCAATCTTATGAAGGTACCATGGTAAAAGCAATGAGAAAAATTGTTTCACACAGCATGACAACAATAATTGAAGTAATATATGATCGAGGAAAAATAATGCAGGAAAAGTAAGAAAGAAAACAACTTAAGCATTAAATACCATGCTGGTGAGCTATTATCTCAATTCTAAATGATTTTTCCCAGAACCTAAAAGCAAAAATGCAATATTATGCATAGCTGAGAAATTGGTATGTTTTGCATTCATACTCATGTATTTGTTGCTTCAGAGTGAAAGGATAAAATACAGTCCCAACTCCTAACTCTTTTCTTGCTGGCTTGAAGTTCATATTGAAGGAGCAATGAACCCAGGAGCTTTAGCTAATTACAATTTTAAAAATTTGAATAAGATTTTGTACCCATTAAATATGAATGGACTGGAATCTAGCCTTGATCTCGTTGTGCAGATGGATTATCTTCCCATCATCATTTCAGTTAACCCACCATCACCAAACAAGCTCCATATGTCGGTTCACATGCATGAGTTTTCTCTCTGATAAAAACTCTGGGTGACATGGTTACTTTAAACAAACATAATTTATAGGTTGTATTTTGCAGACAGTATGAACTTAAAAGACACCTAAGCATGTTGTTCAGTGCACATAAATAATGACATTTCCTATTTAGAGGGGTCTGAAGAATTGTATACTTTAAAATTAGTCCTCTTTTCATTGAGTAATTCCTTCAGTTCCAGGGTTTTGCCAGCTCTGCTTTCATGAAGTTTCTCTCCTTTTGAGTGTTGTCAGGAAAAGCATCTAACAGAAAGTCTCCCTTTGATAATTTGTATGAAACTTTCCCTTTTAATAATTAGGTCTTTCTTTCTCTACTATATAATGGAAATTGCAGATCTTTTTAGGCTCTTCTGGTAGCACTTAGAAGATCATGGGTTCAAGCCCCAATATGGATTTGAGCACATAATCTATACATTGGTTGCAAAGCATTTTGGGAGGTCTTAAGGATGTGAAAGGTGCTAAGCGAACCAAGTTCTTTATTATTTCCAGGACTTACTCGCAAGGTCACTGGGTAGGAGCAGATACCCTGGCTGATTTTTTCTTTTCTTTGTCTAACCCAAGGGTGCTGAGGCCAGTTGTACCAATCCAGCAGCTTCCCCAGATGAGATTAGCTAACTCGTCACTGAGGGGGTGAAATTCCTCTAGAGGGCCATTTGGGGCACTAACTGCAAAAAGTTTGAAAAGTTAGTGCCCGGCGCGAATGATTCTGAACCTCATCTAAATTCCCTGACTTCGCTCCAGGAAGGGAGAGGGCACTAAATCAAGCGCTAATGTCATCAGTGGGGGGCTACAGGGGCGCTAACACCAGACAGCTGCCGAATTTCAGGTGAGTTCCAAACAGATTTGATCACTCGCGCTGTTTCTTTGCAGCTCTTAAAGGGGAGGCCCGATCATTCACCAGATGCTCATTTGCAGCTTTGCTTGCTTCGAGGAGAACAGACACATACTGCAGACCCTTTTCATTGCTCTGAGAAGAACTGCCTAATAACCAACAAATCACACCCTAATGCAAATGAAGGTTCCATATTCAGCAGCAAGCTCTGAAATCTCAAAAACACTTCCAATAATCAAAATGGCTCTTGCTTCTGAGCAGCAAAAAGTTCGATGTCCTGGCCGACACAAACAACAACCGGAAGTGGGCGCCTTTAACTAGCGCTCCTCCTCGGGCCTCGCGACTGGTAAACGCCTGCTGACCCTGTCGCTAAACAGCAGAGGCGCACAGACAGGTGAGAAATGGGAATTTTGCATCGGAAGCGCTAACGGGGCGATGCGCCCAGAGATGACGCAGAAGATCGGGACAAAAACCGGTTGCGCCACCGCTAACCTCCCACCAAATTTCGCGGGGTGGGGGGGGGTGCCAAGCCATTTGCGCCCCGTTAGCGCCTCCGGAGGCTCTAATGAGGGGAACTTCGCCCCCTAAGTATCAAGTCAGGGGGCTTCCTGGTCACAATATTCATTTTAAACATTTGCAGCTATTCTCTATCACCAAGGCAAATTTTTGTTCAATTCATACCTCCCCTTGACGCTATCGCAAACTTTTCCGCATTTAATGGGAGGAATTTTTTTTAATACTTTTTTAAAGTTAGGTTTGATATAAGTGTACTTCATATTTTCTCCTCAGCATTTAATATTATGTTATTTCGTTATTTGGCTTCAACTGGTTTAGTTTCCTAATAACCATTTCCTTCCTAATATTCGTTATTTACTTTCATCAAGTACTACACAATGATTGCAATGGTAAGAATATTGCTGCAATCCTCTGTTGCAAATACCAAGGAGGCCTTACTTGAAGATCAGTTGCATCTGCATTTACCACCACTAATTTGCATTTCTCTGTATTTGCTCTTCCTAATCTGATGCTTTTAGCAATTAATTTGACTAATTTGCTCTTCTCAACACTTATTGACCCCTAAAGATTTATTACAGTAGAATGTTCTGATTGCTTTGAATTTATGTTGGACCTGGACTTCAAATTGACTTTTTTCAATTAACAAATCAATGCACCAATTTCTATCATACAGAGCCCAGTTTGTTTATATTTAACTGTAATGTAATTTTGATGAAAGGATTCAGGATGTGTTCCATTTCCTGATGGAGTATACATATATGGGATATATAGGGGTCGATTTTCATGCTGAGTGCATATTGGCGGTGGGCGGGGCAACTGCTTTGCCACCTGGTGACCCAATCGATTGGTGGTCGAGCCTCATTTGCATGTAAAAGTCAAGCAGCCAGCAGTAATCACGCTGCTCATAGGAGGCTCGCTATTTGGGAGGGCGGTAAACTCAATGGCGCAGGTGCTGATCATGGGCTGCAGCACCTTAAAGGGGAAAGCTGGATGCATCAAGGGATACACAGAGCAGCATATTTCATATCCAGGAATTTTAATGGGCACATCCAACAGCAAGGAGATGAACTTAGAGAAGGCTTTAAAGTTCAAATCTCCCCCAAAATTTAAGAAAATACGAGCGCCAGACCTGCTTCCAGCTTTCCTGCACTGCAGCTAATGATTTCTTTACATAGAGCTGTTAATTGGCACCTCCCAACCTATACTGCCCATGAGTAGTGGTGGCAACGCTAATTGACATGAAAGTTGCATTTTTTTTAAATATTCATTTATGGGATGTGGGCATCGCTGGCAAGGCCAGCATTTATTGCCCATCCCTAATTGCCCTTGATTGGGGGTCCTGACAATGTCAGTTGACCCCATTTTAATGTTTTAATTAGGACCCTGCTTGCTTCCGGCGGGAGTGCTGGACACCTAAATCGAGGTCCACTTAAAAGCTGGAATGGGCCGATCTCTAGGGGTGAGTCGGCTCCACAGTTTCCTTTTCTGTGAATTAACATTTTAAGATGGGATGCAAAATTCAGATTTCAAGCCGGGCCTTATTTTCTGAATGTAGGGATAAGATTTAAAAATTGTAACTTAGTTTTGATGAAATCCTTTGAAATTGAGTCACACAATCAGATGAATATTTGCACTTTATGCCCATTTCTGATCCTACAAGGTAGTGAAATTTGCTAGATGGGCTGAATGACATTGTCATTACTAACTTCTTACATTCCTTGTCCAAATGATTACGATAAAGCTGAAAATCTGCTTTGTTCTGTACAGAAACCTAGTAACTAAATAAACACTTCAGTCTTACAACATGATTACTGTGGAGGCATCTGTTTAATCAGCTGAAAATATTGACAAATCCAGGGGTGAGAAAGCAAGTTAGGTCTGGGAAAACCATAGGGTAGATTTTTGTCTTCACTGCCTGGGTGGTAATCTGACGGAACCCCCCTTTTGGAACGCGTTCAATTTTCATTCCATCTACTGCACATCATGTCCGATGGCATTCAGAGCCTCCACATGTGCGTGATGTTCCTCGATTATCTTTCTCTTCATGGCAGGACCCCTGAGATACCAAGTCCCGTTCACCCATGTGATCGTTGACCTACATTGGCTCCCAGTTAAGCAATGCCTCGATTTTAAAATTCTCATTCTTGTTTTCAAATCCCTCTGTAACTTCAACCTTCCCTATCTCTGTGACCTCCTCCAGCCCCACAAACCCCCGAGCTATCTGCGGTCCTCCAGTTCTGACCTCTTGCTCATCCCTGATTTTAATTGCTCCACCATTGGCAGCTGTGCCTTCAGCCCCAAGGCCCTAAGCTCTGAAGTTCCCTCCTTAAAACTCTCCGCCTTGCGATCTTTCTTTCTTCCTTTAAGACGCTCCTTAAAACGTACCTCTTTGACCAATCATCTGCCCTAATATCTCCTTATGTGGCTCGGTGTCAAATTTTGTTTGATAACACTCCTGTGCAGCGCCTTGGGATGTTACATAGAAACATAGATAGAAACATAGAAGATAGGAGCAGGAGTAGGCCATTTGACCCCTCGAGCCTGTTCCGCCATTTAATGAGATCATGGCTGATCATCCAAATTCAGTACCCTATAGAAACATAGAACTACATGTTGTTGTTGTTGTTGTTGTTATGTCCTCCAGAGACTGACTGTTCCTCAATGGATCAGATTTCTCTTCCACCGCCACAACCTCTGGCCTCCTTGTGCAGTGTGACTCACCCAGTGACAATTCATTATCGACATTATTCATTTCACCCCGAGTGTCTCTGGGCTGGTGAGTGATACTCATGGGATGGATGAGAGAATGTGGGACTTTCCAATGGTGTGCCCAAGTGATGATGGACCTGGAATCTCTTCTTCTGGGCTATCTTCTGTTAATTTCATGTTCTCGCTTTCATGGAGATAAAAATAATAACAAAGACCTTCATAGATATGAGGCAATTGTTAGCAATTACTTTTCTGCTTTTATTAGGACCCTGCACAGATATGATGATCTAGACGAGGGAACTAGATGTAATATCCCCAAGTTTGCAGATGACACAAAGCTGGGTGGGCGTGTGTGCTGTGAGGAGGATGCAGAGAAACTCCAGTATGAATTGGACAGGTTGGATGATTGGGCAGAAGCATGGCAGATGCAGTATAATGTGCATAAATGCGAGGTTATCCACTTTGGTGGCAAAAACAGGAAGGCAGATTATTATCTGAATGGCATTTGATTAGGAAAAGGGGAAGTGCAACGAGACCTGGGTGTCCTTGTGCACCAGTCACTGAAGGTAAGCATGCAGGTGCAGCAGGCAGTTAAGAAGGCAAATGGTATGTTGGCCTTCATAGCGAGTGGATTCGAGTACAGGAGCAAAGATGTCTTGCTGCAGTTGTACAGGGCCTTGGTGAGACCACACCTTGAGTATTGTGTGCAGTTTTGGTCGCCTTATCCGAGGAAGGATGTTCTTGCCATGGAGGGAGTGCAGCGACGATTCACCAGACTGATACCTGGGATGGCAGGAATTATGTATGAAGAGAGATTGGGCTTGTATTCACTAGAGTTTAGAAGAATGAGAGAGGATCTCATTGAAACTTATAAAAATCTAACCGGACTAGACAGACTAGATGCTGGAAGGATGTTCCCAATGGTCGGGGAGTCCAGAACTAGGTGTCACAGTCTAAGGATAAGGGGTAAGCCATTTAGGACTGAGATGAGGAGGAATTTCTTCACCCAGCGAGTGGTGAACCTGTGGAATTCTCTACCACAGAAGGCCGTTGAGGCCAATTCATTAAATATATTCAAAAAGGTGTTAGATATATTTCTTAAGGCTAAAGGGATCAAGGGATATGGGGAGAAAGCAGGGACAGGGTACTGAGTTTGGATGATCAGCAATGATCTCATTAAATGGTGGAACGGGCACGAGGGGCCGAATGGCCTACTCCTGCTCCTATCTTCTATGACTAGTGAGGGCATCAAGGGATATGACGATAAGGCCGGTGAATGGAATTGAGGCAGAAGATCAGCCATGATCTCATTGAATGGCAGAGCAGGCTCAAAGGGCCGAATGGCCTACTCCTGCTCCTATTTCTTATGTTCTTATGTTCTAATATAAGGTTTTTTAAATTCCCAAGCATTCAGCTAGCCTATACAAACTCACTTGGGCTGCAGGCCCTCCAACTTCTGTTTTCTGCTTCTTTTGAGGAGTTGCTCCCGATCTCCATGTCCTCTGCCTCATGAGTTATTAACGCCCTAATCTCTGGTGGTCTTCCGCCTGTTGCCTAGCATGCTCTGGCATTATGAGAAGTTTATTCCTGTATGAAGTGGGAATAGTTTTAATGGTCTGTAAGAGACTCTGCACCTTTTCCTGTACACTGTTATTAACTTTCAAATTGACAAAGAAAATATTAAAGGCTGGGTGAGAACTGTAACTTGAAAAGAGACATTTCACAAGATATGTTGCATGGATGCATGTGAGTAGCTACAGCTGTTAATTCCTTGCTCACTGTGGCACCCCACTAGGGTAATGCTGAGACACTTATGGCATGCAGTGCCCACTTGCTTCTGTGGTTCCATGAAATGAATTAGTCTTGTCACATAGCTGCGTTACCAGCTACCTTTGCTGCTCTTGTCAGATCATTGACTCTTTTGTGACATTGCAGCAGTGTCCTACTGGTTAGAGCTGTTTCATTGACTGTTAATCTTTGTGGTTGAACTCCCCCGTCTTTTTTTTTGCACTGTAAAAAATGCCATTAACGCAATGACCCTGAAAATATGTGACTGTTCCAGTGCATTCCTGCTGTAACTTCAGCAGGTGTCCCCCAGAACATCCAGAATCTAGGCTGGTACCCAGATAGATTGGGTCCTGGCATTCAGCTGAAGTATCCAGATGACCTTGTGAAGTGTAGCTTCTCCTAAACAAGGCCATCATAAAGGGGGCAGTGCCAGGGCACATCCCAGGGCCTCAAATGGACTAAATGACTAACTTTAATCAGACCAGGTATACCTCCCAGACAATTAGCAGATGTAGGAACCACCTGGGGGTCCAGACCGGGATTGTATCCTTGACTCCCAAAGTGGCCCCCTTTGTAATAAGGCAGCTCTCTGTTGTTTCCTGGAAATCCAGCCCCCCAACCACCTCTGCCCAACTTTCCAGTATGTTTTCAAATGTTGGGCATCCTAAATGTGCCTCTAGTGGTATAGGTGCCTGTTGTTGTAAGTTAAGGGAACTCCTTAGACCCATGCGACAGAGATTTTGGCAGGTGCATCTGTGCGCTTACACGGGGATTTTTGGGGCCACTGTACTTAAAGGAAGTGAAAGCATGGCAACAAGCAAAAGGTATACAGAGGTTTTAAAATAAAAGGACTGCTGAATTTCAAGTGCAGAAAAAATAATAATTTCTTCAGCGACCACGTTGAGTGTCAATAAGTTGAGCAAAATCTAAATTACCCTCTGGGCTGATTATTACAATTCTTAATGGCTGGCATCACACCTATGTATATCTTACCTACTGTAGTATAATTAGATGTATTCCATTCCATGTCTTGTGCAGACACAACCATTCCCTTAGCTTTAGCTAATGCATTTTAGTTCTTTGTGATAAGTCAGCTTGGTGTTAAGACAGGAAGGAGTACTGAATAGAGTCTGAGCACATGGCTGTAAAAGATGGTACTATCAACAGATGTGCAATATATTGGAATTGTTTTAAATAGAATCATGGCCCATGTCCCTTATTCACAACACCTACCAGGTGCTGTCTTTAAGTGCAACATTGTAATTTTATGCAAATTTTTCAATCAGACAACTTTAAGCTAAAGAGAATTGAAACTGTTGACCTACATGTTTTTTTCAGTTATAGAGTCACACTCAGTTTAGTGGAATAGAATACACAAGGAAGTGAACGCTGGTTGCCTTTTGCAGCCACGTGGGTAATTATACATTTTGAAGAATTTATCAAAATGTTTTTGCTTTGTAAAACCATAATTTGCTTGACAGAGATATTCTGCTGCTGTCATGGGTTGATAAGGGCTGTCTCAGTCACTGTGAGACATAATGATTAAATAATTGTTTTAAAAATTGCCAAGTTATACTTAGCTCTGCTCTTTTTTTCAGTTTTCTGCTGTTCTTTCCTAAAGGGCTGACTGTGGTGGGGTAAAGTTCATCACCCAGCCTACAATACCTCACTCAAGTGGCCATCCTTCATTGGGAAACTAGACCATGAGGCCTGGATTTTCGTAGGCCTGTTGAAACTATGGCAGAGTGGCACTTCAACCCACCTATGTGCTCCCACCAGCAACTGACTGCCTTTTTCCAGGAGCCCATAATTAAATATGCAGGGCAGGTTGAAGGTCGGAATCTGCCCATTGAAGGTTCTCCACAGCTGTGAGGGAAAGGCGGGAAATCAGGTTCAGCTGCAGCAATTAAAAGGCTAATGCAGATTAAAGGGCCAGAAGGCAATCCAAGTGTTAAGAAGATAGAACAAGAGGGCAGTGAGAGGTGAATGGCAGAAGGTGGATCAGTATCGAGAGTCTGCTGTGGTCAAGGCTGCAAGATTCTCAGAAAATTTCATGGAGGTGATATTGGCAGAGATGAGGGTTAGGAGCCAAGACAGGAAGCCCCAGAAAAGGGTGATGCTGACCGAATGGAGAGAGGTGGTGCTGGTAAGTTAATGCAATATCAACCACCCCACAAACAGAAATACAGTACCGGAAATCTTTTAATGGTTGCACTAGATTGGCCAAATTAAGTGAAGGCACAAGTATCCGTACACATTTTAAATAATAGCTCACTTCCAACACCATCTGTATCTATACAATGTAAATGAAGAGGTGAATGAGACAGTTATTATGACCAAATTCTTCTAAAACACTAAACGCCCTGCCCTGCCCCCCACTTCACAGCCACACATCCCTCTCCCACCATTCCACTGTTCTTTATATTACTTTATGAGATCAAGGGTGGTGTGTTTTGAGTGAAAAGTGAAGAGATTGCTGTGTAGCAAACTGAAAGTGCAAGTCTCCGTGTGGGGACAGACTTCAGGTAGGCGCGGATTTATTTTGCTGGTAGGAGGCTTTCGCCCGCAGGAAGCCTCCGACCGCAAATTCAGGGCCAATCATAATGGATTGCCTGCAGAAACCTTGGTGACATTCAAATTTAAGTTAATCACTCACCTTTCTGTATATTCTTGTACTTTGCAACAGAAACAGTCGCCCATAATCAGCAGCAACAAAGTGCCATGAGTGTAGGAAGGGCAACCATCAGGTTCTTAAGTAGGCATAAGAAGGATGCTGTACAACTCCTGGGCAGACACACCGGAGAGGTAGTGGGAAATGGGGAATTTGGAGGAAAGCAGGTAACATTCAGGTTGGTAATGCAATTGCTCATCTGCAGTTTTTGGCCAGGATTATGGCTGTGAATGATGGAAAATGATGGCAGTGAGGCCTATTGCTGTCTCACTGCCCCAATTGGGATTTTCCTCCCTTC
This sequence comes from Somniosus microcephalus, assembly GCF_052327205.1. Classification (NCBI taxonomy): domain Eukaryota; kingdom Metazoa; phylum Chordata; class Chondrichthyes; order Squaliformes; family Somniosidae; genus Somniosus; species Somniosus microcephalus. Next base: position 110,496,767 of record NC_140987.1, on the reverse strand, counting down.
ACCCCTGCCAGGACTAGTGCTGACCATTCCTTCTCTGCCTGCCACATGCAAATAGAAGCTGGGGTCAGGGCCCATGTCCCAGTGATTTCCCTCCTGACTGGAAGGTGGAGGTAGGCCCCAGGAAGCAGTTGCAAAAGGATCTGAGTTCCCCCAGTGGAGGGAAAAAGCTGTATAAGTATCCTGTTATCCCTCCAGGTTGGGCCCAGCACTTACCGATTGAAGGTCTTGATCTTGGCTGAGGCCTTCAGTGGGAGTTATACTGCCATCTTCAGGTTAAGTGTTGCACATATCCACCTGACCAATTATTTTCTTGTCCATGTTAGAAAACTATGTATATAGTTGCATCATGCAACACCGTAGAGCACTGATGTGCTGTGTGTGAACTGGCACGGCAGGGGCTTGTGCCTGCAATCTTCTGCATACTAAGTTATCAGTTGCAGCCTTGCCCCAATGGTGAAGAATCAAGCCAAGCAGAGCCATATGCTTCTGCACAAGATTGGAGAGGCATCATCATAAGAATAAAGTCACCCCTGAGCCACTCTGGTGAATCTTCCAGCAGCTGGTCTCAGACTGGAAGAGGGTTTCTTTCTTGCCTTCTGACTTCCTGATATCTTTCTGGGGTCAGCTGAGTGTCTGGAATACATGGAGACCATCACCATGTTCCAAACGAAGCTACGGTGAAATCCACATAAGTATAGGTTCTGTTGATGTGGAGTGTATACACCCCACTGACCTAAGCCCAGAGCAAAGGCTTAGGGACCAACAAATTTGTGCAGCGATACTGCCGGAGTTTCTAGCTAAAATGGCACAACTTAGTAGTGCAAAGCAGTGGTATGCTTACTGGTGTTCATCCAGCTAGAACCTTAGGGCTTTGGTTTGCAGGATTACTGGAGCTACATGAGAAGAACCCCAGGTCTATGTTTCATAAATAAACCACCTGACTGGACAATCATCATCAACATCACCCTGAAGTACTGCAGATTGGGAAGACTCGGGTATTGGGTATCCAGACTACCACACATAATTGTTTTGGTTCTAATCATCATTGATGTCATCTTGGAGCCAACTCCATCCCAAAGAGATGCTGCTTACCTCTCCCAAAGGAGGATAGTCATTAGTTGGTCATTATGCAACTGGCAAATATGAGTTTGAGCCTTTGCTGGGTGGACAGCAGGTACTGAGAACCCCTTCCAAGTGGCATAGTTCACCACAAAATATGTGAATGCATTGCCACTATCCTCCTGACCAAGCATGGAAGACCCCATATGCCATGGTATATTGGTTCCACTATTTGAAGGGGCTGTGCTTCAGCAGCAACTGCTTCTCTCTTCAACCCAATCAATATAAGCACCAAATCCTGGATGTGTGACGGTACTTCTGCATAATTAGGTCCCAGATATCTCAAGCCTCAAAGTTTTCTCAACGGCTATATGATGACATCTCTTTTCAGTGTAATGGCATGATCTATGCAATACATGTGAGCCACCTTGGTCTTCTAGATGTCCAAAACAAATGCTGCAATTCAGGCTTGTGCAGCACCAACTGTTTAATTTAGGTACTCTTGTAAAGAGCTTTGGCAAAGAGTTGCAGCACCATGAGGCTGACGTCTACTCCAATGTTGAACGTCAGCATTTTACTGGCATCCAGTACACAACTTAGATATCTGGAAAATTATAAACAAAAATTGGCCTCAGTTCAGATCATTTAGATTTGGAATGCTTTGGAAGCTATAGTAAAAGTTTATGCGTCTTCAAATGTTGCCATCTGATGCTCGTGGTTTGAAGGGAATGTTTGGTTTGTGTGATTTTTAAAAAAATCTATTTGCCTGGCCCACTAGTTTGTGCCTCTTAAGACCTAGTTATATTTTGCAGGAAAGGGAAACAGAATAGAGGTTCAACTCAATATTCTGTGGATAGCACAGAATCAATACAGCGGGAGGAACATGGATATTGTCATGTTAAATCTGCCAAAAGTTTACATTGTGCTGCCGTCTAATTTTCCCAGAATAAACCCTACCCGGCAATGTACTGGGACAAATTTAGGACAAAGTAGTTGTTTTGCTCACACTGGGAATATAAGATTGAATAGAGGCAGACATTAGTGATGCTGCTGCCTTCAATAGCCTGCATCAGCAGGATGTAAGACACTAATCCCCATCAATAAATAGAGCAACACAAGATGTTTCAGTTACTAAGCATAATATCAGTGACTCTTCATATCTTGAAACTAAACTCAGAATAGCCACTGGCATGCTAGAAGGTTTAAATAGATCTGCAAAAAGCAGCAGTTTATAGTGTTGAAACTTAAGGCATCTGGACTTGACAGTTCTGACTGTAGAGAAACCACAATACAGGAAATCATGTGGATTTATCAGCTGTTCCCTTGTAAATGTGCTGTGCTTAAAAAAAAAAAAAAAAAAAAAAAATGCAGAACCTGCAGAGCAGGAAGAGAAACCCCCTAATAAAGTACAGTAAAGATGTGATACTTTTACAGAGCTTCCAACTCACACTTATATCAAAGCCAGTGGCTTCATTACTGAACAGCTGCCCATAGTTCTTAATATTAACACACTTACTGCATTGTTTATGTTAAGTCTGTGTGTTCCAGTTATGGTTAATATGAATCACTGCACACAGACCACAAGAATAACTTTAACAGGTCTTTATTAGTTGAAGGTCAGGGCTGAACTGAATACAATATTATTACACTGTGCTTATATACCGGTGTGGTCACCACCGGTATTACGTATACAGCAGCCAAAGAAAGTAGTACCTTTCTTAAGGTGGACCAGGCTTAAGTTCTCTTAAGGTGGAACAGGTTACATACACCACAATCCTCCCTTTTTAGCTTAACAGTCATATCCCCAAATAAACATAACATATATACATATATAACTTCAGGTATAACAGTTCAAAGGTTCAGTCTCTCAGGAGGCTTTCTGATTCGGCTTGGATAATGCCTTTCAGTGGTCTCTGATTCTTGTTGTTGAGGTGCCTCCTCTAGTTGGTTGCCAATGTATTGGGTGTCATCTTCATCAAATACATTCTCGGCCGAGGTAGATGCTTCAGGTTCATGAACGTCTTCCACAGCTGTCTCTGTCACAACCATGGGTTCGACCCTTGCTCTCGACTCTACCAGTTGATCCGCATGACGCCTTATCACATTATGACCAATATCTACTGTGTACATCAGAGGTCCTTGTCTGGCCCGGATTGTTCCGGACTGCCATTTGTCGTTTCCATAGCCCCTTGCCATCACTGGTTGTCCTACGTCGAAAGTTCGAGTGGTCTTGCTGTTAATATGCCGAAACTGTTTGTTTTCCACTTCCCTCCGCACATTTGGTTTTAACAAGTCCAACTTGGACCGCAACCTCCTGTTATAAAACATCATAGCAGGACTTTGGTTAGTCACGGCATGATCGGCGTTTCTATATGACATCAGGAACTTATCGACCTTGTGTTGCAGCGGAATCTGATCATCATTCATGGCCTTAATAGCCTTTTTGAATGTCTGGACAAATCTTTCAGCCAACCCGTTTGTCGCCGGATGATATGGGGCAGAGGTATAATGTTTAACTCCATTCTTCTTTAAGAATTGTTGGAATTCTTCCGATACAAACTGTGGTCCGTTGCCCGAACAGATCTGTTCTGGCAATCCGTTCCTTGCGAATATTGTTCTTAACACCGCAATTGTCTTTTCTGAAGTAGTGGTATTCATCTTGATGACGTCTGGCCATTTGGAATGTGCGTCCACCGCGATTAGGAACATGGAGTCCATGAATGGACCAGCAAAGTCAATGTGTACACATTGCCATGGGGCTGAAGGCCATTCCCATGGGTGTAGCGGTGGAATCGGAGGTGCATTTTGCACTTTTTGACACCCAGCGCAGCTTTTCGTTAACTCCTCAATCTGTTGGTCAATACCCAGCCACCATACGTAAGCCCTAGCAAGACTTTTCATTTTAACTCCCCCCAGATGACCTTCATGTAGTTCTTTTAAAACTCTTTCCCTTAACTTGGGAGGAATAATCACTCTTGTCCCGTACATCAAAGTACCATGGCAGACGGACAGCTGGTCTCGCCTTGCCGAGAATGCCGGTAACAGAGGATCACCCCGTGCTGGCCATCCTTTCACTGTCACCTCGTAGACTCTGGACAGTGTCGGTTCGTTCCTGGTTTCTCTTTCAATACTTGCGTTGGTGACAGGTATACACTCGATAATGGTCGAATGAAATAACTCAACAGGGTCAACTTCCGTCGTGTCTTCATCTTCAGGTAGTGGCAGGCGCGACAGGCCATCAGCATTGCCATGCTGTTTCGTACCTTTGAATTCTATCTGATATTGATGTGCCCCTAAGAAAAGAGACCATCTCTGGAGACGCTGTGCTGTCATCACCGAAACACCCTTCTTAGGGTTAAAAATGGACACCAACGGTTGATGGTCCGTCAGAAGTGTGAACTTTTGGCCCTGTAGGTAATGATTAAACTTCTTCACTCCCCATACAAGGCTAAGGGCCTCCCTATCGATCTGCGCATAGTTGCGCTCAGCGGAGATCAATGATCTGGATGCAAACGCGACTGGCCTTTCCGTGCCATTTGGCAATTTATGTGAGAGTACGGCCCCAATACCATATGGAGAAGCATCACAAGCCAACCGAATAGGCAGTGTCGGGTTGAAGTGAGCCAACACTTCCTCTGAGGTGATCAATTCTTTGCTTTTGCGAAATGCCTTCTTACAGTTTTTGCCCCAGTCCCATGGTACCCCTTTCTGTAAAAGAGCGTTCAACGGATGCAGCACCGTGGATAGATTTGGCAGAAATTTATGGTAGTAGTTAATTAATCCTAGAAACTACCTCAACTGAGAGACATTCTCCGGAGCGGGAGCCTTTACAACTGCCGCTATCTTGTCAGGAGACTTATGAAGCCCCTCCCGGTCAATGACATGACCACAGTACGAGATCCGCTTCTGGAAGAACTCACATTTCTGCCGATTTACCCTAAGTCCATACTCTTTCAGTCTGTTGAGCGCCAGTTCCAAGTTAGCGAGATGCTGTTCATCACCATCACCTGTGATCAGAATGTCGTCCAGGTAACATTGTGTGCCTGGAATTCCCTGTAATACCTGCTCCATGGCCCTCTGCCAAATTGCTGGAGCCGATGCCACACCAAAAACCAGCCTATTGTACCGGTACAACCCTCGATGCATGTTGATCGTGAGGTATTGGCGTGACTCTTCTTCAACCTCCATCTGCAAGTACGCCTGCGCCAGGTCTATCTTGGTGAAGTGTTTCCCGCCAGACAGTGAAGCGAAAATATCCTCAATCCGTGGAAGCGGATACTGCACCGTGTGAAGCACCGGATTAACGGTGATCTTGAAATCTCCACAGATGCGAACCTTCCCTGGATCTCCTGGCTTATTGTTCGCAGGACGTTTCATAACGGGAACAATGGGCATAGCCCACTCACTCCAATCTACTTTAGACAGTACCCCTGAACGTTCTAGTGCTTCCAGCTCCGCTTCAACCGCAGGTCGTATTGCATAGGGTACCGGTCTGGCTTTAAAAAATTTTGTTTGTGCATGTTCATCAATCTTGATGTTTGCCGTAATTCCTCTGTGTTCCCAGTCCCGGCTGGAACACCTCTTTAGCCTCATCCAATATTCTGGACAATCGTTTAGGTTTGACAGCTGTTTCCCCGGAATCTACCGTTAGTGCTTTCAAGGAGTGCCAGTCCATATTCATTTTCCTAATCCACTCCCATCCTAGTAGTGGTGGACCTCCTTCAGGTAGCACATATAAGTCCATTACTTGGCTTCCTTCGCCCTTGTGGACCAGTTCTACTTCTATTTTTCCGATGGGGTACACTCTTTGCCCCGTGTACATTTTCAATGTAATCTCCGTATCCTGTAAGGGAATATGTTGGAATAACCTTCTGTAATCTTTCTTATTCATGACCGTCAATGCCGATCCAGTGTCCAATTCCATTTTTACTTGGACTCCTGCTATCTTAAGAGTGACCCAAATTGTCTGGAGGTCTGTATCCTTACCAACGTTGTGTATTCTTAAGCTATCCAGTTCATTACTGCTAGCGTCTGAATCTGACTTCTGTTCAGTCAAACTGTTCTTTGTCACCTTGTGTACCTTTGCATATTTTCCTTGTGGTGACTTTTTATTGCTGGTCTTCTTTCCTGACCGGCATACTTTAGCTATGTGGCCAAACCTGACACACGTTCTGCATTCTTGGTTTTTAAACCAACACTGGTTCTGATCGTGCATTGTCTTTCCACAACGATAACATTTGACAGAACTCAAACCCAATTTGTTTGTACCGAGTTCCGGTGGCCGTAGCTGCATTACTGCCGTGCCTCTCGCTGCGGCCTCGTGTGCTGCTGCCATAGTGACTGCCTTCTCGAGAGACAGCTCATTCTCCTCGAGCAGTCGCCTTTGTGTATCCTGTTTAAATAAACCACACACAAATCTATCTCGAAGTGCCTCTGTCAGTCCCGTTCCAAACTGACAATATTTTGCTAGCTTACGTAATTCCATCAAATATTCAGCATTGCTTTCATTTTGCCGCTGTCTTCTATCGTAAAATTTAAATTGTTCCGCTAGCATCAGCGGCGTGGGGCTAAGATGATTTTTTAGGACAGCAACAATCTGTTCGAACGTCTTATCCGCCGGTTCATCTGGTGATAACAGGTGTTTCAATTGCCCGTATGTCTTCGCACCCATTAAGTTTAGTAATGTTAGTGCTTTATCTGTCTCAGGAATTTTATTTGCCTTACAATAGTTTTGTATGCGTTCTACATACATAGCCCAGTCTTCTATATCACTGTCGAAGGCATTAATGTTCCCATGTTTAGGCATCCTTGCAATCTTCTTGAGAAACAAAAAAAATTCTCTTTTATTTTAAAATGGCGGTTTCCCGCGCTTGTCTTCTTCCCCCGCCTACTAAAATGGCGGCTTCCCGCGCTTGTCTTCTTCCCCCGCCTACGAAAATGGCGGCTTCCCACGTTTGCCTTTCTCCCCCGCTGGCTGTAATGGCGATTGCCGTATTGCTGCCGTTCGCGCCTCCCCAGCGGTTCTCAATTCGTGCCTCCCAGCCCCTCTTGCAGTTCGGTCCTTTCCACCGGCTGCGGCTGAGTTCTCCGCGGTTTTTTAAAATTTTCTCCCGCGCCTTACGCTGTCCCGGTTGCTGCGCCTCGCGGCCTTGGTAGCTGCCCGGCCTTTTTCACCGGTCGCGGTCGAGCTCTCTCTCGACGCTGTTGGGTCTCCCAGCCCGCTTGCAGCCCGGTCTTTTACACCAGCTGCGTTTGCATTCACCGCGGCTCCCGTGCCTTACGCTGCCCCAGTCTCAGCGCCTCTGGCCCTGACTTCTGTCCGGCTCTTTTCCCCGGCCGTGGTAGAGTTCTCCGCCCTTATATCCTCCATTTTCCCTCCCCTACTCCACAGCCAACGTGGCCGACTTGCTGCTCGTTGCTGATCGGCTTACCCACCACCGTGGTAGAAGGGATGATCACTGCCTGTCGCTGATGGAAGGCTTCGTGTCAGGATTCTTCCTTTGCTCTTCAGACCCGAGTCTTTTCTCAGCAGGATGATGAGGGTGGATGCCTCTTCTCGACGCCCGTTAAACTGCCTTGGATGTATCTCTGCCGCAGGGTAAGATCGTACTCGTCGCCACTGTTAAGTCTGTGTGTTCCAGTTATGGTTAATATGAATCACTGCACACAGACCACAAGAATAACTTTAACAGGTCTTTACTAGTCGAAGGTCAGGGCTGAACTGAATACAATATTATTACACTGTGCTTATATACCGGTGTGGTCACCACCGGTATTACGTATACAGCAGCCAAAGAAAGTAGTACCTTTCTTAAGGTGGACCAGGCTTAAGTTCTCTTAAGGTGGAACAGGTTACATACACCACAGTTTAGTTTACTGTTTATATTGTATCAAACAGAATAAATTAAGGATTTGTGACCACACAGAACCCCTAGGGACCTAACTCCCCAACCAATTTGATTCCACCTTCATCTCAGGTTATCATCATCATAAAGTGTTCCTTCATTTGGGCAGTCTGTCCTTAAGGTATCACACTGCTAAAATACAGCTCACAAAAATAGCCCACAAAAGGCCAAACTGAACGGAAATCTTTGGCCTCATAGATCTACAAGCTTCTGACACAAGCTTTTCACTGCATGAGCAGAAATCCTATTTGGCGTAACTGGTTCTGCAGGTGGTTAATCATGCAAGCAGGGACTGGATAATTATCATTTACTGAAATCACAAGGTCCTCACTCATAATTCACACCAAACCATTCCAATTGGCATTTGTAGCGCTTAAACAGAATGTGCAAGAACTTCATCATTCATTCATAATGGATGTAAATGAGAGTATTGCTATGCAGCCCTCCATTTTCTATGTTTCGAGCAGAAATCTCCAAGATAATTGCCATCTGGTGCATTATATTTCCAATACTATGCAGGCTAATCATATGGAGGTGGAAGAGGACAAGTTAAAAAGCAAAAGATGAGTCTAGATGAGGTGTAAATGAGAATGGCGGAATCATCAACAGCTGCCATGTGGAAAAAAAAATAGGAACAGAGGTTATGGTGTGAAATTGTTGAACTCGATGTTGAGTCGCGAAGGCTGTGAAGTGCCTAATCGAAAGATGAGGTGCTGTTCCTCGAGCTTACATTGAGCTTTGTTGGAACAGTGTAAGAGGCTGAGGACAGAGAGGTCAAAGTGGGAGTGAGGCAGAGAATTAAAGTGACAGGTGACCGGAAGCTCGGGGTCACCCTTATGGACTGAACAGAGGTGTTCTGCAAAGCGGTCACCCAATCTGCGTTTGGTCTTCCCAATGTAGGGGAGACCGCATCGTGAGCAGCGAATACAGTATACTAGATTGCAAGAAGCACAAGTAAATCGCTGTTTCACCTGGAAGGAGTGTTTGGGGCCCTGGACAGTGAGAAGGGAGGAGGTAAAACGGCAGGTGTTGCATCTCAAGGGGAAGGGGTGTTGGGGGTGATAGAGGAGTGGACCAGGGTGTTGCGGAGGGTGCAGTCCCTTCAGAATGCTGAAAGGGGAGGGGAGGGGAAGATGCATTTGGTGGTGAGATCACGCTGGCGGTGGTGGAAATAGCGGAGGATGATACCTTGAATGTGGAGGCTGGTGGGATGACAGGTGAGGACAAGGGGAACCCTATCATGGTTCTGGGAGGGAGGGGAAGGAGTGAGAGCAGAAGTGCAGAAAACAGAATGGACACGGTCGAGAGCCATGTCAACCACGGTAGAAGGGAATCCTCGATAGCTTCTGCTTATTTTTAAATGATTTTTATTTTTTCATTTTTGAAGGCAGTTCCCCTTTAAGGGACCACATAGCTTTCTAAAATGACAGTCTTGTTTTAACAGAAGGTTCTTGCTGCAATGACACTACGGCCACACTACATTGGGCCTCCTGCTGGGACTACTGCCACGAAAACAGCCTTGCGCAGTATGTTTAGCACAGGGCTCATGTTAATTAGCAACCAGCACCAATATCCTGGTCCTGCCAGCACCATTAATTTTGGTGGCCATTAACTCTGGCCTGCGGTGGCACCAGCAGGATTTTAGTGCTTTCCAATTTTTAGCCCATAAAATTCTTAAGGGGCTTGACAGGGTAGATGCTGGGAGGATGTTTCCCCTGGCTGGAGAGTCTAGAACTAGGGGTCACAAACTGAGAATAAGGGGTCGGCCATTTAGGACTGAGATGAGGAGGGATTTCTTCACTCAAAGGGTTGTGAATCTTTGGAATTCTCTAACCCAGAGAGCTATGGATGTTCGGTCGTTGAGTATATTTAAGACAGAGATCGATAGATTTTTGGATACTAAGGGATATGGAGATAGTGCAGGAAGAGAGAGTTGAGATTGGATCTTATTGAATGGCGGAGCAAGCTCGAAGGACCATATGGCCTACTCCTGCTCCTATTTCTTATGTTCTTATGATGGCTCTCTTCATCCAATCCCTCAACAAATTCATGCTAGACAAGGGAGCCTCTTATAGATTCTTATTCATGTGGAGAAGTAGTGGGACGATTCACAGGAAATAGGCTGAATTTACGATTTCTGCTGCTGCAAATAATCTTGAGGTGTCACATGGTCCATGGTAGGCAGCAGGTCAGAGGGGACTTGCTACATGACTGTACAGATGTGGCTAATGGACCTCACTATACTTCTAGCTATACCTCGCAGAGTGCTTTGTATAGCTGTTCCAATTTCTTTCTATTTCTTCCTTGGCTCATTGTGGGCCTCTACCATCCGTCCAGAGAGATCCATGTTCCTGTCAAGTGCGGCTTCATGCCAGGAGTGCAGGCTTGCAAAACCGATCATTAAATTGGCAATCTCACTCGAGAGAGGATTGCTGGCGTGCAGAATGAAATGTATCACATTGGTGCAGTAGGAGGTGCTCTGCTGAAAGTGGGGTTATTTTTGGATTAAGGTGCTTTGTTTTGCATCTGAACTGTGCAATGCCTGACCTGGAAGTGGTTGATGCTGACATTGAGTCACAAAGTGTTCTACTCTACAGATTATTGACATCACTCACCTTACACACAAAAGTTCACAGATAAGAAAAGTGCTGACAGCGTCTCAAAGTATTAGGCTTGCCGTTCTATTGGCAAGATATTGGCCCAGATTTTGTGGTTGTAATGACGGCGAAACTGTCAGCGTTCGCTGTCATTACTCTGTGAAACTGACAACAACTTCTGGAGTCCGCACATACGCAGTTAAACGCGGAAATCCAAAAGTTACTGTCAGTGATTCCCTGCTCCTCCACAAAGTGCTTTTGAAGTCCCCGCAGATCTTCAGAAATCAGTTGAATTGACGTGATCTTTCATTTTTTTATGCTCTAATCTCACTATAAAACCCCTGAAAAAGTTAAACCTTGTTGAATGAGGTGTAACTGAGTTTTTTTTATTCATTCACGGGATGTGGGCGTCGCTGGTAAAGCCAGCTTATTGCCCATCCCTAATTGCCCTTGGTGGTGGTGAGCCACCTTCTTGAACCACTGCAGTCTGTGTGGTGAAAGTACTCCCACAGCGCTGTTAGGTAGCGTGTTCTAGGATTTTGACGATGAAGGAATAGCGATATATATCCTAGTCAGGATAGTGTGTGGCTTGGAGGGGAAGTTGGAGGTGGTGGTTTTTCCCTGCGCCTACTGCCCTTGTCCTTCTAGGTGATAGAGGTCCCGGGTTTGGGCGGTGCTGTCGAAGAAGCCTTGGCGAGTTGCTGCAGTGAATCTTGTAGATGATACATACTGCAGCCACGTTGCACCGGTGGTGGAGGGAGTGAATGTTTAAGGTGGTGAATGGGGTGCCAATCAAGTGTGTTGCTTTGTCCTGGATGGTGTCGAGCTTCTTGAGTGTTGTTAGAGCTGCACTCATCCAGGCAAGTGGAGAGTATCCCATCACACTTCTGACTTAGAATCATAGAAATTTACAGCACAGAAGGAGGCCATTTGGCCCATCATGTCTGCAGGCCGAAAAAGAGTTATCCACCCTAATCCCACTTTCCAGCTCTTGGTCCGTAGCCCTGTAGTTTACAGCACTTCAAGTGCACATCCAAGCACTTTTTAAATGTGGTGAGGGTTTCTGCCTCTACCACCCTTTCAGGCAGTGAGTTATAGACCCCCACCACCCATCTGGGTGAAAAAGGTTCTCCTCAACTCCCCTCTAATCCTTCTACCAATTACTTTAAATCTATGCCTCCTGGCTATTGACCTCTCTGCTAAGGAAAATAGATCCTTCCTATCCACTCTATCGAGGCCCCTCATAATTTTATACACCTCAATCAAGTCTCCCCTCAGCCTCCTCTGCTCCAAAGAAAACAACCCCAACCTATCTAATCTTTCCTCATAGCTAAAATTCTCCAGTACTGGCAACATCCTCATAAATCTCCTCTGTACCCTCTCTAGTGCAATCACATCTTTCCTATAATGTGGTGACCAGAATGGTATGCAGTACTCTAGCTGTGGCCTAACTAGTATTTTATACAGTTCAAGCATAACTTCCCTGCTCTTATATTCTATGCTTTGACTAATAAAGGAAAGTATCCCATATGCCTTCTTAACCACCTTATCTACCTGTCCTGCTACCTTCAGGGATCTGTGGACATGCACTCCAAGGTCACTCTGTTCATCTACACTTCTCAGTATCCTACCATTTATTGTCTATTCCCATGTCTTGTTAGCCCTCCCCAAATGCATGACCTCACACTTCTCCAGATTGAATTCCATTTGCCACTTTTCTGCCCACCTGACCAGTCCATTGATATCTTCCTGCAGTGTACAGCTTTCTTCCTCACTATCAACCACACGGCCAATTTTTGTATCATCTGCAAACTTCTTAATCATGCCCCCTACACTGAAGTCTAAATTATTGATATATACCACAAAAAGCATGGGACCTAGTACTGAGCCCTGCAGAACCCCACTGGACTTGTGCCTTGTATATGGTGGAATGGCTCTGGGGAGTCAGGAGGTGAATCACTCGCTGCAGAATAACCAGCCTCTGATATGCTTTTGTAGCCACAGTACTTTTGTTAGTCCAGTTAAGTTTCTGGTCAATGGTGACCCCCCAGGATGTCGATGGTTGGGGATTCAACGATAGTAATGCCATTGAATGTCAAGGAGAGATGGTTAGACTTTCTCTTGTTGGAGATGGTCATGCCTGGCACTTGTGTGGTGCGAATGTTACTTGCCACTTATCACCCCAAGCCTGAATGTTATCCAGGTCTTGCTGCATGTCAGCACGAACTGCTTCATTATCTGAGGAGTTGCGAATGGAACTGAACACTGCGCAATCATCAGCGACCTTATGATGGAGGGAAGGTCATTAAATAAAGAAAGAAAGAAAGACTTGCATTTATATAGCGCCTTTCATGACCACCGGACATCTCAAAGCACTTTACAGTCAATGAAGTACATTTTTTTTGAAGTGGAGTCGCTGTTATAATCACTGATTTGAAGCAGCTGAAGATGATTGCGCCTAGGACACTGCCCTAAGGAACTCCTGCAGCGATGTCCTGGGGCTTAGATGATTGGCCTCCAACAACCACAACTATCTTCCTTTGTGCTAGGTATGACTTCAGCCAGCGGAGAGTTTTCCTCCTGATTCCCTTTGACTTTAATTTTACAAGGGCTCCTTGATGCCACACTCGGTCAAATGCTGCCATGATGTCAAGGGCAGACACTCTCACCTCACCTCACCTCTCGAATTCAGCTCTTTTGTCCATGTTGGGTCCAAGGTTGTAATGAGGTCTGGAGCTGCCTGGCAGAACCCAAATTGAGCATAGGTGAGCAGGGTTTTGGTGAGTAAGTGCTGCTTGATAGCACTGTCGACAATAACTTCCATCACTTTTCTGATGATTTGAGAGTAGATTGATTGTTCAATAATTGGCCGGATTTTAATAGCGTACTAATTCATGACTACTGGTGAACAACCTCTCTGGCCCTGAAAAACTGATTTTATATTTGTGGAATATCAAATTTCTCCATTATGATAAAAATCCCATAAGTTTTTAATATAATTTTTTTTAATTTTGTTTTTGATATTTCAGCTTCCACCATAATCCCATATGTATGTCCCAGTCTTTATTTTGCTCTCTGTAAAATGATTAAATAGTGAAAGATAATCAGTGCATTTTACTTCCTGGTTTGCTGTCTGTGAGAATTCTTCAGTGTGATTGGCTGCTTAGCCTACTTGATGACATCATTGCTGCTGGATGCTGGAGATCCGCTATAGGTGACGGCAGAATGAAATTAACATCGGGGAAAGTGAAATCTATGTGATAGAGATCACTAGACCTTTATGGGCAGCTTTCTTTGACGTCGCACGTCGTCACTTCACCACTGACCGCAAAATCCAGGCCAATATTTTGTATCAAGTTGTGATATGCTGGATATTTCCTACATTTGCTTATATTAGTGCCAAAAAGCACCCAAAAAATTATGAACTAAAATTTGAAACAAAAAACATTGCACTGCAGTAGTAACTTATAAGCTCTAGGGCTAATTTTAACTCCCAGCTTAGAGTCAAGCAGTCGACGGCCTAGGCGGATGGAAAACATGCTGACCCTGAACAGTATGCAGTCCGGAAGATTTTAAACTGCACAGGCTCCAGCAGTCCCCCGCTCAAATCCGGAAGGAAGCGTGAGCTGGCGGTGGGCAGAAACGGGATTTTGGACAACAGGTAGTCACCTCTGGGGATCCGAGGAATGGCCACCAGTATTCAGGTAAGTGGTTTGCAGCAGGGGTCGAAAGGTCATCACCATAAGAACATAAGAACATAAGAAATAGGAGCAGGAGTAGGCCAATTGGCCCCTCGAGCCTGCTCCGCCATTCAATAAGATCATGGCTGATCTGATCCTAACCGCCAATCCACTATGACAGGACTATCTCCTGAATCTAACAGCATTAGACACATGAAAACAGGAGCAGGATCAGGCTACACGGCCCCTGGGCCCGCTCCGCTACCCACAGGGCCATGACCTATCCGAACCTAGACTCATGTCCAAATTCCTGCCCACTCCCCGTAACCCTTAATTCCCTTTTCTACTAGGAAACTGTCTATTTCTGTTTTAAATTTATGTAATGATGTAGCTTCGACTGCTTTTTGGGGCAGCATATTCCATGGACCTACCACCCTCTGAGTGAAGTAGTTCCTCCTCATCTCAGTTTTGAAAGAGCAGCCCCTTATTCTAAGACTATGCCCCCTAGTTTTAGTTTCACCCATCATTGGCCCAGGCAGTAGTCCCTACATGCTTCAAGACCGCTACCATTATTCCTGTGCCAAAACAAACGGCTGTGACGTGCCTGAACGACTATCGACCTGCCGCACTCACACCCATCATAATGAAGTGTTTCGAGAGACTGGTCCTGGCTCACATCAAAGCCAGTGTTCCCGCCTCTCTTGACCAACACCAGTTTGCCTATCGTGCAAACAGATCAACGGAGGATGCAATCACAGCTGCTCTACACTCTGCACTGAATCACTTAGATGGTAAAGAGACCTACATCAGAATGCTGTACATAGACTACAGCTCAGCATTCAACACTATCATCCCCAACAAGCTGGCCACCAAACTCCACACTCTTGGCCTGAACACTTCCCTCTGCAACTGGACCCTGGACTTCCTAACAAACAGACCCCAGTCTGTCAAATTAGGTAACCACACCCCCCCCCCCCCACTGACCCTGAACACGGGGGCCCCACAAGGATGTGTGCTGAGCCCCCTCCTCTACTCCCTCTTCACCCACGACTGTGTGGCTGTTCATGGTTCCAACACCATCATCAAGTTTGCAGATGATACCACGGTAGTAGGCCAGATCACCAACAACGATGAGTCAGCCTACAGGGAGGAGGTCCAGCATCTCGTGAAGTGGTGCGCCGATAACAACCTGGCCCTTAACATCAAGAAAACCAAAGAAATCCTTGTGGACTTCAGGAAGTCTAAAGGCAGAAGTCACACCCCCATCCACATCAATGGGGCTGTGGTGGAAAGGGTGGACAGCTTTAAGTTCCTCGGACTCCACATCACGAAAGACCTCTCCTGGTCCCTCAATACCTCCTCTCTGGTGAAGAAGGCCCAGCAGCGCCTATATTTCCTAAGGAGGCTGAAGGGATGTAACCTGTCACCCCTGATTCTCTCTAACTTTTACCGCTGCACAATAGAGAGCATCCTGACAAACTGTATCACAGTATGGTATGGCAGCTGTAGCTACTATGACCGGAAAGCCCTGCAGCGGGTAGTCAAAACTGCCTAACGCATCACCGGCACCCAGCCACCGACCATAGAGCACATATACCAGAAACGCTGTTTACAGAGGTCACGGTCCATCATCAAAGACCCTACCCACCCCAGCCACAGTCTGTTTGCCCTCCTGCCATCTGGGAGACGTTACAGATGCATTCGCACCCGTACGACCAGATTTAGGAACAGCTTCTTTCCCAGGGCTGTCATCCTACTGAACTCCACAAATAAACTCTAAAGCCTGCACATCTGCCAATGCACTTTATTATGGTTATGTTTATGTTAATATATTACAAGCCAAATGTATGTTGAATGTTTAAATGTCTTAATCTAAATGTACACTCTCGGGAGCCGCAAGCCTACATTTCGTTGTACTGCACTTGTGCACTAACAATGACAATAAAAGTTGATTTGATTTGATTTGATTTGAAGTGAGAAGAGAATGTGGGATGAGGGGGAAGTGGGATTTGCAAAGAAGGATCAGGTATGACCATAACCGTCATTATCAGCAATGGCTTCAACTTCTCCTGCGGCCTCCGTCAGTGCTCCTCCAATTATGCCAAGGTCAGATTCCTCCAGGTCGGTGAGGTTCTGTATAGCAGCTTGCTGCCTCCAATCTGCCACTGCTCCCTTCTGTTATGCACCACCTTTGCCTACAAAAGAAAGGGAAGTGTGTCAGTGAGTGCAGTGCAATATGTTTGTGTGATGTGCCTGCCATAGTTGAATAGCTGTCAGTGTGTGCAAGGTGTGAGATGTGGGTGTGAGTGAGTGTTGTAGCAGTGGTAAGGTTGTGAGGGTGAAGTGAAGCCATGATTGTGAGGTATGAGTTGTGATAGGTAGAGATTGTTGGTAGGTAAGTGCTGGGTGTGTGGTGCATTGAGCAGTGTGTGAGACTTGTGGTGCAGATGGTGGGATATGGCATTTGCTGAAGCCTTGACCTGCCGTGTGAGGTCATTCAACTTTTTTTGACACTGGATTCACATCCTTGGGACCACACTGGTGGCCATGACAAAGTTAGCTATCTCCTCCCAGAGCCTTCTGCAAGTGGCCTTGGATGGCTTCCCGCCACTCTGCGGGAACAGGACAACCAAAGCCTCCAGTGCAGCATCTGAGAATCTTTGTGCTTGTTCCCTTTGTTGCTAAGCCTTGTCTTCATCCAGACTGACAATGAGGTGCTGCTGCAACAAAGCACCTCACCTTTAAGTAGTGCAGAGAGCCCAGGCCAAACAGTACTGGCCATTAAACAGCACCCGATACTGCCCCCCTCCCCCGCCCCCACCCCCTGTTGAGTGCTAAGCCAATCAGCAGCTCGTTTAGTGCCGAGACCAGTGCTCCAATCATTATAATGAGCAGACAACACGAATTTTGTGTGCTGCCTGGACCTCTTTGAACGGGTGCAGGGAAATAGCGCTGGTCCATGATACCACCCGTTTTCGGGCTTAATCCAATTTCTAGGCCTTAGTCTTTCCAAGGGTGATGCAACTAGCATGCCTTCACCTTTCATATTATCACAATATCATTTAAATAATCATCGTTGGTGCTTTTAAACCATCACTACACGTGCTGAAAATAGCACAGATTAATTTTCACAGAAAGATGGACTAGCAGAATGGTTATTATACATTCATGCTGAATAATTCTCAATTGATGTGTAATTTTACAATCCATAGTAGTTATTAATCTGTGCATTGAATGTGGCTTCTTGAGACTTCCTCTGGCTCTCTAAAATATGTGATTGTACACTTCCTATTGTACAAACCAGTCCATGAACGCGTGCAATGCAGGGTTGGCGTATCTGAGCTAAACTGTCAGCTTCCATGTCACTCCCTGCCCAGTGCCAATGGAGCTCTAAGCGTGTGTGCTTGCATGCTGCTGACATTAAACATTATAAGAGGGACATTTTTAAACTTGGATTTACACCAGGCTGCACTTACACTGCAATGGCTGTAGAGGCCAAGTGGTTCAAGACTACTTACTGGAGGGAATCTTACACCTCTTGCCCAAGTACTCTTCAGTGACTGTACACCCAAGTTACAGTACACAGCCCAAACTGCTTTGCATGCATGGAGACTCTGTAGTATAGCTGGCCTAAAGAACTGTGGGGCAGTATCCAAGCAGTTCTGGCACATGAGTGAGCATCTGCAGAAGGTACTCTTAGTATCAGCTGAGGACGTTAAAGTATTTGCCAAGATTTTTGTAAATCAGCCCAGATAGTTAAAAAGAAAAGTGCTATGGGAATAGAAAAACAGGAAAAGCTATGAATAATTATTCAAATGAATTGAAGCAGAAAATTCAAAGCAGTTCTCTGTCACTTCACTGTCCACTGGCATTGAGTCAACAACGCCGCACAAAAATCTCAGTTGCAGACCCAGGATTTCTACACCTCTAACAAATGCCAATTTTCTTTCTTCCAATCAAGAAATGTTGTCTTAGTACTTGTTTGAAAATGCTGAAAGTGTTTACTGGCAATGTTATTATATCATTTGCAGGAGGTGCTAGCTTGTGTTTTCCCTAATTCACCATTTTTAATTGGTATTATATAGAGTAAAGCAGCAAATAGAATTCAAATCCAGGTATGACACAAATTCAGCTGCTTTATTAGTTTGATGAATACCTGAATTTGGAAAGTTCAGATTTGTCTGTCACTTTTAAAATGCCAGTACTGTAATAACTTCCACTTTAGCTGTGTTGCAACAAGTTTCGCACCTTGGTGGTATTTGTTGAGAGAGTACATGTTACGAACACAGCAAAAACGACAAGATCTCTTTTCCCAGTCTGTAGAAGAAGCAAGTTATTCATTTGGCTGAGATCTAGGGTCTCCTGTCGGTTTCATTGCACATTAACGGGATAGCACCTGGTCCGCAGTGATAATAGAAACATAGAAACATAGAAGATAGGTGCAGAAATAGCCCATTCGTTCCCTCGAGTCTGCGCCGCCATTTAATGAGATCATGGCTGATCATCCAAATTCAGTACCCTGTGACATGAATGTGAAAATTACATATGTAATAATACTGGGCAGCTGGTGGCGCTGTCCAGGGTGAGTATAAATACTTGGGCATGGGCCCAGCTTGTGCAGGACATTCTTTAACAGGAACTAGTGAAGGACACAACTAGATCTCCATGTTGAAAAACAGTTGATTAAAGCCTTGTTTAATACTCAGACCAAGTGCCTAGTAGTTTTCTTACGTCACCCTGTCCCTGCTTTCTCTCCATATCTCTTGACCCCTTTAGCCTTAAGAAATATATCTAACTCCTTCTTGAATATATTTAATGAATTGGCCTCAACTGCCTTCTGTGGTAGAGAATTCCACAGGTTCACCACTCTCTGGGTGAAGAAATTCCTCCTCATCTCAGTCCTAAATGGCTTACCCCTTATCCTTAGACTGTGACCCTTGGTTCTGGATTCCCCCGCCATCGGGAACATCCTTCCTGCATCTAGTCTGACTAGTCCTGTTAGAATTTTATAAGTTTCAATGAGATCCCCTCTCATTCTTCTAAACTCCAGTGAGTATAAGCCCAATTGACCCAATCTCTCCTCATACGTCATTCCTGCCATCCCAGGTATCAGTCTGGTGAATCTTCACTGCACTCCCTCCATGGCAAGAACATCCTTCCTCAGATAAGGTGACCAAAACTGCACACAATACTCAAGATGTGGTCTCACCAAGGCCCTGTACAACTGCAGCAAAACATCCTTGCTCCTGTACTCGAATCTTCTCGCTATGAAGGCCAACATACCAGTTGCCTTCTTAACCGCCTACTGCACCTGCATGCTTACCTTCAGTGACTGGTGCACAAGGACACCCAGGTCTTGTTGCACTTCCCCTTTTCCCAATCTATGGCCATTCAGATAATAATCTGCCTTCCTGTTTTTGCCACCAAAGTGGATAACCTTGCATTTATCCACATTATACTGCATCTGCCATGTATCTGCCCAATCACCCAACCTGTCCAAATCATACTGGAGTTTCTCTGCATCCTCCTCACAGCACACACGCCCACCCAGCTTTGTGTCATCTGCAAACTTGGAGATATTACATCTAGTTCCCTCGTCTAGATCATTAATATATATATTGTGAATAGCTGGCGTCCTAGCACCGATCCCTGAGGTACCCCACTAGTCACTGCCTGCCACTCAGAAAAAGACCCGTTTATTCCAACTCTTTGCTTCCTGTCTGCCAACCAGTTCTCTATCCAAGTCAGTACCTTACCCCCAATCCCATGTGCTTTACCTTTGCACGCTAATCTCTTATGTGGGACCTTATGGAAAGCCTACTGAAAGTCCAAATACACCACATCTACTGGTTCTCCCTTATCTATTCTACCAGTTACATCCTCAAAAAACTCCAGTAGATTAGTCAAGCTTGATTACCCTTTGTAAATCCATGTTGACTTTGTCCGATCCTGTCACTGTTTTCCAAGTGCTCTGCTATTACATCTTTTATAATGGACTCTAGCATTTTCCCCACTACCGATGTCAGGCTTACTGGTCTATAATTTCCCGTTTTCTCACTACCACCTTTTTTAATTAGTGGGGTTACATTAGCTACCCTCCAATCCAATGGAACTGTGCCAGAGTCTATAGAATTTTGGAAGATGACCAGCAATGCATCTACTATTTCTAGGGCCACTTCCTTAAGTACCCTCGGATGTAGATTATCAGGCCCTGGGGATTTATTGGCCTTCAATCCCGTCAATTTCCCTAACACCATTTCCCTACAAATACTGATTTCTTTCAGTTCCTCCCTCTTGTTAGATCCTATGTTCCCCGACATTTCTGGGAGGTTATTTGTGTCCTCCTTTGTGAAGACAGAACCAAAGTGATGCGCTATTAATTACTCAAAAGACTGAGGTTAAGCGAGTAACTAACAGGCTTTTATTAACAAGAGAATGAAGGTGTGCCTCAAGTGGTCGACCAGTCCAGAATACAGAGGGACTGTGGAGCAGTCACCTTTATACCTGGACTCGTGGGAGGAGTCAGCTGAGGCATGTACAGACATGTACACAGTGGAATACAAACACCCACACAGGCAGGTATAACAGTGGTTTACCACATTCACCCCTTGTTTAAAAATGAGTCCGGCGGGGTGAAGTGTATTAAAAGTTTGTGTATTGGAGTCTCTCCGGAGGTCTTGTCTGCCGCTGTGATTGACGTGGCGACGGCAGGGGTAGTGAAGCTTCCGGCGTCGAGTCCCGCGTAGGCTGGGGCACTGGTGTGTAGTCCTTGTGGGTGTCGAGCGGGTCGCGGGGTCCAGGCGTGCCGTCTGCTGGGGTTGGATATTGGATCGTGGGGGGGGGGTGGTAGTGGGTAGTGGGTTACTGGGGCCCCCGAGGGTGCGAGGTCTCGTATGGAGACTCTGTCCTCCCGCCCGTCCGGGTACGCAATGTAAGCATACTGGGGGTTGGCGTGGAGGAGGTCGACCCTCTCGACCAGGGGGTCCGTTTTATGGGTCCTCACGTGTCTTCTCAGTAGGACCGGCCCTGGGGACGTCAGCCATGGCGGTAGCGATGTCCCTGGCGGTAGCGATGTCCCCGATGTGGACTTCCTTGGGAAGACAAACATTTTCTCATGAGGGTTGGCATTAGTGGCAGTGCAGAGCAGTGACCGAATAGAGTGGAGCGCATCGGGGAGCACATCCTGCCAGCGGGAGGTCGGATGGCCCCTAGACTTTAAGGCTAGCAGGGCGGCCTTCCAAACTGTCGCATTCTCTCTTTCCACCTGTCCGTTCCCCCGGGGGTTATAACTGGTGGTCCTGCTTGTGGCAATACCCCTAGCGAGCAGGTACTGGCGGAGTTCGTCGCTCATAAACGATGAGCCCCGGTCGCTATGGATATAGCTGGGGAAACCGAACAGGGTGAAGAGGTCGTTCAAACATTTAATGACCGTGGCACTGGTCATGTCCGGGCAGGGGATGGCGAATGGGAAACGGGAGTACTCATCAATAATGTTGAGGAAGTACACATTGCGGTCGGAGGAGGGGAGAGGCCCTTTAAAATCAACGCTCAGGCGCTCGAAGGGGCGAGTGGCTTTTATCAGGTGAGCCCTGTCTGGTCTATAAAAGTGCGGTTTGCACTCAGCACAGACTTGGCAGTTCCTGGTCATGGTCCTGACCTCCTCAATGGAGTAAGGCAGGTTGCGGGCCTTGATGAAGTGGAAGAACCTGGTGATCCCCGGGTGGCAGAGGTCATTGTGGAGGGCCCGCAGTCTATCGATCTGCGCGCTGGCGCAGGTGCCACGCGATAGCGCATCCGGGGGTTCATTGAGCTTCCCAGGCCGGTACAAGATCTCATAATTGTGGGTGGAAAGTTCGATTCTCCACCTCAAGATCTTGTCGTTTTTTGATTTTGCCCCTCTGCTTGTTGTTAAACATAAAAGCAACTGAACGCTGGTCAGTGACCAGGGTAAATCGTTTTCCGGCCAGGTAGTGCCTCCAATGACGCACAGCCTCCACAATAGCCTGGGCCTCCTTCTCAACAGCGGAGTGTCTGGTCTCCGGGCCCTGGAGGGTTTGTGAAAAGAAGGCCACGGGTCTCCCCGCCTGATTAAGGGTAGCGGCCAGGGCAAAGTCGGACGTGTCGCTTTCCACCTGGAAGGGGATGGATTCGTCCACTGCATGCATGGTGGCTTTGGCAATGTCTTCCTTGATACGGTGGAAGGCTAAGCGGGCCTCTGCCATCAAGGGAAAAGAGGTGGACTTGATCAGCGGACGGGCCTTGTCCGCATAGTAGGGGACCCACTGGGCGTAATAGGAGAAAAACCCTAGGCACCTCTTCAGGGCCTTGAGGCAGTGGGGTAGTGGGAGTTCCATAAGGGGACGCATCCAGTCGGGGTCGGGACCGATGACTCCGTGTTCCACAACACAGCCAAGGATGGCGAGGCGGGTTGTGTGGAATATGCACTTCTCCTTGTTATACGTCAGGTTCAGGAGTTGGGCAGTGCAGAGGAATTTTTCGAGGTTTGTGTCATGGTCCTGCAAGTCATGGCCGCAGATGGTCACATTGTCCAGATATGGGAAAGTGGCCTGCAACGCATTTTGATCGCCCATCCGGTCCATCTCCCTTTGGAAGACGGAGACCCCGTTGGTGACGCCAAAGGGAACCCTAAGGAAGTGATAGAGGCGGCTGTTTGCCTCAAAGGCAGTATACTGGCGGTCCTCAGGGCGGATAGGGAGCTGGTGGTACGCTGATTTCAGGTCAATGGTCGAGAAGACGTGGTACTGCGCGATCTGGTTGACCATATCAGCTATGCGGGGGAGTGAGTAAGCGTCCAGCAGGGTGTAGCGATTTATTGTCTGGCTGTAGTCGATGACCAGGCGCTGCTTCTTGCCGGTCTTAATGACTACAACCTGGGCTCACCAGGGGCTGGTGCTACCCTCAATAATCCCCTCCTTCAGGAGCCGCTCCACTTCGGTGTTAATGAAAACCCTGTCCCCGGCACTGTATCGCTTGCTCTTTGTGGCGATGGGCTTACAGTTGGGGGTGAGGTTAGCAAACAGTGCGGGGGGGGTGACTCTGAGTGTGGAGAGGTTGCACCTGGTGCGCGGCGGGCAATTTGGAAGCTGCTGGCTGCGGACTGTGAGTGGGGGGAGGGGTCCACCGTACGCCATCATAACACTTTTAAGGTGGCACTGAAAATCTAACCTCAGTAGAACGGCAGCACAGAGGTGGGGCAGGACCAGAAGTTTAAAATTATCGTACACAGTCCCATCTACTAAGAGTGTCACCACGCAGTAGCCGCCAATGTCCGCCGACTGGGACTCGGAGGCCATAGAAATCCGCTGGTGCACAGGCAGGACTGGGAGAGAGCAACGCTGCACCGTGTCGGGGTGGATGAAGCTCTCCGTGCTCCCAGAGTCAAAAAGGCAGGTTGTTTCGTGACCATTTACCTTAATGTCCATTGTGGACCGGGCCAGTTGGTGCGGTCTCGCTTGGTCCAGCGTAACGGAGGCCAGCGTAGGGGTCGGTGTGTCGCTGCGGGTATCAGATGAGGCGGTGTTGGGGGCCTGCTGCGCCCCGGCTGGCGTCCAAGATGGCGGCGTCCATGATCCCCATGTGGCTGGAGGCGTCCAAAATGGCTGCTGTTCCGGTGGTTCGCACATGGCTGGGGAGGCCCAAGATGGCGGCCCGCACGGCCCACATGCGGCGCTGCTGGGGTTCGGGGTGGCTTTGGCCCTGCAGACGCTGGCGTAGTGTCCCTTCTTCCCGCAGCTCGAGCAGATCGCATTTTTCGCCGGGCAGCGTGCTCTGGGGTGTTTGGCCTGGCCACAGAAGTAGCATTTCTGGCCTTGGGACACTGCTGCGGTAGTTGGGTCGTTGCTGGGATGTGGCTGGGGTGGCACGGCGCTATGAGACGGTCCTACCGTGTCCCAGGCTGTCGTTCCCCGCGGCGTCCACGGTGCAGAGGAGTAGGCATCCATGCCCTGGTAGGCTGCGTCCAATGATAGTGCGAGTTCAGAGGCCTTGTTGAGGTCGAGGTCACTCTGCTCCAACAGTCGCTGTCGGGTGAAATTGGACCTGTGGCCCGCTACAAAAGCGTCCCGGATAAGTTCCTCTGTGTACACGGCAGCCTTTACATCCTTACAACCACAGGCCCGGCCAAGCACAGACAGTGCCTGAAGGTATTCCTCGGTCGATTCCCCAGGTTGTTGTTTACGACTCCCCAGGAGGTGCCTGGCATACACCTCGTTCACTGGGCGTGTGTACTGGTCCTTGAGGAGCTTGAGAGCAGCCGTGTACGAGGTCGCGTCCTGGATGACCGAGTATGCTCGGTGGTTCACTTTGGAGGTCAGGACATCCAGTTTGTCCTCATCCAATTTGACCGTTGCAGCGGAGGCGATCAGGAATCTTTCAAAGCACCTAAGCCAGTGAGCAAACTTGGTGGATGTGTCCGCCGCCCGATGGTCTAAGTCCAGGCATGCTGGTGTGAGGATCTTCTCCATTATAAAAAAATCTTGTTAATAAAATTGATGCGCTATTAATTACTCAAAAGACTGAGGTTAAGCGAGTAACTAACAGGCTTTTATTAACAAGAGAATGAAGGTGTGCCTCGAGTGGTCGACCAGTCCAGAATACAGAGGGACTGTGGAGCAGTCACCTTTATACCTGGACTCGTGGGAGGAGTCAGCCGAGGCATGTACAGACATGTACACAGTGGAATACAAACACCCACACAGGCAGGTATAACAGTGGTTTACCACACAAAGTATGTATTTAATTGGTCAGCCATTTCTTTATTCCCCATTATAAGTTCCCCGGATTCTGACTGCAAGGGACCTATGCTTGACTTCACCAATCTTTTTCTCTTCACAACTCTATAGAAGCTTTTACAGTCAGTTTTTATGTTCCTTGCAAGCTTACTCTCATACTCTATTTTCTCCCTCTTAATTAATCCTTTTGTCCTCCTTTGCTGATTCCTAAACTGCTCCCAATCCCCAGGTTTGCTGCTTTTTCTGGCCAATTTATATGTCCTCTCCTTGGTCTTATGCTATCCCTAATTTCCCTTGTTAGCCACGGTTGAGTCACCATTTTTGTTTTACTTTTATGCCAAACAGGGATGAACAAATTCTGTAGTTCATCCATGTGATCTTTAAATGTTTGCCATTGCCTATCCACCGTCAACCCTTTAAGTAACGTTCCCCAATCCATCCTAGTCAACTCGCGCTTCATACCATTGTAGTTTCCTTTATTTAAATTCAGGACCCTAGTCTCTGAGTCAACTACTTCACTCTCCATCTTAATGAAGAATTCTATCATATTATGATCGCTCCTCCCCAAGTGGCCTCGCACAACAAGATTGCTAATTAATCCTTTCTCATTACATAATACCCACTCTAAGAGGGCTTGATCTCTAGTTGGTTCCTCGACATATTGGTCCAGGAAACCATCCCATATACACTAGAGGAATTCCTCCTCCACAGTATTGTTACTAATTTGGTTAGCCCAATCTATATGTAGATTAATGTCACCCGTGATAACTGCTGTGCCCTTATTGCACGTGTCCCTAATTTCCTGTTTAATGCCATCCCCAACCTCAGCATTACTGTTTGGGGGGTCTGTATACAACTCCCAATACTGTTTTCTGCCCCTTGGTATTTCTCAGCTCTACCCATACAGATTCCACATCATCAGAGCTAATATCCTTCCTTACTCTTGTGTTAATCTCTTTAACCAGCAATGCTACCCCACCTCCTTTTCCTTTTTGCCTGTCTTTCCTGAATATTGAATACCCCTGGATGTTGAATTCCCAGCCTTGGTCACCCTGGAGCCATGTCTCTGTAATCCCAATTAAAACGTATCACTTTACATCTATTTGCACAGTTAATTCATCCACCTTATTATGAATGCTCCTCGCATTAAGACACAAAGCCTTCAGGCTTGTTTTTTTAACAGTCCATTTAGAATTATTATTTACTGTGGCCCTGTTTGATTTACACCCTTGATTTATCTGCCTTCCTGTCTTTTGCTTCTATCCTTGCTTCCCTTTCCTCTGTCTCCCTGCACAGGTTCGCAAACCCCTGCCATTTTAGTTTAAACCCTCCCCAACAGCACTAGCAAACACTCCCCCTAGGACATCAGTCCCGGTCCTGCCCAGGTGCAAACCGTCCAGTTTGTACTGGTCCCACCTCCCCCAGAACCGGTTCCAATGTCCCAAAAATTTGAATCCCTCCCCCTTGCACCACTCCTCTAGTCACGTATTCATCTGAAATATCCTTCTATTTCTACTCTGACTAGCCCGTGGCATTGGTAGCAATCCTGCGATTACTACCTTTGAGGTCCTATTTTTTAATTTACCTCCTAACTCCCTATATTCAGCATTTAGGACCACATTCCCTTTTTTACCTATATCGTTGGTACCTATATGCACCACAACAACTGGCTGTTCACCCTCCCCCTCCAGAATGCCCTGCAGCCACTCTGAGACATCCTTAACCCTTGCACCAGGGAGGCAACATACATAGCCATCTTGGAGTCTTGTTTGCGGCTGCAGAAATGCCTATCTATTCCCCTTACAATAGAATCCCCTATCACGATAGCTATCCCGTTCTTTTTCCTCCCATCCTGTGCAGCGAAACCGCCCATGGTGCCAGGAAGTTCGCTACTGCTGCCTTCCCCCGATAGCCATCTCCCCCAACAATATCCAAAGCGGTATATCTGTTTGAGAGAGGGATGGCCACAGGGGACCCCTGCACTACCTGCCTGCACCTATTACTCTGCCTGGTGGTCACCCATTCCCTTCCTGCCTGTGCAGCCTTTACCTGCGGTGTCACCAACTCCCTAAAAGTGTTGGATTGGAGAATGCATCTATCTTCTTTGAATCCATTTAGTCATATAGGCTATGATGGGCTGATTCCTGCTGCTCAATGCTGGTGGAGGTTTTCTCTTTCATTGTGATGATGTGTCCATACAAACATCAGTCTTATGTGTGAAGTAAGCCTAATGGGGTGAGACCTCCTTGGAGTCTTTGGTTTCTGGATAACATATACACTCACAATAAAGAAGGCGTAAACCGGGCAGTTAGTAAACTAAACAATATTTTTGATAATTTGGCAACAAATGCAAACTTGAAAGCTCGCAAGAACAAACCCAAAACAAAAAACTATGAAAAATGGTTTGACCATGATTGCCATAACATGAGGAAAAAACTTAGAAAACTATCAAACCAAAAACACAGACATCCAGAAAACGAGGAATTACGCCTTACTTATTGTCAGACGCTAACACAATACAGAAACACACTCAGGACCAAAAAAGAGCAATTTATTAAGAATACACTCAGCTCCATGGAGGAATCCATTGAGTCGAATTGTTTCTGGGACAACTTGAAAACACTACACAAAAAACAACACGACGATTTGTCCATTCAAAATGGGGACACATGGGTAAACCACTTTGAAAAATTATACCAGAAAAACACACTAAGACCAGAGCAACACCAAATACGCAAAAAACTGGAAAAGCTTGAAATGGCCATAAAAGATAACCAAAACCCGCTAGACGCCATAATAACAGAAAAAGAACTTCTTGAAAAACTCAAGGACCTGCGACCAGGAAAAGCTTGCGGGACAGACGGCATACTAAACGAGATGATTAAACACGCAGACGACAAACTGAAACTGGCTATCCTAAAACTCTTCAACTTGGTTCTGAGTGTCGGTTATTTCCCTGACATCTGGAACAAAGGACTCATAACACCCATATACAAAAGTGGGGACAAAATCGACCCAAACAACTATCGAGGCATCTGTGTAAACAGTAACCTGGGGAAGGTATTCTGTAGCATCATAAACAAAAGACTTATAAACTTCCTTGAAGAGCACAATGTCTTGAGTAAAAGCCAAATTGGATTCCTGCCAAACTATAGAACATCCGATCATATCTTCACCCTACAGACCCTAATTGACAAACACGTTCACCATAACAAAAGCAAAATCTACGCATGCTTTGTAGATTTCCAGAAGGCTTTCGACTCCATCTGGCATGACGGTTTATTCCTGAAACTTATCGAAAGCGGGGTAGGAGGTAAAACATATGATGTAATTAAATCAATGTATACAAACAATAAATGTGCAGTTAAAATTGGAGACAAACAAACAAAATACTTCCCACAGGGGCGGGGGGTGACGCAGGGCTCGCCAATCTCACCGACACTCTTTAATATTTACATTAATGGATTGGCAAAACTACTTGAACAATCTACAGCACCCGGCCTCACCCTATATGAATCCAAGGTTAAATTCCTCCTCTATGCCGACGACCTGGTTCTGCTGTCACCAACTAAGGAGGGTCTACAGCAGAACCTGGACCTGCTGGAGTCGTACTGCCAGACTTGGGCCCTGACAATACATCCCCAAAAAACCAAAGTCCTTGTGTTCCAGCAAAGATCCAAACAACATGGACCCACAATAAATTTCACAGTAGGAACAACCAAAATTGAACAAACCACTCACTACACATACTTGGGCTTAAAAATCAGTTCTACAGGAAACTTCAAACTG
Source organism: Somniosus microcephalus (assembly GCF_052327205.1). Lineage (NCBI taxonomy): Eukaryota > Metazoa > Chordata > Chondrichthyes > Squaliformes > Somniosidae > Somniosus > Somniosus microcephalus. Next base: position 110,467,986 of record NC_140987.1, on the reverse strand, counting down.
GCTGTGAATGAACTGAAAGAGAAAGCAAGAAGGGCTTTCTATGCCATCAAAAAATCAATCCAAATAGAAATCCCAATTAGCATTTGGCTCAAAATTTTCAAATCAGTAATTGAACCAATTGCACTCTATGGCAGTGAGGTCTGGGGACCACTAACACAACAAGATTTTGCAAAATGGGACAAACACCCAATTGAGATCCTACATGCGGAATTCTGTAAAAGTATCCTCCGGACTCAAAGGAAAACAGTAAACAACGCATGCAGGGCGGAACTAGGCCAATACCCATTAATAATCACTATCCAAAAAAGAGCCACCAAATTTTGGAATCACCTACAAATGAGCAACCCCCAATGCTATCACTACGACGCCCTGAAATGCCAAGAGCTGACCATAAAGAAGAATACCCTCAGTCAACTAGTCCTGGGACTCAATAAAGTAACTAATAACAATACTAACAATAACCAGTCCCAGGACAGTGACAGGGTAACACAAAGAATTCGACCCAACACAATCGTCGCTAAGCAAAAGGAAAAATATCTGTCATATTGGGCAGAAACAACAAAAACCCAAAGCAAACTCAATTGCTACTTGGCCCTAAACAGACAATACAACATAGCTGATTACCTGACCATGGTAAAGGATAACAAACTGAGAAGAACCTTGACAAGGTACAGACTTAGCGAACATAGCCTAGCGATCGAAAAAGGCAGACACAGGCAGACCAGGCTGCCAAGAGAAGACAGGATATGCTCTCACTGCAGTCAGGGAGTAGTTGAGACAGAGATGCACTTCCTCACAGCCTGTGGAAAATATCAGGGCATCAGAGAGAATTTCTATCAAAAATTCTCACAAATATGCCCTGAATTCAGAAATCTGACTGACAACCAAAAACTCCCATTCCTACTGGGGGAGGAGAGAAGCTGTGTAACACTGGCGGCACACTATGTTACAGCTTGCCATGAACAGAGGGACAACCAGTAAACTAAGACAAGAGTATATATAAACAAGGCGAAAATATATTTATAAACTCAGGGATATACCTGTTTATACACTGTATGAATGGAACCGCGTTTATGTGTTCAACCATAAATGTATTTTGATGCTTTGGCAACATAAGATGTACCTTATCATGCCAATAAAGCGATTTGTATTGTATTGTGTGCTGGCATACCAATGCTAATCAACTGCATTTCAACCTCTGTGCACAAGCAGCAGAGTCCCAGGCAGCATCGCTGCAGGGAAGAAAATTGTATGGCAGGAGAAATGGGTAGAATTTTTGAAATGGATGAACACAGGACAGGAACAATGTGCGAACAGGTATCTGCTCATTGTATTGCACATGGTCGTTCCTACCTGAATCTTCTTAGGCAGTCCCTCGGAACCGAGGATGACTTGCTTCCGCATTAAAAATGAGCTCGCAGGTGACTGATTAGTCCAAAGCGGGACCTACTCTCTCTGTCACAGGTGGGGCAGTCGGTGGTTGAAGGGGCGGGTGGGTGGGGTGCTTGGGTTGACGTGCGCTCCTTGCGCTGCCTGCGCTTGGCTTCCGAATATCTAGGTTCTGTCCAACATAGAATTCTGTTCATGCTTCTGCCTGTGCAGTGGGCTGCCTCTCATAGCTCTGTAACAAGGAGGCAAGATTTCTGATGCAGCTGCCGCAATTTAAGGAGCTGTAGCAGCAAAGTGAAAAATGTTTGTTTTCCCATCCTCCTCATTCTGTGCTGCCAGTTAAGACAATAGATGTTGACGTTTAATAGCTGAGGAACTAATACTGATGAGATTTGTGTATTCTAAATAGATGTAAAGGCAATTAAATAATTTGGCTTCCAGATTGTGATGGGACAGAAAAATGCCATGCCATGTTGACTCAGTTGGATGTATTTACAGCACAGACAAGAATTTATAAGTAAACCTGTTTCTCTTATCAAGAATTAGTGTTTAAGCAGTAAGTAGTAGGGAATAAAGCTGTATAGTTGCATAAGCAAGCACATTAAAGGGTGACATCACAAATTTGTGACCACAGTGCACAGGAAACTTTGTGATATCCGGCACCGACGGGACCGAGCTGTTGCCGTTAGATCAAAACTGCCGGACATGTTGAAACATACAGAGATTTTCAGCTCCATGTGAATCAACAAACCCTGTTGCTTAGCAACAGCTTCAAAACAGTTGGCTAGAGCTTAAAAGCGTCTCTAGCTGAAGCTGTTGCTTAGCTACAGACCTTGCAGAGCCTGACTGGGGAAAAAAAAGCAACGAGAAGTAAAAATACTTATAGGAAATGGCTCCTGAATTTTGCCGGTAGATAGAGCTTTCCGGACTTTTAACCTCCGGATAAACCAAAGTTCTCTGTATTAGGGCATTTTGTATTGAAAAGGATAATCACCAGACACTCTCAATGGGCAGAGAAATGCCTGAAGTGGAAATTCTGGCCAGCATATCCAACTTAAAGGAATAGGCACACTTAAAGATTAAGGGGGAAAAATTCAGTTGGTTAGCGCCTTAAGAGGGCGCTAATGGGGCACAAAGCAACTAGCGCCCGTGCGCGGTGATGTTTGCGCCGCTCACAAAATTAACTAGATATTTTGCGGCGGCGCTAAACACGACCGCCACAATCTCCTGCGCCGGCAGATCGTGACGTCAGCCGAGTGTGCAACGCCCCGGTAGCACCCCGAACCGGATATTGAGTGGCGCCCCCTGCCTTACCAGCTGCCGCTAGCAATGACAGGTTGAGGGGAGCATTTTGCAGTCAGGAAGGGACTGGGGGAGCGCTATTTAAAGGTGACCGCTTCCTGCCTTTTTTTGTTGGTGACGTTTTTGCACCACACATCCTGAGAGAGAGAGAGAGAGAGAGAGAGAGACTTCTGGAGAGATTCAACGTTGTGTGAAGGAATTTTGGGTACTGAGCAGCACTTTGCAGGTTCATTTTGATTTGCCCTTCCTTGTATCAATTTAGAAGAGACTGTGGGGGCTGCACTCTGAGTTCTTTCCCTGGGCCTCTCCATTGTTCTTTCCAGCAGATTTGATGTAAAGGTCTCTCCAGGCCGAGATTCAAAGCTGCAATGAGCAGGATGTGGATGGACAGCAAGATCAACCCTCCCCTTTAGAACTGGCCGGCGCCATTGTGTCTGTGTTCCATTGCTGACTGACATCACATGAGCTTCGCCAGTGCTCTGAGGTAGTGCCTCGCTCCTCGGCCTTTGCGCCTTAAGACAGGTGTGAAGCACCTGATTTAGCGCTCCAATCACCTCCAGGGGCGATAGAAGCCAAGTTTGCAGTCGGAGGCGATAATTAGTGCCAGGAGCTAATCTTTGCGCCCGGCTGATAATTGCGCCCCAAATGAGGCGATACTGAATTTCTCCCCCTAAGTGCCTGCTAATGGGGACAAATATTTATTTCAGCCTTTTATTTATCAATCTTGAGTAAGGCTGAAGGGGAAGTGGCAGACATAAAGGAATTGAAAGAAAACCCAATGTTGAGGTAACAAACTGATTCTGTGGGAAATTAATATGGTGGTACAGCACTGACCCCCTGTTGGTGCATGGCTAAATGGACATGTGGGTTTGAGAATGGTAGCCCAATTTATCCCTTCAGGGTACCCTCCCCAGAGGACAGTACTTCACGATTTATGACAGCAGGTGATAAGCAGGTTCAAAGTTGTATACACTACCTGCAGGACCTGGGAGCAGATGGAGAAGAAGACAGTACACTTAAAGGAATCGTCGCGGGGGACTTCAATCACATAAACCTAAAATCTGTACTACCGAAATTCCACCAGAATGTTTCCTGCCCCACAAGAGGGGAGAACACACTGGATCAAGTCTACACGAGCATTGTAGATGCTTATAAGGCCATTCCCTGCCCCCACCTTGGGAAGTCTGACCACCTCTCCCTGTTTCTAGCCCCGGCATACAAACCGCTCATCAAAAGAGTGAGAACATCAGTGAGATCAGTGAAAGGATGGCCAGAGGGAGCAGCCTCGGAGCTTCAGGATTGCTTCGAACGCATTGATTGGGGCATGTTTGCCCATAATGACATCGAGGAATACGCATCCACAGTGCTATTCTACATTAACAGTTGCGTCGAGGTCGTCACAACCCATAAAAATATCAGGACATACCCCAACCAGAAACCCTGGATGAACGGAGAGGTCCGCTCGCTGTTGAAAGCACGCGACGCAGCATTTAAATCTGGCGACGCGGCGGCTTACAGTGCAGCTAGGACCAACCTAAAAAAGGGTATCAGGACTGCCAAAAGGAAACAGACACTGCGGATAGAGGATCATTTCCACAACAACTCGGACCCCCGGCGCATGTGGCAAGCCATCCAGTCCATCACTGACTACAAGGGCAAAAACACCAGCCCCCCGGTTAGCGATGCCTCCCTTCCGGAGGAGCTTAACAACTTCTACGCTCGCTTCGACAGGGACAACAGGGAGCCGGCTACCAAAGCCTTGCCACCCCCGGAAGACCAGGTGCTCACTCTGTCGACCTCCGACGTAAGGGGTGTTCTACGCGGAGTGAACACACGAAATGCTGCTGGACCGGATAGCATCCCTGGACGGGTACTCAAGGAATGTGCTGATCAGCTGGCTGATGTCTTCACCGCCATCTTCAATCTGTCATTGGCCCAGGCAGTAGTCCCTACATGCTTCAAGACCGCTACCATTATTCCTGTGCCAAAGCAAATGGCTGTGACGTGCCTGAACAACTATCGACCTGTCGCACTCACACCCATCATAATGAAGTGTTTCGAGAGACTGCTCCTGGCACACATCAAAGCCAGTGTTCCCGCCTCTCTTGACCAACACCAGTTTGCCTATCGTGCAAACAGATCAACGGAGGATGCAATCACAACTGCTCTACACTCTGCATTGAATCACTTAGATGGTAAAGTTCCTCGGAGTCCACATCACGGAAGACCTCTCCTGGTCCCTCAATACCTCCTCTCTGGTGAAGAAGGCCCAGCAGCGCCTATATTTCCTAAGGAGGCTGAAGGGATGTAACCTGTCACCCCTGATCCTCTCTAACTTTTACCGCTGCACAATAGAGAGCATCCTGACGAACTGTATCACAGTATGGTATGGCAGCTGTAGCTACCATGACCGGAAAGCCCTGCAGCGGGTAGTCAAAACTGCCCAACGCATTACCGGCACCCGGCTACCGACCATAGAGCACATATACCAGAAACGCTGTTTACGGAGGTCACGGACCATCATCAAAGACCCTACCCACCCCAGCCACAGTCTGTTCACCCTCCTGCCATCTGGGAGACGCTACAGATGCATTCGCACCCGAACGACCAGATTTAGGAACAGCTTCTTTCCCAGGGCTGTCATCCTACTGAACTCCACAAATAAACTCTAAAGCCTGCACATCTGCCAATGCACTTTATTATGGTTATGTTTATGTTAATATATTACAAGCCAAATGAATGTTGAATGTTTAAATGTCTTAATCTAAATGTACACTCTCGGGAGCCGCAAGCCTACATTTCGTTGTACTGCACTTGTGCACTAACAATGACAATAAAGTTGATTATTATTAACAGTACGCAGCTGTACCATGTATCTCATAGTGCCCAAAGATTGCTCGCTGCAAAGTGTTAGCTTATCCAGATGTACTCTACACCAATGCCAAAACTTCACACAAATTTACAACTCATTGGGGGCGATTTTAACTTGAGGAGCACAATGGGTGGGCAAAGTGCACCCACCGCCCATCTGTTGTTCCCACTGTGAGGCCCAGGCTTTACATGCAGCCGGTGAGCTTATGGGTGCTCCGAGGCAGCTCGCCAGTTTGGGAAGGTGGGAAAATGCCCAGCTCCCAGACAAAGTCTGGGAAGGAGTCAGGTGATCCTTGGCGAGGGGTGGCTCATGCAGACTATCAGTGGGCCAGAGTTTTTTTGTGGGCCTAAGAGGAGCACTCCTGACCCCACAAAAATAAAAGTCAATAAGAAACTTCAGCCATTTTCTGAGCAGCCTCCGCAGTCCCTTTAAGGACCTCTGGTTAGGCCACTCGACACTGATACAAATGTGCGGTGTATGCTCAGCCCAAGCTCTGCCCATCTGAACCCCAATTTGCATATTGCAAGTGGCCTGCCACCTAAAACAGGGGAGCAGTCTGACCGCCCATTTCAAGACCCAACTCAAGCTGGCAGGCAGCGTAAATGGGGCAGCACGTGACCAGACACAAATTTTAGGCTGCTATTGCCCCATTTACACCAGGTAGGTGCCCTTAAAGTCTGCCCATATTGTTTACATCCCATGTATAATTATGAGGGCGCACCTTCAAGATGTAATGTAGAATCAGAGGCATTGCCATAGTTGCACCTTTCAATGCCATAATACCTCAGTTTATTTTAGAACAACCTAGCTGCATTATGCATAGTCACTAACTAACACCCAGATTGACATAAATTGTGTATATGTCTCACCAACACCCAGAGTGACATACAGATTGCGTATCTGTTTGTCGCTATGCGTATGCTCTTTCAACTTCTAATTTCTCAAGATGACTTTTCTGCTACTGCAACCAGATGGTAGCTTGTGGTCACAAATACAACCTGCAGAAAAGCATCCCTAGTTAAGCATAGATGCCTAAGGAACTCTGTTGTGCTCCTGGACAACCCTCCGAGATATCTGTGCTCCTCCAATTCTGGCCTTTGCGCCTCTTTGATTTTAATTGCTTCACCATTGGCAGCCGTGCTTTCAGCTACCAAGGCACTAAGCTCTAGAATTCCTTCCCTAAACCTCTCTGCTTCTCTACCTCTCTTTCCTCTTTTAAGATGTTCCTTAAAACCTACCTCCATCTGCCCTAGTACCTCCTTATGAGGCTTGATGTCAAATTTTGTTTGATAAAGCTCCTGTGAAGCACCTTGGAACATTTTACTAAGTTAAAGGCGCCATATAAATGCAATTATTGTTGTTGGACTTGCCTACATGGGTAAAGGTGGGTCCGGGCAACCCCTTCAGCTAGAGGTAGACAACTCCACTGGAAATACTCATTTTCCTCTGTTGCAGGATCCCCTGATGTCAGGGGTGCTCAGCCCTGGTTACCCTGTCAATGATTCGGCTTGGCAATCTCAATTGGGTATAACAAGGGTTCAGACCAAATATGTGCCCTTAAAGAAAAAAGGTGGGACTAACAAATCTAGAGCCCCCTGGATGTCTAGGGACATACAGAGTAGGATAAAGAAAAAAAGGGAGGCGTATGACAGATACCGAGGGCTAAATACTCCAGAATCTTTAGAGGAGTACAGAAAATGCAGGGGTGCAATTAAAAAGGATATTAGGAAAGCAAAGAGAGAGCATGAAAAGTTCTTGGCAAGTAAAATCAGGGAAAACCCAAAGATGTTTTATAAATATATTAAGAGTAAGAGGATAACTATAGAAAGGATAGGGCCTATTAGAGATCATGAGGGTAATCTGTATGTGGAGGTGGGAGACGTCGGGAGTGTAATGTCCGAGTATAAATAATACACGGACTGCAGGAGAACAATAAAACAGGTATTTACTTGAACAGAGGGTTACTTAAGACTGAAATACAGAAGCCTGCTATGGCAGGGGTGGTCACTGCCGGTACTGCAGTATAGAATCAGTTCTTCTCTTAAAGGCACATACACAACAATTCCACCCCTTTTAGATAAACAGTACATAACATTCATTTAACAACTAAATAATAACTAATTACAATTACAATTTTCTCTGTACTATATACATCAACTGAAATAATCATTTATAAGTTCAGTTTTTGAGGAGGCTTCCTGATCCTGACAGGATAGCGCCTTTCTCGAGTATCCTGTTCTTGCGGCGGAGTTGATTCTGGCTCATTGTCATTGGTTGGTTCCTCAGCTTCCAATACCACTGCTTCTGAGGGAGACGCAATCTGTACTTCGGGTTGATTACCAGGTTCACCTGCTCGTGGTATGGGTTTGGCTTGTTCCTGTGACTCTAGAATCTGGTCAGCATGGCGTCTCACGATGCTCTCTCCAACGTCCACTGTGTACATTAGTGGTCCCTGCTGTGTGCATATCGTTCCTGGCTGCCATTTTTCTGTTCGGTAGTCGTGGGCCAAGACTGGTTGCCCTATCTCGAAGCTCCTGGTTGGCTTCTCATTTATGTGCTGCAATTGCTTATCCTCAACATCTCGTCTTATGTTTGGTTTGAGCAAATCCAGGCGACATCTTAGCCTTCAGTTGAAGAACATTATGGCTGGAGCTTGGTTGGTGACTGCATGTGTCGCATTCCAGTAAGCAAACAAGAAATTATCCACCTTGTGTTGTAGTGGTATGTCGTCATTATGCATTGCCTTTATGGCCTTTTCAAAGGTCTGAACAAACCTCTCAGCCAATCCATTTGTGGCTGGAAGATATGGGGCAGATGTGTAATGCTTCACCCCATTATTCCTCAGAAACCTCCGGAAATCCTCTGACACAAACTGTGGCCCATTGTCGGAGCAAATCTGTTCTGGCAAGCCATTCCTGGCGAAGATGGTCCGTAGGACTGCAATAGTTTTCTGCGTGGTGGTGGACATTTTGATGACCTCTGGCCATTTCGAATGGGCGTCCACAGCGATTAGGAACATTGAGTCCATAAATGGACCAGCAAAATCAATGTGTACCCGTTGCCATGGAGATGAGGGCCACTCCCATGGATGTAGCGGGGCCTGTGGTAGAGCGTTTTGGACCTTCTGGCATCCTGTGCATCTCTTGGTCATATCTCGATTTCTTTATCGATTCCCGGCCACCACACAAACGCCCTGGCTGGGCTCTTCATTTTTACCCCTCCCAGATGACCCTCATGAAGCTCATTGAGCACTCTATCTCTCAACTTGGGTGGAATTACCACTCGGGATCCACACATCAAGGTCCCCCAGCACACTGAGAGCTGTTCTCTCCTTGGCGAGGATGCTGGCAACAGTGAGTCGCCATGTGCTGGCCATCCCTTCACCGTCAAATCATAGACCCGAGAGAGTGTCGGGTCATTTCGGGTTTCCTTCTCTATACTTGAGTTTGTAACAGGTAGTCATTCGACTATGGTCGCATGGAATATCTCAACAGGGTCTACTGCAGGTGCTTCCTCTACCGTAGGCAACGGTAGGTGCAACAGCCCATCAGTGTTTCCATGCTGTTTCGTACCCTTGTACTCTATGTTGTACTGATGTGCCCCTAGAAAAAGTGAACATCTTTGCAGCCGTTGTGCCGTCATCACCAGAATGTCCTTCTTTGGGTTAAAAATGGAGACCAGGGGCTGCTGATCAGTCAGTAGGGTGAATTTCTGCCCGTGCAGATAGTGATTGAACTTCTTCACCCCCCACACCAGGCTGAGGGCCTCCCTGTCAATCTGGGCGTAGTTACGCTCGGCTGAGGTTAACGAGCACGACGCAAAGGCTATTGGCCTCTCTGAACCGTCAGGGAATTTGTGTGACAGCACCGCTCCGATGCTGTAGGGAGACGCATCACATGCTAACCGAATCGGTAGTGTTGGATTGTAGTGGGCCAATACTTCTTTTGAAGTGATTAGACATTTACATTTCTGAAAGGCACGCTTACACTCATCACTCCATTTCCATGTTACTCCAGTTTGCAGTAGGGCGTTCAGTGGGTGCAGAATTGTAGATAAATTCGGCAAGAACTTATGGTAGTAGTTCACCAACCCGAGGAACGACCTCAGTTGCGACACATTTTCCGGTGCTGGAGCCTTGACTACAGCCTCAATCTTGTCCGGCGACTTATGCAACCCTTCCTCATCAATCATGTGGCCACAATACGAGATTTGTCTCCTGAAGAACTCGCATTTGGGGTGGTTCACTCGTAGCCCATATTCCTGTAATCTCGTGAGCACCTGCTCCAGGCTGGCAAGGTGTTCACTGTCATTTTCGCCCGTAACTAGGATGTCGTCCAAATAACACTGGGTCCCCGGAATCCCTTGCAGGACTTGTTCCATCGCCCTCTGCCAAATAGCCGGCGCTGATGCTACCCCGAATACCAGTCGATTGTACTGGTAAAGGCCTTTGTGAGTGTTTATCGTGAGGTATTTCCCAGATGCTTCTTCCACCTCCATTTGTAGATACGCTTGGGCCAGATCAATCTTTGTAAAGCGTTTCCCTCCAGATAGTGAGGCAAAAATATCTTCTATCCGTGGAAGTGGATATTGTACTGTGTGCAGGACTGGGTTCACAGTTACCTTGAAGTACCCACAGATGCGAACCTTCTTCGGTTCCCCAGGCATGCTGCTCAATGATTTCTTCATTACAGGAACGATGGGTGTGGCCCACTCGCTCCAGTCCACCTTGGACAGCACACCCGAATGCTCCAGACTCTCCAGCTCTGTTTCAGCGGCTGGGCGGATCGCGTAAGGTACCGGTCTGGCCTTAAAAAATTTTGGGTTTGCGTTATCTTCGATTTTTTATCATTGCCGTTACTCCTTTTAGAGTCCCAAGTCCTTGTTGGAACACCTCTTTCGCGTCAGTTAGAATTTTTGACAGTCGTCCAGGTGTGACGTCATCATCCTTTTTATCAGTCACAGTTAGCGCCTGAATGGAATGCCAATCCAATTCTATTTTTTGGATCCATTCACGTCCCAATAATGGTGGTCCTCCATCTGGCAGTATATATAGATACAGTTTCTGTGTTTCCTTGCCGTTGTATTCAACCGGCACCCTTATTTTTCCTCTGGGGTAGACTTTTTGCCCCATGTATGTCTTCAGTACAATGGACTTGTCCTTCAAGGGTATGTGTGAGAATAGCCGCTCATAGTCTCGTCGATTCATGACAGTTAGGGCTGATCCTGTGTCCAATTCCATCTTTACTGGGGACCCTGCTATCATGAGGGTGACCCAAATGGTTCGGTGATCCTCCTTTGCGATCACGTTGTGTAACTTTAGACAACTTAGTCTCCTGCTCCCGGAGTCCTTATCACTCTCCTGATCTTCCGAACTACTTTTTTTTAATTAAATTTTTTTAAATTAAAACTAATTTCTTTACTTTCTTGTACTTTTCCTTAGTAGTTCTTGTAGTGTTGGTTTTCTTTCCTGACCTGCAGACTCTTGCTATGTGTCCCATTTTCCCACATTGCCTGCATACTTTGTCCTTAACCCAGCAGTCCTTCTGATCATGGGTTGTTCTGCTGCAGCGATAGCACTTTTCTGCTCCATACGCCATTTCATTAGCGCTGTATTCCTGTGGTTTCTGTTGTATTTCCGCAGCTCCCCGTGCTGCTGCTTCATAGGATACTGCCACGCTGAAAGCCTGTTCTAGCGTCAGGTCCTTCTCCGAAAGTAGTCGTTTCTGGGTTCCTTCACTCTGGAGCCCGCAGACAAACTTATCCCGCAAGGTGTCTGCTAGTCCTGCTCCGAACTGGCAGTGCTTCGATAACTTGCGTAGTTCCGTAAGATAGTCAGCATTGCTCTCATCTTTGTGTTGGTTTCTTTTATGGAACTTGAATCTTTCTGCTATCAGCAGCGGTGTAGGGTTTAGGTGTTCCTGTAAGATATTAACAATCTCTTCAAAACTTTTCTCCATTGGTTTAGCTGGGGTAATTAAATTCCGCAATAGGCCGTACGTTCTCGCGCCCATCAAATTTAATAATACCGACGCCTTCTTTCCATCGGCCACCTCATTTGCCTTGCAGTACACTTCAATTCTTTCCACATACGTGGTCCAGTCTTCTACCTCGTTGTCGAAAGCAGTGATACTGCCACTCTTCAGCATCTTGAGTGATTTAAAATGGCGCCTCCCGCGCTTTTTCTTCTTCGCCAATGGAATAAAATGGCACCTCCCGCGCTTTTCCTTCTTCCCCAATGTAATAAAATGGCGCCTCCCGTGATTTTCCTTCTTCCCCTTGCTGCCACGCTGCTCCTAGCATTCTACAGGGTAATGGCGGTGACCCGCAGCTTCGGCGCGTCTCACTTTTCCTTCCCCGTGTTCTATCCTATCCACGCTGCCCGGTTCTTGAGCACCGACCGCGCTGTGCGCTCCACCCTCTCTCTCTCTCTTCCTCCCGACGACGCTGCACGGCCCCTTTGCAGAACTGCTCGATCGAGCCCGAGCCCGAGCCCGCCGCAGTCCGGAAGGGTCAGCGCACCACCTGCTACCAGCACGACTTGCTGGAACACCTTGACTGGGGAGCCAGGCCCAGCTCTCCACAGCCTCCCCTGCAACTCTCCGATAGATCCCTGGGCGGTTGCCCGCGGTCGACGCCCGCCGTTCTGACTTCGACCTCCAAGAAGCTTCTCTTCAGGGAAAAGATCCCCGTGAGGTGATGCAGTACTGCAGGTGAGTTCAAACCTGCCCGTCGCCAGTGTAATGTCCGAGTATAAATAATACACGGACTGCAGGAGAACAATAAAACAGGTATTTACTTGAACAGAGGGTAACTTAAGACTGAAATACAGAAGCCTGCTATGGCTTTATATACAGGGGTGGTCACTGCCGGTACTGCAGTATAGAATCAGTTCTTCTCTTAAAGGCACATACACAACAGGTAGGGTTCTTAATGAATACTTTGAGTCTGTTTTCACAAAGGAGCGGGGCGAAGCAGACATTGCTATCAGGGGGAGGAGTGTGAAATATTAGATGAAATAAACATAGTGAGAGGAATTATTAAGGGGTTTAGCAGCTTTAAAATTGGATAAATCCCCAGGCCTGGATGAAATGTATCCCAGGCTGTTAAGCGATGCAAAAGAGGAAATAGCAGAGGCCCTGACCATCATTTTTCAATCCTCTCTGGCTTCAGGTATGGTGCCGGAGGACTGGAGGACTGCTAATGTGGTACCCTTGTTTAAAAAGGGAGAAAAGGATAGACCGAATAATTACAGGCCAGGCAGCCTAACCTCGGTGGTGGGAAAGTTATTGGAAAGAATTCTGAAGGACAGGATAAATCTTCATTTAGAAAGACACGGATTAATCAAGGATAGTCAGCACGGATTTGTTAAGGGAAGGTCGTGTCTGACAAACTTGATTGAATTTTTTGAGGAGGTAACAAGGAAGATCGATAAGGGTAGTGAGATTCATGTGGTGTATGTGGACTTTAGCAAGGCTTTTGATAAGGTTCCACATGGCAGACTGGTCACAAAGTTAAAAGTCCAAGGGATCCAGGGCAAATTGTCAAGTTGGATTCAAAACTGGCTCGGAGACAGGAAGCAGAGGGTAATGGTTGATGGGTGTTTTTGTGACTGGAAGGCTGTTTCCAGTGGGGTTCCGCAGGGCTCAGTACTAGGTCCCTTGCTTTTTGTGGTATATATCAATGACCTAGACTTGAATATACGGGGTATGATTAAAAAGTTTGCAAATGATACTAAAATCAGCTGTGTGGTTGATACTGAAGAAGGAAGCTGCAGACTGCAGGAAGATATCAATAAATTGGTCAGGTGGGCAGAACAGTGGCAAATGGAATTCAATCCGGAGAAGTGTGAGGAGGGCTAACAAGGAAAGGGAATACACATTAAATGGTAGGACACTGAGTAGTGTAGAGGAACAAAGAGGCCTTGGAGTGCATGTCCACAGATCCCTGAAGGTAGCAGACCAGGTAGATAAGGTGGTTAAGAAGGCATACGGAATGCTTGCCTTTATTAGCCGTGGCATAGAATACAAGAGCAGGGAGGTTATGCTTCAACTGTATAAAACACTAGTTAGGCCTCAGCTGGAGTACTGCATGCAGTTCTGGTCACCACATTACAGGAAAGATGTGATTGCACTGGAGAGGGTACAGAGGAGATTTACAAGGATGTTGCCGGGAGTAGAGAATCTTAGCTATGAGGAAAGACTGGATAGGCTGAGTCTGTTTTCCATGGAACAGAGGAGGCTGAGGGGAGACCTTATTGAGGTGTATAAAATTAAGAGGGGCCTAGATAAAGTGGCTAGAAAGGACCTATTTCTCTTAGCAGAGGGGTCAAAAACCAGGGGGCACAGATTTAAAGTAATTGGTGAAAGGTTTTGAGGGGAAATTTCTTCATCCAGAGGGTTGTGGGGGTCTGGAACTCACTGCCTGGAAGGGTGGTAGAGGCAGGAACCCTAACCACATTTAAAAAGTACTTGGATGTGCACTTGGGATGCTCTAACCTGCAGGGCTACGGACCAAGAGCTGGGAAGTGGGATTAGGCTGGATAGCTCTTTGTTGGCCGGTGCGGACACGATGGGCCGAAATGGCCTCCTTCCATGCTGTAAATTTCTATGATTCTAAGGCATTAGCAGAATCAGTCAAGCAACAATTAACAGAATCAAGATTGGTATTACTGGGTCCGAGTCTCTGGACAGTGTTGGTAGTTCTTGTTCAAGTCTGCTGTGTTTCATTCTGTTCACGCTCTTTCATTTATACCCCTTTCCTTATTGGCTCTGTTGTGCGCGCATGCCCCTGCATCAACCAAAACTCATTGGCTCCACTCTGTCTAGTTTCAACCAGCCATTATCTTACACAGACCACTGTGACCTCCCTCAAATCAACGGTCAAAGCATGCAATTATATAAATTGTTAACAGTTAATGAGGTTAAGGTCATCTAACAGTTAACGAGGTATCATACACATCTTGATTGGCTCCACTCTGTCTAGCTTCAACCATCTAACAGTTAACGAGGTTATCTAACAGTTATTTATGGATTGGAAACTGGACTAAAATAACATTCGAGCTGCTGTGCATAGTTTTAAGATGTTCTTTTCAATTTTTAATTTGCACTATGGGTAGGTAGAGGCTTTTAATCGCCATTCTCACTTAATATGTATTTTTCTGTCAATCTTTTCCATGTCTGGGCCGGGTGATTTAGAGATGCATTTTTAAATCTTATATTTTTTTAAATCCATTTTCATGCATGTTTTGATCCATGCAAATGTCTAACATTAGCAATTGCAAAGAGGGATTGCCAGTGCTGGTTCACTCATGGGGCTGTATTGGCTGTGAAATCTGTCAAAGCAGAACCACAATCTGAGTGACAATTAAAGATTCAGATAACAAGCGGTACCACGGATGCTGGTCTGCATTCTGCATTGTCTTCCATCATGAGTGTTTTCCTACTTGGATTTGTCGCTCAGCTGCTTCATTGTCATGTATAGGTGCTCTAGGCTATCTTACAACTCTAGCTCCCGGAGGATGAGAGGAATTCCAAAATGAATGCTCATCCAATCGGTGGGGGGAAGCACTATTGCATATTGTTCTGAAATTACCCATGCTGATGGTGAGAAAAAGAGAAAAAGTAAAAAAAAATCTAAATTAAAGTGCATCGTTGCACTGTCTGAGGTACCATCTTTCGGATCTCAAGTGAATGTAGAAGGCCCCACGAGGCTATTCAAAGAAGAGCAGTGGAGTTCTCCCCGGTGTCCTGATCAATATTTATCATTCAACCAACATCACTAAAACAGATCATTTATCACATTGCTGTTTGTGGGACCTTGCTGTATGCAAATTGGCTGCTACGTTCCCTATATTTCTACATTACAACAGTGACTACACTTCAAAAGTACTTCATTGGCTGTAAAGTGCTTTGGGACTTCCTGAGGTCGTGAAAGTGCAAGTCTTTCTTTCTGATAGGTAAATTTTCCTTTATCTCCGAGCACTTTCTGTTCAGTAACAGCCCCAATTTTAACGCTTGGCTGGGTGACATGCAAGCGGGAGCCGGGATGACTGGCAAACTATCCGATCCTCTGAGGCGTGAGGCCCAGGAGAATTTTACAGCCTTTCATCATCTGTTTCTTTCATCTCTGCTCACAACAACTAAAGCTTATGTGAAGCTTGCATACATTACATGCTTAAAAAGCTACGTAGGGATTTGCAGTCAGATGTTTGGCCATCTGCAGTGGAATTTGCTGCTTTACATTACTCATTGGAACTTGCACAATTTTGCTGTTTGAGCACTAGCTGGGCATATGTTCAGTAAAAATAATTGCTCCTGAAGTATATATGGTTAGTCATGAATCAAGAGTTCAACTGATTGTTTAATCTCATGTTTTAATGAGAACTAGAGTACTAGATGGATTTGCTTTGAAGGGCCAAATGTACTGTTCTCATGTCTGACTTCTCTTATGTCCTTACGTTGAAGCAAGACACATAATGGGGCCGAGATTCTGCAGACCTGTCGTGGAATTTCAGCTCCATACAGTGTACTGCTGTTAATTTGAAATCGTTTGGTACTGAAAGAAATTGAGTTATCCAGTAATTCGAATTAATAATGTAAATAAGGAGACTTTTAATGCACATTAAAAAATCAAATGAACAGATAATTCGAATTAAGCAACATTGAATTAACAGGAATAAATTGTATTAAATGATGACGTGCATGCATACTAAAAGCACAAAATGTCCCTCTGTGCACATGACAATGGATTAGGGTATTCAACACCTGGTAGGGAACATGTTTAATACCTTGTGTTCTATTGTGGAAGGGGATGCAGTCTTGTGCTAGTTTCTGTTCAATCCTTGATAGCCCATCAGTAAAGGTGGGAACTGAGCTGACAGTAGTGGTAGGTGTGTGAGATGCCTTGAGGTGTCGGAGGTACCCAGTGGGCTCAAAGTAGTGATGCATCAAATGATTTTTGGAACGCAACTCAAAATGGCGGCAGATATTGTTTTTCAGTTCAATTTCTCAAAAAACTGAAATTTGGACCTGATGCATGTATTTGTAGCAGCATCCTGATATGTTACAATGTTAACAGTTTTACTCCTTATACACTAAGTACTGGTACAACCAGTGTTGTTAGTTGCAAAATAGTAAGCAACATTTTTGACCATCCCAACTGATTGTATATAAAACAACATTGTGAGAATAACATCTTGAACAAAACATTTCATTATATACGTGGTTTAATTATTTCTGTCTTTTATTACATTAAAATATTTTTCAAGGAATGTAGACCATTGTAACTTAAACATAAAAGTCTCAATGCTTCAGTTTTTAAGAAGACAATGACCACTAATCATAACGAGCTATTCTTGTTCTTCTTTCAAGGAAAGAGTCAGAAGTTGAGAAGACCAAAGGAACACTTGTGCCAGATATAAATTTCAAGAAATAAAATGGTTGACAGGGTAAATCATCTACCCTATTTCTATGGCAGCATCACACGAGATGAAGCGGAGGACTTTCTAAAGCAGGCTGGAATGGCTGACGGCCTCTACCTTTTACGCCAGAGTCGCAACTACCTTGGGGGCTTTGCTTTGTCGGTGGCATATGGTAAAAAGTGTCATCACTATACAATTGAAAGAATATTAAGTGGAAGTTATGTCATATCTGGAGGAAAGTCCCACAAGAGTCCTGTAGATGTTTGCGAGTACCATACCGAAGAGACCGATGGTCTCGTCTGTCTTCTGAAAAAACCATGCAATCGACCAAAGGGAATCGAACCAAAAATTGGGCCATTTGAAGACCTGAAGGACCACCTGATCAGGGAATATGTTCAACAGACATGGAACTTACAGGTAGCAAAAACTTCTTGTTGGCATCTTTTTTTAACCGATGTATGTGTGCTTGCATTATGTACATAAGTAGGAGTCTGAGCACAATTCATTGGCTGTGTGAGTCTCTTGAATTTCTCACATGTTACATGGATGGAGTGTAAGCTATGGAAATCAGTCAATAAGTTGGGATCATCTGATCTGCTACACTTGACCTGTACTTTCCATAGGCCAATCATATGACAGCATTTATAGTGAGTGGGTAATGTTCAGCTCATCCCTCCCTCCCATCTGGATGAAGGATAGTTAAGTGACTTGAAAGGAAAGAAAAATAAAGAAAATAAGAAAGAACAGGAGTAGGCCATTCAGCCCCTTGAGCCTGTGCTGCCATTCAATTTGATCATGGATTATCTGTACCTCAACACCATTTATCCGTCATTTCTCCATATCCCTGGATACACTTACCTAATAAGCATCTATTGATCACAGTCTTGAAAATTTTAATTGACCCAGGAATTTTTTTTTACATAGAAAGGAAAGAGGTCAAAGACAAATGAAAGAAAACCAAGGTGGAGGATTGTAGGGGTTAAAAGTAGTTAGTCAGATTGGCAAATGGTACAAACTGGTGTTCCACAAGGATTGGTGCTGGGACCACTGTTGTTCACCATTTACTTAAATGATTTGGACTCGTGAATCAGAAGTACAATTTCAAAATTTGCAGATGACACCAAATTGGGTGGTGTCGTCAATACAGAGGAGGCCTGCGACAAAATACAGGAAGATATTAATAAACTTGCAGAATGGGCATGTAATTGGCAAATAAACTTCAATATAGATAAGTGCGGGGTAACACATTTTGGTAGCCAGAATAAGGATGCTACACACTCCTTGGAAATTAAGATCGGAATTTTCTTCAGGGAGGTGGGTTGGGGGGGAGGAGTGGTCCGAGGCTGGCAGGAAATCTGGGAGGCCGATTTTACTGGCAGGGCCTAATTTAAATGTGAGGCCTTGGTTTCCCGCCCGCAGCCAGCCAGCTTGAGAGGCCTCAGTTGCAGTCGGTCTGGGGGAGGGATCGCGGGACGGGGGTCGGGGATCGGCGGAGGGGGGTTGGCAATCAGCGGGCAAGGGGTTGGGAATCTGGAGGGGATCAGCAAATGGGAGGGGGTCAGCAATCGGCAGTCAGGAGGGCGTAGGCAATCGGGAGGGGGAGAGAGGATCAGCAGGGGATCGGGGATCGGCAGGCGATTGGGGGGAGATTTGGGAAGTCGAGGATCACGGGGAGGGGATCGGGGATCACGGCGGGATGTCGGCCAGGGATCGGGGGGGCGGGTGCGGAGGATCGGCAGGGGGGCTGGAGGAATGGGGGTGGCCTCCTCATCATCGTTGAGGGTGGGGGGTAGGCTGGGGGTGGGGAGGGGTGCCGGGGGGATGCCTGGGAAGGGGATCGGAGGCCTTGTGGTGGGGTCTCTGATCATGGGGGGTGGGTTAGGTAGGGACCCTGGATCCAGGAGGGGTTATAAAGCCACTTACCTCCTGGATCCAGCAGTCCCCGCCTCGGTTTAACTGCCAGATTTCATGAAATGTGTGAAACCCGTCCCCAGGCAGTTAAATTTAAAATGGATGGGGAAATAGAGGCTTTCAGCCTCATTACAATATTTAAATTGAAGTACCGCCCCCTGGGAGCAGGTTGGTCGCCCGCCCCCCGTCCTGACTCCGGCAAAACTGGAAGTGGGCGGGTTGGAGGTGGGATGAGGTCAAGATTCACATTTTTAACAATTTAACTGCCCCCACATTCCGAACCCACCCGTCTTTAAATGGAAAAATTCCGGCCACAGTATCTAAATGAGGTAGAGGAACAGAGAGATCTGGGACTAGATGTACACAGATCACTAAAAGTAGCGATGCCGATTAATAAGGCCATAAAAAAGCAAACAAAGCACTGGGGTTCACTTCTAAAGGGCTAGCACTGAAAAGCAGAGAAGTTATTTTAAACTTGTATAAAACCTTTGTTAGACCAGACTTGGAGTACTGTAAACAGTTCTGGGTCTCCATATTATAAAAAGAATATAGAGGCTGATGTGCCATCAATAACTCAAAGACAAGAAGTTAAAGGTTTCAACTGAAGGCTTTTAATCGCTAAGAACATTGCACGTCATTCCACATCGGATTCGTCTGGCAGAATGACTCGTACAGCTCTTGAGACCTCTATATGACAAAAGACAGGGGCGGAGCCAATACACACAATAGGGGAAAAGGGGGCGGTACACACAATACAATGCAGGTAAAACACAGGGGCTGATGAAGACATATATTTCATCACATTCACCCCTTCTACAGATTTAGTCTCCGGGGGTGTGATAGTCCTTCCTGAACGTCGCAACAGTACCTCGGGTTCCGACCGGGAGTCCGTGGTGCCCTCCTGGGCATACCCATGTGCTGGGGGTGTTGCAGGTACTTCTGGGGGTGGTGAGGATACCTCTGGGGATGGCGGAGGTTCTTCTGGGGGTGGTGAGGATGGGTCGTCGTCGCTTCCTGCCGAGGCGAGGTCCTTTTTGGACACTGTGTCCTCACGCCCGTCGGCGTGCTTGACGTACGTGTACTGTGGGTTTGCGTGGAGTAGGTGTACTGCCTCCACGAGGGGATCCGTTTTGTGGCCCCTCACATGCTTCCGTAATAGGACTGTCCCTGGGGTGGAGAGCTACGAAGGTAGGGACACTCCCGAGGTTGATTTGCGGGGAAAAACAAACATCTTCTCGTGAGGAGTGGCGTTAGTAGCAGTACACATTAGCGACCTTATCGAGTGGAGTACGTCTGGGAGGACCTCTTGCCAGCGAGAGGTAGGGAGGCCTTTAGACCTTAGTGCTAAGGTGACCGCCTTCCACACCGTCGCGTTCTCCCTCTCCACTTGCCCATTACCCCGGGGGTTATAACTAGTGGTCCGACTCGTGGCTATCCCCTTCGACAGCAGGTATTGGCGCAGTTCGTCGCTCATGAACGACGCCCCCCTGTCAGTGTGGATGTAGTTCGGCATGCCGAACGTGCAAAACAGGCTGCCGAGGCACTTGATGACCGTGGCACTGGTCATGTCTGGGCAGGGGTAGGCGAATGGGAAGCGGGAGTACTCGTCCACAATGTTGAGAAAGTACACATTGCGGTCGGTGGAGGGGAGTGGTCCCTTGAAATCTAAGCTCAGGCGCTCGAATGGCCGTGTAGCTTTGATCAGGTGGGCTCGGTCGGGCCTGTAAAAACGGGGCTTGCATTCCGCACAGGTGCGGCAGTCCCTGGTCATAGACCGGACCTCCTCGATGGAATACGGCAGGTTATGGGATTTTATAAAGTGAAATAGCCGGGTGACCCCCGGGTGGCAGAGGCCATTGTGGAGGCCCTGTAGCCTGTCCCCCTGGATGCTGGCACACATCCCTCGTGATAGGGCGTCGGGGGATTCGTTGAGGGCCCCTGGCCTATATATTATGTCGTACTCAAACGTGGCGAGTTCGATCCGCCACCTGAGAATTTTGTCGTTCTTGATCTTCCCCCTCTGTTTGTTGTTAAACATGAAGGCTACCGACCGCTGGTCGGTAAGCAGGGTGAAGCGTTTGCCGGCTAGGTAGTGCCTCCAGTGCCGCACTGCCTCCACTATGGCCTGGGCCTCCTTCTCTACCGAGGAGTGCCTGATCTCGGGCCCTTGGAGGGTTCTTGAGAAAAAGGCTACGGGCCGCCCATCCTGGTTGAGGGTGGCTGCTAAAGCGAAGTCGGACGCATCACTTTCGACCTGGAAAGGGATGTTTTCGTCCACTGCCCGCAGCGCGGCCTTCTCAATGTCGTGTTTAATGCTGTTGAAGGCGGCGTGGGCCTCGGCCGTGAGCGGGAAGGACGTTGATTTCAGGAGGGGACGGGCCTTGTCGGAATAATTGGGGACCCATTGGGCGTAATAGGAGAAAAACCCCAGGCACTTTTTCAGGGCCTTGGGAGTGTTTGGTAGGGGTAGCTCCCGTAGGGGGCGCAATCGGTCGGGGTCCGGACCGATTTCCCCGTTTTCCACCATGCAGCCCAGGATACAGAGGCGCGTGGTGCTAAAGACACACTTATCCTCGTTGTAGGTGAGATTGAGTCTGAGGGCGGTTTTCAGAAATCTCGCGAGGTTCGAGTCGTGGTGTTGCTGGTCGTGGCCGCAGATGGTGGCGTTGTCTAGGTATGGATAGGTGGCTGTTAACTGGTTCTCATCGACCATGTGGTCCATCTCCCGCTGGAAGACCGAGACCCCATTCGTTACCCCAAAGGGGACTCTGAGGAAGTGGTAGAGGCGTCCGTTCGCCTCGAAGGCGGTGTATGGACGGTCCTCCGGCCTAATGGGGAGCTGGTGGTATGCCGATTTTAGGTCGATGGTGGAAAACACCCGGTATTGCGCAATTTGGTTAACCATATCTGTTAAGTCTGTGTGTTCCAGTTGTATTAAGATTAATTACTGATACAGACTACAAGAATAAAGTTCAACAGGTCTTTACTAGTTGGAGGTCAGGACTATACTAAATACAATATCACTACACAGTACTTATATACCGGTGGTCACCACCGGTATTACGTATACAGCAGCCAGAGAAAGTAGTACATCTCTTAAGGTGGAACAGGCTTAAGTTCTCTTAAGGTGGAACAGGTTACATACACCACAATATCCGCTATGCGGGGCACAGGGTAGGCGTCTAGCTGGGTGTATAGATTAACCGTCTGGCTATAATCTATCACCATCCGCTTCTTTTCGCTACCCTTTACTACTACCTGGGCGCGCCACGGGCTGGTACTGCATTCGATGATACCCTCCCGCTTGAGTCTTTCTACTTCAGACGCAATGAACCGTCTGTCCTCCCAGCTGTACTGCCTACTCTTGGTTGCTATGGGTCGACAGTTGGGTGCGAGGTTGGTGAACAGAGATGGCGGCTTGACCTTCAGGGTAGCCAGACCGCACACTGTGAGGGGCGGCTGGGACCCACTGTAGGTAAGCGTGATACTTCGGTGGTGGCACTGGAAGTCCAGACCCAAGATCACGCTCACACAGAGATCTGGCATTATCAACAGTTTAAAATCTCTGTAATCAGTGCCTTTTACCGACAACATAACCGCGCAGAAACCTGTAATTTTTGAGGTATGAGTCTTATCAGCCATGGCGATTTTGCCCTGTGTAGGGACTATCGTTAGTGAAAGTCGTTTTACCAGGCTAGGATGAATAAAGCTTTCGGTGCTCCCGCAGTCAATCAAGCATTTAACCTTGTTCCCGTTTACCTCTATGTCCATCATCGATCTAGACAACGGATGCGGCCTGGATTGATCCACTGTGATTGAGGCCACCAGTGGGTCCTGGGGTTCCATGTAGTCGGGACAAGATGGTGGACTCCATGAGGGTGGACAAGATGGCGTCCAAGATGGCCACCCCCACGGCACGCACGCGGCGGTGGCGGAGTTGGAGGCGGGGTTCCCTCTGCAGACTTTACTGAAATGTCCTTTCTTCCCGCATTTAAAACAGGTGGTGCCCTTCGCTGGGCACAGATGCCTGGAGTGTTTGTCCTGGCCGCAGAAGTAGCATTTCGGGCCCCGATGCATCGCGGCAGTAGTGGGGCTCCTGGGTGGAGGCTGGGGCTCCGACGGTGCTGGGCTGGCCTGAGACCTGGGAGGTGAAGATGGCTTCCAAGATGGCGGCCCCCACGGCGCGCACGAGGCGGAGTGAGCCGTGTGGCCTGAAGAACAGGATTCAGAGTTCCTCTGGGCCATATCCAGCGATCGCGCTATGCCCATAGCCTGTTTTAAGTCCAGTCCCTCCTTTTCAAACAGTTTCTTCCGAATGTAATTTGAACTGAAGCCCGCAATAAAGGAGTCTCGGATCAGCTCCTCCGTGTACACGGTGGCAGACACGGCCTTACAGTTACAGTCTCTGCCCAGTACTTTTAGGCTTAGCATGAAGTCCTCTAGTGACTCACCATGCCGCTGCGTGCGAGTAGTCAGAAGATGCCTGGCGTACACCTCGTTTATTGGCCGCACGTAGTGGGCCTTCAGAATGGTGCAGGCATCCTCATAGCTGGTGGCACCTCGGATGAGAGGGGACACCCGATGACTCACCCGGTTTCGCAGGATTCCCAGTTTCACGTCTCCGGTGGCGGTCGCGGCTGCTATGGCAGTGGCTGAGGTTTCGATGAAAAATTCAAAGCATTGGAACCAGTGTCTGAACTGTGTGGCTGCGTCTGTGGCATAGGGGTCCAGATCCAAGCGTTCTGGTTTCAGGAGTCGATCCATCTTGGTGTTTTAGCGATTAAAATTGATGTGCCATCAATAACTCAAAGACAAGAAGTTAAAGGATTCAACTGAAGGCTTTTAATCGCTAAGAACATTGCACGCCATTCCACATCGGATTCGTCTGGCAGAATGACTCATACAGCTCTTGAGACCTTTATATGACAAAAGACAGGGGCGGAGCCAATACACACAATAGGGGAAAAGGGGGCGGTACACACAATACAATGCAGGTAAAACACAGGGGCTGATGAAGACATATATTTCATCACAGAGGCACTGGTAAAATGGGGAAAAAATAGATTTACTAGAATGATACCAGTACTGAGTGGTTATACCTATCAGGAAATATTGAACATGCTGGAGCTCTTTCTCTAGAAAAGAGAAGACTGAGGGGTGACCTGATGGAGGTGTTCAAGATTATAAAAGGGTTTGATAGGATAGAAATAGAAAAGATGTTTCTGTAGTGTATGTAACCGTTCTACCTTTAAGAGAACTATTTTAGGGGTTGCACTACTTTATCTTGGCTGCTGTATACTGTAATACCGGTGGTGACCACACCGGTATATAAGTGCTGTGTAATGAGTTATTGGGCAGATCCGCCCTGACCTTCGAATAGTAAAGTCCTGTTAAAGTTTACTCTTGTGGTCTGTGTAGTAATTCGCAATATAACACACAGACTTTACAGTGGCGACGAGTTCGATCTTACCCTGCGGCAGCGATACATCCGAAGCAGTTAACGAGCGTCGAGAAGAGGCATCCACCCTCGTCATTCTGCTGAGAGAAGACTCGAGTCTGCAGAGCAAGGAAGAAGGAAGAATTCTGACACGAAGCCTTCCATCAGCAACAGGCAGTGATCGTCCCTTCTATCACGGTGGTGAGTGAGCTGATCAGCCACGAGAAGCAAGTCGGCCACGTTGACTGTGAGTAGGGGAGAAAATAATAAAAAAAACGGAGGATATAAGGGCGGAGAACTCGACCACGACCGGGGAAAGGAGCCGGACAGAAGTCGGGGCCAGAGGCGCTGAGACTGGGCAGCGTAGGGCACGGCAGCCGCGGTGCAGGTAAACGCAGCCGGTGTGAGAGACCGGGCTACAAGCGGGAACGCAGCTGGTGTGAGAGACCGGGCTACAAGCGGGAACGCAGCCGATGTGAGAGACTGGGCACAAGCGGGCTGGGAGACGCAACAGCGTCGAGAGACAGCTCGACCGCGACAGGGGTAAAAGGCCGGGCACCTAGCAAGGCCGCGAGGCGCTGCGACCGGGATCGTAAGGCACGGGAGGTAATAAAAAAATAAAAAAAAGAAACCGCGGAGAACTCAGCCGCAGCCAGGGGAGGAAAGGACCGGACTGTGAGAAGGGCTGGGAGGCGCGATTGAAAACCGCTGAGGGAGAGACAGAGCCCGAGCGAGCGGGAGAGACAGAGCCCGAGCGAGCGGGAGAGCGAGGGAGACCGAGCGAGCGGGAGAGACAGAGCCCGAGAGAGCGAGCGAGACCGTGCGAGCGAGGGGGACCGAGCGAGCGAGGGAGAATGGGACCGAGCGAGATTCCGCCCAGCGGCTTATAGCAGCTTTCCGTAAAGGACTAAGAGCTGGAACTGTCCGCCGTCAACTGGTTGTCCCCAGCGCCCGGTTGCCCTGTCGAGAAAGGGAACAAGGAACGCAATCAACTGTTCTCGCGCTTCAGAATAAACTGAAGCCGGCGCGCAGGCTGCGAACCCCGAAAGCCAGCGGTCGTCGCCCGAGGGTAAAGCTTACCTCTTCCGCCAGAGGAAGAAGCGCGGGAAGCCGCCAGTTAGGCAGGGAAGAAGACAGGAGCGGGAAACCGCCATTTTGAAAGTGGGCGGGGAAGAAGACAAGCGCGGGAAACCGCCATTTTTGAAAAAAAAAGTAAAGAACAAATTCGTTGTTGTTTCTCAGAAAGATTGTGAAGATGCCTAAGCGTGGTAACATCAACGATTTGGATTCCGATGTGGAAGATTGGGCCACGTATGTAGAACGCATCGAGATATATTGTAAGGCCAATAAAATAGCAAATGATGATAAAGCTCTAACCTTACTAAACTCAATGGGTGCGAAGACATACGGGCTATTGAAGCATCTTCTATCACCAGCTAAACCGGCGGATCAGACTTTCGCTAATATTGTTGCTGTCCTGAAGGATCATTTGAACCCCACACCGCTGATGTTAGCGGAACGATTCAAATTTTATGCGAGAACGCAACTGAAAGAGGAAAGCAACACGGAGTACTTGGTTGAACTGCGTAGACTAGCGAAATACTGTCAGTTTGGGGAAAATCTGACAGAGGCATTGAGAGATAAGTTCGTGTGTGGGTTGTCGAAGGAAGGAACACAAAAGCGACTGCTCGAAGAGAACGATCTTACACTTGATAAGGCTGTCCTTATTGCAGCATCACACGAAGCCGCAGCGAGAGGCACTGCGGAAATGCAGCTGAAGGCAGCGGTACTCAGCATGGATCAAATGACTTTGGGTACAACGAAATGTTATCGTTGTGGGAAGACAACACACGACCAGAACCAATGCTGGTTTAAAAACCAGGAATGTAGAAAATGTGGCAAGCTTGGTCACATAACTAAAGTATGCCGGTCAGGAAAGAAGACCAGCAACAAAAAAAAGTCACCGCAGGAAAAGTGCAGCAAGGTACACAAGGTGGCTGAGAAGAGTTCGGATGAACAGAATTCGGATTCAGACTCCAACAGCCAGGAACTGGGTAGTCTGAGAATTCACAATGTGAGTAAGGAAGCTGACCTACAAACTATCTGGGTCACGCTCAAAATAGCCGGAGTCCAAGTGAAAATGGAATTGGACACAGGATCAGCCCTAACAGTCATAAACCGAAGGGACTACAAGCGGCTATTCTCACATATACCCTTGAGAGATACCAAGATTGTATTGCAGACATACACGGGGCGAAGAGTATACCCCATCGGAAAGATAAAAGTCAAGGTGAGACACAAGGGCAAAGAACACCAAGGAATGGACTTATATGTACTACCTGAGGGAGGTCCACCACTTCTGGGACGGGAGTGGATCAGGAAAATAAATATGGACTGGCACTCCCTAAAAGCAATAAAGAGTGAGAACTCGGTGAAGACAATCAGCCCAGACTCTGGAACTGATGAGGGTAAGACCAGCCCATGTGCAAAAGACAAGTCTAAAATGGACTTGCAGACTAATGAGGGAAAAAAGGAGTGCATAAATGCTTATGCTTCAGAGGAGAACAAAGTATCAGAACAGAATTCCGCTGAACAACAGCAATTAGAACAAATGATTCGCCGTTTTGAGCAAGAGATGAATGCAACGAAAAAGTTCTTTGACACAGAGTGGGAGAATCTGTAAAGACAGCAGAAACAGCTGGGTATGGAAGAAATAGAAGACCCTCTCGCTGGCCTAGCTCAGGATGACACCGAATATTACCATGACCTGTTGGACGACACCGAATATGACGATGACCTGTTCTGCCCAGCTTGTGGGGAAAACGTCCAAAGTGCAAAAACCATGAAGAATCACGAAAAGTCTAAGAAACACCGGAAGATGGTGGCGCTACTACGGCAACAGGAGGAAGAGGAGGAGGAACTTTGCATGCAGCTGGCAGTGGAGCCCAGAGAGTCTCCAAGAAGCAGAAAAGGAAAAGACGAAGCAGAAGATGATGACCCATCTGAACCATTATCACCTCTACCAGGTCACGCACGTGGTCCTTCCGAACTGAGTCAAATCAGTTTGGAAGTAGAAAAACTTCCCAAGGTACTCGAGCCTTTAGAAGTCAGCAAGGCTGGTTCTGAAGTTACGAAAGTTCAAGCTGTTAAGTCTAGTGAAGGACTATTGGATGATTCACCCCAGCAACGTGAACCTACTACACCACCGAGGCGTTATCCGGACCGAGTCAGGAAGCGCAGGAGGCGCTTCCGCAGAGACTGAATCTGTGAACTGTTTTCCGCAGAGACTGCATCTGTGAACTGTTTTTACATGAAGTTGGATATATGTTATGATGTTATGTTTAATGGGAAATAGGTATATTGTAGGCTAAAAAGGGAGGATTGTAGTGTATGTAACCGTTCTACCTTTAAGAGAACTATTTTAGGGGTTGCACTACTTTATCTTGGCTGCTGTATACTGTAATACCGGTGGTGACCACACCGGTATATAAGTGCTGTGTAATGAGTTATTGGGCAGATCCGCCCTGACCTTCGAATAGTAAAGTCCTGTTAAAGTTTACTCTTGTGGTCTGTGTAGTAATTCGCAATATAACACACAGACTTTACAGTTTCCACTTTTGGGCGAGACCAGAACTAGGGGCCACAAATATAAGCTATTCACTAATAAATCCAATAGGAAATTCAGGAGAAATCTCTTTACCCAGAGAGTGGTTATAATATGGAACTCGCTACCACAGAGAGTAGTTGAGGCGAACAGCATAGATGCATTCAAGGGGAAGTTGCATAAGCACATGAGGGAGAAAGGAATAGAAGGATATGTTGATGGGGTTAGATGAAGAGGGGTGAGAGGAGGCTCATGTGGTGCATAAACACCGGCATGGACCTGTTGGGCCGAATGACCTGTTTCTGTGCTGTAAACACTTTGTAATACTTTGTACTTTGTAATGCTTTGTACAACATGACCTGGATCATACTAGCTCACTATTTGTGGATTGTCACCATCACCTCCTACTTCCCCCACAAATCTCAACAAAATGTCATCTTTAAAGGGAGCTCATGGAGTTCATGAGAAGCTTGTTTGGAGTTTAAAATGGAATTTTTTGAGGATGTAACTGATAAAATAGATAAGGGAGAACCAGTGGATGTGGTGTTTTTGGACTTTCAGAAGGCTTTCGATAAAGTCCCGCATAAGAGATTAGCGTGTAAAGTTAAGGCACATGGGATTGGGGGCAAGGTACTGACTTGGATAGAGAACTGGTTGGCAGACAGGAAGCAAAGAGTTGGAATAAACGGGTCTTTTTCCGAGTGGCAGGCAGTGACTAGTAGGGTACCGCAGGGATCGGTCCTAGGACCCCAGCTATTCACAATATATACTAATGATCTAGACGACGGAACTAGATGTAATATCTCCAAGTTTGCAGATGACACAAAGCTGGGTGGGCATGTGTGCTGTGAAGAGGATGCCGAGAAACTCCCGTATGATTTGGACAGGTTGGGTGATTGGGCAGATGCATGGCAGATGCAGTATAATGTGGATAAATGCAAGGTTATCCACTTTGGTGGCAAAAACAGGAAGGCAGATTATTATCTGAATGGCAATAGATTGGGAGAAGGGGAAGTGCAATGAGACCTGGGTGTCCTTGTGCACCAGTCGCTGAAGGTAAGCATGCAGGTGCAGCAGGCGGTTAAGAAGGCAAATGGTATGTTGGCCTTCGTAGCAAGAGGGTTCGAGTACAGGAACAAGGATGTCTTGCTGCAGTTGTACAGGGCCTTGGTGAGACCACATCTTGAGTATTGTGTGCAGTTTTGGTCGCCTTATCTGAGGAAGGATGTTCTTGCCATGGAGGGAGTGCAGCAAAGATTCACCAGACTGATACCTGGGATGGCAGGAATGACGTATGAGGAGAGATTGGGTCGATTGGGCTTGTATTCGCTAGAGTTTAGAAGAATGAGAGGGGGTCTCATTGAAACTTATAAAATTCTAACAGGACTAGACAGACTAAATGCAGGAAGGATGTTCCCGATGGCCGGGGAGTCCAGAACCAGGGGTCACAGTCTAAGGATAAGGGAGGGGTAAGCTATTTAGGACAGAGATGAGGAGGAATTTCTTCACCCAGAGAGTGGTGAACCTGTGGAATTCTCTACCACAGAAGGCAGTTGAGGCCAATTCATTAAGTATATTCAAGAAGGAGTTAGATATATTTCTTAAGGCTAAAGGGATCAAGGGATATGGGGAGAAGGCAGGGACAGGGTACTGAATTTGGATGATCAGCCATGATCTCATTGAATGGCGGAGCAGGCTCGAGGGGCCGAATGGCCTACTCCTGCTCCTATCTTCTATGTTTCTATGAGACCACACTCGCCATGGAGCTGTGCAGCCTTTTTCTTTAATTCATTCTCAGGATGTGGGTATTGAGGGCAAGGCCAGCATTTATTGTACATCTTAGCGGTTTGACACAGCTGAGTAGTTTCCTAGGCCATTTCAGAGGGCAGCTAAGAATCCACACATTATTGTGGGACTGGAGTTAAATTGGGTCAGGATGTCAGGTTGCATTCCCTAAAGGTCATTAGTGAACCAGTTGAGTTTTTACAGCAATCCAACCGCTTTATTTCCAGATTCTTAAAATTGAATTCAAATTCTCAAAATAATTCCATTAGAACTCACATTCTCTGAATTATTAGGCATATTATGTTTGTTATATGCAGGGTTGCTCATATATTCTTTACAGTTAAAAAGAAAACTTTGAAATAGTGGACCCCACTGAAGACCTGCCATGTTGGATATAAAATCTTTTACCATGGGTTAGGGGTCCATAATGATCAGCTTTTTTCATGGCTCAGTGGTAGCATTCTCACCTCTGAGTCAGAAGATTGTGGGTTCAAGTTCCACTACAGGGACTTGAGCACAAAATCTAAGCTGACACTTCACCATTACATCCACCTGAGAGAGCAAATTTTGCCTCAGAATTATGTCTTATCCAAAAGATGGCACATCTGAGAGTGCAGCACACCCTCGGTGCTTGTTGTTGGAGATTTCAAAAATGTCAAATTTTAAAGATTACATTTTTTTTCTTACTTTTCCTTTCTGTCTCTTTTTTTCTCTCTTAATCCAATCTTTCTTTCCCTCTCTGGAGCTAAGAAGCACCAAGGGGCAGAAAACATTGGTGGGTTATGTCTATAGGCCTCCAAACAGTAGTGGTAATGTAGGGGATGGCATCAAACAGGAAATTAGAGATGCATGTAACAAGGGTACTACAGTAATCATGGATGACTTTAATCTACATATAGACTGGCCAAACCAAATAACCAAATTAGCAATAATACTGTGGAGGATGATACATAGATACATAGAAGATAGGAGCAGGAGTACGCCATTCGGCCCTTCGAGCCTGCTCCGCCATTCAATGAGATCATGGCTGATCATCCAAATTCAGTACCCTGTCCCTGCCTTCTCCCCATATCCCTTGATCCCTTTAGCCTTAAGAAATATATCCAACTCTTTCTTGAACATACTTAATGAACTGGCCTCCACCGCCTCTGTGGCAGAGAATTCCACAGGTTCACCACTCTCTGGGTGAAGAAATTCCTCCTCATTTCAGTCCTAAATGGCTTACCCCTTATCCTTAGACTATGACCCCTGGTTCTGGACTCCCCGGCCATCAGAAACATCCTTCCTGCATCTAGTCTGTCCAGGCCTGACAGAATTTTATAGCTTTCGATGAGATCCCCTCTCAATCTTCTAAACTCCAGTGAGTATAAGCCCAATCGACACAATCTCTCCTCATACGTCATTCCTGCCATCCCAGGTATCAGCCTGGTGAATCTTCGCTGCACTCCTTCCATGGCAAGAACGTCCTTCCTCAGGTAAGGCGACCAAAACTGCACACAATACTCAAGGCGTGGTCTCAACAAGGCCCTGTACAACTGCAGCAAGACATCCTTGTTCTTGTACTCGAACCCTCTTGCTACGAACGCCAACATACCATTTGCCTTCTTAACCGCCTGCTGCACCTGCATGCTTACCTTCAGCAACTGGTGTACAAGAACATCCAGGTCTCTTTGCACTTCCCCTTCTCCCAATCTATTACCATTCAAATAATAATCTGCCTTCCTATTTTTGCCACCAAAGTGGATAACCTCACATTTATCCACATTATAGTGCATTTGCCATGTTTCTGCCCAATCACCCAACCTGTCCAAATCGTGCTGGATTTCACGACATCCTCCTCACAGCATACCCTCCCCCCCAGCTTTGTGTCGTCTGCAAATTTGGAGATATTACATCCAATTCCCTCGTCCAGATCATTAATATATATTGTGAACAGCTGGGGTCCTAGGACCGATCCTTGCGGTGCCCCACTAGTCACTGCCTGCCACTCGGAAAACGACCCATTTATTCCAACTCTTTGCTTCCTGTCCGCCAACCAGTTCTCTATCCAAGTCAATACATTGCCCCCAATCCCATGTGCCTTAATTTTGCACGATAATCTCTTATGCGGGACCTTATCAAAAGCCTTCTGAAAATCCAAATACACCACATCCACTGGTTCTCCCTTATCTATTTTACCAGTTACATCCTCAAAAAATTCCAGTAGATTAGTCAAGCATGATTTACCTTTTGTAAATCCATGTTGACTTTGTCCGATCCAGTCACTGCTTTCCAAGTGCTCTGCTATTACATCTTTTATAATGGACTCTAGCATTTTCCCCACTACCGATGTCAAGCTTACCGGTCTATAATTCCCGCCTTTTCTCTACCACGTTTTTGGATAGTGGGGTAACATTAGCTACCCGCCAATCCATGGGTACCGTTCGAGAGTCTATCGAGTTCTGTAAGATGACCAGCAATGCATCTACTATTTCTAGGGCCACTTCCTTAAGTACCCTGGGATGTAGATTATCAGGCCCTGGAGATTTATTGGCCTTCAGTCCCATCAATTTTCCTAACACCATTTCCCTACATATACTGATTTCTTTCAGTTCCACCCTTTCATCAGACCCTATGTTCCCCGGCATCTCTGGGAGGTTATTTGTGTCCTCCTTTGTGAAGACAGAACCAAAATATGTATTTAGTTGGTCTGCCATTTCTTTGTTCCCCATTATAAATTCCCCCGATTCTGCCTGCAAGGGACCTATGCTTGACTTCACCAATCTTTTTCTCTTCACATATCTATAAAAGCTTTTACAGTCAGTTTTTATGTTCTCTGCAAGCTTACTCTCATATTCTATTTTCCCTTTCTTAATTAATCCCTTTGTCCTCCTTTGTTGAATCCTAAACTGCTCCCAATCCTCAGGATTATTGCTTTTTCTGGCCAATTTATATGCCCTCTCCTTGGACCTTATGCTATCCCTAATTTCCCTTGTTAGCCACGGTTGAGTCACCTTTTTTTAAAATTTTTATGCTAAACTGGGACGAACAAATTCTGTAGTTCATCCATTCGGTCTTTGAATGTTTGCCATTGCCTGTCCACCATCAACCCTTTGAGTGCCATTCCCCAATCAATCCTACCCAACTCGCTCCTCAGACCATCATAGTTTCCTTTATTTAAATTGAGGACCCTAGTCTCCGAGTCAACTACTTCATTCTCCATCTTAATGAAGAATTCGATCATATTATGATCGCTCCGACCCAAGGGGCCTCTTACAACAAGATTGCTAATTAATCCTTTCTCGTTACATAATACCCAGTCTAAGATGGCCTGATCTCTGGTTGGTTCCTCGACATATTGGTCCAGGAAACCATCCCATAAACACTCCAGGAATTCCTCCTCCACAGTATTGTTACTCATTTGGTTGGCCCAATCTATATGTAGATTAATGTCACCCATGATGACTACTATGCCCTTATTGCACGCTTCTTTAATTTCTCTTTTAATGCCATCCCCAACCTCCGCCTTACTGTTTCCTGGAGTGTGTACAAGGTGGATTTTTAGACCAGTACGTTGAGGAGCCAACTAGGGAACAGGCTATCCTAGATTGGTTATTGTACAATGAGAAGGGGTTAATTAATAATCTTGTTGTGCGGGGTCTTTTAGGGAAGAGTGACCATAACATGATAGAATTCTTCATTAAGATGGAAAGTGAAGAAGTCCAATCTGAAACTAGGGTCCTAAATCTCAACAAAGGAAACTATAAAGGTATGAGGGGTGAGTTGGCTATGATAGATTGGGGAGATTCATTAAAATGCATGATGGTGGATAGGCAATGGCTAACATTTAAGAAGTGAATGCATGAATTGCAACAGTTATACATTCCTTTCTGGCGCAAAAACACAAAAGGAAAAGTGGCCCAACCATGGCTAACAAAAGAAATTAAGGATAGTATTAGATCCAAAGAGGAGTCATATAAAGTTGCCAGAAAAAGTGGCAAGCCTGAGGATTGGGAGCAGTTTAGAGTTCAGCAAAAAAGGACCAAGAGATTGATTAAGAGGGGAAAAATAGAATTTGAGAGTAAACTTGCAAGGAACATAAAAGCGGACTGTAAAAGCTTCTACAAGTATGTAAAAAGAAAAAGATTAGTGAAGACAAATCTAGATCCCTTACAGTCAGAAATGGGAAAATTTATAATGGGGAACAAGGAAATGGCAGAGCAACTAAACAAATACTTTGGTTCTGTCTTCACAGAAGAGGACACAAATAACTTCACAGAAGTGCTAGGGAACCAAGGGTCTAGTGAGAAGGAGGAATTAAAGGAAATTAGTATTAGCAAAAAAATAGTGCTGGAGAAATTAATAGGACTGAAAGCTAATAAATCCCCAGGGCCTGATTATCTGCATCTCAGAGTACTAAAATAGGTAGCCATGGAAATAGTGGATACATTGGTTGTCATCTTCCAAAATACTATAGATTATGGGACAGCTCCTACAGATTGGAGGGTGGCAAATGTAACCCCACTATTTAAAAAAGGAGGGAAAGAGAAAACAGGGAACTACAGACCAGTTAGCCTAATATCAGTAGTAGGGAAAATGCTAGAGTCTATTTGATAAAGGATTTGATAACAGGACACTTAGAAAACATCAACGGGATTAGGCAAAGTCAACATGGATTTATGAAAGGGAAAGCGTGTTTGACAAACCTACTGGAGTTTTTTGAGGATGTAACTGGTAGAATAGATAAGGGAGAACAGGTGGATGTGGTGTATTTGGATTTTCAGAAGGCCTTTGATAAAGCCCCACATAAGAGGTTAGTGTGCAAAATTAAAGCACATGGGATTGGGGGTAATATACTGGCATGGATTGAAAATTGGTTAACAGACAGGAAACAGAGAGTAGGAATAAATGGGTCTTATTCAGGGTGGCAGGTGGTGACTAGTGGGGTACCGCAGGGATCAGTGCTTAGGCCCCAGCTATTCACAATATATATCAATGATTTGGATGAGGGAACTAAATGTAATATTTCCAAGTTTGCTGATGACACGACACTAGGTGGGGTTGTGAGGAGGATGCAAAGAGGCTTCAAGGCGATTTAGACAAGTTGAGTGAGTGGATGAATACATGGCAGATGCAGTATAATGTGGATAAATGTGAAGTTATCCACTTCGGTAGGAAAACAGAAAGGCAGAGTATTATTTAAATGGTGATAGATTGGGAAATATTGATGTACAGAGGGTCCCGGGTGTCCTTGTACACCAGTCACTGCAAGCAAACATGCAGGTGCAGCAAGCAGTTAGGAAGGCAAATGGTGTGTTGGCCTTCATTGCAAGAGGATTTGAGTACAGGAGCAAGGATGTCTTACTACAGTTATACAAGGCCTTGGTGAGACCACACCTGGAGTACTGTGTACAGTTTTGGTCTCCTTACCTAAGAAGGGATATGCTTGCCATAGAGGGAGTGCAGCGAAGGTTCACCAGACTGACTCCTGGGATAGCAGGACTGTCGTATGAGGAGAGATTGGGTCGACTAGGCCTGTATTCACTAGAGTTTAGAAGAATGAGAGGGGACCTCATTGAAACGTATAAAATTGTGACAGGGCTAGACAGACTGGATGCAGGGAGGATGTTTCCCCTGGCTGGGGGGTCTAGAACGAGGGGTCACAGTCTCAGGATTGGGTCGACTAGGCCTGTATTCACTAGAGTTTAGAAGAATGAGAGGGGACCTCAGAAGGCTGTGGAGGCCAAGTCACTGAATATATTTAAGACGTGAGATAGATAGATTTCTAGACACAAAGGCATCAAGGGTATGGGGAGAGAGCAAGAATATTGTATTGATAGAGGATCAGCCATGATCATATTGAATGGCAGAGCAGGCTTGAAGGGCCGAATGGCCTACTCCTGCTCCTATTTTTCTGTGTTTCTATGTTTATTTCTCTTTCTGTTCCTGATTTGACATTGAATTCACCCACTCTAATTCACCCTCCTTCTCAGTCCTTCCTCTGTTTATTTCTCAATCCGTTCTCATTCATTAGGGAAACAAACTGTTTGTCCTGTTGTTCACCAAGATCCCAGATGCCCTCGCTGCGCTGTTATCAGCTCGAACTTCCAGCAACTTTGAGAGTAAAAATTTTTTAAACCTAAATGTGCATGAACAAGTCTAACTAACAGGGTGAGATGCTGTGAGATGACCTGCGCCAGCAAAATCTGGGTCAATACATTTTGTTTTCCAGTGAGAACATACAGGAAATATTCTAAATTAGAAATAAAGGGGTGGAATTCCCTCAGAGTTTTCCCGATCTCCCAACATAACATCAGCAGAAGATTGGCGGAAACCCTGCAGAAACGATGTGAAAGGCCATTTACGCCATTTCTCCAGGGTTTGCACTGATCGTCCACCAAAGTTCCAGTGGCAGATTGGAAGAAGTCCTGCAGAAGTTCCATAAATATCATATTTAGCAATGAGAGTTAAATAGATATTTTCACATGAGGACCAGGTTTATTCAGTTGTCCTTATTTGTGGATGTACTTAAATGATGTATCTTCTATGCAATGTACCCATTAAGCTGCGCGGCTGCACAGCAGTCTGGAGGTCCCGCGCAGGCCACTCACCTGCTTTTAACGGAAAAAAATGCGCATGCGCAAAAATATGAATGAGCCGGGCAGCCAGTTAAAAGGGCAACACCCCCCCCAAAAAATTAGAGGGAATATTGCCTCTATGTACAAAATTTTAAGACTGGCATTTTCTACATTTTTGATGGCATCATTTTTGCACTTATGGCTTGACATGCATTATTTGCAGTTAAAGAAAATAAAGAAAGACTTGCATTTATATAGTGCCTTTCATGACTTCAGGACATCCCAAAGAGCTTTATAAGCAATGAAATACTTTTGAAGTGTAGGTACTATTGTAATGTTAGCAACGCGGCAACCAATTTGCCCACAAACAGCAATGCATTCAATGTTTTAGGTGTTGGTTGAAGGATAAATGTTGGCCAGGATGTAAGCCATTCACACTGCTTCAGGTACGATATTATAGTGGTTTTGTTATTGGACTAGTAATCCAGAGGGCTGGACTAATATAGAGTGCAAGTTCAAATCCCACCATGACAGTTTGAGAATTTGAATTCAGTTTTAAAAAGCTGGTATCAATAAAAATGACTACCAAGTTATCAGATTGTCATAAAAACACAATTGGTTGACTAATGTCCTTTAGGGAAAGAAACGTACCCAATATTGTTAACTCTTAACTGCCCGCTGAAGTGGCCTAGCAAGCCACTCAGTTACCACCATCTTCTCGGGGCAACTCGGGATGGGCCATAAATGGTGAACTTGCCAGTGATGACCACAACCCAAGAATGAATAAAAAAACACTTTCTGTTTCTTTGTAATGTCCAGTAATAAATTTGAAACTTTTTTTGTTACATTATCAATCTAACAGACCTTGTACCAAAGGGTGAATCTTGGATATGTGTAAAGTTGTACTGCGGACAGTGGACATTTCCCAATGTTGGGTAAGGATTGTAAAGGCCTGCGATGCCCAATCAGGTCTGCCAGACCCCAAATTGGCAGTTGCGATCTTCATGCTGCTGGTGTGCACTGTTTGTATTTACCACTGGTGCCAGTTTGGGTCAAAGGCTGCGAGTTCTAGGAGGTTGTTGCTGCCTCTGATGGTTGTTTATACTACAAGGTTGCTGATAATGACGATCTTGCCATTGGCAGAAACCCCATACATATAAAAGGCTATAAGAATGGATTTAAAAATTCCCCAATTTACTTCACATGTGATCCACAAGACCAACAGAGGGGGGAGACTTTGATCTCATCCATTTGGATATGAATCAAACATAGATGCCTGATCTGAGAAGACGGTAATCTTATTTACTTATCAACTGCGATATGAAGAGAATACAACATGAAGAGCTATAGTATATCATCTGTATCATACTTATGGTGCTGACTGCCCTGCCCTGCACATGTCAATGGGATGTAAATTTTATCTCTCACTATCACTGTGTACTAGAACTTGCTACTCAATCAATCAAATTGTACCACAGTACCAGAGGGTGGCTGCTACTCATGGAGTGAGGATAACTCAGTGTCTTCATGACAGAAGGGGAATGACTGGGGTTAAAAGTCATTCTAAAAAGCTAGTTGTACATCATTCATAAATGATTCAGTTCACCTGTCAGAGGAAAAATAATGTTACTTAACTCCCCATGGGATATTCTATTTTTATTGATGTAGCTGTGTGACTGCCAGCTGTACGACTGTGCGAATGCATCCTGCATTTAGATATTCCCATCATCCTCAGCATTTCAAATGAACTCTATTTTGGAAACTTCTGCAGATGATGCGATTGAAAAACTGCCGGTCTACACCAGGCAGCTGGTGCACAGGCTGGAATAGCAAAAGTCCTACACAAAGAAAAGGAGATAAGATAGCTACCAGCCGTTACAGACAGCCAATTTAGCTGCTGTTATATAGATGGATAGATAGATGGATGGACAGAGGGATGGACGGAGTTGCCCCATCATGGCATCCAGCTGTTTACCCAAGTGATCCCTGTTTGTTACCTCCACTATCCGACACACTCTGAAAGCTCATTCAATGTATTGACCGCTCATTGTGTGAAAAAGAGCTTCCTGCTGACAGTCATAAGTTTGCCTTATACTAGTTTAAATCCCTGTCACCTTGTTCTGTTGTCATGATTTAATTTGACGTAATATTCCAGGAGGGGAGGGGAAGAAAATGAAGTAATAAAATTGAAGGGGAAGAGGGAAAGGGAAGAAGAACGAAGTAATTTTGGGGAGAGGGTTGAGAAAAAGGGAGTGGCTCTTTGGGAGGTAAGAAGGAATATACTGAAACCAGTGGTTTAGAGGGAAGAAGCTGGGAGTGGTGCTTTGGGATGGAGGAGGAACTGGTTCTAGAGGAGGCAGTGACTCTGTGAGCTGGGGTTGTGGGGGAAGGAGGAGATTGGACATTGGAGAGTGATGGTAGAGCTAACTTTTGGGGAAGTGATCTTCCAGTTGATCTCAAATTTGTGGTCTCACTTTGTTTTCCCTTTTTTTTTAGATTAAAAATCTACCAATTGTAAAATAAAAATTAACCAGTTTGCACCATTTTTAATGTAAAACTTTAAACTTTTCCAGGATGCATGTCCCCAAACTGCTCCCTTCATCCCCCACCAGAAATGCACCACAAGTTGCCACAAGCTTTTTCCAACTCTGATCGTAAACCAGCTGCCAGGAAGTACAGAAGAGTGACTGAAGCAAAGGGAGTTAGAGGGGTAAGCACCTAGCTGCTGCTCGGTGCCTCGGTCTCTCCTCCTTGCTGTATGGTCAAGATCATAAACTTGCCATGCACGGTCGCTCCAGAAGCCTGCTTGCTCCTTAGGAATGGTTGGCTCGATGATGGGGGCTAGTCTGTGGAGTAGCAGCCTCTCCAGCACTTTATAACAAGTGCAAAGTAAGGGGATTGGGTGGTAGCTGGAGGCTTCAAAAGCATTTTTCCCTGCTTCAGGAGGGCAATTATTTTAGTCTCCTTCCAAATAGGTGGAATTTTACTAGTTGCCAGTACCTCAGAGAAAGAGATCAACCATCTCTTCGCTTTGGGTCTGTAATGAAATCTGCTTGTTTGTCTTGCCTGTATTCGTTTTGCACTCATGTATATTACCCTCCCCCACACTGTGTATAGTTTCACTTCCTCTTTCCTGACTCATTCCTGTGAGCCAGTCGGTGTGTTGAGATGTTAGCTCTGATCTTAGTGATTAAAAGCCAACTTGTTAAAGTCTATAACTTCTAGTTTTGTGGTTATTGAAGGCACATCAATTTTAATCACTAAAGAATACTAGGATGGATCGACTCCTAAAACCAGAGCGTCTGGACTTGGATCCAAATTCTGCTGAAGCATCAAATCAATTTGGACACTGGCTCAAATGCTTCGAACTCTTCATGAGGGCCTCATCCGCTAGCGAGGTAGATAAACTGAGTCTACTGACTACTCGCGTTAGTCATCGGATTTATTCGTTCATCTGGGATGCCACCTCTTACACGGAGGCCAACACTCTCCTGAAGGCCCAATACCAGAGGCCAGTAAACGAAGTGTATGCCAGACATCTGCTGGCTACACGCAGGCAGCGACCTGAGGAATCAATGGACGATTTCTTACAGGGCCTAAAGGACTTGGTCCGGGACTGTAACTGCAAGGCCGTGACGGCCAACGTGTACTCTGACGAATTGGTCCGCGATTCCTTCATCACGGGCCTCAAATTGAATTATATCCGGCAGAGACTGCTGGAGAAGGAGGTCCTGGACTTAAAAAAGGCAGTGGCCACTGCGCGATCGCTGGACGTGGCCCAGAAAAACTCTGACTCTTATTCATCCAGCCATGCGGCCCTCACCGCCTCGTGCGCGCCGAGCGGGCCGCCATCTTGGAATCAGCCATCTTCCCCATCCAGGTCTCAGACCAGCTCTACACCGCCGGAGTCCCCACACAGAAGTTCACCCAGGGGTCCTACTACAGCGGCAATGTCTCGAGGCCCGAAATGCTACTTCTGCGGCCAGGCCAAGCACCCCAGACAACGATGCCCAGCGAAGGACGCTACATGCTTCAAATGTAAGAAAAAGGGGCATTTTAGCAAAGTCTGCAGGGGGAATCCGATTTCCAACTCCGTCACCGCCTCGTGCATGCCGTGCGGGCCGCCATCTTGGGATCCGCCATCTTTTCCCGACTCAACGGCCGCCCAGGGCCCAACAGTGGCTTCGATCACGGTGGATCAATCCAGGCCACACCCGTTGACAAAATCCATGATGGACATACGGGTAAACGGGAATTTAACGAAATGTTTAATTGACTGTGGGAGTACCGAGAGTTTTATTCACCCTAGCCTGGTACGGTGGCACTCATTAACGGTAACCCCTACACGGAGCAGAATTGCTATGGCTGCTAAGCCCCACACTTCGGACATTTTGGGCTACTGTGTGGTAACACTGACTGTAAAAGGCACGGACTACAAGGATTTTAAACTCCTCGTGATGCCAGAACTCTGTGCTAATGTAATCTTGGGCCTGGACTTCCAGTGCCACCACGAAAGTGTCACGCTAGCATATGGCGGGTCCCAGCCGCCACTCACAGTCTGTGGCCTATCAACCTTAAAAATCAGCCCACCCTCTTTATTCGCTAATCTCGCTCCGAAATGTAGGCTCATAGCGACCAAAAGTAGACGGTACAGTCTGGAAGACAGACAATTTATCAAGGCGGAAGTGGACAGACTCCTGCGGGAAGGCATTATTGAATGCAGTACCAGTCCGTGGCGTGCCCAAGTAGTCATAGTTAAAAATAGCGAAAAGAAACGGATGGTAATTGACTACAGCCAGACTGTTAATATTTATACCCAGCTGGACGCCTACCCTTTACCCCGCATATCAGAAATGGTCAACCAGATTGCGCAATACTGAGTCTTCTCGACTATCGACCTCAAATCCGCGTATCACCAGCTCCCCGTTAGAATGGAGGACTGCCCATACACCGCCTTTGAGGCGAACGGACGCCTCTACCATTTTCTCAGCGTGCCCTTCGGGGTAACAAATGGGGTCTCGGTCTTCCAACGTGAGATGGACCGCATGGTTGACGAGAATAAACTACAAGCTACCTACCCCTATCTGGACAATGTCACTATCTGCGGGCACAACTAGCAAGACCACGATCTAAATCTTGCGAGATTTTTAAAAACTGCCCTGAAGCTGAATCTAACCTACAACGAAGACAAATGTGTCTTCAACACAACCCGTCTCTGTATCCTCGGCTGTGTGGTGGAAGATGGGGTAATTGGACCGGACCCTGACCGATTACGCCCCCTAAAGGAACTGCCCCTGCCACACAATCCCAAAGCTTTAAAAAGGTGCCTGGGATTTTTTTCGTATTATGCCCAATGGGTGCCCAATTACTCTGATAAGGCCCGACCCCTCATTAAATCGACGTCCTTCCCACTATCAGCTGAAGCTTGGGAGGCTTTCACCAGTATCAAACAGGACATTGAAAGGGCTGCACTGTGTGCAGTGGACGAAAGCATTCCCTTTCAAGTCGAAAGCGATGCGTCAGACTTTGCCTTAGCTGCAACCCCCAATCAGGCTGGGAGACCTGTGGCCTTCTTCTCCCGAACCCTTCAGGGACCTGAAATCAGGCAATCTTCTGTCGAGAAGGAGGCACAGGCTATAGTGGAGGCAGTGCGGCACTGGAGACACTACCTAGCCGGCAAACGTTTCACCCTGCTCACCGACCAGCGGTCGGTGGCTTTCATGTTTAATAACAAACAAAGGGGGAAAATCAAGAATGACAAAATACTCAGGTGGAGGATCGAACTATCCACGTTCGACTATGATATTATGTACAGGCTGGGAGCCCTTAATGAACCCCCAGACGCCCTATCGC